>NC_133412.1:46679583-47292500 GCF_049350105.2 Macaca mulatta
AGTCTTTGCTCAACCACCTGCCTCTAGCCAGTGTCCTCTTGGAAAGCCCAGTCATTCAAGGAAAAGAGAAGTCAAGCTGAATTCCAGGGAGGGGAAGACCTTGGGGAAGAGGACCTCGGGGAAGAGGAAGAACAGGAGAGCATTTCTACAGGAATGTGCAAGGAGAGCTGGGGCCTGCAGAGAAGCACTGACTTCTTGTCTTCTTTTTTTCCTTCCTTCATTCCTTCCTTCCTTCCTTCCTTCTCCTTCCTTCCTTCCTTCTCCTTTCTCCTTTCTCCTTTCCTTCCTTCTTTCCCCTTCCTTCCTTCTCCTTCCTTCCTTCCTTCCTTCTCCTTCCTTCTTTCCTTCCTTTCTTCTCCTTTCTCCTTCCTTCGTTCCTTCCTTTCCTTCCTTCTTTCCCCTTCCTTCCTTCTTTCTCCTTCCTTCCTTCTTTCTCCTTCCTTCCTTCTTTCTCCTTCCTTCCTTCCTTCCTTCCTTCCTTCCTTCCTTCCTTCCTTCCTTCCTTCCTTTCTCTTTCCCTCTCTAATCACATATGAAGTGCTGTGCCAGGCAGATTGTGTAAGAGAGAACAACAACAAAGCTTGAGACGTGGTCTGTGGCTTCCAGGAGCCTTCAGCCTGGTGAGGAGGTACCACCCAGCTGGGAGAGTTAATTTTCTGGCACAGGTGCTTGATGTTCATAAATTGCCATCATGCCAGATATATGTGTTGGAGGCAGGGAGGGGACAAGAAACAAATCTTGTGATGTGATAGCCTTGCAGAGCAGGGATGTCACTTTTTAGGAGGCTTAAATCACACCAAATGTAGAAGGTTCCAGACTTTCAGAGGTGAGGGGACAGCTACAATTTGCACCAATACTACCACCCCTTCCCCCAGCATACCTTCTCCCCTTCTTCCCTGAAAAATGGCCCCCAAATATGTCCGTGTCCTAATCCCTGGAATTCATGAATATGATAACTTACATGCCAAAAGGGTCTTTGCTATTGTGATTAAATTAAAGGTGTTGAGATGGGGAGGTTGCCCTGGATTATCTGGGCGGGCCCAATGTAATCACAAGGGTCCTTATATGAGGGAGCTAGGAGGCTCAGATAGAGAGAGAAGACGTGAGGGTGGAAACAGAGGTCAGACAGGAAAGAAAAGGCCACTTTGCTGCTGCCTTTGAAGACGGAGGACGGGACCACAAACCATGGTGGTCTATATAAGCTGGAAAAGGCTCCCCAGAGCCACAAGGGAACACAGCCCTGTCCACCCACTTTAGAGCTCTGACCTCCTGAACTGTAAGACAATAAATGAGTTATTTGAAACCACTGCGTTTGCGGTAATTTGTCACAGTCGCAGTCGGTAGCTCATACAGTCCTCTCTTCTCCTCTCTGTGATCCTTGTGTGGCTAAAAAGGAGAAATGCTAATATTTATTAGAAGTTACAGCAGTGAAAAACAGAGAAAACATATTTCTAACATATAAACTTGACCACGAACTTATTAATTTACAAAAAGTTTGATAGGAAAACAACCACATGCCAGGTTTTTAAATGAGCAAAGAATATGAACACATAGAGTTCAGGAAAAGAACGGTAGATTGCTCTGTGCTAACATGGGAAGCTTCTCTCAGACATGTTAGAGTGAAAGAGACGAGCTGCAGAATACCTCAGGGGTAATCTCTCCTTTTGTGTCAAGAACAAAATAGAGTCGTATCTATAGGATTTTACACGCTCCTTTTTGCTGGAAAGAATCACGAGAAAATATCAGCAAAGATTGCCTTTGGGAGAGGAATAGAGGGGAATGGTATTTAATTTTTAAAACTTTCCTGCTGTTTGAATTTTTTAACCTTATACTTGGGTTTGTTAATGTTAACAAAAGCTATCTGACCAGGGAGATTTTGACTCATTTTTTTGTTTTCTTCTTGGTACCTCTTTGTCTTAAAGAAAAAAAAAAAATCCAATTAGCATTATGTAAGGTGGGTCACATAGGGAGAAATCTTCCAGAGTCTACCATGGTATATACTACATGAACTACATGAACTAAAATTCTTGCAACCAGGAAGACTGGGCTGTCCTGTGAGGTTACTACTCAAGCTTCTCACTGGGGGCCAGTGTCAAAAGAAGTGCGATAAATCCCCAGCCCTCTATGGTCCTGGCTTCTCTCAGAACGGTTACCAAGGCCCTAGGATCTAAAGATGATTGTGTCATCAGCCTGGTACCTCTAGGGCTTTGGGGAGAACAGATCTGCATCAGGAGGGGAAAAGGGATTTGTCACGCACCAGCCATTCAACCTTGGGTAAGTTTTTTGTCTCCATCTGGCAAAATGGGAGTGGTGAGGGTGTTTGTTCTCGGGGTTACTGTGAGGCTTAAATAAGATCATGCTGTGGTATGCCCAGCATGGCCACGGGCCCAAGCCAGAACATGACAAAACCAAGTCTTCTCCTCCTTTCTTATGTTTATTTTTAAGCCTGTCAAGGACTGAAGGAGGCCCTTGTTCAGCAGAAGAGAGGTAAGAGCAAGCCTTTGTCTGTAAAAATGCAGAAGCCTGGTACAGAAGACCAAAAACACACAGCCACAGGTCTATTCCCACATACGTGCGTTTGCCACTGGTTTGCCGTCTCTGCCGAGTCACAGAAGGGTATTAAAGTTTGTCAGCCCTTTAAAGCCAAACAGGCACATTTTCCCTTCTCCTCCACAGACATTTTAATGTCACTGCAGTAGCTGGAGTCTTAGGTGTCGTTAACCCACATGCCTACCTCCCGTGACCAGGGTGGGGGAAGAACAAGCACACTTTGTTCCCAAAGCCCCGGTTGTGACTTGCTGGTTTTCTGATGACTTTAAACAAGAAATGGAGCAGTTGGACTTTTAGCTGCTCCAGGTGGTAACTGGGGCTAAATGTACTGAGCTTAAGGGAAAAGCTGAACATTTGGAATCCCAAAATTTAGAGATTCAAAGGCTCTTTAAGAATTCTTTCCTCTGATGGACAGTGCCTGCCAGGAGCTGTCCTGCACCCCTGGCCAGAGCTGGGCGGTCCTCTGCCCGATGAGCTTTGAATGAGGAAAGACCAGGCTCTGCCAGGCCAGCGCCGGTAATCTGAGGAAGTTCCTGCTTCCCTAGGCCTTCGGAGATACTGACTTTTTCCCAAGAAGAATCTTCTTGCCCTTTCCCCTGTCATTCACAGGTTGATTTATTCACCTGCAGATTTCTGTGGGAGCCTTTATGCACCAGGCACTGTCCTGAGCTCTTGTCAGTGGGGCAGTGATGAGGCTATCGACCCTGCCCTCAGGGCCAGGCCACTCCGGTGGCCAGGGAAGCAGTTAAGAGGCTCTGCAGTGCAGGGGAGGGGCCTTGGCTAAAATAGAAGCCATCAGTCAAGCAGAACTTCACCGAGACCTACCAGAGGGAGGGGGAAGGAAGAGAAAGAAGTAGATGGATTCCAGGGATTTATGGCCTGGGGCTTGATTAAATTTGGGGGAGTGAGAGAGGAAGGGATCAAGAGTGATCAGATTTCAGGCTCAGGGGCAATGGTGACACTATAGAAGGGGAAGCAATTTTGGAGCAGGGTGGTTGGGAGGAGTGAGAATGAATCAGGCTTTAGACATGGTGGGTGCCAGGCCCCTGTGGGAGGTCAGGATGGGAAGTCCTGCAGGCAGTGGATATATGGTTTCATGGTACAGGAGAAACATTGGGACTGGAGACGTGAGTTCAGGAGTCAGCAATGCCTGAGTGGTCAAGGAGGGCAGAAGAAGGTGAGATGGTGGCTCAGGAGGGAGACCAGGACAGCACTGTGAAGGGCCTATCCTTAAAGGATGAGGACAGAAGAGGAGCCTCCAAATCTAGAGGACAAATCCTAGAAAGTAAGGAGAATGCACACAGGATGTAGCATCAGATTCACCCTTGTCCAGATCCCAAGTTCTCAGGGCAATTTCCTCTGGGAAAGCAGCCTTCCTCCTTTGCCTTCCACGTGGATGAGGATGGTGGATCCTCAGCCAATTGTGGATCACAGCCCCACGCCCCCTTCATTGGTTTGGGATGGCTGTATGACCCCTCAGAGCCAATGCGCAGTGAGGAGGCGTGCACGTGAGTGAGGGGAGGAAAGGAAGGCTATTGTGGGAAAGAGAGACTCCCCTTCGGTTGGGAGAGAGTATGGTAGAGATGTGAAGTCAGGCACCAACACAACCATTTGTAATTGTGAGGGAAAGCTCGGAGTTACTGGGGGTCCTCTAAGTGAAGCCTGCAGATGAGGCCTGTATTGTAGATGGCAGGACAGAGAGAAATCAGGTCCTAGGTAACATTGTTTGAGCCACAAGATCATGCTTCACCTGAAGCCACACCTCCCTCTAGGTTTTTCAGTTATGCAAGTCAATAACTTCCCTTTCCCGTTTCAACTGGTCTCAACTGAGGTTTTGTTTGTGCTGCTACTCGCAATACAGAGTCCTAATAAATGCACAGCCTGAAGAAGAGACCTTTTGGGGTCAGTGGGTAGAACAGGGAGTGGGAGGGGAGGTGTCAGGAGTTAAGAAACTGTGACACATTTGTGTCCCTGAATCACTGTCACCTACAGAGTCACAACAGGTTTTCAATTTTGCAATCTCTTTACACAGTGTTTTTCTTCTCCTGCTGTATCACTTCTCTGGCAATACAATTAACATGATTCCGAAGTTGCTTACTCACTAAAAGTGAGATGTAGTTGGAAAATGGGTTAGCCTCCCCTTCTCCTTATGTTGCCTGCCCAGATGCTGAAGGGCTGTCTTTATAAACCAGGGTCAATGGTATGTAATGGCGTGCCTCTCCCTCTCCAGATCCATCTTCCATACCATGGCCAAGTGGGCTCTCTAAAACGCACATCCCTGCTTAAAAAACACTCATAGTTACAAAAATGAGCCAGGCATGGTGGTGCACACCTGTGGTCCCAGCTACTCAGGAGGCTGAGGTGGGAGGATCACCCGAACTTGGGAAATGGAGGCTGCAGTGAGCTGTGATTGCACCACTGTACTCCAGCCTGGGCAACAGAGTGAGACCCTGTCTCCAAAAAATAAAAAATAAAAAACATTTATACTTCCCATGGCCTGCAGGAAGATATCGCAGACCCCTCAGGATGGCGTATATAATCACACACATGTTCTAGATCTTGGGTGGCCTTCCTGCGTCAGCAACCCTCCTAACCCTCAGATGGCACCGCTGTGTGAACTCCAACTGTGCGAATGTGTCCTGCACCTCCAGGCCTCTGGGCCTGCGTTCCCATCTCCCCTCTGCTTGGAAAGGTAATTCACAATAATAGCTCACGTTGACGGGGCACATCCTATGTTTCAGATGCTCCACTAGAGTCTGCAGGTGGATTATCTTGTTTAATCCTCACAACTTCCTGATGAGGTAGTACTGTTATTACCCCCTCCACCCTGCCACAGTGTCACTCTGGCTAAACAACTCAGATTTGGGGGAATATGCTAGAGAAGCACATAGGAGTTCTGGGTTGAGGTCTCCCACTGGAGTTAGGGAGTAGAGGATCAGATGAAAAAGGCCAGAGGAAATATGATAGTCCAGAGGCTAGGAAGGAGTTTGAAGATGAAGGGAGGAAAAGTAGGTGAAGAACTAGGGCTGCGTTGCAAGGCTGGGCAGCTCCATCTCGGTTGATGTTGGGGCTTCTCCCCACTCAAGCAAGGGTCTGGGGGCTTAAGGAACATATAGCTCAGGCTAGGTCCTCAGGACTGCGAGCTGCCCTGGACACCATAGATAATGGCTGTTGTCCAGGATTTCCTAGACCCTGAAGACTGGAGGCTCTACAATGTCCCTCCCAGGCTTACCTGAGTGTGTGTGTGTGTGTGTGTGTGTGTGTGTGTGTTTATGGGGGGGATTATTTGCACCTTTGACAAGGTCAGCAACCTTGTGTGCCAAGTAGGGGTGACCACCCTAGGGTCCTCACTGTCCACTTCCCTCCAAGGTCTCCCCACCGCCACCCATCCCTACTGTCTGTGTGCCCCTTTTTCTGGTTGGGAGAAGCTCCCCAAATCCCTTCTTCAGCTACTTCCCTCTCACCTGCTCCAAGCCTTCCCTCTCTCAGACAATTCAGCATAATTCCCCTGAAAACGTGTTTTTACAAAACAAAAGCCAGGTGTGTTCTGGGGTGCTTGGCAACAGCAGCCTCTGCAGCCAGCGGCTTGGCTGGATGATGCGGCTCACCCAGCAACACAAAATCCTCTGAGAACAGAACTCACAGAGGCTGGGCTCCCTCCCACACCGGAGAGGGGAGTGTATGCAGCGGGAAGAGCAAACCGCATGTAATTGCCTCCAGGATTCCCCATCCCATGTGTAATGACATCTTCATTTGATTAATGGCTGTCTTCTGCATTCACCACTGAGTGTGAACTGTATGAAGACAGGGTTTTGTGTCTGTTCTGGTCACTTTGGCCCTAGCACAGAGTCCAGCACACAGTAGGTGCTCAAGAAATGTTTGTGGAGGAGGGAGGGAGGGAGCTAGGGAGCTAGGGAGGGAGGGAGGGAAGGAAGAAAGGAAGGAAGGGAGGGAAGGAGGGAGGGAAGGAGGGAGGGAGGGAGGGAGGGAGGAAGGAAGGAAGGAAGGAAGGAAGGAAGGAAGGAAGGAAGGAAGGAAGGAAGGAAGGAAAAAGGGAGGGAAGGAGGGAAGGGGAGGGAACGAAGGGAAGGAGGGAGGAAGGGAGGAGAGGAAGGGAGGTGAAACAGTTTAAAGGAGGTGATGGGCAGGATAAGAGGAGCATCTGTAATTTCACCTTTCTCCCCCTCCTTTTCTCAGAGCCCCTCTTCTTGGGCCTGTGATTCCTCACCTGGAAGGGAGAAGAGCAGACTTCCTGCCTGGAGAACACCTTGGTAAACTGCTCTTTATCCTGTCATGAGAAGGTGTGCAGCTTAGGGAAAAAGCCTGTGAGCTCTGGAATCAGATGGAACTGGGTGTAAGTTTCAGCTTAGTGCCTGTTGGATTAAATGTGATGCTAGTAGGTACACATGCCTGGTTGCTGCTCAAGAAATGGAGCTGTTATTATTTACATCGTAATTTGAACTTCATTCATTCAACCCTTACTGATAAGCACCACAGGCCCTCCTTCCACAGGGCTCACCTTCAGAAAGTTCTACATGTCCCTTACTTTCTGGTAGGCATATTCGGGGGCATGTACCGTGAAGGCCCAGGGATCTGGAGATGAAGACAGAGTCCTGTCCGCTGAGGGGCTCACATCTTTCCATAAAACATTCTGACCCTCCCTGTTTCTTCTCATCTCCTCCTCCAATCCCCCCTAGGCTGGGGCACTTCCTCTGCACTCTCTCTCTGGAAGCAGGGAGGGGATTCCAACCTCCTCCAGTCCCCTGCCAGGTATCCTGAGCCTGAGAGCCCCTCAGAGCATGGTCTGCAGTTACCTCCTCACTTACAGGCCAGACTGAGATGCTCGCCACTTGTGATTGCCCAGGCAGAGGGGAGAGGTCAAACTCTTCCCATGGCTTCCTTTCCCCTCTGTGAAAACTCCGAATCTTTGCTCTTGATTTTTTTTAGTGTGTACCCTTTTGCATTTTAGCTTCTCCCAGCCGAAAGAATAAAACTGGTAAGAGGAAGGGAAATGCAGCCTCACTGAGAAGGCCTCCATTCTGGGAGGGCTTCTCAGGCCCAGAGAAGGGAGAAAGTAATTTGGAACTACCCAAGTATTGGTGATGCCAGGCTTCACCCTACCCTGGGGATATTTGAATCTCAAAAAGGGGGCATGGGGATCTGACAAAGCACTTGCATATATAAAGAACTCCTCCAAATCAACAAGGCAAAAACAGTAGATGCATAGGCAAAAACCTTAGAAGAGCCACGTCACAAAGGAGGACCTCCAAATGGCCAAGAAGCACATGAAAAGATGTTCAACCTCATTAGCTATCAGGGAAATTCCAATTAGAACTACACTGGGATGGCTGAAAGTGCAAAGACTGACAATATCAAGGGCTGGTGAGGATGTGGAGCAACTGGAACTCTCCTATGCTGCTGGGGAAGGGGTAAATTAATACCATCCCTTTGGAAGAACAGTTTGGAAGCATCACTAAAGCTGAACATATTCATGCCTACTCCAGAAATCATGAGCCCAGGTACATATCTAACAGAAGTTTGTTTATAAAGGCACCAAAAGTCAATTATACAAGATACAAGAATGTTCATCGTAGAGTCGTTTGTATTAGTCGTAAACTCGAAACCACCCGAACGCCCATCAGTGGTGAGTAGATAAATAAAGTGGGGGTAATTCAGACAATGAAAATGTGTATAGCAGTGAGAATGAATAAAGAACTGCCACCTGCAACAACATGAACAAATCTCACAAATGTGATGTTGAGTGAAAGAAGCCAGATAGGTAAGACAGCACACTCTGATTCCGTTAATTTCAAGTTCAAAAACATGTACGCCTTAAGTCTGTGGTGTTAGAAGTCAGGACGGGGGTTTCCTTTGAGAAGGAGTGGGGCAAAAAGGGACTCTGGGAGTGTTGGTAAAATTCTGTTTCCTGATCTGGTGACAGTTACAGGTTATGTTCACTTTGCAGAGATTTATGTTGTACGTGATTGGTTAAGTTTTGCATCTTTCTGTATGCATGTTATACTTCAACAAAAAAGAAGTTTACTTTAAAAAGAGGCAAATAGGGCTAGGCGTGGTGACTCACACCTGTAATCCTAACACTTTGGGAGGCTGAGACAGGAGGATCACTTGAGCCCAGGAGTTTGAAACTAGTCTAGGCAACATAAAACTATTTTGTTTAAAGAAAATTAGCTGTGTATAGCAGTGTGCGCCTCTAGTCCCTGCTACTCAGAGGCTGAGGTGAGAGGATCACTTGAGCCCAGGTAGAGGGTGCAGTGAGCTGTGATCACACTGCTGCCTGCAGCCTGGGCGACAGATGGAGACCCTGTCTTTAAAAGAAATGAAATTAAAAATAAGAAGAAGACGGTAGGGGGAGAGCAGTATGGAAAGACAATGCTCAGCCCAAAGGGGTGAGTAGGGGACTCTGCGACTGTGTTTACAGCAGTTTAGAGACAGCCTCTGGGAGGGAAGGGAGGGGAAGGAAGCAGGTGGGGCAGAGAGAGAGGCGGTTTCAGCGCAGGCCAGCCACAGCCTCTCCAATCCCTCAATCCCTTGCAGGAGTCCTGGAGCTAGATGAGTTCCTCAGAGTCGTCCTGACTTGGGCTGTCATGGCCACACCTTTATACCCCAGCATTGGTCAGTCACCGAATGTACACTGCCCAGGAAGAGGAAGGATCTCAGGCCTGCTTGCCCTCTGCAGCTGAGGCCATCTGGAAGGGGTTGGCCTGACTATAGCTCTCCCAGCATGTCCCTCCTTGAAGGGGATCTGGGCGACCACCACAGCAAGCCTGCCACCTGAGTTTAGAAGATCTATTGGCCTGGAAAGATTTTTTTTCAGATCCCTCAGTCCCAGCACTCCTAGTCTGGTTAAATTCGTCCAGCAGGGCCCAGCACCCATAGGATCTGCTTCGCATCATAGCCTGCAGACAGGCTTCCCACACAGGATCCAATGCCTGGACACACCAGAGGTCTTTGCAGTTTGCCTCTCATACCTCGGCCAAAGCCTCTCCTTGGCCTGGACTCACTTGGTGAAATCCAGCTGTCCTGTAAGACTTGAGAGTCACCTCCTCCAGGAAGCTCTCCCAGATCTTGCTCCTTCTCCCTGGAAGGCTGGGCCCTTGCTCTTCTGAGCCCCCTCCAAGCACCCTAGCACCCCACCTTTTATAAAACTCTCATCGCATTCTTTGTTTACCTGCTGGTAGAAGCAGGCTGAGATCAAGAGATGCCTTGTCACTCCTGATCACTGATACTGCACAACAGGGACAACAATTCTGATGGCTACCATGTGCTGAGCTTTTCCAGCCAGGCTGGCATTTGCTGTGCACATCCATGCCTGAATTTACTAAATCCCAACAACCAACCAACCCTGTGAGGTCAGAGTAGCTACCTTATAAAACAGGCATGCTTGCCCACAATCACACAACCACTAACTATCAGAGGTAGCACACATGTGGGAGTCAGTTTGAAGTCCCAGTATCCTCTGGAAATGGTGGTTAGGGAAGGAGGGGAGGAGAAAAGGGAAGGGAGGGGTGGGGAAGGAAAGAGAAGGAAAAAGGAAGGAAGAAGGAGTGAGGGAAGAAGAGAGGAAGGGAAGGAGGGAGGGAAAGAAGGAAGGAAAGAAGAAAGGAAGAAAGGGAGGGAGGGAGGGAGGAAGGAAGGAAGGAAGGAAGGAAGGAAGGAAGGAAGGAAGGAAGGAAGGAAGGAAGGAAGGAAGGAAGGAAGGAAGGAAAGGAGGTAGGGCTCTCTGTCCATGACCCTGAGGACAGGCCCATTGGCAGCTGTTTCACATTTGAAGAGGGACTCAGGAAGCTATGGGAAGCTGCTGAGTGCGAGAGCGCAGTCCCCCAGCCCCTCCCTGAGCCCTGCCCATCTCTCTGTTTCCAGAACCTCTTGTTCTCCCTGGGATCCTGGCCTGGGGAAATGCAGTTGTCAAATCAAAGCCTGCCTGTGGGAGCAGGTTCATGGGCCAGATCTAGAGCAGGGACAGGCTTAGTTCACAGTTTTAATCCTGATGTTTACTTTCTTTCTTTCCACTCCTAGTGGCTCCCTTTGAAGAACCGCCTTGGGGTCCATGTTGCAGCATCAAACAGTGATGGAAGATGCATCTTGCTTTAGCAGCAGGAGCCTGGAAAGCAGCTGAAGCCCTGGGGGGTGCCTGGCACACAGAATCTTGTGCTGAGCCCGGAGCACAATGGGAGTGGGCTAGCAGGGTGGGTTCACAGCTGGACTGGGAGCAGCAGACATACAGGCCGTAGGCACAGACACATAAATACAGTCATGCAGATTGCAGGATGCCTGAGAGCACAGACTCTCACATGCACAAACACATGCATGATCACCAATGTGCATCCAGACAGTAGCCCTACATGCACGCACACGCATGCACACATGTGATGTGTACATAGATGGACACATGTCTATGCCCGCAAACACTGCAGAGACACACACAAAAGTGTCTGGTAAGGAACACTATTTTGTCCTCAATTTTCTGCGAGCGAGAGTCTACTGACTCCATCTCTGAAATGTCCCTACTTATTGTCCCTCTTCTCCACCTGTGCCACAGCCCTAGTCCCTGAAACTCCCACCAAGACCCCTGGGCAATAGCAAAGTCAGGACAGGATTCCTGCTCCGCCTCTACCCCACCCTTAAGCCCATCCTACATGCAAGAGCAAGAGTTATCTGGGTATCAAGCAAATCTAAACACATCACCTCCCCACTGCTTAAAATGCTTTCCTACAGGATAAAGTTTAAATCACTTGGCATCCCATATAAGGCCCTTGACTGTCTGGTGTCAGCCATAGTCTGGCCTCAGGCCCTGTCATGGAGCCCCCTAGACTCAATGCTCTGGCTGAGGGCCTCCAGGATGAAGATGCCCTGTGCAAAGTCTTACACTTTTGCCGTTGCTGGGCTACTCTGTGAAATTCCCTCCTCCCTCCTTCCACTTTCCCTATGCTGAACTGCCACTCCTCCATCCTCCATGGCCAGCTAAGCCAACACCTCCGTACTTCCTCCTGACAACCCAGGCACAGCCTGTCCCATGGCTGTCACAGCCCTTTCTTGGGCTCTCCATGGTATCATTGTCACCTGTGTGCTCATGAGCCTCTACCACTCAACTCCAAGCACATCAAATACAGAGCCCAAAACATACTGGGTATTCAACAAATTTCTGGGTGTGAGGGAATGAATGAATTAGTCTGTAAGACAGGATCACGCTAGGTGATTGTTCTGGCTACAGAACCTGGGCACGTCCTGTATGTAACTGCTCTGATCTCAGCCTCCACATAGGTAAAAAGGGCTGTCTACCTCCTGGCAGAATCTATGGTTCAGACCATGGAGATGTATATAAATAACTGAGCTGAGTGGCTACCATGGTGGGCGCTCCACAGATGACAGCCATAGTTGCTGTCTTTAACTTCTATTTTTATTTCCACTGAAGTCTTTCCACTCATGTTTCTTAATTCTCCATCTCCCTCACTGCTTATCCAGTTCAGTGCTGGGCTCCCGGAACCGGCTCATTGAAGGTGTGTTGTTGGATTGATTGGCTGAATGGCTTCTTAAGGCTTGTTTCCAGTCTGGGAACTCTGAGCTGAGTACTGCTCTTCCTCCCTCCCAGCCTCCCCTGAGACTGGAAGCGGAGAGCCGTACAGAGATCACTCCTCTTCCAGGCTCCAGAAGCTGAACAGCTGCTCTGTTTGGAGTTCTGTGCGCTGAGCTGAGTTAGGACCTGGGGGGACAGGAACAGCTGAGCCTTTCTGCTCCAAAAAGCAGAGTCATTTCAGCCAGCCACCCAGCAGCTGCCTAGCTCCTCCCAGACACCCCCAGGGATGCTGCACATGTGGCTAGGGTTCCCATAGGAACCTCTGTGGAGACCTGCCGTCCCTGCTTCCCCACATCTCCTTTTGGACTTGTGAGAGAGGTTAGGAAGAGGAGGGGAGGGGAAAGGATAGGACTGGCAGGCACTTTCGTACACAAACACCCAGTCTCTTAATCCTCACAATAACTCTAAGAAATATGCTATTATTATCCTTGTTGTACTGACAAGGAAACTGAGGCCCAAAGACATCTAACCCAAGTTCACCCAGGTAACAAACAAGAGAACTGGTCTGCCACCTTATCAGTTTGTACTGATGCAGTTAGTATCAGTCAGTATCAGCCAGGGATCTTTGGTTGCAAGCAACGGAAACCAACTCCCACTATCACAAACAAAAAATTGACTGAAGGACTGTGGTGCCACACCAGAAGGAAAGGAAAAGCTGAAGACACATGATTGGAAAGGACAGGAAGCAGGGCAGCATCAGGATCTGGGTGCCAGGAATGGACCATCATTTCATTGGAATAAATAAACTTCTATTTTTAAATTCTTTTGTCTCTCCATCTAGGATTCAGGTTTGGGGAGGAAGCTGGGCCCATTGCCACTTGCTAGCTGGAAGAGGACAGACTGCTGTAATTGACAGTACTACCAAGCCTATATTCAATGGGATAGGGACTGCCCCTCCCTCCAAATTGGGATGCTGTTTTCAGAAGAAAGGGGAATGAATACTAGGCAAGCTGAATCCCAAGCTCACCTGACTGCACCATGCTGTGATGGGCTGCAGGGTGGGAGAGTTTCTATGGCTCTCTCTAACGGAATTAGACCCACTCAGGAGGCAGCAGTGGTTAGAAGATGGGTACTTGGAAAAAGGAAGCTGGAAACGACAGTCTTCATTATCGTGGGGACAAAATGCATTTACATCTCAGTGTTATCCACTCTGTTAACTTACCTCTAACATCCCAGTACTATCACTCTCTTTTTCTCTTTACCCAATATTTAATTCCCAGGATCCCAGAGAATTATTAATCACCAGCCTTGATTGGTAGAAAGAGCCCTAGTCACCTTCTAACATTCTATATGATTTACTTGTGTTAATTATTCATTTTTTGTACAGGCGGGTCTCACCATGTTGCCCAGGCTGATCTCAAACTCCTGTTCTCAAGCGATCCTCCTACCCCAGCTTCCCAAAGTGCTGGCATTCGAGGTGTGAGCCACCATGCCTAGCCCATGTCAATTGTTTACTGCTTGACTCCCCTAACCCCTTTAGAGTGTAAGATCCAGGAGGGCAGTGATTTTCTCCTGTTTGCTCACTGCTGTCTCCCCAGTGCCTAAAAGAAGTGACTGGCACAGAGCAGGTGCTCAATAAATATTTGCTGAATGAATGAGGAGGTACCAATCTCCTCGACAGGCATTTGGGATACAAGGATGAACCAGAAGACAGATCCTGACCTCATGGAATGTATAGCTTCCATGACTTTAGTGAGACAGAAACAATTACAAAAACATATAGCAAAAGAACAAAACCAAAATAATGAAAAATTGTGATACACATTTTGAAGGAAACACACAAAGGTTTTAAAAAACAGAACTAAGAGGGTAGGAAACTACTTAAGATATGGCAGTCACAAAAGGACAGAAGGCCTCTCTCAAGCAACATTTAAATGGAGACCCGAAGGGTGAGAAGGTGCTGACCGTGAAAAGTGTGAGGGCTGCTTCTTCCAGGCGGAGGAAAGAGTATGTACAAAGGCCCTGAGCCTGGAAAGAACTTGGTATATCTGGGGAGCTGGACTGTGAAGGTCAGTGTGGTTGGAGATTAGTAAGCAAGGGCCAGAGGCCTACAGGCTGAGGATGGAGAGTGTGCCAGGTGCTGGGTCGACGGCCCCTTACAGGCGATGGCATGGAGCTTGGATGGCATTCTGGATACACTGGGAAGCTATCAGATGGTTTTTAACATTAGTGCTTGGCCCCATTTGCATTTCAAGCTGACCATTCCGGCTACTGGGTAGAGAATGCATGTAGACAGGGAGTAGGGGACCAGTTCCTAGGCAATTGTGGTGGTCCAGACTGGGGCTGAACTCAGGTGGCCGAGGCTCAGAGGACAGTGGAAACCTTTGAGTCCCTTTCAGTTATAGTCTCCATGATAGGTGCTATCATCAGGCTGGATGGTATCACCCTCCAGGGGTCACAGAGACACCCCCCTTACCAGCCCACTCCCAGCCTGTGGGTGATAGATAGACAAACTCATGGGCTGGCTAGGCCCTGGGCCTAAGTGACAGGTGACGGATGGGGTTGAAACTGAATGCTCTGAGCCATGTGGCCAATGCACTGCTCCAAGGAGGACTTTGGAGCCAAGAGTTAATTTAAAGAAAGGAGTGGGGAGCTCAATATCGCTTCCTCCACTGCTCAATTAGTGGAGAGAGCTGCAGGGAGCTGGAGTTGTAAAGACCCCCTTAATCATCTCTGTCTGCCTGGCAGCGTGCAGGAGTGTGGCAGGGATAATTGCACCTACCCATTAACAAATGCAATTAAGGCGCCTGGGCCTCTAGCACCCCCTTCTCCAATTAAACAGCAGATGAGGGGCCTGTGGGGGTGGCCTTTGAGATGAATCACTTGAAGCTGAAACCTTGGAGCCTGGCAGTCTGGACAGAGAGGCGATTAGAGACGATAAAATCATGATGGGGAAGGAGAGACTCATATCCAGTCCCAGCCTGCTCCAGCTTGAGGCCCAACCCACAGTTGGACAGATATTCTTTGGAATAAATTAGAAGAAGTTCTGCTTTACACATAAGAAAGTCAATATTTAGAACCCACCGACCACCACCTCCAGCCAAGTGCTTCCTCCGTGCCTGACATTCACTGAGTGTCTAGATACAGGTAAAGTCCTGGATAATTCATTTTGATGAGAAACTGTGATGTCTGGGTATGTTGGCAGGGAGGGTCCAGGAAGGCATGTTCCTGTCCTGTGTAGGGGGATGGGGGTGGAGGAAGGGGCCTTCCACTTGTGAGCACCTCTAATATGCCAGGCCTCATGCTCCCTCCCTTTCCATATGGCATATCCTTTAATTTAATCCAGATCCCACCGGCCTCACACAACAACCACGATCTCTTCATTAGGTGATGGAATAGAAGTTTGGGGAGCTCAAGAACCTTGTCTAAGATCACAGAATTAGCAGGTGGTGGAACTGGTGGAGCTGGGATTTGAACCCTGATCTATGTGACTTCCAATAGGCCACTCCCCCATGCTGAGATGCTTTGAAATTGCAACTGCCAAGATCTTGCCCCTTGTGCCCCTTGATGTCCCCATGAGGGTGGACTCAGGGCAACACTTCAGATGTTATTCCCAATCTCTCCCTGCTCCCCTTGGCTGAATCCCTGAACTTCTGAAACAAGGCCTCTCTGTGGTTCCTGCTGTGGCTCAAGGTAGGATCTGACAAGTTGTCAAGTCCCGAGGTGCCGACCAACATGCTCATCTCAAGCTGAAATAATAAAATAAAGAAATCTCTCCTACCTTAATTGCCTCTCCCTATTCTCTTTATGCGTTTCGCCAATTACAAATGCTATGAATCATTATGCATGTGTGGATCATCACTTTCATTTAGCATCTCCACTGAAGCTCCAGGCGCTGAAGTGCATAATTGAAAAGCTCCACGATTTAAGTTTGCAAAGAGGAGGCTCAGCTCCTCTGAACATCACAGCATGCAGGTCTCCCCTGCTGGGGCCCAGACAACAGCCAGGAGATGACAGCCTGCATCTGCCCGGGGACCCAGCCGCACCAGATGAGTTCTGAAGTAGTTCTACTTTTGCCCAGGGGAGCTCAGGCGGTGAGTAATATGTTTCTTAATTCTCAATTCCCCCATCTTATTTCCCTGTGAACTTTGCTTTCGTTTTTTTTTTTTTAAATTTTGTTGTTTTTGTTGTTGTTTTCCTTTGTGGCTTCGGAGAGCAACAAAAGTCACCGGGTTGCCATCTGCTAGTTATCCCTTCCTTCAAGGCCTTCCTGAACTAATTCCAGGACACCTGCTCCTTTTCGTCCCCTACATTCTTCCTGAGTATGGGGCCCTCCCAGGTCCGCCTCACTCACTTCTGACTCCATAAAAGCTCCCATAAGATGGAAAGAGAAAGGGGCGGGGATGACCAGCTGCAGCTTGGCCCAGGTGAGGAATGAGCTGCCTGTCTTTAACAGCAGCCAGGCTCTATCTTAGCTGCCAGAAGAACTGTGTCTTCTCCTGCACCCCCATAACGTCTATGACATTGCTGGGCATTTTGACATGGCCATGGAGTCCTCTTTCTTCCCCTCCTTTCCTTTCCCGAGCATTTCCCAAATGTCTACTATGAATCCGGCTGAGTTCCAGGGACTGAAGACCGAGCAATAAATAAACCTGCTCCCTGTCCAGTAGGAGAGACACTCCAGTAAGAAACATATAGTAACAAATACAGTGTGAGAAGTTTTTCCATAGATGCGGGAGCAAAGACCTCTCCCTGGGAGCAGGGAGGAGGGAATACTGATTCAGATGGGAGAGGCAGGCATTTGCATTCAGTCTTGAAGGCTGAATAGGGCAGGGTAGGCACAGTCATTCCAGGAACGGGAAAAGCCTAAGCCAAATAAAGAAAGGCACGAAAGACATGGCATGTTTCATGCCACCTTGGCCCTGCTGCTTGCAAGGCCCTCAAATCCTCAGAGTTTCATAGAGCCAGCCCCAAAGAGGATGGCTCTGCCCTCTCAGATGTCAGCCCCTTGAGCCAGATGGGAGCGCTCAAGGGCTTGGACACATGCCCCTCCTCTTCTAGGTAGATTGGAGTGGAAGTGGGGAGGCCACAGGACACCTGGACTGAGGCCAGCACTCCAGATTCAGGGAGAGCCCTTGGCACACACATCTTGGGTGACAACCTACTTCTAGCATAGTCTGGCCAAGAGTAAGCATGTGAATGCACGCACATACACACACACACACATACACACACACACACACACACACACACATGCAAGCTGCTGGCACAGTTCCCTGGACCCTCTCACTGCCACCCTCCTGCCCTTCCATGAGCAGGTTCCCCTTCACACCACCAATCACCCGATGCCAAACAGATGGCGGGAAAGAGTTCTTGCTCTGAGAGGGGATGGCGGCAAGGTCACTGTTGATGCGTGAGCAGCTGGGCTGCAGGGCAGTGAAAAATCAATGGATCACTTCCCTCTCATCACTTTTCTGCCCCAGATTCAGCTGAAAGATGGTTCAGCTTGCAGCTGAGAGGCAAAGTTCGTAAGGTGTACTCTCTCATACCTTTTTATTTTCCCTCTTCTTTTCACTTTCTCAATTTTCAACCTCCATTCACTCTTCTCTTTCTCCTCTACTCCGTCTTCTCTTTCCTTTGGCGGGGGGAGGAATGGGGATGATGAGGGGACTATGGGTGATGGGAAAAAAGAAAAGCAGCCCCTGACATTTAGAAGCTGGCCTGACCCTTGCAGCTAAGCCATGCTATTCTCCTCTTGGATCTAAACAATCTCACAGCATACCAGGCTCAGACAGATTAACTCCTAGGCCAAGATAAAATGAAATGAGGCAAGGCCACTTCATAATTTTACGTAAGCTCAGACAAGCATGAGGTCACTCTGCCACCCACAAAATACCAAGTAGCCCCTCTCTTGGCCACGATGAATGACTGCTACTTCTTTTCTAATTTCAACTTTATCTTCATTCTAGTCTTTCCTATAATCCCTGAAATGAGATTTGAGAAATGAGATTTATTGAGATACCCAATCATAGAATTGCCCCTGCTTACTGACAGCGTCCAATCTAGAGTGATCTTCACTACCTCGGACCCCCTGCCAAGTTGTCCCATCAAAGCCGAGATTCTATAATCAGTTCTAATATCCTCTTTTGGAGAGAACACACCCCACAGTTTCCCATGCTGTGCCTTCTCCCTCTCTGCAGTAAGCGATAAACCCAACTGGTTTAACTGTGTTCCTGGCGGTCTTTGGTAAAATTACAGGACATTGACAAAATCGGAGGTCCCGCCAAGATTCACCTGAGACTTTCATAGCTTTAACCAGGACCCTGACTCAGTAACAGTTCACATACTGTGGAGAGGTGGGCCTCAGGCACTGGTGTTTTTTAAAGCTCTGTAGGTAATTTTAACAGGCAGCCTCGGTTGGGAGTCCGTGGGGGAACAAGTCATTTTAGGAGTCTCTGGTGAGGGTCAGAGAGCAATGCCTCTAAATCACGGAGTTCGGGGCCTGGCACATGGTGCCCATTGTTGTTGGCTTCTGTGACTTATTCACTCTGCTGTCCCTCTCAATAAGCATTCGTCGAATGAAAAATATAATATGTTTCAAACCATGCCACCATTTTCTCCCCCAAACTATTGTTCCCATTGGCTCCAGTGTTCTCATGGCACTGGAGGCTCTGACTCATCCCATTGCCCTGACCATGTCTCCCATCAGCCCCAGGCCCTGCTTCCCTCTTCAGGTAGGACCTCTTGTCACCCCTTCCTTTCTGATTCCACTCAGTAGCTTGAGGCTCTCTGGTCTTCTCTGTGCAGCTCACCATGGCCAGAACAGATCTGTCTAGATATTGGCCTGACCACGTCATGCCTCTGGCTCAGACACCCCTCATGGATCCTCGTCACCCCCTAATAAAGTCCAAACCCTTGTCTTGACATTTAAGGCCTTCCACAATCCAGCCCTACCTCACACATGTATCATACTTAAAGGTTATACCTAGTAGCCCCAGGGACATCCTTCATGCTCTCAAGTCATTGTTCTTTGCTTCTGCTGGGCCTGCTACATGAATTGCCCTCCCACCATTATGTCTGTATAAAGCCTGCTCACTGTTGAAATGCCAACTCCAACGCTACTTCCTCCATCCCTCATCACCCATACCAAAAGGGACTGCTGCCCCTTTATGATCTAAAACTATCCTCTTTTAACAACAAACAAACAAAAAAACTCACTTGGGACCCTTTATCACATGTTAACCTGAATTGTGACTATCTTTATTCACCCTTGATCTATGTGTGATGGGAGCCATTCCATACCAGTAGGTAAGAATCTAGGCTTTGGGGATGAGTTCATGTCCTTTGTAGGGACATGGATGAAGCTGGAAACCATCATTCTGAGCAAACTATTGCAAGGACAGAAAACCAAACACCGCATGTTCTCACTCATAGGTGGGAATTGAACAATGAGAACTCTTGGACACAGGGTGGGGAACATCACACACCAGGGCCTGTCATGGCGTGGGAGGTGGGGGGAGGGGGGATAGCATTAAGAGATATACCTAATGTAAATGACGAGTTAACGGGTGCAGCACACCAACATGGCACACGTATACCTATGTAACAAACCTGCATATTGTGCACATGTATCCTAGAACTTAAAGCATAGAAAAAAAGAAAAAAAGAATCTAGGCTTTGGAAACAGGAAACCCTGGGATTGTAATCCTATTCCCTCCTGTTAACTAGTTCAGTGACCTGGGCAAGTCTCTTAACATTTTTGAACCTCAACCTCTTCTCATTCACAATGGGGGGAGCCTGATAGGGTTATGGTGAGAAGTACGTGAGATAATCACATGTGTTGAATGCCTTGCACAGAATCTGGCAGAAATAACAGTTATTATAATTACAATAAGAATAGTTATTATTGCTAGGTTGAAATCTAGAGGAGCATGCCTCAACTTCAGCGTGCACACAAATCACCTGGGGATCTGGTTAAAATCAATGTGATTCAGGAGGTTTGGGGTGGGCCTGAGATTCTGCATTTCCAACAAGCTCCCAGGTGGTGCTGATGCTGCTGGTCTGAGGATTACACTTGGAATAGCAAAGTCCTAAAGAGCAGGGCTCGTGTCTAGTGTAGCAATACCTCTCTTGCAGGATCTAGCATGGTTTCCTGCACAGAATAGGGACATCACCTTTTTTTAATGAATGCATCCTTTTGGTGGTGGTAGGGATGGTATTGCACATAGTCTTCTTTGCTCAGAAGATCACACATACTGCATACACACACCAGCTAATCTAACCTTGCACAGGACTGAGATTTCCCAGGGGCCCAACTGCTGTGTTTCAGAAATCAGTGCTCTGAGATGGAACCGGCTGTGCACTAACCTTATAGCCCTGATTAATTCCCTCCCTTTGTTTGCCTCATTATCATGATTAGGTTCTGCCCGTAGCATAGCAACGGCTAATTGTAGGCTGGTTGCAGAGTGCATAATTCCTGCTATTAAAATTTTATCGGGGCTTAATTGTGCTCCTTTCTGCTGCAGCGAAGCTTCAAAGTTTCAGAAGAGAGGGGATGTGGTTAGTGGGAACTGATGATTTTTTAATCTTAGCAAGCCCTGTAAAACCCTACTCTGCAATATCACTGACCTTGAGATGGTTTCCTGTGGCCAGAAGGAAGCCCATCATTTATTTATTAACCCACCAGAAGGTCTGCAAATATCCCCTGTGGCCAGGCGGAAAGCATATTATAGGTCAAATGCCTTTACAGAAAGCCCCAAAGGGCTGGCAGACCAAAGAGTTTAGCTGTGTGGGCGTTAGGGTGGGGGAGGTTCAGTGGGGAGAGCTGCACTTTGCATGTGGAAGTGAGTCAGTGTGCAAAAAGGTGTGTTACTCCTTAGAAGCCCAGTGGCCTCTCAGTGGACCTCCAAAACCTGCAGCAGAATCAACAGGTTTTCAAGGCATTTTCCAGGAACACACCAAATTGCCCAACTTGCGCTCAGTGGGAGGTGAAAAGAAGCGAACCCATTAGCAGGTACTTTCCACAAACGGTTTCCAAACCGGACTGATCACTAGATCACCTGGGGAGCTTGTTAGAGCTGCACTTTTCCAGGCTCCAGCCCAGACCTACTGATTCAGAGTGCAGAGGAAGGCTGGAAGTCACTCCTCAGGTGGTACTTATGCTGAGCCACTTCAGGAATCCCTTACCTGCAGAAAGAAGGGACTGCGGCAATGTAAAAAAGACAGCAGAACCAGCTGCTTCTTGGAGAGGGGTCCACCTACTCTGCTTAGCTCAAATTGGAGCCACAAGGCCTGATAGTATGAGATGACTCTAAGTCAGTGCTTTTCAAATGGAAGTGTGCATCAGAAAGTGCTGGAGAACTTGTTAAAATACAGGTTGCTGGGCCCTACCTCCCACAGTCTCTAGTTCCTTAGGTCAAGGGTAGGGCCTTACACTTTGCATTTCTAACAAGCTTGCAGGTGGTGCTGCTGTAAGGACCACACTTTGAGAGCCATCGCCTTTGGTGATTCTCCAAATCCGGACCAAATGTGTCTCTTTGAAAAGGACTCAGTTGTGTTTCTCAGTCCTCACATTATAACACTGCTCTACATGAAGACTCCGTCCTTGTGTCTTGAGCATCTTTCTGTAATCCAGAAACAGTGGCATTTGTCATCAATCAAGCTTTGACTTGAGATATTATGAAGGTTGAGTAGAGCCTGGGGTTTTGGATTTAAACACAGTTAAATGCAGATAAATCCACTACCATTTTACCATTATTAAGTAAAGCAAGGATTTCAAAAGGAGATGGGATTTCAGGCACCACTTACAGGGCAAGGCATTATTTGATGAGCTGGCCTCAAGCTGGGAAAGGCTTTAGATAATACACAATGATAGAATTATGGTGAGTGGAGAATAACAATAAGCACGTTTAATGGAGAGGAGATGAATTGTGGTGAATTGTGGGTGTAGGGAAATGGTGAAAGGGAGAAAATTCAGAGTCAGTGTAGAGAAGGGGTTGTAACTCAAAAAGCTTCAGAGGTCAGGCAGGTCACAGAAATGCATCAGGCAGACAAGCCAGACCACCATTAGAATCCATGGCTCCAATCTGAATGAGACAATATGGAATGGTGGGGACTGTGGTAAACTGGACGGCCCTTAGCCCTCTAACAAGTGGAGGCCTCAAGTCAGCTCTTGCTAGTTGTTACCATGGAAGAATGTGGGCCCAGGAGTGCTTGCCCTTCCTTATTTTCAAAAGAAGCTTGGAATGTGAATTCTAAGATAAAATTTCGCTATTTTAAAAACCTTTGCCCCAATCAAAACATGTCTGCAGGCTATCAGTTTACAATAGTAGTTTAAAGTTTTAAATCCTAATTCATAGGGATGTTATTTTGGAACTGGGAATAGACCAACATTTTTTGCCTTTTTTTAATGGGGGAAGGGCAGGTAGTTTATAAGGAGGGGGAAAAATGAGTAAGATGGGGAAGGAGGAAGAAATCATGGAAAACATGGTGGAAAAGACTTCACTACTTAGGAGGAGCTTGGAGGTTTACACAGTGCTCTCTTCTCCTCTGTATAAAGAATATATCACTCTACAACATCCCTGGTGTGGCAAAGTGTTAGTTTGGTGACCACTGTGGAATCCCCTCTCACAGTGCCTGGACTTGGCCAGCAGGGCATTAGCAGGTATGATGCCCACAAAGCTTGTCAAGGACTTGCACCCTCAAATGCACGCTGTTGGACATCTCACTTGGGATCCAGCTGCTGTGTGGAAATGCCACGAGGAAATGTATGGAGGAAAGAGAGGTCCCAGCCTTTCAACTATCCCTGTCAAAGTGCCAGGCATGTGGCCGGGCATGGTGGCTCATGTCTGTAATCCCAGCACTTTGGGAGGCCAAGGTGGGTAGATCACCTGAGGTCGGGAGTTCGAGACCAGCCTGACCAACATGGAGAAACCCAATCTCTACTAAAAATACAAAATTAGCCGGGCGTGGTGGTGCATGCCTGTAATCCCAGCTACTCAGGAGGCTGAGGCAGGAGAATCGCTTGAACCCGGGAGACGGAGGTTGCGGCGAGCCGAGATCACACCATTGCACTCCAGCCTGGGCAACAAGAGTGAAACTCCATCTCAAAAAACAAAACAAAACAAAAAGTGCCAGGCATGTGAGCAAAGCCAGCTTGGACATCCTGGTTGTAACTACATGACAACCCAAGAGAGACCAGTAGAAGAATTGTCTAGCCCAGCCTCAGTCAACCCGTAGAATCATAATAATATGGCCGGCGCGGTGGCTCAAGCCTGTAATCTCAGCTCTTTGGGAGGCCGAGACGGGTGGATCACGAGGTCAGGAGATCGAGACCATCCTGGCTAACACGGTGAAACCCCGTCTCTACTAAAAAATACAAAAAACTAGCCGGGCGAGGTGGCGGGCGCCTGTAGTCTCAGCTACTCAGGAGACTGAGGCAGGAGAATGGCGTAAACCCGGGAGGCGGAGCTTGCAGTGAGCTGAGATCCGGCCACTGCACTCCAGCCTGGGCGACAGAGCGAGACTCCGTCTCAAAAAAAAAAAAAAAAAAAAAAAGATTGCCTTAAGCCCCTAAGCTTGGGAATAGTTTGTTAAGCAGTGAAAACTAACGGAAACACCTAGTAAGTAGCTGGCCTATGAATCAGATAGGATCCTGTTTAGTTAGAAGTAACAGAACACCTGATAAATAGTGACTTGAACAAGTAAGAGGCTTTTTCTCATGCAACAAGAAGTCTGATTTTGTTTCGTTGATCAGGACCAGCCGCGCCAAGGGAAGTGTGATTAACTGGGCGCATTGGTATTCTGAACAAAACAGGGTTTTTGACTAGTAAGGAAGAGGGAGAAATAGGTGTATATTTTGCAGTGTCTGCCACAGCCAGCTTACTAAAAAAAGAACAAATGTGTTTCTCTCATGATTTTTCCCTTCTGTACCGAATTTAGTCATAAAACCACAAGCCCAGCAACCCATACAGCCAGCACACATCCATCCCATGTTTGAAGGAATGAAGGAAGAGGTCTCATCTTGATTTAATGGCTCAGCATTTTGTATTTGTCTGCCTGCTTCTTCCAGGTTCATTTCATAAGGAGCCTGATTGATCTTGAACTTGATTCAGCCCATTGATATCATCACTACTAATAAAAGGTTCCAGGGCAATCAACTTTAAATTGGAAGCAAAGGAGATGAGCAAACATTTTCAAATGAGCATGTCTTCTGCAAACCTTAGCAGACTTCCAGGATGATTGGCACAAGAGAAGAGGTCAGAGAAGAAGCTAAAAATAAAGTTTGCAGTTCTCATAGTTAGCCTGTGGCCATTTCATGAGTTACAAGTGCCTTGGCGGGGGTGGTGGGAGAAGCAATAAAAGAAAATGAGATTGAAAGTCACTGTTTTCTTTCTTTTTAGCAACTTCTTGGAGAGAGGAAACGGAGATGAATGAGACATAATATCACAGAACTTAGACTTGGCAATGGTCTCGCAGATAAATTATCCAGCCTTTCACTGAATTGCAAATAATAGTAGCTAGAATTTATTGAGTGTTTATCACATGCTAAGCATTATGCAAAATAATTTACTTGCAATCTTCAATTTTACCTGCACCACATCTCTAAAGGGTAGTATGATTTTAATGTCCACTTTGCAGACATCAAGTTAAATAACTTGTACAAGGCCATGGTAAATAAATGGGGGGACAAAAGTTCCTGGCTATGTGTGTTGCCTCTCCTTAATTCCTTTGACCCCATCCCATAACAATCTCTGCTCACCTCTTCCAGGTCTCCATTCCTCTAGACAACTCATTCCTATTTGAAAAACCCATCCATATATTAAGCTGAAGTCTGCTTTTCTGGATCTCTCATCATCTGGTCTACCCTCTGAAGTAACACAGGCTGATGCCTCTGACCTATGATAGTCCTTCCAATAATGTATCCTCTGAGCTTTTCCTTCTCTATGCTAAACATCTACAGCCAGGCTAACCCTTCCCTTCTTGAATGCTGTGTTTCTTCCTCTATGTGTACTGTATTCAAGGGCCACAAATTCAAACTTCTACAGACACCAGGATAGTAATGAAAATAAATAGAGCAGGGTAGGTAGGGTAAAATCATATGGCTGTCTCACTCTATCATTTCTCCCACTTTTCTTAGAGACATGGATATAGAGATGCTTTCCTCTACAAATGCGATGATAAAAGGCAACGAGCACTCAATCTTGCTACTGTGGGACAAGAGGGAGTGGTGAGCACTGTGGCAAACTGGCAGCAGATGCTTGATCTAAAGGAAGCAGGTGCTACGCAGAGCCTGCCAGGTGTTGCTAGTAAAGGAGGGTGACAGCTCCTCTGAGCTTTTCCAAAGCTACTGGAACTCTGGGTTTTCATTTCAAAACTTTTCATCTTTATCAGATTTTTTTTTTTTTTTACAGCATCGTGTGGCTCGAGCAATATTCTCCAGGCTGGATCCAGCCCCTGGGCTGCTGCTTGACAACTAATGTTACTGGTCACCAGCTGGACTCACTCCCCTGATGAAGTCTAAGGTCAATGGAACCCACACTTCGCTAGACCTACACACCATGCTTCTAGGAATGCAGACTAAATTTGCAATCATTTTCCAGCAGTTATGTCATATTATACTTTAAATTCACATGAAACTGGTGGCTAAGGACCTCTAAGTCTTCATGTGAGTGTTGTCCAGCCTGACGTCTCAAGCCACCTTGTGCAATGATATGTTGAACCTACCTGCATGACTTTGCATTTATCTATGTTGGTCCCCATTCTGTCTTACAGAGTTTGTGCTATTTTTCCCCAACCTGCTTTTGGCACAGCTTTGCACATTACCTCTTACATGAAATCACCAGCTGGACTCAGTAACTCAATGAAGTCTCGCAAGTCCTAAAGGCACTAATAAAAGAGTTGATTAAGCCTGGACAACATAGTGAGACACCCATCTCTACAAAAACATTTTTTTTTTTTTAAATTAGCAGGGCATGGTGGCACATGCCTGTAGTCCCAGCTACTCGAGAGGCTGAGGTAGAAGGATCACCTGAACCCAGAAGTTTGAGGCTACAGTGAGCTATGACCATGCCACTGCACTCCAGCCTGGGCAACAGAGCTAAAACCCAGTCTTAAAAAAATTTGGCTAGAAATATGATGCTCCAAGGTACCCCAAATGTCACCAATGCACTAATGAACACCCCTTACCTTCAGAGTGAAAAGAAACTAGCCTGCGTTCAGCACATGCTATGAGCTCAAGACTGCCCAGTTCCCTCATCCTCACTTCCCACCTAATGCAGAGACCCTTCCAGCAGCTCTGCCCCAGTGACCAAGGAAGAAACCCCAGGCTGTCCTCCAGATAAGTCTGAACTCTCCACTCTGCTCTGGAATTCCAAGAATCATTCCTGATTGAACTGTATATTTGGTTCTAGGTCTCGGGTTCACCCCTCGGTGTAGGCTCACATTCTGCAGCCCCAGGATCACTGACCCCTGCCCAGTGTCCAACCCAGGCAGCTAGCCCTTTGCCTGGGGTCTGAGACAGCTCCTGCTTGTCCAGGAGGATATACACTGTGCCAGGCACTGTCCGTGGCACTGCAACATTCATTATTTCACTTAATGATGAGCCCATTTACTTACCCATTTACCCATTTACTTCCACTGCCATCTGGCCCACATTTTTCAATTGAGCCTTTCTGATTTATCAAGGAACTTGTATCATTGATGCTCTTCCTGCCTCCCTGTTATTGTAACTGAGAGCAGAGCACCAAGCTGTTTAGCAGCTTGCATAGAGACAGCGGCACATGCTCACTCAAATTCCCTCCTTTTTTGAGCTCTTTGTGCCTCATTATTTTAATTGATAAATGAGGTTGTTGTGAGGGGCCCATTAGTAGATATTAGGCAGTTATAACAGCACTGGGTATGTAGTGGGCACTCATGGATGTTAACTTGAAGGAGAAGCAGTTGAAGAACTAGTCATGGGCATCTCCTGGACTAGCCCCCAGTAGCCAGAGGGAACCCCTCTTTAAAAGGAAATGTCACCAATCTCTTACCACCAACAAGCTCAGCAGCAGGCACCCCAAGTTGTTTTTCTGTCAAAGGGAAAGATTTGGTTCAAGCCATCTGCGTGGCCCAATGGATGGCCAATGGAAGACCCAGGATGGTCAATTACCTTACCCTGTGGCTTTGGATCAATTGCTTAACCTCTCTAGGCCCGAGTTCTTCATCCATAAAACGGAAATACTAATATATAACTTACAGAATCATGGTGAGAGCCAAATGAGATTGAGAGTAAAACACCTGGCACATAGTAGGCGCTTGATATAGTGATGATGATGGTGGTGATGATGAAAATGCCCAGACACATGTATCTTGTAAGACTTACACATGTGTAAGACTCAGTGACTCTTCCCAGTGAGCAAAAGCTGCCTTCCTTTTTTCTGTCCTGTCAGATTTGCAAAAGTTAAATTACAAATTTATTGCATGGTCATTATTTTTAAAAGCAAACAAACAATACAGGCATTTATAAACTAAAAGTTGGAGTCCTCCTCACTCCCATTCTACTCTTCAGAAACAGCCACTGTTAACTGTTAGGTTCATGCCCTTGCTGATGTTTTTCTACACACACACACAATGTTAAAGCAACATTGGGATCATACTATGCATATTATTCTGCACATGGCTTCTTTCTCGAAGCAGGTGTCATGGCCACTTTTCCAAGTCAGAGTACATGGAGCTCGTCCAGTGCTGTGAGCTGAATTGTGTCCCAAACACTGATTCAGATGTTGAAGCCCTAACCCCACAGTACGTTAGCATGCAACTGTGTGTGAAAATAGGATCTTTTAAAGGTAGTGAAGTTAAAATGGGGCCCCTATTAGGGTGGACCCTACTCCAGTATGACCAGTGTCCTTATAAGAAGAGGAGATCAGGACTGACACAGTCACTGCTAAGGACTGGGTGCAGTGAGTGGCTCACACCTATAATCCCAGCACTTTAGGAGGCTGAGGCAGGTGGATCACTTGAGGCCAGGAGTTCAAGACTAGCCTGGAAAACATGGCGAAACCCCGTTTCTACTAAAATTACAAAAAATTAGCTGGGCGTGGTGGCAGGCATCTGTAATCCCAACTACTTGGGAAGCTGAGGCAGGAGAATTGCTTGAACCTGGGAGGTGGAGGTTGCAGTGAGCCGAGATCATGCCACTACACTCCAGCCTGGGTGACAGAGCGAGACTCTGCCTCATAAAAAATAAAATAAAAAAAAGAGGAGATCAGGACACAAATAGAAAGAAACACCGGACATGCCCACACAGAAGATGACTATGTGAAGACACAATGGGAAGGCTGCCATCTGCAAGCCAAGGAGAGGGCCCTCGGAGGAAACCAACCCTGCTGATACCTTAATCTTGAACTTGTAGACTCCAGAGCTGTGAGGAAGTAAATTTCTGATGTGTAAGCTACCCAGTTTATGGTATTTGTTATGGTAGCCCCAGCAAGCAAATGCATCCAGCCTTTCTTAAGAACCAGAGTATTCCATCTTATACATGGTACGTAAAATGCGTTGTGGACTCTTATGTTTTTTCTAGTTTTATGCTTTTTACTAAGAGTGCTGCGAGTAATATCTTTGCAATATACTTTGTGTACATATGTGAGGATATTTGTAGGTTCTGTTCCCATACAAGGAATGACTGGGTTGGAGGATATGCACATTTTAAATGATGTGTGAATTTGCTGTACCAAAGGAAACTCCAGTAGTGCAGGCAAATTTCTGCCTTTCTATACCCACCAAAGCATAATTTCAAGGACTTATATTCTGTGGCCATTAAAATATAATGAAATTGACAGGCCACAAAAGCCTGACACTCCTGACCTTGGCTTTGCTCGTACTGACCACCCCTGCCTATGCCAGGACCTTGGCCCCATCAGCCACCTGCGAGAACATACAACCTTCCTGAATAGAGAAAGCTCTCACCAGACTCTTCATTGCGAAGGCAAACATGATAACCACAAATGCCCATGCTGCAAATAGAAGCATTGATTTTAATTTTTAAGAGTATAAATAGATTTGAATCACACATAGTATATTGGATTTGGGAAGAAAATATTTCATGACAACCTGCCAATATATTTGTTTTCTTATCTTTCAACAAATAGGAATGGAGATTGAAGACTGCTGAAGTGAAGAGAAGCTGACAATGCCACTCAGAAAGGCCATTATCCTCATCTGAGGAGATGAATCTGACTGGCCTTCTGTTTGGAAAGCAAAATCAGATATGGGAACCCTCTGCTGTGGTGGAGATGAACTCGGGGATACCACAGCTCGGGTCCTTCCTGAAGAGTGCAAGGAATTTACCCAAACCTTAAAGGGCTTTGCCTTCCCTCTTCTCTTGCTCTTACTCTTTTTTACATGAGGATGTCCAGAAGAACCAACCATTCAAGGAGGCCATGACCTATCAGTCACTTGGAAGATGTGTTGAGGAAGAGTGGTTATCGCTCATGGTGGCCAGGGAGCTGCTTTGGGAAGAAGGGAGGCCGGCAATCAGACGTCTGAGCATTGATCTGTGAGCCCACCTGTCTCCTACTCTGGACCATGGGTTGCTTGGGAGCAGGGGTCATCAGATTCATCTAAGCCTATAGCCCAGCACAGAACTGGACACAAATCTTCTTCTTGCCTTCTGACACAGTCACTGCTAAGAAGATCTCATCCTACTTTATAGCTTTAAATGCCATCTATATGTGGATGACTCAGATTCATATGTCCAGCCTAGAATTCAGTCATTGACTCCTGCATTTATATCTGGCTACTGCCATTTCCACTTGGAGGCCTAATTATCATCTCAAACTTAAGATCTTTAAAACTGAACCTCAGATTTACACTTCCCCCCAATCTAATCCACCTGCAACTGCCAAATCTCAATTGCTGACAACTCCATCCTTGTAGTTGCTCAGACAAAAACCTTGGAGTCATTCTTGACTCCTCTCATTCTCTTATTTCTCAAATTCTGTGGGCTCCACCTTTAAAATATATCAAGAATCTTTTCATGCCATCATCCTGATTCTTAGCCACTGTGGTGGGTTGAACTGTGGGCCCCAGGAAGACATCTCCAAGTCCTAACCCCAGGAACCTATGAATAGGACCTTATTTGGAAAAGGAGCCTTTACAGGTATAATTAAGGACTTCTAGATGAAATCATCCTGGATTCATAATGGGCCTTAAACCCAATGGCAAGTATCCTTGTAAGAGAAAGGCAGAGGGAGATTAGGAACATGGGGACACAGGGAGAAGGCCATGTGAAGACAGAGGCAGAGATTAAAGCAGTGAAGCCCCAAGTCACAGATGCCTAGAACCACCAGAAGCTGGAGGCAAGGAAGGATTCCCCCTAGAGCCTTTGGGAGGAGCACAGCCCTGCTGGCACCTTGATTGGAATTTCTGGTCCCCAGAACTGTGAGAAAATATATTTCAGTTGTTTCAAGCCACACAGTTTGTGGTAATCTGTTATAGCAGCCCCAGGAAATGAATACAGTCACGCTAATCATTCACCTGGATTACTCTAATAGCCTCCTGATTGGTCCCGTTTTCACCCTTACCTCCCTATGGCCCTTTCTCAATACCTAAGCTAGAGCAATCCTATTAGAACATGTCAGACCACTGTACTCAACTCAGAGACTTCCAGTGGCTCTTAATTTAACTCAAAATAAAAGCTAAATTTCTTGCATGGCTTGAAAGGCCCTGTCTGAACTGTCCCCTCCTTTCCCACTCCCTCTGTCTCTCCTTCCCACCTCTCTCCATCTTGCCTGCCCCAGTCCAACCACAATAGCCTCCCCTCTGTTCTTTGAACATGCGGAGTGCTGTCCCTCTTAGAGTCATGCATTGGCTGCTCCCTCTGTCTGGAAGGTTCTTCCCCCAGGTATCTGCAGGGCTCACACCTTTGCCTCCATTAAGTTTTTAGAAGCCGCATCACCTCAGAGAGTCCTCCCCTGACCACATTCTTAAACACGGGAACCCTCAGCATCCCCCACTTTGCTTACTTGGCTTTACTCCCCAGCCCACTCTCAGAATCTATTATTTCTAGTGTGCTTTACACCTCATTCACTTATTATGTTTATTGTTTCTCTCCCATCAGAATATAAACCCACAGGCCGGGGATAGTGGCTCACACCTTTAATCCCAGCACTTTGGGAGGCCAAGGCGGGTGGATCAAACTCTGAGGTCAGGAGTTTGAGACCAGCCTGGCCAACATGGTGAAATCCCGTCTCTACTAAAAATACAAAAATGAGCCAGGCGTGGTGACGCGTGCCTGTAATCCCAGCTACTTGGGAGGCTGAGGCACGAGAATCGCTTGAACCTGGTAGGCAGAGGTTACAGTGAGCCACAATCACGCCACTACACTCCAGCCTGGCGACAGAGTGAAACTCTGTCAGAAAAAAACCAAAAAGAATATAAACCCATAGGGCAGGGATTCTTGCCTGTTTGTTAATTGTTGAGTCAGAAGAGGGTCAAGCATATAGCAGTGGCTCAATAAACATTTGTGGTGCAAACGAATAAACAGCTTTTAGTATACTTTTTGTATTTTATTTGATTATTTTCCGACTGTCATATATTCACATTGTACAAAATTTACAAGCACACAAAAAATTTACAGCAAAAGGTCTTCCTCCCACGCCATCCATCCAGCCCCACTTCTATTACTCTGCCCAGTGGCAACTGATAATCAGTTTCTTTTCTTCCCTTCTAGAATTTATTTATCCACTTAGCTATCTCTGCTTATTTTAATTAACACTGAAACTTGAAGGTATTTCATATCCGCACGTAATAAGTCCCTTGTTCCTTTTTCTAGCAGCGTAGCTTTTCATGGTATGCATAAACCTTAAAATGATTTAATAATGGGCATTTCGGTTGTTTTAAATTCCTTGATATTTAGGTTCCAATGCTGGAAACTTTTATATAGACTATTTTCGCACATGTGAATGTATCACTGTGGAATAGTACATTTTTAAGATAACTGAACTTTTCAAATGAAAGTTTTAATACACTTTGGGTCAGATCATTTGTTTATGTGGTTCAAGTTCCCCTCACCCGCTAACCCCCAGCAGCGGCTGACCACCTCATTCTTCGCGTTCTCTGCTTCTCTTGGTCTCGTTCTGGGTGGGATTCGTGTACAGAATCAGCTAAGAGCAATCACAGTAGTTCATTGGATGCTTATTGGGCACTTGGCATTATGCAATGTGCTTTGTTTAATCCCACTTAATCCCTCTATCATGGAGGGATTAGTATTACCACTTACAGTTTAAAAAACTGAAGCTCAGAGGGGTTAAGTAACTTACTTGCCCAGGGTTATCACAGTTGGTAAGAATCAACAGCAAGACTCTTTTCCAGGTCTTTACCAGAATCTGGACTTTTAATCACGACACACTTAACCTCTCTGTGCCTCAATTTCTTCAACCATAACATGGGGAAAATAATACCAATGATTTCATAAACTTGTTTTGAAGGTACTTGAAAAAGCAGCAGGGAATAGAGTGAATCAGAACCAGTTGGGAAGAGTTTGAGGCAGGTCACAGTGAGTGTTCAGAGATGATCCGTGTTTCCGAAAATGCTAACCAGGGGTACCCACATTAACATCACTTTGGGTGTTTATTTAACATGCAGATTTCAGGGCCCCTTCCTAGATTTCCTAGGGAACAGAGCATGGGAATCTACATTTTAAACCAGCATCCAGGTGATTCTGATACACATTGAAATTTCAGAAATTTAGGCTCTAGAAAATATATATATATTTAAATTTTTTAACTGTAGCTCTATCCAGATAGCACTACTTTAGCTCCATCATAAGCTTCTCTTCACCCTTCTTCCTTACTCCCCTGACACAAGTCATGTTTTTCTCAAGACTGGCATAATCCCTAATCTCTCCAAAAGAGATTCCTGGATCCCAAACCCCGGAAATATGGGCGGGGGCTGGTATTGTGTTTGTTTTCTCTTTGCTGAAAAAACAAAAACAAAACCAAAAAACATAATGATAGTTGATCAATGAATACAGTACAAATGTGGCCTAGTGTCTTAAAGGTACAGGGACCCAGCCACCCACATGCTGTGAAAGTGATCCCAATGGCTATGGATCATTCTAATCCCCTGAATCTTGGGGCTACGTCTGTTGGTCCCATATGTCCTACAAACTAAATAGGCAGTGGAAATTTAAGTAAATAGTATTCATTAACATTATGATCATGTGTGGCATTTTCTATTACTAAATGATCCTAGTACACAGATTATTCACTTAAATAATCAATCACTGTCAACAAATTACAGGATGCAGAGAATGAAATTAGCAAAATGAACTATGAATGTAAAATTCATTTGAAATTCAATTTAGTGACAACATTAGCTTTCAATTAGTCTGCCCAACTGTTTGAATGTCTTCCTTTTGCATTGATTTTTTAAAAATGTAATTAACCTTTTCACTGTTAAATTGGTGTTGGGTGCAACAATATCATTGTTACATGGCTCCTATTGTTGGGGAGTGAAAGGATTAAATGATGAGTCAGGATGAGGGCAGTGGAGTGGGGCTTCTCCTCATGACTGAAGGGCTGGGGAATAAAAGGGACCCAGGAGGGGGAAATGGATGTTGTTTGAGCTGAGGCTTCCCCCATGGGCATCTGGTATTGCTGCTATTGTCTCTAGATTCTTGAAGTAACCTTCTTAAGACCATCTCCTGCTCCAGATTCTTGCTCCCTACTTCACACAAAATGGTTTGTATTCTACATGTCCTGTCAACTTCCCAGAAAACTCAGCCCCTTCTCTCACTACTTTACTTCCTTTCATGATTCTCTGACACCTTTTATTCAATTGGTCTGGTTGGAGAGCTGGAGTGTCCCATCAGACTCCAGCTCCTTCTCAGCTCCCACAGGCAGTGCCACCTCTTCAAGTCTTCTTCCAGTCGAACCCGGCCACTCTCTTCCTGCTTGTGTCTGAGCATTGCACTGTGGCAACCTCACCTCTACCCCACAATCCACCCTGCACACTTCTGCCAAGCTTTAACAGACCACTCCCAGACTCAAGACCCTACTGTGGCTCCCTGCTGCCTCTGCAACTGAGCCCAAGTCTCCCTTCAAAGGCCACCCTCACCGCCTGTGGGGTGTGACCTCCCCCACTTCCTCTGCCTCTGCACCCCTCGAGTACAGGTTGCCCACTTCAAAGTAGCCTCCTCCTTAGCCCAAAACGTGTTGTGCGCTTTCCTGCCCTCACACCTTTGCGCATGCCAGCCTCTCACCTGGAAAGAAAACACCTTCCATTTCTCTCTCTTAGTAAAATCCTTCTCAACGCCCAGCTCAAACCTCACATCTGCCAGGAAGCCTTCCCTGCCACACCCCAGGCTCCAGTGATCCGTCAGCTTCAAATGGTTCAAGAACTTATTGCCTGGGACATTCCTTTTGATCTTTAATAACATGCTTTGTGATTTTCCTCTGCGCTCTCAGCTGAATCGTACATTCTTTGAAGGTAGGGACACGCCTTGTGGTTCCTGCTTCTTGCCGACAGCCTTGCTTAATGGGCAACGGCGTTTCTAAGGCTTTTTTTTTTAAAAAAAGGACGGCACCAATCTCTTTCATCCACTGTGTTCAGGGCTGTCTCGACGGGGACAGCTCAGTTGTGGTGAGAACCAGGAAGCTTATGCCTTGGAGCAGGGTGTGGTGGGTGGGCTGGCTGGGGTAACGGTGAGGCAGGCAGCCTCAAAGAGCAATCACCTGTGGACACGGTGCTCATGCTGTAAAACTGTCTCTTGTCAGCTGCACTGGCTGAGATAATCTTGGTTCTGAACCACATCCCTGGCTGTTCCAGATCACCCATTATCTCTCCAGAGCTGCCGCCACTGCTGGGAGACACAGGACTGGTTAGCTGTGCCAACGGTCTGCAGATAGAGGCAGTTTCTTATCCTGTCTTCACGTGGAGCTGCAGGGAAATAAGTCACACTTAGACACTAAGAAGCCTCCATCCTTCAGCAGCCTGGCAGCAGAATTCTTTATGGGTCTGAGGAGAATCTCCATGAATTCTTGGGATTCATCCCTAAGAACCCTGTAGGGATGTGACCCGGATGTTGAACCTGTTCCTTCTTAGGTCTGAGAATAGAAAGAAACAGCCTCACTCCTCTCTGAGCGGTAGCTCCGTTCCCTTAGCTTCCAAAAGCCAAACCAGTTCTTGGTACTAGCTAGCTGCCATTTATGAAGCCACCGTTTATGTGCCAGGAGCCGTGCCAAGTGTGTCACATATTTTATCTCACCAAATTTTCACAGCACCCCACAAAGAAAAGTTGTTCTCATTTTAGAGATGAGACTCCTTAGGCTGGGGGCAGCTAGCAAACACAGCTGGTCAGCAGAGCCGAGTCCAGATTGCCTCTTTCTTTTTTTTTTTTTTTTTTTTTGAGACAGGGTCTCTCTCTGTTGCCCCGGCTGGAAGTGTGGGGGCATGAACACAGCCCACTGCAGCCTTGACTTCCTGGGCTTACTTGATCTTCCCACCTCAGCCTCCTAAGTAGCTAGGACTATAGGCACATGCCACCACGCCCAGCTAATTTTTTGATTTTTTTTTGTAGAGGTGGGGTCTCATCCTGTTGCCCAGGCATGGTGGCCTGAACTACATCTCTTACTATTACAGACCACCCCATTACTTCTCCAGAGCTGCCGCCACTGCTGGAAGACACAAAGAGTGCGTAGCCACTCCAAAGGTGAACTCCTGGGCTCAAACAATCCTCCTGCCTTGGGCTCCCAAAGTGCTGGGATTACAGGTGTGAGCCACTGCGCCTGGGCCAGATCCCCTCTTTCAACTACCACACAACCTGCCTCCTAACCCAACAGGTCCAGAATCCCATCTCCTCTGGGAAGGCCCCTACCTTCAGGCTGCCTAAATCATGGGACTACTGCCAACATCCTTCACTCGTTTCTTTCTGGCCTGTTATAAAATGACAGCATCAGGTTTCCTCCTGACACATGGGCTACAAAAACGTGTGGATCTGGAATAACCATGCAATGTTTCCCATGAACTAAGTATTTGGGCAGGAGCCAGGTTGTCCACCTCTAAGCCTGGCTGGCTAGACTCTCTTTAGGGTGTCAAGGCTTAAAATGAGGGTCTAGGTGGGTTTCAGGTCATTGTGGCTGCTGTGTTACCTTTCTCCTATCCTACATACTCTTCGGGATACCTTTGAGATAAAGTCAGCAGGGCAAGCTCTTCCCAGTCCTTTCTTGGATTTAAGTTCTGGCTTCACACATGCTGGGTGCCTTAGTAAAGGACTTTAACCTCTTTGTGCCTCAGTTTCCTCCTCTGTAGAATAAAGACAGCCTATTACATTGAGAAGTAAATGAGATAAAGAATAATAAACATCTAGCACAATATCTAGCATACTGTGGGTTTTCCACAAATGTTGGTTTCTTTCAGATCCTGAAGAAATAACCGTTAGTATAACTGGAACTGTAGAATAAAGTCTGAACAACACACACACCTCATACTGCGTGCCCAACCTCAAGGTGAGCAGGACCCAGGCCCCTGTCTGGACTCTTAGCTCATTTTCCTATTATCAGAGCTCTTCCTCCACCTCAGGGTAGACAGTGCCCTTCCTTAAGGAGGCAGAGAGAGAAATGGGAGAGGGAAGGAGACTAGCCCCACCCACTACGCTGCTGCCTTTAAGGACACCCTGGAGGATACCTCTCCCCTCCTCCTCAGCTCGCTTTGCATACATCTTCTTATACTAGCACAGACAACTTTGTGGAGGTTTGCAGAGAAATGGAGCAGTAATTGAAGGGAGTAGTGGAGTCAAGGGAGGGCTTTTTAAAGATGGGAGGTGTTATTTACCACATTTAATGATCAAATAGAAAAATTAGTGAAAGAGGAAAGGATGCTTCCACTGAGTCTTGTTTGGCCGTTTTATCTGGCCTCCTTCCACCCCTTTTGAATTTTAGGCTAAAGTTATCTTTACCATGTCAGTGACTCCCTTCTTATACTCAGTAAAAGCCGTTCATCCGGTGGAAAAAACTTTGGAATGTGGGTTCAGACCCTGGTTCTGCCCATTATTGGCTGGGTAGCCTCTCTGGACCTCTATTTCCTCATTATTAAATTGAAATAATAATGCTTACCTCTTGAATTTGGTGTAAGGATTAAAGGAGTCATGTTTGACCTGGCCCAGCCCTTCGACTCAATGAGTCACAATGACTCAAAAATGGTCATTGTTGTTGCTACCATTCTTTTACTGAAAAGGTTCTTCCAAGTCTTTCTGATATGCACCAAGTCCCTTGTCAGGAGCCAACCATAAGCTACAGTCCTCAGCACTAATATGTGGGCTCCTATTAGCATGAGCAGCGGCTGGGCTTGAGTTTTCACGGTTATTCTGACACAGCCCTCCTTACCTAACTCTTCGCATACCTGCCTGGGTTTGCCACTCTCTGTAGGATAGTGTTCCTGGGAACACCGCATGAGCATGATGCTGCCTCTTGCACCCTGAACATGTCAGACAGGGAGGCAGCTTCCCCATCCTGGGTGGGGTGCTGCGAGATGAGCAGTCACTCTGCCTTTGAACCCCCTCCCTGTTCCGTGTGGATGACTGGGCAGGTGGGGGCAGTTTCTGTGAGTGGGTGCATCTGCTGTGGCTTGTCAAGCTGTGTCAGACTCGACCCTGAGGGCAGACAGGGTCCCAGCTAATGAAAAGCCCAGAGCCACAGCCTCTGGGGCAGCTCCGCAGCTGCTGTCTCTGTTTTCTTTCTCCTTTTCCTTTGTGCTTGGCAGTTCTGGCCCTCGGCACAGCAAGACCAGCACCAGAGACACAAGCACTGAGGTTCCTTTCTCCAAAGATCAAGTTACAGAACACATTCTCTGGCTCACCTTGAAGAACAAAGACTTGAGAAAAGCAGCCTGCCTGGGGACGAGGAAGCGGCTGCCTGCTTGATGTAATTTCAGGCTCTCTGGAAAAATCTCTTGAGCTCCAAATATTTTCCTGCTATAAACCTGAAACTTCATCATTGGAGACTCAATCTTTTTAAATTTGGAGCAGTGGTTCTCAAAGTGAGGTCTGTCTCCACCCCATCCCATCCCCAGCAGCATCCGCATGACTTGGGAGTTTATCAGAAATTCAAATTCTTGGGCCCCACCGCAGACTCCCTGAATCAGAATTTGGAGGAGGGAGTATCTGTGTTTAATCGGCCCTGTGGGTGATTCTGACACCTTGGTAACCCCACTGAAGGGCATGTCACCCAGGAGGGGGAAACTCATCAGCATTATAGCTCTGATTTATTGCTCAGCTTGATGGACTGTGAGGAGGTGCGGACAGGGACAGGGACAGGGGAGGGGAGAGAATGTCTTGTCTGGTGTAGAGCAGTCGGACAGACCTGGCATCAACTCCTAGCTCCTCCTTCTCCCTCTGTGGCCCTGTGCAAATTACTTCATCTTTTCAGCTTTCCTTTGCTCCACTGCAAAATTCAGATTGTGCAACCAACTCACAGGGCTGAAGATGAAATAAGATATAGAAAGTACTTCGCACATAATAGGTACTTAAAGAGTGAGCAGTTGCTCTCTCCAACTCACCCCCACATCCTCTCTGATAGAGAAGAGGTCTATGTAGATTGACATGGTAGAAGGGAAGGTACCAGAGGTAGGGATTCATGTATCATAAACGCATGGACCAGGAAAGAAAGGGGCTAGAAGTGGATGAGATGTCAAGACACAGAATGTGGAGTAGAAATAAGAATAAGGAGCTCCCCTAGACTCTACTCATGTGGTTTCTTCCATTTTGTAGGGGGTGGTCCTAAGGCCAGGCTCTCATCTCCTGTGGCTCAGTCTCACCACCACCCTTTCCAGATGGTGGGTGGGGCTGATTCTTTTCTTACCTTTCCCCTACCTCATTCCAATCTTTTCGGGTGCATGACTTAAAGGTCTGAAGTTTTCCTCCAGGGAGATGATTGATGGAAATATGCAAATTGTGAGCTTTACGGCAACTCAGGATCTTAAGGGTTAAGAAGAGAGCCAACAGTTGGTGCAGAGGCCACCGTGGTGACCTGACCCTTGCTCAGACACTGCCAGGGTCTCCCAGCCAGCTAACAGGCAGGCACCAGAGAGCGTCTTAAGAGAAGCAGAAACAGATGTGCGTGCCCCAGAACAGCATGCTTCTCTTTCTTTTAAAACCTTCACACAGTGTCTTGAGCCTTTGATGGAGAGCAAATTAAGATCTCAGTCTCACTAGGAAGGCTCACATGATATGGCTCTGGGGCAATTCTACCCCCATTTCCCTATCTCTCCATTGCCAGGAATTTCAGAGTCAATGTTTCATCATTTATTTAAGGGTTTAATCCCTATGAGAATTTTCATCTCCATTAGGCTGTGTTCTGGGCTTGGGTTAGTCAGTCTGGATTCAAATCCCAGCTCTACCATTTGTTAGTTGTTATATTCTGGGTTAAATATTTAAACTCTTCGAGCCTCACTTTCTGTCTTTGTAAAATAGGGACAGTGTTTTACACACACACACACACACACAGAGACACACATATACATATATGTGCTCATTATTTCAAGGGCTAAACATGTACAGTGCTATTTGGATTTCTTATGAATATATTTCTTTAAAGCTAAAAAAAGAGTGGGAGGAGTAAAGACTGAAGGGAGTGGTCGAGATCAGAGATGGCTAATAGGTCTCAACTATGAATGTGGGTGGACTCGGAGGTGCCCCTGGTACACTGCATTGTCAGTTTGTGAAGAATTCCAAGGCAGCTGACTGCAGTCTTGGCAGACAGCATGTGACAGTGTGGAAATGTCTGCTCCAATGTGGGCAGGGTCCTGAAAGCATGTGCAAGCCACATTTGCCATCTCTGCTCTAGTTGCTTCCTGCCTGAAGGCAAAAAGACAGGCTGTGACTCTTGCAATTACCTGAGTAGAATTATAGAAGCCGTTACCTGGGATCTTCAAAGGCTCCCACAGAAAGCATAACTTAGCCTCTTAATTGAACACAGCCTCCCAGTATCATTCTGGAACGTTCGAGCTGTCCCCAGTCATAAGGCACAGCCTTCTTGATCTGATAATAGTGTCCTCTCCAGAAGGGAAAAGAGGACTGCCTCTGTAGTAGCACCAGACACAGTGCTGTGACACACTGGGAACCAGAAAGATCTTGAAGATGGTTTCATCAGGGTGGGGTGGGAGTTGGGAACACAGGGGTGGGTGAGACTTAAAGGAATCAAGCACCCCAGGGGAGCCTGAGCTCTAACTCTGTGTCTTCTTTGGAGATCAATTGCTATTTTTGTGTGTTTCCCAGCTGGACGTCTGAGAGGCTTGCAGGTGTTTTACATTATTAATCAGCTAGATCTTTTTTCTTCCTAATAATCTAGCTTCCTTCCACACCTGTGAAAGCCCTTTGACAAACAGGCAGCAGTGCATACATCCAGTGTTTAATGGAAGGGGCAGGGCAGGGCCCGCGTTTCCATTAAGCACAGCAGGCTTTGTGCCTGGGGCCCATAGGACTTTCGGGGGCCGTGAAGATGTTTTCATTGTGGTTTCTTTTAAAATCAGAAGAAAAGAGAATATAATAATAATGATATAGAAGAATAAATCCAGCCTACATTATACTTGTCTTTGTACCAATGCAATCATAAAATATAACTTTTAATATTTTGTTATGGCAGGGGCCCCCAAAGGCAAAAGTGCCTAGGGCTGAGGGAAGTCATAATGCAGTCAGTCCTATGCACGGGATTGGAAAAGATTTGAATGGGGTCTGAAGACAAAGCCGTGGTTCTACCTCAGGCCCCACTGACTCGATGACTTTGGGCAAATCATACATCTGGGGTTGCAGTTTTCTCCGTGGTCCAGTGTCCTACAACTGCAGGAGAGGACTGAGTCCTCCCCTCCCCTCCTTTTCTCAGTCCTGGGCTCTAAGGAGATAATAGCTGTAAAGTGTTTGAACATATGTAAACATGCAACAGGTATATTAAAGGTCAAAATCCTTATTATCTGGAGGGAAGATGGAGACCCATATACTCCAGGAATGGATGGCTGCAGAGGGGAGGTGAATGTTGCTGTGACACCCTAACATCGACCAGGTAACCACCATCTGTCCCATTCCTAAGAAAAGTCAGTTAGGAAGAGGCTGGATGAGTGAACTGGGCCTTTATGGGGGTTATGGGGGTTCTAGGGAAACCGGAGCCTTCAGAGAATCACACAGCTCTGGACAGAGTGCTGAGCAGGCTTCTAGAATGACGCAGGGGAGGGAGGGAGGGAGAGAGAGGCCAGAGAGACACCAAGTGTGAGAGACACGGCCAACCTGCAGACCAGGAGCTTGTCCTACTCAGTGAGTACCTAAGCTGAGATGAAGAACTCAAACAATCTAGAAATTAAAGGACTTTACAAAACAGGCTATGGGAGAGTTAGGGAATAGCACAAAGAAAAGTTTGATTACAATCTGCTGGTCTGGGGTGTGGTGCAACCGCCTTCATCTCCCCAAGGAATTGCCATAAAATCAATATCACCACAGCTCTTGGGAGTTGAGTTCCTTGTTTTAGAGATGTAGCTAACTGCCAGCAAGTCTGGTATGTGTGCCGATAACCTACCTGCCTCATGCTTTTCTGCTTCCTCCTTTACTTCTCTTCTCCTTCCCTCCTCTCTCCCTTCTATTTCCCTTTCCCTTTTTTCTCCCCCTCTGGCCTTTCCTCTTCCTCCCCTCTCCCTCTTCCCTCCTTTCCCTCTTTCTCTCTCTCTCACCTTCCCTTTCTCCCTTCCCTCTCTTTTCCTCTTCTTTCTCCTCACCTCTGGAAAGTGGAGAAAAGTGTGCCCATTGGAGGTCTCCCAACTGTGGAGACCCCAAGCTCACAGGGTCTGGAAGCCTCCTGAGGACAGCTGCATCACCATCCATCATCTTTTTTGATGAATAGAGCTCTAAATGGCTTAGTTTGACTATGATGCAACCCATGTGGCATCAGTGATTTAAATTTTGCCAGTGGCATCAGTGATTTAAATATCATTGCTTTTCTTTTCCTTGTACTTCTATAGGATGGACTAGGCATAGGGCAATGGAGGTAGTGCTTTCCCTTGGTCTGTGAGGACTGGGGTCTCGGTGGCCATCCCCACCTAGCTGTGGAGCAGTCAGACAGCGGGACCCCACCCTGCCAGCTTACGGGGAAGGGACAGCAGGCTGAGGCCTGCCAATACCAGCACCTTCATTCGTAGGGACAAACCAAGGACCTGGCCTGGCCTCAGAAAGAAAACTCCTGACCCCTACTTGCCCATCCTGCTGGGAGAGAAAAAGAAGGGAGTGGTCTAGAAAGAGGAAAATAGGCTGGGTGCAGTGGCTCACCCATGTAATCCCAGCACTTTGGGAGGCTGAGGCAGGCAGATCACTTAAGGGCGGGAGTTCGAGACCAGCCTGGCCAACATGGTGAAAGCCTGTCTCTACTAAAAATACAAAAATTGGCTGGGCATGGTGGTGTGCACCTATAATCCCAGCTACTCAGGAGGCTGAGGCAGGAGAATCATTTGAACCCAGGAGGCAGAGGTTCCAGTAAGCCAAGATGGCACCATTGCACTCCATCCTGGGCCATAGAGCAAGACTCTGTCTCACAAAGACAATAAACGAAAAGAAAAGAAAAAAAATAAAAGAAAATCTAAGACTAGGGTGGAGTGGTGGGCTGGATAAAAGAAAGGGCTGGCCGAACCCTCTCTACCTCTCAGACCTCCCCACCCCAGGCCTCAAAGCCGCTGTAATTAAGAATCAAAGAAATGTACCTTCGAATAATCAAAGACCATTTTTTAACCTTATCAGATGGGCAAAATAGTAAAAGGTTTTGAAGAGCTGGTTACTAAACAGGTGCTCTCAAATCCTACTGGAAAAAAAATCACACAATCTTTCTGAAGGCACAATTTGAAAATACGTAACCCAAAATATATTCTCGGACACAGTAATTCCACTTCTGAGAATTTATCCTAAGAAATCATGCATGCCATTCAGAATTATCCACCAAAACAATACCAGAATTATTACAATTAAAATTGTAATTTTGGTTATATTAGTGAAAAGTTTGAGACTTAGATAAGTGATTAGCTAAATTTTGGTACATTTGGCTGGGTGCAGTGGCTCAAGTTTGTAATCCCAGCATTTTGAGAGGCCAAGGCGGGTGGATCTCTTGAGGCCAGGAGTTCTAAACCAGCCTGGGCAACATGGTGAAATTCCATCTCTACCGAAACAAAAAAAAAAGAAAGAAAAATTAGCCAGCCATGGTGGTGCACACCTGTAATCCCAGCTACTCTGGAGGCTTAGGCACAAGGATGGCTTGAACCCAGCAGGCGGAGGTTGCAGTGGGCTGAGATCGCACCACTGCACTCCAATCTGAGTGACAGAGCAAGACTCGGTCTCAAAGAAAAAGCAAAAAGTGGTATATTTATTCAATGAAATTCTGAATGCTAGTTAAAAATGATTATAGATACGGATTTACTGACGTGGAAGATGTTCATGATATACTGTTGAAGTGAAAAAAGTTGGTTTCTGAACATTATCTATGTTATGATCCTAACACAGGATAAGGAAAAGAAAAAAAGAAAAGAAAAAAGAAATAAGCATATCAGTTATCTATTGCTGTATAACAAATTACCCCCAAACTTTTCACCTTAAAATAACAAACATTACCTCATAGTTTCTGTGAGTCAGGAATTCAGAGGTGGCTTCTGGCTCATGGACCGTCCTGAGGTCGTTGGTAAAATGTCAGCTGTGGCTGCAGTCTCCTGAGGCTTGCCTGGGCTGGAGGGGCTGCTTCCAAGATGGCTCGCTCACATGGCTGTGGGCGGGAGGCCTCAGTTTCTCACCACATGGACCTCTCGGTAGAACTTGAGTGTTCTTGAGGCATGGCAGCTGGCTTCCCATAGAGCCAGTGATTCCAGAAAGCAAGACAAAGATTGCAATGTCTTTCGTGACCTAGCCTCAGAAGTCACACTCTGTCACTTCTGCAGTATTTGATTCTATTGATTATACACATTGGCCCTACTCAGTGTGGGAGGGGACTGTACCACAGCATGAATACTAGGAGACAGGGATCCTTGGGGGTCATCTTGGAGGCTGTCTACTGGAATGATTGTATTCATTTCTTCAATAAACAGTGTTCGAGCACCAACCAAGCAAGCATCAGACCCTCATGGTACCATACTCGGGGTACACTCATAAAAAGAGAGACAAGATCCCTCTTCTCCTGGAGCTTACCTTCCAGGGGGGTGGGAGGGGAGAGGCACTAAGGAAGTAAGAATTGTAAACAGCGGTCAGTAACTGAAGGGCAGCATGAGGAAGGTGATGTCAGAGGAGCAGGCAGGAGCTGGGTGACAAGGAACCTTGCAGGCCGTGCAGAGAGTTTAGATGTTATCCTAAGGATGACAGGGAGCCACCGAAGAGTCTTAAGCAGAACAATGACATGATCTGAGTTATGTTTTTAGAAGATCACTATGGCTCAATGTGGAGAATGAATTCAGGGACAAATGTTGAAATAGAGGCCAGTTCAGAGTTTATAAAAGTAGTCTAGTAACCGGGGCTTGAATGACTGCACAAGCAATCCTGGTGGCCATATATATATGTGTGTATATATATATCTCAACCATGCTCATATTTTATATATATATATATATATTTTTTTTTTTTTTCTTTTTATTCACCCACCCCCTGGCCTAGCAGAGTGCTGGGCACATGGTAAGGAGGTGGGAGGCCAAGTGAGCACAGAGTATTGGACTGGTCACTGAGAGACCACGTCCACTTTCACTGTGTGACAGTCACTCCCTTTCTGTGACTCAGTTTCCTCATTCATAAAATGTAGCAAGTGAATGAAGTCAGTGATACGCCATTTTTTTCTTTTTCCTTTTCTTCTATTAGAATCAGCACCCTAATAGATAAACCAGATGAAAGACAGTGCAGTGGCAGAAGCAGAGGGAGCCTCAGCCTCCTCCTTCTCCTCTGGCTGCATGATTTGAAACCCATTGAAAGGACTCCCGGCTGACCCTTCTGTCCTCGAATGCTCCACATGCCATGCATTTCATAAACACTCAGGACCAGCCAGCTGTTTTAATTTCTGCCAGGGCTTTCCTGCCGCCACGTTGAAATGCTCTGTTCCACGTCCCTCCACCTGGCGGTATCTGGACATTCTATTCCACTCCGTTTTTTGCACACAGGGCTGCCCAGCTGGGAATACTGCACCTTCCCCCACGGGGAGGGAGGTTCAGCCCCTGGGCATGGCAGATGAGTTTTCACTCATATTTGATATGAGACTTGGGGCTCCCTAGGCAGGAAGAAGTTGCTTTGAGATCCCCCTCATAAGCTCTCCGATGAGTGGCTGCTTTTCCCTAAGCTCCTTGGATGAAAACTGTCAGGGGAGATTTCCTGGCTGAAATCCTTCACTCCCTCCACAACTGTGGCCCAGACACTCCCACACCCTCCCAGCAGTGCTGACATCCTTTCCTTCCCGACTAAGTTTGCTAGCCGTGGACTTCAGGGTAATCTCACCCCTCTGAGCCTTGGCACCCTCATCTCTAAATCGTGGATATCAACACCTGCTATTCAGCCCGTCCATATCTGTGTAGGTATTCCAGTTGCTACAGTGTTCAAATACATCCATACTGCTTGATGAAGAGCCAGGATTCTAAGCCTCTGGGTTTCCCTCACCCTAAACACTCCAGCTTCTCCCTCTGAGGCCCACAGACATCCACAGAATCAGCAGCCTAAGGGTCATGCCTGACCCGGGAGGAACTTGCAGACCCAGCTCTAGTCTGTAACCAAGGTCAGTTCTGACAGTTTGGCGTCTGGGCCTTACTGGTTGTTAAATATTGTAGTATTATCCTTGACCATGGTGATGCGAGATTACGTACATGAGGCACCCAGCACTTCAGTTCCTGGAACACCAGAGGAAGCATAACTTTCATGATCCTCATACTTGACAGCATTGGGCCTCCCCAGTTTGCTTTCCTGTTAAACTCCAGCTACAATTTATCCTCCTTCACCTTTCCATTTCACCCCTTGTTTCCTTTACTGAGAGCTGAGACACTGAGGTTGGGACCTGGTTTGTGTGTTGCTTTCTAAATGTTCTCAGGTCTCCGTGTGGTTTTATGCCTATTTTGTTTGTGAGCTGACTTCAGATGTGATAAGGTGAAAAGAGGTGAGCCCATTTTGTAAAGAGGTGAGTGGGGCAGGAAGGGCTATTCTTAGCCTTTTGTCTACACTGGCACACGCACAGCCCTGGGGCTCAACCCCCATTGTATGTTAAGCCGTCAAAGCTGGCTGGCCCACTTCATGGAAACCCACCCTGCAGACGGAGAGAATCAGCTCTTTATTTGACTTGCTGAGCACTGTGGCCAAGTACACACTTTGAAGTGATATACTCCATGCTTCTTGGTGCCTATCGCTGGCTGAATGGTGGGCCCAGAAAGGTATGTCCATGTCCTGACCTCCAGAACCTATTAATGTGACATTTGGAAGCAGGTTCTTTGCAGATGTTATTAAGTTTAGGATCTCAAGATAAGATCATCCTGGATTATTTCTGTAGGCCCTAAATCCAATAACTGGTACCATTAAAAGAGAAACACAGGGCCCGGCATGGTGGCTCACGCCTGTAATCCCAGCACTTTGGGAGGCTGAGGTGAGCAGATCACTTGAGCTCAGGAGTTCGAGAGCAGCCTGGGTGACATGGCGAAACCCCATCTCTACAAATAAATAAGTAATACAAATACAAAAATTAGCCAGGCATGGTGGTGTATGCCTGTATTCCCAGCTACTTGGGAGGCTGAGTTCGAATGATCGCTTGAGCCTGGCAGGCAGAGGATGCAGTGAGGCAGAGGTTGCACCACTGTACTTCAGCCTGGGTAATAGAGCTGGATAGACCCTGTCTCAAAAAAAAAAAAAAAAAAAAAGAAAAGAAAAGAAAAAGAGGAAAGACACAGAGAAAAGGCCTTGTGCTAATGGAGGCGGAGACTGAAATGGCACAGCTACAAGGAATGCTGACAGCTGCTAGAAGCTACAAGAGGCAAGGAAGTATTTACCCTACAGCCTCCAGAGGAACTGTGCCCTCTGGACACCAAGATTTCAGACTTCTGGCTTTTAGAACTGTGAGAGAATCCATTTTTGTTGTTTTAAGTAACCAAGATTGTAGTAGTTTGTTATCAGCTACAGAAAACTAATACAGAGTCTAACATGCTGATTGACTCAGACTCAGTAAACAAGGATGAGTTAGGATACAGGAGCCGCTGCTACAGCAAAGACCCCAGATAGCAATAGATAGCTTAAACACAATGGAAGTTTATTTCTATCTCACAGCAAGGGCTGATAAGGTGGTTCCCGGGTGTCAGGGACCTGGCCTCCACCATCACCTCGAATAATGGTCAACCTTGTGGTTGACTGATTTAATATAGCAACCTGTCCCCACCCGCCCCCTGCACTGTATCAGTGCCCCAATTCTTTCTTTTTCCCCATAGCATATCTTTTAATATACAATATAGTTTGTTTGTATCATGTTTATTGTTTATTATATGTCTCCACCTGTTGGACCGTAAACTCCACCTGCAGGGATTTTTGTCTTGCTTATTCACTAGTGTATCCCAAGTGCCTACAACAGTTCCAGGCAAATGCCTGATGCTCAATAATAATTTTTATTTTTTATTTTTTTTGCTTTGGGACATTGAGGAGGGAGGATAGCTTGAGGCGAGGAGTTTGAGACCAGCCTGGGTAACATAATGAGACCCCATCTCTACAAAACATTTCTTTTTAAAAATTAGGCCAGGCGCCGTGGCTCATGCCTGTAATCTCAGCACTTTGGGAGGCCGAGGCAGGCGGATCACCTGAGCTCAGGGGTGCGAGAGCAGCCTGGCCAACCAACATGGTGAAACCCCGTCTCTACTAAAAATAACAAAAATTAGCTGGGCTCAGTGGTGGGCACCTGTAATCCCAGCTACTGGGGAGGCTGAGGCAGGAGAATCGCTTGAATCCAGGAGCTGGAGGTTGCAGCGGGCCAAGATTGCACCATTGCACTCCAGCCTAGGTGACAAAGCAAGACTCTGTCTCAGTAAATAAATAACAAAATAAAATAGAAAATAAAAACTAGCCAAGTGTGGTGGCCCACACCAGTAGTTCCAGCTGCTCAAGAGGCTGAAGCAGGAGGCTTGCTTGAGCCCAGGAGCTCAAGGCTGTAGTGAGCTATAATCGTGCCACTGCACTTTAGCCTGGGTGAGCAAGACTGTCTCTCTCTTTTTCTCTCTCTTGCTTTCTCTCTCCTCACCCCTGCTCCATTCCACCTCTATTTCCTAATCTGATCTCTGAGAGGGACAGGAAAAGGCAGAACCAGGTTCAGAGTCCAAGCCTGTGACTCTCTTAGTACCTGCTTCTTGCTAGATCTCACTGCCTCCTGAAGTGGATTCCACACTGCAGCACAGACCTTCTGACTAATGGGAGCAGGGCAAAGGGCCAGTCAGCCTCTTTTGACCCTGATCCAGGGCCAGAGAGCATTGGAAGCAGAAAAGAATCTGAATTTCCTCATCCAACAGAATGAAATTGCCAACCCTGAAATCAAAAGCGATGAGAAGCAGAAAACCAAGTCTCAGAGCTCCTTGTCTGTACAGGCCATTTGGCTGGCTGACTGGGCACACAATCAAGAGAGAGCAAGAGAGAGACAGAGAGAGAAAAAGACATTGATTGAATGAAGTTGTCTCACTACTTTTTGTACCGGCAGGGACAGGGCAAAGCCACAATGTAGCCCACACTTTTTCCCTGTTTGGATATAACCCGGAAGCTGCAAACATTGGATCCACTCACATCTTACTAGCCAAAATTAATCACATGGTCGCATTTGACTGCAAAGGACACTGGCTTTATTCTGAGTGCTATGTGACCAGGTAAGTTCAGCAAGTCTGCTAGTAAAGGAGATGGGGAGAATGGGTTTTGGAAGAAAAACTTTGAGTGTCTAGTCAAAATGATGATTGAATAAAGATTATGTATTTCTAATAAGCACCTGGGTGATTCCAATTCAGGGGGATAGGAGCCCTGAAAAAAAAATCCACATCAATTTCACAATGTGTCTAAGACAAAATTCAGAAATAATATTCAATGTATTCATTTTACAGGTGAGAAAACTGAGACTACAGGGTGAAATGACTTGCCCAAGGACACCTAACCAGAGAGAAAGCTCGCATGTCTCATTCCACGCCGAATCTTCTTCCCATCTAAGCACACCCCTTCTCCTGAAGGATGTGGCCCGTGAGAAGGGCAATACTTCAGTCCAGGGATTTTCAGCATGAGGAGTTCCAGCATCCACATCATCTGTGAACTTGTTAGAAATGCAAATTCTCAGGCTCCCACCTAGACAGGGGAGAGGGGGCAGCAATGTGTGTTTTAACAGGAATTCAGGTGATTCCGTTGCACTCTAAAGTTTGCTTTAGGCAAAAGATTGAACCTCTAATGGGGCAATTTTCAGAACTCACGGCAGCTTTAGGGGTGTTCTTTTCTGTGATTCCTCAAACAGCCTGTCATGCTCTGAGAGATCATTTAGGGGCTGGGCAAGCAGAGGGCTACTAAGATGAACAGAAAGAACTGAGGCCACGCATAGGTGCCTTCTACTGGAGGGAGTGATTACTGTGGACCCAGGAAGGCCCATGGCTTAGGCCCAGAGCAGCACCTAGTCTCATTCCTTAGCAACCCAGACTTAGACCTTCTTTTAGCCCAGTGGTTGCCTGGGCTGTCCAACAATGTCAGCCTCTTTATCTTCCAGTTTCTACAAACCAGCTTCTTTTCCCTCTAGACAATGTCTGAAGATTTTCGCTGCCCGTTTTCTCTTCTGTTTCTTTTCCTTTTGCCTTTAAAAAATGCATCTGAAGGAGGAGAAACCTCTATTCTCGTTTTCAACCAAATGTTAGCAAATTAGAAATTAGACACTAGGAGAGGAAGGTGGCTTAAGTTTGGGGGTTCCTTTGGGATTTTGATCATTGGGATTTTCTTTACCCTTCCAGGCAAAGATAGCCTTCGATGGATTCCAATCCCAAATAACCCTGCTCCAGGCTCCAGGAAACTCATGCTGTTTGTCTTCCTTAGCCTTGGCTCTTGCTAACTCTCTGCATGACTGTGGACCTAATCCCACTAACTCTTAGTTTCCCCATCTGTTAAACAAGGGAATTGAACAAAGTAAGTTAACTTTGTGTTTCTTAGCATTGACTATGGAAACCCTACACATTTGGACAGCAGGCCACAGGGGAGCACCACCGACCCACCTCCTGGTGACAGCATACCTAGATTACAGATAAATTACCCAGGGAGGACACAATAGCCTGACAAACTCAATCCACAAACATGAGTGAGGAAATCCCTAATTTAAAGAAAACAGCATTGTTAGGAAGGTTTGTCCAGCATTTAATTTGTCTCTATCCTTACGACTTTGGAAAACCAGGTGAAAAAAGAGTCCCTTTAAAGAATGGGCAGACAAGTTCAAGTGACATGTGCTCAGCTTGCTGTGATGCATTCATCCATCCATTCATCCATTCTTTTCTTTTTTCTTTTTTTTTTTAGACGGAGTCTTGCTCTGTCACCCAGGCAAGAGTACAGTATTGCAATCTTGGCTCACCGCAACCTCCACCTCCTGGGTTCAAGCAATTTTCCTGCCTCAGCCTCTTGAACAGCTGGGATTACAGGCACCCGCCACCATGCCTAGCTAATTTTTGTATTTTTAGTAGAGACAGGGTTTTGCCATATTGGCCAGGCTGGTCTTGAACTCCTGACCTCAGGTGATCCACCTGCCTCAGCCTCCCAAAGTGCTGGGATTACAGGCATGAGCCACCGCACCTGGCCTCATCCATTCATTTATTTTATATTTCATCTTCTTCCAAGAATGATTTGAGGCAGAAGTAACAATGCTAAAAGCTATTGCCTTGCTGTTGTAGGACAGTTTTGAGAGAGAGAAGAGGCAGAAGAGGGGCAAAAGAAGAGGAAAGAGAAGCAAGAGTAACTGACAAGTTGCTAAGAGAGAAAAGAGAAAGAAGGAAAATACTGTCCCTGGCAAAGTTTCATTTACTAAGCAAACAACGCTTGCTATTTTTCTTTGGCTCTGTTCTCAAAAGGCCTCTGCTGGGCATTATCGATTGGACAACCGGGCCACAGTCCTCCTGCCAGGCAGAATTCATCGAGGCAGCACCAGTACTTACAGGAGATGGTTTTTCTGGCCCTGATGGAGCAGGAGCCCAGCAGGTTGCTTGCAGGAGCCAGCTGGGACCTAAGTGTGCCCCAAGGAAAGGGGAAATTGCAGTAAGATGAGAGACAGTAGGGTGGAGGGCTTACAGAAGTTGAGATTCACTTCCTCGTCGGGACCAGGATACTGCAGCCCTGCGACCAGGCTCCCTGCCCCCTGAGCTGCCTCTAGAGCCCTGCACACAGATTGTTGGAAGGCCTTTTGATCAGCCAGTCACTCGATTAACCAATAGAGCCATCTGTATTGAGCACTTCTCAAGGTATCCTGGGGAGGTGCTTGAACAATGCCCTCAAGGCCTTTGCTAGGAGAAAATGTCATCACACAGTTTAAAAAGAGCCACTCTTGAAAGTGAACCAGTAACTTTAAACATTAAAGGAAGGAAAGAGGAACAGGGTGTTACTCTCTGCGGTGACTGACTCTATTAGGAGAGCCGACCCAGTGGTAGGAAGCTAAATTCAAGGGTCCTAAAATTAAACTTTTGAAAAGTGAACCCTTCTTCTTCATGAAAAACGAAGGCAATCAGCAGTGCAAGGCCATGCCTGGGAGTGAACCCTGCAAAAGGCGGAGGAGGTGTTGCTTTAAGACTTCCAAAGAGGGAAAGCCCCTGTCAGCAGGGGTCCATGGGGGCCACTCAGGGAGAGGAGGAATGGAAAAGAAGATGAAGGGTAGGGGAAGGGGTGGGAAACATTCTCAGACGAGGCTATGGCATAAGCAAGGGCAAGACCGGAAGTACAAAACGTAGTTGGGGCCCAGAGTCATGAACCAGTGTGACTGGAGCCAAGCCTGCCCCACATTTTGGGCCTGGGAAGAGTCAGAAGGGCCCTATGGGCAGAACCACGGGAATGCTAATAGCTCGTATTTGTTTGGTGCTTAATCTTTATATACAGTGTATTAACTAATGTAATCCTCAGAATAGTTCCACGAGGCAGGTATTACTATTCTCCCCATTAGGCAGATAGGCAAACTGAGGTACAGAGAGACTTAAGTAACTAGCCCAAGGTCACCCAGCAAGTAAATGATAGAACTGGAATGTGAACCCAGCAGTCCGCGTCCCAGGTCTTGAATCCTTAGCCACTAGGCTATCCTATCTCCATCAGAATAATCAGGAAAGGGAGCCAGTGCATGAGGAAGGTGATGCTTGCAATTTGGAACTTGTTGCTTTGAGGTGGATGCCAGGCGGTTGAGAGCAAGGGCTACCGCAGAGGGTGGGGTGCTTGAGAATGCTATGATACCTGCCTATACTCTTCCTGTCCTTGGGTAGGGCAGAGAGGGCACTGGAAATTGACCATTTTGTTTTGTTTGTCAGCGAGCTGGTCTCCAGGACAAGGTTAAATATATATTAAAATGCACACACACACACACACACACACACACATACACACACACATTCAGCAGCATATCATCCATTCTCTCTTGGCTAATACACAGGCAGAAGGCTTTATGCTGAGCTGATCAATGCCCAGTCAGGGCACTCTTTTCATCCACACACACAAAAATCAATTAGTCATTCTGAACCAACAAAGAGGAGCAACAGGATGGCCCAACTGATGAAACCACTTCTAAGAAAGCTTATACTTTGTAGTTAATCATTTAACCTTCAAAATAACTCCATGAGGTGGATACTATTATCATGGTCATTTTTCACACATTGACACATTCCCTGTGGACAAAAGTCTTTAAGGTAGGATAAACATTTGTTGGTGGGAAGAGCCTGGGCTGAGAATCAGGACACCTGACTTGTAGCTCCTGCTTTGCAGCTTACAAGTGTGTGATGGGTCTCAGTCTTCTCATCTGTAAAATAGGAGCGGGGTTGGAGTGCAGAATCACTAAAGCCCCTTTCTGCTAAGGCTCTAGGATTCCAGTAATGTTCCCAGGACCTCATATTTTCACTGGCTTCCTAGACCCAGCCTGGCTGCTCAGCTCCTGCCCCCAGCTGTCCCTTCACTAGCAGGCACGGGCTATGGCTTCCATCCAAAGCTTTGCCCTCCCAACTTGCCCCAGGGCCTTCAGTGAGCATCTGTCACTTCTTCCTGCTTCTTGATGTGAAGTTTGAGGGAAGAGTGGCACCCTGTGGGGCCTGGCCAAAAGGTCAGGCTCTTCCCCATCTGGCTGAGGACAGGGAAGGAGCGTGGCAGATGGTGAGCAGAGCTGTCCTTGCCCTAGACCCGGGGGACCCATCACCTGCCACCCTCACTCTGGCTGCAGTCTTGCTTGGTTGGCAGCACCCACCCTGCAGCCCAGTCAGTCAGCCAAATGGCCTTTACAGACAAGGAGCTCTGAGACTTGGTTTTTTAGTTCTCATCACTTTTGATTTCAGGGTTAGCAATTTCATTTTGTTGGATGAGGAAATTCAGATCCTCATTTGCTTCCAAAACTCTCTGGCCCTGGATCAGGGTCAAAAGAGGCTCACTGGCTCTCTGCCCTGCTCCCACTAGTCAGAAAGTCTGTGCTGCAGGGTGGAATCCACTTCAGGGAGCAGGGGACATCTAGCAAGAGGTGGGTATTGAGATAGTCACAGGCTTGGACTCTGAACCTGGTTCTGCCTTTTCCTGCCTCTCTTGGAGATCAGATTAGGAAATAGAGGTGGAATGGAGTAGGTGACCTCTGGGTGGTCTTTTCAGATCTTAAACCTATTCCTACACAACAGGGTGGACACACCACAGCCCACAGGCCAAATCTAGCCAATAAAGTGTTATAGGAACACTGCCATGCCCGTTTGTCGTAGCTGCTTTCATGCTACAGCATTGAAAAGTTACAACAGAGACCATATGTGGCCCACAAAACCTAAAATATTTACTATCTAGCCCATTACCAGAAAAGCCTACCAAGTCCTGCTCTTCATAGCTATTTTCACAGTCATAGGGGTTATGGAATTGCCTACTGCTCTCCTTTTAGCCAAGGCTGTGTAATAATACATGTCTCTTGTGGCCAGGTGTGTTTCAGAGCTCAGAACTGCTTGGATTTCAGTGTATGTGCACTGCATATATTGCACTATTAGACATCACCCATGGTGGGGCCTGGGACAGCATGCCATAATCAAATACATTCATTTTTCTATAGTGAAATATAGAACTCTTTCCTCTACATAAGATAAATAAGACCACAGATAAGTTCCCATCAATGCAAGCCAGGCCCTACCACCTAATGTGTTCAGGTCAAGTCAGATGTGGCTGCAAAATGAATTATGAAAATGAGTTTTGGATCTCAGAGCATTTGGGGTATCAGAATTGTTACTAAGGAACTGTGTTGTCATACTGACGCTTTATTGGGCACTGGAGCAGAGGAACTACAGTCCTCTGAGGGGTATGATGATCTATTTGGTAGATTAGGAAACTGAGACACAGAGCAGGCATATGGCCGAGGTTACCCAGTTAGTGAAGAGCAGAGCCTATACCCAAATCCAGATTTGTCTCCAAGTTCTAATCCTAACCTCCTTTAAGACCCAGGTTTAATCCCCTGACCCCCATCACCTTTCATAAAGTCTTCCCTGAAAATGAAAGTCTACATTTACCTCTGACTTTTCCAATTTTTTTTTTTTTTTGACTTTGAAACCCAGCACTTAATTATATCCTACATGGTGTTGCTATGCCTCAGTGGTCTTCTCATCTTTTTGAGGGCAAGGTCGGTGAATTCCAGTTTTTTCTGTCTTCCCCACAGGGCTGAATGCTCAGTGTATCGCTGATGATTCATTGTTGATTGAAAGAAAGTAACTCACCTAGGCTGTAACTTTGCTTCCTTCATCCAGAGGGGCATGGAAAGGATGCGGGGGGCGGGGGTTGTCAAGTATGTGTCCATGGAGTAGGAAGGCCATGGAACACAGCCTATTTGTCTCCCTCGAAAACCTTGACACTCCTTAATTAAAGAGGTTGGATTTGGAGATGGATACATATGGAAATGAAGCACATATGTGTCATATTTTGTTAGGTTGGAAAATGCCACGGGAAAGCTATAGCTCTGCATACAGATATCTTGATGATCAAGAGCAGCCAGCAGTCAGAGGTGACTGGCCCTCTGTGGCTGGTGTTAGCAAGGAGGATAAAGACAGTGTCTGCTTTTAGAAAAAGCATTTAGGTGAATCTCCTGGCTGAGTGCTCCTGTGGGGCTTGGATAATGCTGATGAATATGTGCATTTTGAAATGATCAGTAGTCAGCCTGGTAATCCATCACATGTAAAGATGCCTTTGGGAGCAACTAACCCTTTCTCTGCTCCTGTGAAGTTCAACCCCTTCCGAGGAGGGGCTCCTAGGCATCATTACCACAGGGTTTATCATCATTATCAGCCTTCATGGTTGCCAGCATGAGTTCCTGAAAAGCCTGCTTATGTATGGTACTTAGATAAAGCTCTGTCTAGGACAAGCCTCACTGCTGCCCTCAATAATCTTGTGATCCAACCCATTCCAGTCTATGCGCTAGGAGACTGGGTGAGGTGGTAGAACAAAGCATGGCCTCTGGAATCCGGAACCTAGGTCTGGATCCTGACTCTGCCACTTTGTAGCTGTCTAGTCTTAAGCAAATTACTCACCTTCTCTGAGTCTCAGATTTTCATCTATAAAAAGGATTGCTAATAATACCTCTTTCTCAGGGTTGTTGTGAAATACAATGTTGTGAAATAATAGCCACTATTACATATTTTTATAAGCAAATTTAAGTCCTTTCCCTTCCTGTCCACCATTAGTCTCTGTGTTAGTCCATTTTCATGCTGCTAATAAAGACACACTCAAGACTGGGTTAATATATTAGGAAAAAGAGATTTAATGGACTCACAATTCCATATGAGGAGGCCTCACAATCATGGTGGAAGGCAAAAGGCACGTCCACCATGGGAGCAGGCAAGAGAGAGAATGAGAGCCAACTGAAAAAGGTCTCCCCTTATCAAACCATCAGATCTCATGAGACTTATTTACCATGAGAACGGTATGAGGGAAACTGCCCCCGTGATTCTATTATCTCCCACTGGCCCTCTCCCACAACATGTGAGAATTATGGGAACCACAATTCAATATGAGATTTGGGTAGGGACACAGCCAAACCATATCAGTCTCCAAAGGCAAACAGTAACCTAGACAAGGGAGGGCATAGACGTGGCACACATGCTGCTCCTCTCTCTTCCAGTGCCTGTGGTAGGCATCAGTAATCAATCACTGCACTGCACTCTGTTCTGCTAAGCTTAAATGAGGCCCCAGAATCTTCAACATGGTTTCCCAGGCTGCACAATCTGCTAGGACCTAGACCAGTGTCTGCAGAGCTCTTTTAGTTCATCCCTTCATGGTGGAGGAATCTCAGTTGAGCCTAAGCTATGATTCCAGTAGGATCCAGAATGTTCGATGGGCTGTTGGGGCAGGCCGACTGGGGTCTATTTCCCAGGAACCAAGGAGCCTCCTGGGGAAGAATTTATCCTAAGAGAGCCAAAGAAGTTAGGTTCAAGGTAATGGCCCATGGTGCAGGAGGTGGGGATGTAGAATCTGCCACTCAGGATGACCTCTGCCTATCTCTACTGGACAGCCTGAGCCCTTTTTTATAGGAAGGGCTACAAAAAAATTATAAAGGAGCAGTTTCTCAATAGTGGTCATAAATAGTGATGGTCTAGCACAGCCGCTGCTTTGGGGCCAGCAACCGCTTCCGCTATGGGAGCAGACATTGTAAGTCCAGCCTAGATTCCCATGTCAGGTGTTGGGCTCAGCAGGTGGTGGGCACGGGCAGGTATTGAGCATGGGCAGCTTCAGCATACGTACCAGAGAGCACAAGCCACAGCAGGGCCCTTTGTAGTACCCCCAATGCACCAGGCATTGGCAGATACCCTCTGTGGCTGCTTGTTGTGCCATTGGTGGTGACCAAAGACTTCAGTGCAATGAAGCAGAGCAAATGAGCGGGCTGGTGTCAGGTGCTCTGAGTCCTCCACAAGCACAGTAAGTCACCCACTGGGAGCCCTCAGAGCAAGCTGGGAGGGAATTTAAGGTGCCACAGAATGGATAGGAAGCAGCCAGAGAAAAGTTTTAAAATAGTATTCCTTGAGCGCCCTCCAATCCAGCCCCTGGTGGCCTAGGAAACCAGAGTTAGTATATGATCTTGAGCCATTATGCATCTTATGTAATTTTTCACATATTCTTTTTATAAGTCACCTCTGGAATCTCTGAAGTGAGAAGAGTGTCTTTTGTATGCTAAAGAGATGACTGGTGGCTGGCAGCCCTAGATGGCTTCAGAATGGGGACTGGTCACAGGGAAGTCCCTCTGGTTAGGATTTTCAGCCCCATCCCCCAACCTCCACGAGGGGAGAGGAGCTGAAGGTTAAGTTGATCATCAATGGCCGATGATGTAATCATTCATGCCTGTGTAATGAAACTTCCATACAAACCCAAAAGGACAGCGTTCAGAAAACTTCCAGATAGCTAAACATGTGGAGGCTCCTGAGGGGTGATCTACCCAGACAGGGCATAGAGGCTCCACGCCCCTTCAGCCATACCTCTCCCTAAGCATCTCTTCCATGTGGCTGTTCATCTATAACGTTTGTAACATCCTTTATAATAAATTGATAAATGTAAGTAAAGTCTTTCCCTGAGTTCTGTGATCCTCTTTAGCAAATTAATCAAGCCCAAGGAAGGAGTCATGGGAACCTGGATTTATAGTAGGTTCATCAGAAGCACAGGCAAACAGCCTGGGGCTTGTGACTGGTATCTGAAATGGGGGGCAGTCTTGTGGGATCTGGCACTATCTCCAGGTAATAGTGTGGCATTGAATTGAATTAGAGGACACCCAGGGGATGTCTGCTACAGATGTCTTGGTGTTTGGAGAAATACCCCCACACATCTGGGGTCACAGAAGCATTCTGTGCTGTGTTGTGGTGAGTAGAGAATAGGAAAAACACACTTTTGGTTTCTCCTCTATATCTAGAACGTATAGACCCTAGAAGCAGTGCTTGGATTTTATGTCTTACTGTGTCCTCCATGGTCTCCAGTATAGGCTCGTATGATGGTAGTTCCTCAAAAAAAGTTTAGTCAAAGGAATGAATTAACAGAAGGAAGGAGGGATAGATGGATAGGTGGGTAAATGAATGGATGGATGGTGTGCCACCCTGCAAGCCAGCATTGATGGTCCTCTATTCCTGATTACTATTTGCATTTTGTTTTCCTCCCCACCCTCTCTCTTTTCCTTCCTTCAAATATTTTTTGCTTCCTTAGTTCTCATCAACCCCATCTTTGGCTCCATTGTGAGCTTCCTTTCTCATAATTTCACTCTCTTGAGATCAGAATGAAAAGCTGGGTCAATTTTCCATTAGTTAATTCATTAATTAATTGAGTCAATAACTGTTCATTGAGCTCCAGCTGTTCCTTTGTCCATTCATGCAGTCACTTGACAAGATGCTTATTGAGCACCGGTGGTGTGTCTGATGTGGTGCCAGAAGCTAACTGATGGAGAAACACAAAGATCTAAGCAAGATCCCTGCTTTCTGGGGTCCAACATCTAAATGACAAAGCGGACAGAAACCAGCAAACACTGAGCTCTGCTGACCCATTGCTGCCACCCTGATCAGTAGCCCCACTTTCAGGTTTGAAGGTCAACCCATCTCCAAACCCCATGTTGTTTTGCCTCTTGTTCTTTGTTAATTGGTCTAACAGGTTGCCTGCAGTGGCCACATAATTAATATGGCATTTGCAGAGGCAGACAGGCACTCTCTGCTCACTACCTCCCTTCACCCTGCTTCTTGCCTCATCTTCAGTCTTCCCTGCTCCTTCCTCATCTGAATCCTCAGCACTCAGAATTAGAAGAGATCTTGGGGTGCTTCTGGTTCTCCAGAGCCCAGCGTGGGTGCTCCATCCACAGCCTCTCGGAAGCTGGTCCCTCACCGTGGCCCTCACCTCCAGCAATAGCCTGCGCTCTCTGCTTCATGAGCCTCCTGTCCTGCCACGAAAGCATGTTCATATGTTCAGCTCAAGTTGACCCACTTTGTCTGGACTGCGTAAGTTAGAGCTCAGGATAATCCTGATTCATCTTTTGAGCAGCAGCCTTTCAGATTTTAGAATTATAGCTGTTATGTTCCTTTTCAAGATTTTCTTGAGGATAAATATTTCCAGTTTCTCAGCTTTTCCAAATTCAAATATGGCCTCTCACAATCCTGAAGATGTTTCTGGACAGCCTCTAGTTTTTCTAGAGACCCCTCAAAGTATGCCCATTCCCCCAAACTGACTACTACGAAGAGAGCTGCCCAGCAATTGAGGTCAGCTGGGTTATTGCCTGGTTTTAGGTGACCACTCTATTCCTACTTGTGCACCCCAAGTTTTCATTAACTATGATTTACATACTACTAGCTCTTATTGAACTTAGAGCCAATTAACACTACCAAGTCTTCTTGACATGGATAAAATAAAATAGCGTTATATGTTAAGGTTAAAATAACCCACCAGGATTATCTGCTAGTCCAATCTACTAATTTTACAGGAAAGGAAACTAAGACCCAGAGAGATGAAGAGACTGTGAAAAGGCTCATAGCTTTTGTGGAGTAGGGCACAGTGGGGACTCCTAACTCCTGATCCAGTGCTCTTTCTAAGACACGAGGCTGCCTCCTGATTGGCAGCCATTTCGGGGGTAAATAGAACACATCTTCTACTTTCAAGTCAGTCTTTCTCATGCAGTGTTTTATGCTGTTGGATGTTTGAACCCAACGCATGACCCCAGGTTTAGCCCTTTAGGATTTCATCTTATTCATTTCATGCAATCTGTCGAGATAATTTCCAGCCTGATTTTGTGAGGCATTGCTGTGGCAGGTCCTCCCAGGCTTGTGTCAGGCTGACGTATGGAATTTTCTCGAGCTCTGGATGCTTTTCATTCTGTGCCCTGTTTGCCAGCATGTTCCACCGCAAACCTGGCAAAGGAGACGTACTGTCTGAAGCCAGACGCACGGTGCGCTTCCTTCTCCCCTCGCCTGTCTGCCTGGTGGATGTCTTCCACATGAGTCTCTCTCCTCCCACCTGCCTCCTGTCCTGCTTATTAGGTAGGAGCCCCACAAATCCATCTCAACTGTAACACCGGCGTGGAACTTAGGGGCAAATGTGCCAAGCAGGGTTTTGTTTTATTTTGTGAAATAGCCTTTCTTGAGAATCTACTTGTTGTAGAAAAAAAAAAAAAATCCCTGAACGGAGCATACTCAGACATGTTTCCTATCCCTTTATGGACTCACATTACGATTCTCTCCTTAGTTTTCTCATCTATATAATGGGAGGAGAGAGAAACTCAGGGCTAGTAAGCATCGGCTCTGTGCTAGCAGCTATGCCAGGGGCTTCATTTACGTTTGCCTTTATGTTTGCTTTTAACTGTCAACACAAGCCTGCAGATGATATCCCCATTTCAAAGAAGAGAAAACTGACCTCAGAGAAGTTAATTTGCCAAGGCTTATCCAGCTACTAAGTGGCAGAGTTTCTTTACCCTCTGCCCTCCCTGGCTGAGTTACTATAAAAATTAAATGATTTAGTAATGAATGTAAAGCTTTATACTTTTTAAAGCACTCTGTAAACATAAAGGAGAATTGTTAAAATACTGAGGTTCCTCACTTGCTTTCTCTCTCCTTCTTCTTTTCTGTCACCTCCCTAAAGTATAAGCAGCTGCCTTCGGTCCAGACCTATCAAAGAAATGTCATAAAACTATTTTTCAAAATGTCAAATGCCTGTGTACTTTAGCCCAAAGTAATGATGCCCTTTGAATTTCTCGAAGTCACAATGCAAAACCCTGGGAGCTTCGAGGATGTGCCCTTTCTCCTCCATCCTGAACTAATGGAAATCAACGCTGAAGGCTGAGACTGCCGGGGAGTCCACAAGAGCCCTTCAGTGCCACAGAGGCCTGGCCTGACTTTGGCAGGTCTCCAGCAGTGACCACAAAGTGCTAAATAATAATAGGGTTGAATTATTTATCCAGAGGCCAGTGGCTCATGAGGCATGGTCCACTTCTAGCAGAGTGCCAGGGTCCCAAATCTAAGGTGAGTGGTTGCCAGAGGGAGGACTGCAGTCCTCGCCTCTAGACCATGAGTGCACACACCCCCCGCCCATCATCCCGCCCCATGTAGAGCAGGCAGAGCTCTAGCACAGTGCCTGGAGGGCAACTCACGTTTCAGTGACATTATTGGGTGTTTACACTAAGCTAGCTATTTTTGCATACAATTTCCGATTTCATCTCCAAAACAATCTTTATTTTCCATATTTTTCCTGATAAAGAAAGTGAAGCTTATGTTTCAGGTTATATAGTTGGCAAAGCGTAGAGCTGGAACAAGATCCAGGTCTGACATTTCTAAGATACCATGTGCTATTTCTCTTAGAATTCCTCTTTCCTGACAATTACATTTAAAAGCATAATCTGGGAAGTGCAGATGGTGCCAGGCCCAGTCTCGGGGCACAAGGGATTCTTCATGTGGTCTTCAGAGCCCTCTGTGATCTGATCTCATTCTGGATTCTTCTTATCAGACACAATGTTTTTCATCATCAAAATCACCTGAAAGCTTTAAAATGCAGATTGTTGGAATCCATCCTTGGTTTACTGTAATCCAAATAATTGGTGCTGGGACCAATTATTTGTATTTTTAAGCCTTCCGAGTGATTGTGATCATCAGTTGGTTGGGAAGCTATCATCTTATGCAGAAAGTCACTTCCAAATTCTCATCCGTATTCCCATTTGTGTGACTTTGCTCAATTCCACGGACTTCACTTAGATTGGCTTTTTTCTACTCTCACCCTTTGTTCTCATCCAGCTCACACTCCATCATCTCCATAAGGATCTTGGCTCCCAGAGCTTCCAGGAATGCTCCATCATCTGTATTCCATTAACACCTTTGGCTCTCAACTGATATATATTAGTCAGGATGTGAGTTTAGAAGCTGTCCGAGAGACCCAAAATAGCAGTTTTGCCTCATTTAACACCTATAAATATATCCCTGTCTTCTCTCACGGTACAGAACAATCAGTCCATTGGTGGCCCCGGGACATCAGGGACCCAGGCTCCTGCAATCTTGTTGCTCATCCCTAGGGTGGTGCCTTTGTTCTCATAGCCCAAAATAGCTCATCACCATGTCCATAACCAGACACTGGAAAAAGGGAAAATGGAGTAAGGAAGAGCAATGACAAAGAATTGCACACAACAATTAGGATCACCTTCCACTGTCGAGAACTTGATCACATAGCATCACACTTAGCTGCAACCAAGGTCGAGAGATTGAACTTTGTTTTGCACCACTACATGCCAGTAAGAATGGAGGGTTCTGTTAATTGTGCTATTGGATGGGGAGAATGGGCATTGGGGAACAACCGAGCAGGCTCAACTTCTGCTTGGGATTGTGATTTTCTGTTTGTGTCTGTGTTTGCAGCTAGACTATAAAAGCTCCATGAGAACTAGGCCCCTGACTTACACCTGTTTGTGATCCTTCTAGGAAGGCACTAGATCAGTACCACTGACTGGCAAGATAGACTAGAGTGACTGACAAAGCTCTGGAATTTAACTTTTACGTTAGTCCTTGTTTTCTACAATTTAGCACAAGTTTCTTAACCTCTCTGAGCTTTAGTTTCATAGAATCATAAAATTTAGCTCAAAGTCACCTTCAATATTATCTAGTGCAATCCTCTCATTTTGTAGATGAGGAAGCTGAAAACCAGAAAGAAAAGACACTTGTCCAGCACACAAAGCTTTATAAATAGAAGAGTCAGAGACCAGGTCTCATAGAAACCAACCCAAGGACAGCACTAAGGTGCCTTCCCATATCCAAAAAACGGGTACAAGGGACAAGGTGATCTTTAAGCTTCCTTCCAATTCAGAAACTCTGAGCCACATACGTAGTCACGTTTATATCCCTTGCTCAAATTAAGTACAAAAGTGGGATAATTTCCAAGCACCGAACCACTGCATCCTGCTGGATCTTGCTATGTACTTCAGCAGCTTAGACAGACACTCAAGAGGTTCAGTTCAGTGCTTTTGGTTCCAGGGTCATCTAAGAAGTAAACTGGGTAGAGAAAGCAAAGGAGAGATACCTGGGTGACTCCACTCTCTGGTCACAAGCAGTAATAATCCCTGTGAGCTTCTTAGGAGATGACACAGCTCTAGGTGTTGTGGGGCAGCTGCCCTCAGGGAATTTGGAATGCAGGTCACACACAGTTAAATAGCAGTAGAGGAGGGCGTACATAACATTAAACAGAAGAAATGTCACAAGGCAAACTGGCTGTAATAATAATAACAGCTTCCATTTATTGCTCAACTGTAATGTGTGCCCCACACTGTGATAGGTATTTATTTTATAGGCTTGATCTCATTAAATCCTCATGACAAGCTTCTGGGATTACTGAAGGTCATACAGCTGGTAAGTGGTGATTAATTGTCAGAGGAGTGGTGTGAAGAACATAAATTATGGAGCAGTTCCGAAAGAGGGAAGCCTCAGGATGGAGTGGTCTGGGAAAGCTCTGTGAAGGAGGAGAGTTAAACAGGATTCTGAGGATAGGTGGGATGTGAAGGAGGTGAGAAAGAGGGAAAGCGAGTGTAGGTGGCAAAGGCAACACAGGTACAGGGGACATTGAGTTAACAAATTCCCGAGTAAAGCATGGGAGTGATTAAATCCCAGGGCAAATATCCAAGCTGTGGAGCTGTGAGGCTCGGGAGTGGTGGGGGCAATGAAACACCCAGTGATCATTCTTGGAAAAGGGATAAAAGGTCAACTGAAGTCCCAAAGCTCACATGTGGCCTGCTGCAAAAGAAAAGAGGAAAGGAAATGACTGAAAAACTCTAAAGGCAATTGTGTCAAGTGACTTACAAAAAAATATATATATCTTTTCATCCAGTAATCTCTCTTCTAGGGTTTAAACTAACAAAAATTTCAGAGACAGAGTGAAAACTGAAAACAAATCTCTAAATAATAGGAGAATTCTTGAATATATTATGGCACATATACATGGTCAAATGTTATGTAGCTTTTACAGAACATACTTTTGAAAAATGTGTAATGATTTCACATAATTTCAAGAAGCAGAATGTGGACCAGGTGCAGTGGTTCACACCTGTAGTCCCAGCACTTTGGGAGGCCAAGGGAGGTGATCACCTGAGCCCAGGAGTATGAGACCAGCCTGGACAACATGGTGAAAACCTGTCTCTACAAAAAACAAACAAACAAAAAACCCACAAAAATTAACCAGTGTGGTGAAGGATGCCTGTAGTCCCAGTAATTGAGAGGCTGAGCTGGAGGATCGCTTGATCCTGGGAAGTTGAGGCTGGGGTAAGCCATGGTCACACCACTGCCCTCCAGCCTGGGTGACAGAGGGAGTCCCTGTCTCAAAAACAAAACAAAACAACTCTCCCCTAGATAAAAAGACTGAAGGAAAGACAGCATATTTACCATGATTCTCATCACAGAGTAAAAATGTGGGTAAGTTTTGCTTTAGTTTTCCTTTTCTATATTTACTAAGTTATGTTCAGTGAGCACACACTTTTATAATAATAAAAATGTTCATTTAAAAATTTTTAATTTAAAATACTCATCCTTTGCCATAAAGCAATATTTATAAACACCTTGCTTTGTCTTCAAAGAAAATTCATTGTCTCTGCTTTCAGTATGCAGACACAAATATTCCAACCAAATGATTATTCAGTAATTGCTGAATCTATAGATTTTTTTGAAAGTTCCTTTAAACCGGGTTCTCCTGGGTTCCCATGTAAAGCTCCCAGCTCCATGGCTCCCACGGGACTGGAAACATTAAAGTCTCCCATTAATGTTCTCTGGAGCCATTTAGATAAATTGTCTTCCCCAGAGCTATAAATCCTAAATGAACGACACCCTTATTTCAGGGGACAGGTACCAAAGCCTCTTTCAAACTTGATGATTTATGTATCTGTGGCTTGCAGAATGTCAGGGGTCCTTCATCAATATCCACAGGGCCTTGCCAGTTATAGGAACATACCACATCTGATGGAAAGACATTACTGTACTTGGGTCAATAGCTTTCACCTTTATCCGTCCTGCTTGCTTTGCTTTGGGGCTTTATTTTTCTTTCTTCCATTGAAATAGCTGGGATATGAGCTGAGTAAGAGAGGCAGTGCATTAAATATAACTTGATCAGAATCCCAGGCTGTCTTTGCCCTCACTGCAACAGGGGCAACATAAAGGTTAATAACTGAGAGAGGCTCCCACACACTTAACCACAGTGCAGCACCCCATCACCAAGTGACAATTAGGAACTCTCCATGAATGCCAATGACTGGTGATCAAACAGAGCTTCACCCAAACCAGGCGCACTTCTGCATTAGCTCAGCTCTCCATTCATCACTGAGCTGACAGCTTGCAGAGCTCAATGTTGAGTATGCGGCTCTGTCTTTGTTTTACGCAGTGAAATGATCTATGCTACCAGGACTGAGTGGGAGAGGAGCAGGGGAGGGAACGAGAGAAATGAAATAGGCTTGTCTTTGGCATGGTTGGGCAACAGCTCAAAGTGTCTGTTTGAGACTTGAAGAGAAATATCGCATAATGATCTTGCTAGTTCCTGCTTGCAACTTTCTGGCTCTCAGACAAGGATGGTCCTACCTTAAATAGTTCTCTTTTTGGAGGCATCATGACAAATTGGAGCAAGCACATAGCCAGCTGTGTGATTCTGGGCAAGTCACTCTGGGCCTTAGTTTTCTCATCCATAGAATGAAGGGGTGGATGAGAACAGTGATTTTCAAACCAGGTTCCTCAGAGTGTTAGGGTTCATAGAGGCATCTCAGACCCTGCAAGGGCAGAGGTGAGGAGGTTAGTAAATTCCAGGCAAAGCTGCTCCATGTTGGCTTGTTGAATTTTACTAGTAGGCTGCTTTTCTTTTTTCTGTTATTACACTTTAAGTTCTAGGGTACATGTGCAGAACGTGCAGGTTTGTCACATAGGTTGACACGTGCCATGGTGTTTTGCTGCACCCCTCAACCTGTCATTTACATTATGCTTTTCTCGTAATGCTATCCCTCCTGTAGCCCCCCTCCCCCTGACGGGCCCTAGTGTGTGATGTTCCCCTCGCTGTGTCCATGTGTTCTCACTGTTAAGCTCCCAATCATGAGTGAGAACATGCGGCGTTTGGTTTTCTGATCTTGTGATAGTTTGCTGAGAATGATGGTTTTCAGCTTCATCCATGCCCCTACAAAGGACATGAACTCATCCTTTTTTATGGCTGCATAGTATTCCATGGTGTATATGTGTCACATTTTGTGCAGAACATGGTCTTACATTCTAATTTAATTTGGTCCTCACAATTTATAAGATAATCAGGAGAAATATGACCAACTATTCCAGTAACCATTGCTGTGTTACAAACCACCTCGAGACTCTATGGCACAAGACAACCATTTTATTATGTTCATGGATTCTTTGACCCCGGAATTTGAGTGGGCACAACAGGAAATGCTCTTCTCTGCTCCACAATGTCTGAGACCTCAGCTGGAAAGACTAAAGGCTGGTGGTGACTAAACAGCCAGGAACTAGACTCATCTGGATGTGTCCTTACTCATGTCAGCTGAGCTATTGACTGGAACACTGACACATGGCCTTTCTCTGGCGTTGTCACATGGGCTAGTTTGGGCTTCCTCGCACAATGGCAGTTGAACTCCAAGGGCTGTTGTCCCAAGAACAAGGCAGAATTGCACTGTATTTTTATCATCTGAACTCAGAAGTTACATAGTGTTGCTTCTGCCACACCCTATTGGTTGAGGCAGTCCCAAAATTTCACCCAGGATCAAAGGAGGGACAAGACGGGAGAAGAATCAATGTCACAGTGGAGGAAGAGCATGTGGAATGGGAGATAGTGTTATTATCTTGAGAATATACAATCTGCCAAGCCCTCTTCATGTGAAAGATGGGGAAACGGGAGAATTCATACACATTTACTAAGAGCAGAGCTGGGACTAGAGCCAGTTATTTCAGATTCGAGCCCTCTCTTTGCCATGCTGCTTTGGGTTCTTCATTTCATCTTTCTGAGTTAACTCTTTATTAATTCAGTGAATAGACTCATTAAAATATGAATCCTCCTCATGGCAATGCACAACCAGCACAGGAGAGCTGTATCTTCTCGTGGATGGAACACTTTTCTCATCTGTTCTCAGAAAACTGGAGTGAAAAATGTACATAAATTCCATTAAAGTTAAGGTAAAAGGCAAGCTATTCATGTCTCTTTCTAGCCTCCAGCCCAGCATTAGGAATATAATTGGTACTTAGTAAAGGACTGGGCTTTTTGTGTGTGTGTTTTGTTTTTTATGAATCAACATTTGCTTTTAAGTCCTTTCCAAAGTCGAAGCCATATAAACAATTCTTTGAGGTTGTTTTGATTCTTTGATGGTTCCTACTTGGAGTTTACTTTTATCTTCATCCGTTTTGACAACACCTAAGTGTATTTATTTCCAATTTGCCAACAAGAAAAATGAAAGCTGAGAGACAAAAAGAGAGCCAACGACACAAGGTAAAGTCTGAGAAAACAGTTGGAATTTGAAGGAAGTTATGAAGTAGGATTTTTTGTTATTGATTCAGTAGCCATCAGGTGGGAAGTGTCAATGCCCAGTCCTACGTTCAACACAGAATCCAAAGGCAAGGTGACAATGGTCCTTGCTATGGAGAGCCTCACAGTCAGGGGGAGAAGTCTAGGTTATCCAATATAATCAGTGCTGAAAGAGGGCCTGAACAAAGCACTGATAGAACACAGAGGAAGCAGCTATGGGCACTGCCTGGGAGATTGGATGCTTCACTGAGGCGATAACATTTAACCTGGACCTGGAGGGAGAGGTAGACCTGTCCAGGCAGAGGGAGCGAGGTGGGACAATAGTCCTGAGCATAGGGAATACACATGGGGAGACACAGAGACATGAAAGGACGTGATGTGTCTTGAGAAAGGTAGATATCTGGTCAGTGTGGGAAGGTAGATGTGAGGGGTGGGCAGACAAGTCCGGAAGCAGTCTGGAAAATTGAGGTCAGATCATAAAGGAGTGCCAGTAGCATCCCTAGATACTCCCTTTCTGTGAACTTTATCTTCCTCATAGTCCCACCTTACCCCTGCTTCTGGGATCTTGCTCTCTACCTCTCCACAATTAAAACCTGCTCTGGAGAGTGTTGGATATCAGTCATTTACACTATAGTATAAATGGCATTATATATAGACTATAAACCAATGTGTTCTTTCTTGGAGCAATTTTTTAATTAGAAATTTTATTTCAGTTTATTAAACAAAAGGCTAAAAAATGTTGTGGAGATTCTTCTTATGGCCAATGAAATCCCAGCCCAGAGTGAGAGTCTTGTGGGGAAACATCCACCACTCTGTACCAGAGACAGAATCCTGGGCCAAACTAATCATTTGTCCAGCTCAATGTACCTGCATCATCCCTGGTCATTTTGAGCTCCCTTGGTCTCTGGATAAGAACTTAACTATCCCAAGAGCTGCCAACCACTTCTCCCAATAAAATACAATACATATCCCATAATGATCAACCTGCAGAACTCTTAACCTTCACATCAGCAAGCCAAACTCCTTGGCATGGGGCAGAATGTAAATGTTAACAATCTCATAGCTCACTGCCTATAAAAACTCTTTAATGTGTGTCTAAGTAACAGGTGATTGTCCACTGCCTACAGCTAGAGTGATAATTCCAGCTCCTCTTTCCTGAAAGAGATGAGTATTGATTCTCTATGTGAGAACATGTGGGTTATAGTGATGTTCGGGGAAAGCCAGATCTTACCAACATATGGACACAATTCATTTACAGTTCTGCAAGGGAGGGAGAAGAATGTTTCCTTAGGGTTTTCTTTCCTTTTTTTTTTTTTTTTTAGAGACAGGGTCTCACTCTGTCACCCAGGCTGGAGATCAGTGGCATGATCATGGCTCACTGCACTTGGCTCCTGGGCTGAAGGAATCGTCCCATCTTAGCCTCCCAAAGAGCTGGGACTACAGGTGTGTACCACCATGCCTCGTCCTCCTTTCATTGTTGATTGGTGTTAGGTACTGCCTGATCTCTTAACTCATAAGTGCCATTCTCCTCTCTCACTTGTTGCCATCCTTGAAGTCTACCTGACTTGATATTGGAAGGCTCTTGACTGATCGTTAAACTCTATTCTTACTGATTTTTCTCAATTACTCCTTTAACCTCTTCTTTCTGCCATCTCTCAGGTCCATCCCCATAGATGGCCTCTTGACTTGTCTGACCTCCTAAGCTCTGGTTTCATGATCTCTCACTGCACTAATGGACTTTGTTCCATGCCTTACTGTCCTCTGTGGTTGTCAAGGCTACTTTGTTTCCTCCTATATACAACTCTATCCAATCCCTCCTCCAGTATTATTACCGTGGAGGATTGACATTGAGTCAGTTGTGCTGTGGCTGTCACTTCTGTTCCTCGGACGTGGTCCCTGCACCAGGAAAGAGGTTCTTGTCTTGTTCCCCTGTGTCCCAAGTCTCTGCCTGTGCCATGGTCCAAGTTGCCAGATCTATATCTCATCCTTTTGCTTGAACCCCTGCCCTGCCTGATTCCTTTCTAAGTGTTCCTGTTGTATCCTTTAGAATAAAGACTCTGTCTTGTCCTCATTGTCAAAATTGTATTCCCAGGGACTGGAGTCTAGTGTGAACCCCAGTCCTTGGAATCCAAGACTCCCTGCTGTCATGCTCAATTTATGGCTGCTAGGACCACCTTTGATTTCCAATCTGGGCTCTGATCCCTTGCCTGTCCATCTCATCTCTGGTCACTGTACTTTGTTTCCCTGCATGGACTTCCTGCTGACATCTGTTGCTGGGTCTGACCAGAAGTCTGCCATATCTCACTGATTAATGCCAGGGTAGGCCAACTGCTGTGACAAACAACCCCATGTCTCAGGAAGCTTCACACAGTAACAGGTTTATTTTTCATATCAGTCCAAGTGTTCTACAGTCTACCACAAGATGATTTGGGGACATGCTCCTTTCATCCAGTGGGCCCTCCATCTTCTAGGACCTTGGAATCCTTAAACTGGTTCCTCTGTATCCCTCCAGCCAGTGGATGAGAGAGGCAAGATAGCAAAGGAGATATCAGGAGATTTTTTTAGGGGCTGACCAAGAAGTGGTGTTCATTGCTCTGACTTCATCATCACTGGTTAAAACTAGTACCTAACCTCACCTAGAAAACGAAATTTTCCTGAGTGCCAGGGGAAAATGAAAACATCTGATGTACAAGTAGCATTGTCTCTGCTACGCAGTGGAACATCTGTTTTCTAAGTGCTATTTCTTCCCAACCCAGCCTATTTCTTCCACTTCAGCTTATCATTCAGTCCAAAGTCTGGAAATGACTGGACTCCTGAGAAGACATTTCAGAAGTGACAGAAATTGGGGACCAGGGTTTTTGCCTTCCTACCACCTGAGCAGAAGGTGGATCCCAGGGGGAAGCCCCCCTTGGGAGAATTTCAAGCCCTACATAATCTTGCAAATTGGGATCTTTTTGACAAGCGACAGCCTTTCATTTCTTCCAAGAAATAGTCTTTTTCCCCTCCTGGGGACTTGTTCAGAGAAGAGATACTCAAGTGATAGGTGCTTTGCAAATATCTAGATGGAGGGGGAAAATGGCATGAGAAAAAATTTAGACAAAACAATGTAGATCACCATGGAAACAATCTTTAGAACACACTGAGGAGAAGAAATCATTGTTAACATGGTTCATATTTTGCAGAGATATCTAATCACCAAATTCAATTTTAGACCTTTCAATCATGCTACCTTCAAAATGCCAGGGTTGTTATGACCACAGAACATGCTGATTTTCTGGGATCCCTCCTCTTACTCATCTAATAACCTTTAACGAAGATAATGCTTTAATTAAGGCAACTTACTGTTTCTCCGTTGGTTAATTTGAAATCAGTGAAAGGTCAAGTTACCCTTAACACAGTGAGTTTACTAAGCTATTTTAGAAGTATTTTTATTCTGACAGCAGAAGCTTATGAGAATGTGGCAAAAATATTTAGTTGAAATGTGAACAAGGAAAATAGGAGGTTTGTCTTTTGTATGGCATGGTAAGAAAAAGAGAAACCATTCTTAATTACTCAAAAGCAGTTTTTCTTAGAATTTTCTGCCCTAATATACGTGAAAAAGTCTACAGGTATGGGTGACTGTTGGTCAATAATAATGACTCAATATAGCCATTTAAAGAAAACTTTTGGGTGTTGCTAATGAACAGTTTGTTCCAGGGGCTTCCAAAGAAATGTCAGAAGAAAAGCAGTGGCTTTTGCAAGTGAGACCTCAGAGATGGAGGGTCACCGGCATCTGGGTGCTGGGCTTCCACCTTGCAGGCACAAAGATGTAGTGTCCGCCCATGGTTATCTGTCCACCAGTCTCATGGGGCTTCATCCCTGTTCATTCTCCAGGTTCCCAGTCTTTCTGGGGAAAAGTTCTTTCTCTCTCTCTCTCATTATACACTTTGAAAGCAAAGATGTCTTTCTCATTGGAAGGCAAGGCCAGAGTTTTATCTTATAGTCCCTGCATAGTGAGTTACAAACTATGCATTCTGAGACCTTTTGGAAAATTTATATGTGTACTGTATATGTTAGAGACAGGGTCTCATTTTGTCAGCCAGGTTGGAGTGCAGTGGCACAATCATAGCTCACTGCAGCCTTGACCTCCTGTGATCCTCCTGCCTCAGCCTTCTGAGTAGCTGGAATTACAGGTGTGAACCACCACACTCGGCTTGGAAAATGGATCTGTGCTCTGTTCTCTATTTTCCTTGGCCTTGGTCTTCTCAGTACATGATATGTGTGGGCCGAGGGAGAAAAGAGCCAGTGTGCTTATGTGAAATAGAAAACAAGTCTTCATAAAATTCTGAGCTCTATATCTTCCTTTCATTTCTTCCTACAAATATTTGTTGAGCACTTACTATGTACCAGGTATTCTCTCTGGTGCCACTAATATTTCTTTTGTGTGCATCTTTTCCCTCTCTGTAACTTTTCTTCTTCCTACTTTAGGTATCAGATTTCCTCCTGTCCTCTACTTCCCTGTGACCTCAAAACCTATTCTCAGGAAAGTTGAGCTGTGAGTTGTTTGCACTTTGGTGCAAATGTAAGTTGCTTTAATTTAATCTTTTGTTGTTGCATCAAATGATGCCCTGTTCAAGAAATTTTAGACATCAGTTTGCAAGCAGGGGAGATATTTTCAAAGTAGAAGCCCTTATCCAAAACCTTAGAGTCACACCATCTGTTGACCACCTACTTGGAATATGCATGAGATTGGTCCTTTCCTTGGCTTTCTTGTATAATCAGAACAGATAACGGAATTGATCAACCTCAGAAAAACATGCCAACATTGCTATTAGGATAAAGTCCCAAAGCCTTTTCCATAGCACACAGGACCCTGCATAATCCTTCCTCCTACCTAACTCTTTAGACTCTTTCTGTGTCATTGGAGGAAAGCCACATTGGAATTTTGTCAGATCTTTGATCAAAATACCATCTAATCTTAGCATGCTTCTGCTTGGAGTGTTCTACTTGTCAACCTCCTTCACCATGCTAACTCCTACTCCTGCTTCACGTCTCATCTTGGATGTTACTTCTTCTGACAAGCATTCACTGACTCTCAGGGACCTAATGAGACTGGGATTAGGCCCCCTGATTCATGATCTGATAGCATCAATAATTTTCTTCTCTTTTTTTAAAAAAATTATACTTTAAGTTCTAGGATACATGTGCAGAACGTGCAGGTTTGTTACATAGGTATACACGTGCCATGGTGGTTTGCTGCACCCATCAACCCGTCATTTACATTAGGTATTTCTCTTAATGCTATCCCTCCCCTAGCCTCCCACTCCCCAACAGGCCCTGGTATGTGATGTTACCCTCCGTGTGTCCAAGTGTTCTCATTGTTCAACTCCTACTTATAAGTGAGAACATGCTGTGTTTGGTTTTCTGTTCTTGTGTTAGTTTGCTAAGAATGATGGCTTCCAACTTCATCCATGTACCTGCAAAGGACATAAACTCATCCTTTTTAGTGACTGTGTAGTATTCCATGGTGTATATGTGCCATATTTTCTTTATCCAGTATATCATTGATGGGCTTTTGAGCATCCAGTAATTTTCATAGCACTTCTCATAGTTGTGCTTAGTTATTTATTTCACAGAAGTATACTTCATTAATTTTAATCTTCACACCGTCTTGTCTATTATTTTTGTATCAAACATCTATCAGAGTGCTGGGCTCATAGTAAATATCTGTGGAATGTATACATGACCAATCTTAAATACTAAATCTCTAAATCAAAACTTCATCAGGAGACCCCTTGATGGTAATAAGCTGATTAGCTCTGCCTTGCTCAGTGGTCACCTACTGTGAAGGTAATTCCATCTTGGACAGAATCTGTACTTGGGCTGTGCCCTCATTGTCTCATGTCTGGAATTTACCCACTTCAACTCGTGAGATCATGCCAGATTAATCTTCCCCTTAACTCTGGTTTGACCAGGTCATTCTTCCGCTCAAAAGCCTCTGATGGATTGGAGTTGGCTACAGAATCAAGTTCAGACTCTACAGAATAAAGTTCAGACTCCACCTGGCCTTCTTTAAGCCCTTTTATATGTTGATCCTGACCTCTATTTCTGTATTAACTTCCTTTCTAAGATGAATTGTTCATTCCACCAGACATTTTCACTCACTGACTTTAAGCTTTTGTTTACATTATTTTCTCTACCCAGAAGCACCTCCCGTCCTTTTGTTTATAAAACTTCTATCCAAGGCCGGGCGCGGTGGCTCAAGCCTGTAATCCCAGCACTTTGGGAGGCCGAGACGGGCGGATCACGAGGTCGGGAGATCGAGACCATCCTGGCTAACACGGTGAAACCCCGTCTCTACTAAAAAAATACAAAAAACTAGCCGGGCGAGGTGGTGGGCGCCTGTAGTCCCAGCTACTCGGGAGGCTGAGGCAGGAGAATGGCGTGAACCCGGGAGGCGGAGCTTGCAGTGAGCTGAGATCCGGCCACTGCACTCCAGCCTGGGCGACAGAGCGAGACTCCGTCTCAAAAAAAAAACAAAAAAACAAAAAAACTTCTATCCATTGTGACAGAACAACTCATATTCCATCTCTCTGTGCAGTAGTCTTAGGCCACTAGTGTTAGGACTCTTTCAGGTGCAAGTGGTGACACTGATCTCAAATTGCTCTGAGTAAAAATGAGAACTTACTGTTAATACATGCAAGGTACTGTGTATTTCGAATTTTCATTTAGTCTACATGAATTCTGCCCCACCCCCTCAAAGGAAAATTGAGATATTTTACCTATTCCTATGATAACAGTATCTCAGTTTTCCTTTGGGGAACCACCCACGTCTCATGCTCCATTCATGCAGTTCCATGAGGCTGACCCCACCCATGGGCTCCAGGAGTGGAAGTTTTTTCTATCTCTGGGGGAAGTCCTCTCTCCATCTGCTTCCTTCTTCCTACAGCTTCTGGCAAGATCCGTAGCTTATGCTCGCATTCTTACACGTAGGAGTCATCCAATAAGTATTTGTTCATTATATTTAAGAATGAGGGGTTGAGGGAAGAGTGGAAGACTCAGATTTTCTCTGGGACTGTGTGGTTCAAAAACTTAAATTTGCCCTCACTGCTAAAGGAAACTGAAGGTCAACACGTCTGTGTTATGGCATTTGAATCATGGAGATCCAAATATATCCCAAATATATTTTCTTAGCTGTAAGTTATGTCCTGGTCAATTTGGAAATCAGTCAACTCTTTGTACGTGTGGCCCATGTATATGGCTCTTATATATGTAAAATGAAGTTATACAGGCAATGTACATAACTCAGTCAGCTGGTCTCCTTTTTATGGGGATTTTCCTCATTTTTAATTTAATAAAGAAATCATTCTGTCACTGAATTTTAATTCACAACGATAAGACTTCAGAAATATAGTATTATATTCAGAAAGCATTTCAATCTTCTTGCTGTCAAACACCTCTTGCTTTCACATGGGCACTTTATTGTTGTCAGGATGTGAATTCTATTTTGACAGAGTCCTTATAGATGGAATTTTCAACTTTTTATTCTCAGCTAATATGGATGGGTAAGGGTTTTCTCCTCTGTTTTCATAAAAACATACTTTCCCACAAGACTAGATGAAAATGGTGTGGTTGTGAAGCATTCTACGCTTTGGAGAGAGAAAATTTTCTCTGCTCCTCAAGACCTACTGTTAACAATCTCCAAATGTTATTGTTATCTCTAATTGCTGTGATGCTTTGAAGAGTCTGAAGGCACTGGAATCGTTGTTTCCACCAAGAAATTGTTGCTTCTACTTTCTTTTGGTGCAGATCCACTTGAGTTTCAGATGTAGAGAGTTATGGCTACGAATCCATCGTCCTTTGCTCTTTACATAACATTAGGGCCTGATGATTAGAAGGATGTAAGTTTTTACCTCTGTTGTCCAGGAGTAGGAGTAGACCGAACTATGCTCAACACTTGCATTAGCTATCTATTGCTATGTAAAAAGTGATCTCAACATGAAGTAGCTTCATAATAAACATGTTCAACAATAAACATGTATTATCTCACACATTTTCTGCATGGAATCTGAGAGAAGTTTAGCTGGGTGGTTCTGGCTCAGGATGTCTCATGAAGTCATGTCAAGTGTTGGCCTGGGGCTATAGTCATCCGAAGGCTTTGCTGGGGCTGGACTGGGGTTTTCAAGATGGCTCATTCACATGGGTATTGGCTGGAAGCCTAAGTTTCTTGCTCATGGAGACCCCTGCTTGAAGGGGCTTATGGCATGGCAGCTGGCTTCCTCCAGAGTGAGTGATCAAAGAGAGAGACCAAGGAAGAAGCTGCAAAGCCTCTTATGGCCTTGTCTCAGAAGCAGTCACTTTGGCCACATTCTACTTGCTAGAAGTGAGTCACTAGGTGTAGCCCACACTCAGGGGGAGGGGAATTGAGCCCCACTTTTTGAGAGATGGCATATCAAATAATTTGGGGACATATTTTAAACTGTTACTGTTCTTTTGATTTCCCTCTTTTTTTTTTTTTTTTTTTTGAGACGGAGTCTCTTTGTCTCCCAGGCTAGAGTGCAGTGGCCGGATCTCAGCTCACTGCAAGCTCCGCCTCCCGGGTTCACGCCATTCTCCGGCCTCAGCCTCCCGAGTAGCTGGGACTACAGGCACCCGCCACCTCGCCCGGCTAGTTTTTTGTATTTCTTAGTAGAGACGGGGTTTCACCGTGTTAGCCAGGATGGTCTCGATCTCCTGACCTCGTGATCCACCCGTCTCGGCCTCCCAAAGTGCTGGGATTACAGGCTTGAGCCACCGTGCCCAGCCTGATTTCCCTCTTTTATAATGGGCTATCTGCAAAACATAAACTGATGAACAAACCAACCAAGGTCAGGGGTTTAGTCAGCAAATGGACAGATAAGCACTGTTCCTTCAGTCTTGGGGTAATTTATACAGAATTTCATGCTTCCAACCTAACAAAATAGGTGCTCCCCAAAGTTCTAAAAAGATGAAGTGGAAATTTGGCCTGAGAGAGCCAGATTTTCAAACAATACTGTCTTCTGTGCCCTTGTGAATATGCAGTGGCCAGGAGGCAGCTTTACTCGGGGAGTGCTCAGAGAATGGGACACCAGGAAGGCTTCTGAACAGGGATATAACTGCTTGGCTGTACTCACTTAGACTAATAGGTCAGAATGCAGGCAGCAGATGGTAAGACCTGAGTAAGAAGCTAGCTAGTTCTGTTCTGCAGGTTGGCAAAGGCCACTCACAGATGGCAACAGTGAGGCTACAAGTAGATCCCGGTTCTGGGATCAAGCAAGTGCCAAAGCCTCACGCTAAAATTATCCGCAGCATCGCTGAGAGATGTGCAAGATCCATAAGCAGAATTCTAGGCTTGGATAGCTAAAACAAAGACCACAGTGGTTCTGGCCCCTTGGTGACTCTAAATGCACAATATGAGGAAGGGAGCACTTGGTACCAGATGGAGAGGTTGCAGGAACAGAGCATGACTGTCAGACCACAGAGTGAAACATCGCACCACAAAGACAGATGGTGAGAGGGGTGCCCCCCTCCGTGGCGGCTCACTGCCTTTTGAGTACTCTTACTGCCTGTGTACCCTTCAAATGGGCCTCTTCAGAAGCTTCTACTTCCAAAGCATTTTTATCTAGAAGTCAAATGTAAGTGTTCCAAGCTTGATTCCAAGCTGAGAGCACTTCATAGCTTTTCTATTTTCTCACATTTAGAGACTACCAGGTTTCTGATGCACTAATTAATAAGGGAATCATAGAATGGTATAATTTGTGAAATTGAGCATTGGAGAAAAGATGTCACATAAGGATAGAGTCTTTCCAGTACATTCTTGCTATTAAGACACCCATGCAAGGGCAGAGGGGGTAGGAAACATAGAAAATGAACATATTTATACTTCAAGAAATAGATCAACTCTACATGTCATTACCCTACCAAGAAATTCAGTGGCTCTGCTGGTACCACATTTAAATGCAGACAGGCAGGGCTTCCCTTTAAAGGCTCTGCTCTGGCTCTTCCCCAGCTGTGCTCCTACATCTGAGGAGTCCATTAAGCCAAGAAATGTGTCCACCTTGAGGTGACTGTACCCCTTCAGATCTCACATCAGGTACCCAGGAGCCAGCATTCCCTGCCCAAATGGCCCTGAACCACTTCCAGAGCCTGCGTAGGCTTCTCCCCTAGATCCTGAGATATGCACCCCTGGACCTGTGGAATAGCCAAGAAATGACTGTTTTGGATGGGTGAAAGCGAAGACAGAGTTTGGACATGTGGGCTAGAGTGTCCATGGAATGGAGGGTACCTCGCACTGTAGGGCTGAAGGGACCATGGGAAGCAAAGGGTAAAGGCTGCTTCATGTGGGGACCAGCTCTCTCTGACCTGCCTCATTCCAGCAAGGAGCTCTGAGAAGTCTCAGAATTCTCAATTCAAACTGGGTCTTCCAAGCTGTTATGAAAGTGTATTTGTCAAGGTGAAAGGATATAATGCTTTTAGTTCACCATTTGTTAGCTTTTTAACTTTTACATATTTAGACATTTGGTATGTGGGTCTCCATGTGTAGCCTTCTCATGGTACCTACAAATTCAAAATTGGTCCCAGCTCCCCATTTAATTTAGAATCCAAGTCAAATCAGCTTGACCTGATTTTTAAGGCCTTTTACTATTTGGTTTTTCTCTAATCTTACCTCCTGCTACTCTTCTGCAGGAATCTTCTATCTGTCAAACCTGTCGACCTACAGCCCAGGCTCAGCCCACATCCTTTACTCTGTGCTCAGGTTCACATTATTTTTCTTCTCTGAAAGGCCTCTGTTTCTGCCTTGCATTTATATGGCCAACCTACTGTTTCATTATGACCCAGATCAAGCCCCACAGCCATGTCTCCTCCTCTGGACTCTTCTAACAGCTTTTGTCTCACCCACTTATTGGCACTCAAAGTGTGCAACTGTGTGTGGCCATTTTTCATATCATGCACAAGGTATGGCTATAAGATAAGGAGATATAAATACGCAAGTTTTCAAACAAGGACAAGGGACAGGAAAAAAAAAAAAAAAGAGAGAGTTGCCATAGAATCAGGAGAATGTAGTTAGGCAGCTACTAAGGGAAGAGATGTCAGCATTGTCAATAATGTGAGAGGTCACGGGAAAGATACCCAAAAAATAGACCATTCTTCCAGGAGGAAAGAGGTCTTTTGTAACCATTGAGAGAATAGCAGATTGTGTGAGCAAAAGCAACATTGTAGTGGGAAAAATAAGAGATGAGAAAGTGGAGACAGCAAACATACTTTTATTTATTTACTTAGGGACAGGGCCTCAATCTGTGGCTCAATGCAGTGGCTCGGTTACAGTACACTGCAGCCTCCACCTCCCAGACTCAAGCGATCCTCCCATCTCAGCCCACACCCTGCCCCCCTCCCCGTCTCGAATAGCTGGAACTACAGGTGTCTGCCACCACACCCGACTAATTTTTTATTTTTATCTTTGTAGATATGGGAGTCTCATTATGTTCCCAGACTGGTTTTGAACTCCTGGGCTCAAGCAATCCTCCTACCTCGGCCTCCCAAAGTGCTGGGATTACAGGCATGAGCCACAGTGCCCAGCAGCAAATACAATGTTTCTCAAGAAGTGTGTGATTCCTAGGGGAAAGGAGAAGGTAGTTTGGGTGAAAGAGATTGGGTGACTTTGTTCTGTTCAAGGGATGGGTGAGACCACGTTTGTGGGAGAAAGATTTAGGATAGAGGAAGAAATTAATAATAGGGAAAGAAAGAATAGCCGAATAAAATCTGGGAATGGTTGGGATCCAGGGCACAGGTGCAGGGTTTAACCTTGAGGAGAAAGGGCACTTCTTGCTGTAGGTAAGGGAGTGAAGAGGGTAAGATGAATGAAGGTACGGGATAGGCATAATAATGAAGAGACTGGATTTAAGAGTGAAGCCATTGGCTGCCATTATAGAGGAAAGGCCAGGAAAGTCGAATTTTCTGGGTCCAGGTCCAGATTTCATATATTAAGGTATAACAGTCTTAATTCATTCCTTTCACATTATTCAGTGCCCTGCGTGTGCCAAATACTACTGGGCACTGGGGTCTACAAAGGTACGACTTTTCATGTAATTTTGGAATTTGTTATGTTGGTAACTGGAGATTTGCTTTTCACTCTTCTGGAAAGCTGTAAGTAGAAATAAATGCAGTCATCAGACGAGTCCTTTGTCAGACCAGATGTCCTGGGTTGGGGTTTGGAAAACATGGGCATCTTAACAATGGCGCCCTGTTTGAGGTGGAGAGGGAGGAGAGCCCAAATCGGGGAAAGGAATTAAACGGAGGTTTAGACGCGGGTAACCGAAGTGGGTGGGCCTTCCACCTGGAAGATGGAAACCCCCTGCGCACTTCGGGTGGCGCTGTAACCAAGGGTAACCGCACCTCGGTTTACACCGGTATGAAGACCAGCCTCTTGCCCAAACCAGGTGTATCTACGGCGGCCTGGCATGACCACACACAAACCAAGCACGTCACGTCATTAGAGCTACCTTGCCGCTAACGTCCACCGCCTCGTACTACTTCTGGTCACTACTACCTTTGCTCACAGTTTATTAAGGACGAGCGGAGAAGAGGAGGGGCGGAGAAGGGGCGGGGAGAACCACCTTTCCTTTTTTACAATTGGTCGTAGTAGACTCCGAGTCCTGCCTCCCGTCCTGCCACCGACAGGCTGCCAGGACTGTCACTCGAGGAGCTGCCGCTGCCGCCACCGCCCCCCCGCCCCGCCGTGGCCCCGCCCCTTGCCGGGGCTCGGATCTCGCGGGAAGAGCTGCGGGCACGGCGGTGGCTCGGTCTCCCGGCTGCGCGCGGAGCGGGAGGGCTCTCCTCACACAAGCGCTTCCTTGCTGAGAGGCTGGAGCTGCGGCACCGCAGGCCTGAGCCACCCCTTCTTTGCTGTCTCCCTCTCTTCCTCAGGGCTCCTGGGTCTGCTCGCCCTCCGACGCTGCTCAGGTTAGAGAGTCCGGAGCGCGTCTCCGCTCAGGAACGGTCGGGAGCGGGGACACGGAGCAGCCGGAGCAGGCGGGCTCCTGACGGGGGCGGCTCCGGGGGCTGCGCGGCACTGCCTGGTGGGCGCGAGGCTTGGCGGGGTTTGGGAGTGCGGGGGGCGAGGAGGCGGTGCAGTGGGATCCGGGCGCGGGCGCCCAAGGGCGGTGTAGCGGGTGCCGGAGCTCCCGAGGTTAGGGGGCAATGTATTGGGGTCCTGGGGGCTCTTCCGGCTTGGGGTGGGGGTGGGTGGCGGCACACGGGGTCCTGGGTCTTTGACGTCGAGGGAGATTTATCAGGGTCTTGAGCTTCTTTGAGGTGGTGTAGCGGGGTTCCGGGACAAGGGCTCCTTTTATCCGGGTCCCAAGCTCTTTGGGGCAGAGAATGCAGTTTAGCAAGGTTTACACCGGTGTAAACCTGGTCTCTGGAGGCAGGTCGTCGGGGTCTTGGGGGTTCTTTGAGCGGGCGTGGGCGTCCGTTTTGCATTGCTGGGATGAAGATGCAGTGTGTCCGGGTTCTGGGGAGAGGGGTCTGTTCATCGGTGTCTCTGGGTGAGAGAGCGATGTATCCGTTCCACGGGGGCCGGGGCCGCCTTGGGGGATTGTTGGGGGCTGAGAGTGTACGGCGGCGGCCAGCGTCTGTGCCGGGGTTTCTGCTTTGCCCAGAGGGGGGCGGTAACCTGGCATGGTCTCCAGTCTTTTGGGGGCGACAGGGCGAGTTAGCTGGCCCCCGGGCGATCTCTCGGGGTGGGCGCGGCTCGGCGGGCGCTGGGTACGCTGAGGGCGGGAGAGGGCTTTAGTGCTACCGCGAGCTTGCCCAGTCTGCGGCTGGGCAACATCCTGAAACGTTTTTGTTCAGGTCTCCTCCTCTCTGGATGAGATTTACTCAATGCTTAGTTGGAGGATTGATCGGTGTTTGTTGCCTAGTTGAAGAAGCAGTGCGTTTGTTCTGCAGTTTTCTTTTTTCTGCCCCGGGATCCCTGTGGGGGCGCGCTGGTCTCGCTGGAGCTCCGGGAGCTAGAGTGGCAGCACCTTAGGTGGGTATTTGGTCTGCAGGTTCTTTAGGAGGCCGGTGTCCGCAGGTTGAGCATGGGTACCGCTCCTGAGCAAGTGAAATCTGTTGAGGGTGGGGAAGACTATGATTTTGGCTTGCTTTTCTAGGTGGTGGTCTGCTTTGCTGATCCTGCATTTTAGATCTGTTCTGAAGTCTTGCCTGAGTGAGTGTTGGGCAGAGTCAAATAGTGCTGGGAAGCGTGTTCTGTCTGGCTTCTCTCTGTCCTTTGAAAAGCATTTGTAGAGAGGGATAACGTCAAATTCAGCCTCCAGAAAACATTGGAATTTGAAATCCCAAAGCTAGAGCTCTGCAAAAGCTTTTTCTGCCACCTGTAAGGATGGTTACTCGAGCTCTTTTAGAAAATCCTGTTTAACAGTTTCATTGTATTGTAAAAGTGTATTTAGCCTTGGATATTATAGAGGTTTTGGTAACTAGCGTAGGCTTAGGTGGAATTTAAATAAAATGACCTGTATGTATGTGTATTGATTAAAAAACAAAACAAAACAAAAAACAACGTATAGGTCAGAAAGTCTGTGTGTTTGCCTGACATTTCTTTTGGTTAGTTACTCTATCACAGAGGCCTGTAGATGAAATTTAATGGTGCAGGCAGTGAAGTCCGTACTCAGAGCTATTCGGTAGATGTGTCATCTGGGGTTAACAGACAAATTTGAGTATACCAAAGCAAATAATTTTGCCTGCCTTATTCTTTTTCTTCGTGTCAGTTTTTTTTTTTTCTCTCGTTTTTTGGTTTGTTTGTTTTGAAACAGGGACTCGTTCCGCCTTCTAGGCTGGATTGTAGCCTCGCTACCATGGCTCACTGCAGCCTGGACCTCCAGAGCTCAAGCAGCCCTCCCAGTTCAGCTTCCCACCCCCACCACCAGTAGAGTAGCTGGAACTACATGCATATGCCACCATGCCTAATTTTATTTATTTATTCAATTAATTAAAGACAAAGTCTTGCGCTGTTGTGCAGTCTGGTCTTGAACTCTTGGCCTTAAGTGATCCTTCAGCCTCCGCCTCCCAAAGTGCTGGGATTTACAGGCGTGAGTCACCATGCCAGGCCTCTTAGATACAATTTTTAAAAATGTGTCATTTCTTCTGATCTTAGAACCAGACAGATTAGGAATAATGTACTTAATTTTGGAATTTTACATCGTTTTGAAAAACAAAGGAATCCCGCACAGCAATATTTAATACTTTGAAGGGGTTAAGGTAAGTTTTGTTGGTGTTTCTATTCAGACCAGAATACCTGGTTGACATATACAGCTGTCACAACTGATTGCTAGAGCAGATATTTGGTTGGAATGACAGCCCCCAAACCTGTAAGCAGATCTTATTTTTCCTATTTTTGAGATAAAGACAAAGAACAAATTAAGCAGGTTTCAGAACCTTTTTTTTTTTTTTTTTTTTACATCAGCTTTCATCATTTCTAAGTAAGAAATAGACTGATAAGTCAACAAATATTTGATTATCTGCTACGTGTCACAGCTCTGGAGGTACACTGATTAAAGCTGTCATGTGACTTTCCCCTTTAAGTCAAGAGAGAGAGGAAGGCAACAAATAAATACAGTTAAAAATTGTGATACTGCTAAGGAAGAAATACACAAGGTACTTTAGATTCAGCTCTCTTTTTTTTAGTAACCCCTGAATGATGATACAATTGATGTCTGTTGTGATAATCAGAAACCAAGCAAAATAGTTAACTGCCTTCTAAATTATTAAAGAAAGATTAAATTACAATCAGTAGAGTTTTAGGTGTTAAATATATGTTGATTCTTTGTAGATGCTTGTGCTGTGTAAGCATACAAAAGTCTATAAGGATACACATCAGACTTAACCATGTTTGGATTCTTCAGGAGGGAGTTGCAGAGGCATAGAAGAGAGCAGTTTAGTTTTATATTACTTGAATCTATTTCAATGAGCAGACATTACTTTTAAGTACAAGTTAGAGAAACCCCATAATTAAAACATTTCAGTCACTGTGCAAATTGGTGAAATGTACAGTGTTTATAAGGCTTTTGTCAGTGTTGCCACTTGCACCTGTGTATACTAATGAAGGAAAAGAGTATTTCAAGTATCTGAAAATTATAAGGGTGTGTAGGGTGGGGTGGGTAGCACAACAAAATAAGAAAAGACATAGACCTAAGTAAGATGTTAAAACATGTTAAGGTTGTTGGATATTTAATTATGTAAAGATAAATTAATTTTAGGACTTTCTTTTATCAAATTTAATTTTTTCCTGAGTTTGAAAAAGGACGTTTTTAGATTTCCTAGAGGACAATAGGGTGGGGGAATAGGTATTCTTATTGTGGTACAGACTTCAGGAAATTTCTTTTTGTCAAACATATACACATCCGATATATTTTGCTTGTGAAGCATATGAACCATAAAAATAATTTTATGGTTTCATTATTACACTGCTGAAAATGACAGTACCAAAGTGTCTTTTGAATTATCATTCAGAGTCCTAGAATCATAAATATGATATGCTAAAGCAGTTTCTAGAAAGGAAATCGTAAGACATGAATTCCAGTCTTCACTGTGCTACTCATGGTGTGTCCTTGGATAATTCCTTAGTCTTTCAGGGCCCCAGTTTTCGTATATACGTATATGAATTATACTTACATACATTATATATATAATATATACTTTTGCTGTGATCATATATACATATATGACATGTGTATGCTGTCATATACATATGTCATATATGTATATAATATGTATAATATGTAAAATATATGTATACAAAGATATGTGTACCCACACTTACACATATAGTTTTTATGTTGCAAGTCTGAAGTATTATATGTACAAAAAGGAAGAGATACCTTAAGAGTAGCTAGTTCTCAGGATACAACTAATTCCATGTAATTTTTACATATTATGCCTAATTTTAGAAGCTTCTTTTTTTAAAGATACATGGCAAGTATTTAATTCTGGAATATAGATTCATGAAGGTGAATGATTTTCTTTGGATAATTTAGCTTTATCTGTTAAAGCATTATTATTTTTAGTTCCAATCCCTGGTTCTGTAGTAGATTATGTATCTAATAATATGTCCTTACTTAACTCTGGATATAGAATGAGGTCTCTAGTGGTTGCCTCCAGACTTGACCCCCTTTAATCCATCCTTACACTACTGCCAAGGTGATTTTTTCTAAAGTGCAAATCTATGCAAATCTATTCATTGCTTCTTTTCTTGTTTCTTTTCTCTTTTCTCTTTCTTAGAAATGTTACTCAGATTTCTTTCTTTATCTTTCAACTTTTCTTTTAAGTTCGGGGGTACATGTGCAGAATGGGCAGGTTTGTGACACAGGTAAACATGTGCCATAGTGATTTACTGCACAGATCATCCCATCACCCAGGTATAAAGCCCAGCATCCATTAGCTATTCTACTCTTTCTGATGCTCTCTCTCCCTGCCCTTCTTCCTTAAAGCCCATACTTTATCAGCCCAAGTCTCTATCATTACAAGGCCTTTCATCATCTGGCTCATCTTACGCATTTTCCCCGCCATAAATCTGAAGCTCCACTTGTACTAATACGAGCAGTTTACTGAATGAGCCATACTGTTTCCTGACTCAGAGGCTTCACATATGTTCTCTCCGCTGTTTAGAATGCCTTTCCTTCTTTTGTCTTGCTGACAAAGTCTACTGATTTTTTTAAGATACAACGTAAGCACTGTGTGCTTTTTTTTTTTTAAGCTTGTTTTTAGCTTTTTTTTTTTAATTACCATTTTTTCTTTTCTTTCTTTACTGTCTGCTTTTTAACTCTTCTGGTCCTCCCTCTTCCCAACCCTAGGTGTTATATATTCACTGTATCATGTTCATTCATTCTCTTGTGTTTACTAATGTGTAGTAATTATGTCTCTCTTTCCTCCTGGACTCAAAGGCAGGTTTATATGTCTTACTACTTTTTGACTTCCTGTTGCTTATTTACACATAGTTGGCTATCATTACGTGTTTTACTCTCAATACCAAGATTGATGTGTTCATGATGTCAGAAATGAGTTGAACTCAAATCTCAGTCTTGTCCTGTTTTCGTAAAATTTGGGGGTTTCTAAAGTATCTTCTTCTCTTGCCCTGTGATCACAAGCTGATATGAGAATGGTAGTTCTTAGCTTTGTGTTTAAGAAATAAGACTTGTAGCACTTTAAGAGGTGAGGGTTACTTTGTTAAACTTGCAGAAAAGTCTTGTAGAATTTTGAGGCAACTACTAATCCTTATCTCTAAAATTGCTAGCAGAGATATTAACTAGTTTGGGTGTTTTAAATCTTTGACATCATTATTTGGTAGCTGTTTTACCTTGGCTGCTTTTTACTTGGAAAATGATAGTAGCTGATGTGTGCAGGTTTTTATATAGGCTTTAATAATTGCTTTACAGACATTGCCTTTAATTTTCAAAATAAATCCTGATCATTTAATAATTTGCTCAGCGTCATTATCTACTAAGATGCAGACTATGACTACATGTAAGGTCTGACTGTCTCCAGATTCTATGCTTTTTCTAATACTACATTGTTTTCTGAATATGACTGCTTATTCAGTGTTTAAAATTATTAACAGATATTTAATTCATTTTGTAAATTGAAGAAGTAGGTTGTAAGATTTATCCATTCAATTCGTTCAAAAAAGCTAAAGTAGACAATTTGAGATTGATTGGACTTTAGAGACCATTTAATCCAACTCCTTCCTTTAGCATATGAAGAAACACATATGCAAGAGTGGTGGAATGGTGTGCTGAAGATCACACAGTTAGTTGGTCTGTAAGATTTTCTTTGTTAAGCTGGTTGTGAACACTGGTGTTATAAAACTATTACTTGAGGCCAGGCGCGGTGGCTCATGCCTCTAATCCCAGCACTTTGGGAGGCCGAGGCGGGCAGATTACCTGAAGTCAGGAGTTCAGAACCAGCCTAGCTAACATGGTGAAACCCTGTCTCTACTAAAAATACAAAAATTAGCTGGGCATGGTGGCACACGCCTATAATCCCAGCTATTCGGGAGGCTGAGGCAGGAGAATTGCTTGGGCCTGGGAGACGGAAGTTGCAGTGAGCCGAGATTGTCCAGCCTGGCCGACAGACCTAGACTGTCTCAAAAAAAAAAAAAAAAAAAAAAGGCCAGGTGCGATGGCTCACACCTGTAATCCCAGCACCTTGGGAGGCCGAGGCGGGTGGATCACTTGAGGTCAAGAGTTCAAGACCAGCCTGGCCAACCTGGCGAAACCCCGTCTCTACTAAAAATACAAAAATTAACCAGGGGTGGTGGCGCGCACTTGTAATCCAGCTACTCAGGAGGCTGAGGCAGGAGAATCGCTTGACCTGGGATGCAGAGGTTGCAGTGAGGTGAGATCACGCCACTGCACTCCAGCCACTCCAGCCTAGGTGACAGTGCGAGACTCCGTCTCAAAAAAAACAAAACAAAACAAAGAACTATTACTTGAAAGAGATACCAGATGCCTGATTTTCACCCCCAAGGGAAAAAAAAAGCCTAGAATGACTTTTTATAAAAGTAATGTTGAGGATCTGAGAGTCTTAAGGACAATCAGAGAAAATCCAGACTTTGGATCATGACACATGGAGACACGCCAGTGCCTTTATACACATGGTTCCCTAATCTTGGTTCCTTTTCTTCCTCTTTTTCTTTCTTAAAATTTGTCCACAGTTTACTGATATTATGCCTGCTGAATTGTTATTAGCATCAGTCTTACTAGTTATAATTTAAGTGACAACCATGGGCTAATAGGAATACAGAAATGCATAAAATCTAGTCACTGCCATAAAGAAGCTTGGTCTGTTTGTGAGTGGAAGGCAGTATATATCTAATTGCAAGGTAGTATATAAAGATAACCATGAGTAGTACAGCTTTAGCAGCTCAGAAGATTGGATAAATGTGGGCTGGGCTAGTGGTTACAGAAATTTCTATATAGAAAAGTTTCTACTTAAGTTTCTTCTTTAAGTGAAGAGTTGGAATGGTGTGAAAGGAGAAAAAGACTTGGGAATTTTTTTTTTTTTTTTAATTATCTCAACTTTTACTAATCTTACCTTCCTCACTTTCCTTCAGCCACACTCCTCACTGTTTCATAAGGTCTGTAACATGTTCTTTCAGATATCCAAATGTCTCACTTCCTTCAGGTCTTAATTAAAGTATCATCCTTTATCTGAGAACTTGACTGGTCACCTTGTTTAAAATGACAGTATCTCTTCCACACATACTCTTCCTGTCCTTCTTGCCTGCTTTGTTTCTTTTTTGTGCTTTTCACTATCCAAAGTACTCTAGATTTTTATTGTCTTTCTACCCCTACTAAAAAATATATAAGAGCCGGTGACATGGTGGTGCACGCCTGTAGTCCCACCTACCTGGGAGGCTGAGGTTGGAGGATTGCTTGAGCCCAGGAGTTTGAGATCAGCCTGGGCAAAAAAGTAAGACCCTGTCTCAAAAAAAAGAGTTAAATGAAAAATTAAAAAACATAAGACCCTCCAGGATAGGAATTTTTACCCATTTTAGTCAATACTATATCCCCAACATACAGGACAGTGCCTTTTACAAAGTAGGTGCTCAAATTTTTGTTGAATTAATGACAGTGGAACTTTAAAAGCAGGAGCTTAAAAGATCGTTTGATCTAAGCCTCTCATCTCTACTTTTCTTTCTTTCTTGCTGGCAGGCATGGAGGAAGAGGAACTTTCCATTCCATCTATTCCGTTTTTTTTTTTTTTTTTTTTTTTTTTTTTGAGACAGAGTTTCACTTTCGTTGTCCAGGCTGGTGTGCAATGGCGTGATCTGGCTCACCGCAACTGCAGCCTCTCGGGTTCAAGTGATTCTCCTGCCTCAGCCTCTTGAGTAGCTGGGATTGCAGGCATGTGCCACCATGCCCAGCTAATTTTGTATTTTTATTAGAGATGGGATTTCTCCGTGTTGGTCAGGCTAGTTTCAAACTCCTGACCTCAGGTGATCCACTCGCTTCAGCCTCCCAAAGTGCTTGGATTACAGGCGTGAGCCACTGCACCCGGCCTATCCATTCTATTTTTTAAAAAATTTGATAGGACTTGAAGAAAAAAACATATACCATAAAGTACACAAATCATAAGTGTACAGCTTAATGAATTACATATGTAAACTTGTAACCAACAATCAGATCAAGATAGAGAACATTTCCAGGACCTTGGAAGCTTCCTCCTGTTCTCTCTTAGTCAATGCTTAACAAAAGTTACCAGTTTTCTGATCCCCATCACTATAGATTAGTTGTGCTTATTCCTGAAATTCGTATAAGTGGAATCAAATCATTCTTTTATGTCTACTTTCCTCTGTTGAACATCACATCCATGAGATCCATGTTTTTTGAGTTAGTAGTAGTAATTCTTTTTCATTGCTCTGTATTATTTCATTGCATGAGTATCTATTTGTGTCTTCTGTTGACAGACGTTTGGGTTGTTTCCAGTGTTTAGTTCTTAGAAACAAAGCTACCATAAACAATTTTGTGCATGTGTTTTGGTGACCATAAAAATTCATTTTTTGGTGAAGCGCTTCATTTAAATATATAATAAAACATATCTCCATATATACACACACATATACACACATACTTCTTAAGCTCACATGGTTCCTATCACATGCTAGATGATCACTAAATGATTAAAGATGAATTAACTAATCTTTTATTATAATATTATTTCAAATGTATTAAAATAATTTTTTCTCTCTAATAACATTTATGAAAATCTTAGTACATAATCTTTCTCCATACCTGATCTGTTTGAAGAATAGGAATAAAAACATTCAATCAAAAGATAAGACCTTAAAAAAATTAGACATTGCCATATTGCTTTCTAAAAAGATGCTAATTTATATGCCAATATGGAACATTAGTTTTAAAAAAACTTTTGCAATTTGATAAGCAAAATATCTTACTTTAATTTGTCTTTCTTCGATTATAAGTGAAGTTGAAACATTGTAAGTTGTTTCATAAACAATTAGATGTTAAAATATTTATAATAAAACAATTTTTAAAAGAATGCCTCAGACATTGTCTCGTAAGGTAAAAGATATTTTAACTAGAATTAATGTTCTTTATTGTAGTTTTTCCTTTTAATAGATAACATTTTGCATAGTTATTAGAAAAACATAAAAAAATTCAGAGACAGAAACAGTTGTCCCAGAGGCAGCCATTGTTAACAGTTTTTTATGTATACTTCTGAAGATATTATAGACTATGCGTGTATATGTATATGTGTATGAATATGTGTATATGTGTATAAATGTCTGTATATATAATATAATTGTGTGTGTGCATGCATGTGTGTAATGTGTGTGTATATATGCCAAAACATTAGATTAATTATGGAAACCATTCATTAAAATACTGTCTGGTTTGGATGTGTTATTGTGTACCATTTTGTGTACTAAAAATTAGAAAGTGTCTAGCTATGACTGGTATCTGGCTACTGGCCCAGAAGGAAGAAAAGCAGGGTCTGGCAAAGTATTTGGCAGTAATCTTCTATAAGACAAGTGGCCTTAGCTCTCCTTATTATTGGATCAGTTCTTTGACAATAGCACTTCTGTTTATAGTACTGATTGTGTAGTATTATTCCAAAGTGAAAAGCCAAGTTTTTGAAAATTAAACAGATGATACCTGAAAGAACTCTTTAGAAGTATGAAAGCTATTTGGAGGTATTTAGGAGAACATTTAGGGGAAAGATACTTTATTCTTAAACATTTTAGGATTCATTTGCTTGACAGTTACAGTTTTTGCAGAATTTCTATGACTACTGTTTAACAGTGAAAATTTGAGTTTGAATAATTGCAAATAAAAGTTTTCATTTACTTAAACTTTTATTTACCTAATTTAAAAACCAATCAGCCTCAATATAAACATACTTAAAAAATATTTTAAGACATTTTTCATGATAATATATATTAGTAATTTATCTCATACATAAAAGATATTTCTGAGCTTGACTTGAATGTCACTGTTAAATGGTTTGAGCAACAAGAGTCAGAAATTTTAATTGGATTCTGCAGGATTTTAATGGTTTAGGGAAAAGGTATTTGCTTTTGGGATAGATTCTTTTTTTTTGAGACGGAGTCTTACACTGTCACCCGGGCTGGAGTGCAATGGCATGATCTCAGCTCACTGCAACCTCGGCCTCCCGGGTTCAAGCAGTTCTCTTGCCTCAGCCTCCCGAGTAGCTGGGATTACAGGCACCTGCCACCATGCCCGGCCAATTTTTTGTATTTTTAATAGAGACGGGGTTTCACTATGTTGGCCTGGCTGGTCTCAAACTCCTGACCTTGTGATCCACCCACTTTGGCCTTCCAAAGTGCTGGGATTACAGGCATGAGCCACCGTGCCCGGCCCTGGGATAAATTCTTTTTAAGGCCCTTATTTCAAAAACTAAAATTTGGGGATGACTATTATTTACTGAATACTAACTCATTGATGTAGTCCAGGATAAGTGAGGGGTATTATAAGAGTTCCTGTTTACTGGAATTCATGTATCCTACTAAGGATAGATTATAAAGCTGTAAGGGCCACTGAAAGAATTTACACCTAATTGTGATTAATAATATTTGGGGAATTTGAAGAAAGAATTTGTCAGAGGGAAGAGATCATCTTGATTTTTAAAAAATGTTCAATTTTGAAGTATATCTTTATAGGAGAATTGCAAAGATAGTACAGAGGATTTCCATGTGCCATATAACCTTCACTCAGCTTTCTCTAATGTTCACATCTTATATAATCATGTTATATTGACAAAACTAAGAAATTCATACTGATTTTTTAAAAGGGAATTCAATTAACCTATTTTTTTTGAAGACCTACTATGTATAAGAGAGTATTTTGGCTGCTGAAGTATGTACAATATGGGAAAAGGAGTAAAGGTTACAGATAATAGCAATAGACTGATGAGCTTGGTGTCATTCCTTGAACAAATTCTTAAACAGATTATCGAACACATGTGTTGTTGGTACTTACAAAAGAAGGCACTGATCACTAGGAACCAGCATGGGTTCACAAGAACAAGTAATGACACCTAGCTTCACTTCCTTTCTTATAGGATAAGTGAACTATACCTGTAAGTAGGTATAACAGAAGATACTCTGGCCATAGTATATGTAAAATTATCACTATATTTATTGCATTTTAAATTACGTGCTGGGCACTGGATTAAATGCTTTTACATAGGTTGCCTCATTGAGTTATTGTTTTACAGATGAGGAAAGGGACCCTAAAGGTTATACATATAGCATTTGACATCCTCTTATGATATCTTTTTAGACTAAATAGAAAATGTGGTCTGAAGAGTTACATAGGTAGGTGGATTAGTAATTGCTTAAATGGCCATATCCAGAGCTTGATGATTACTGGGCTCATGTTAAAATTAAACTACAGTACATTCTTAGTGGTGTGCTTCAAGAAGCTATCATGTCCTATGTAAGATTTTTATCAGTTACTCTCAAAATTGTAAGAGAATGCTGGTATATGCACAGAATCAGGATCTTCACTCACTCTTACTGCCTTATTTCTAATAGTTAAAATGACAGACTGTATTAAGAAAATATTTGTTGTGAAATGTGTTGTAAGATTTTATATTTGACGTGTAAGTATTTGATAAAGACAGGCCTATAATTGAATTTTTTTTTCAGAAGTCTGCACAAATACAAGATGGGAATCTTGGAGGCCTAACAGCAGTAGGTGTGTGTTTAAGTAGAGGTGTGTGCCTGGGTGTGTCTCCTTATTTGTCTGCAGTTGGTGAGTCAGTGGTTTATTATAACTATCCCAAAAGCTAACACCTGCTTAAGCTACACTATTTTGAAGCATATTGTCCAAAACAGTTGATTTTTATTTTGTACTCTGCATCTAGCTTAGTTCTGTTCTGTTTGCCACATTTTAAGGTAGGCATTGATAAACAATGTAGTGAGAGGAGAGTAATCAGAGTGAAGCAGTCTTGAAACAGATAGTTGCAAAGTAATTGAAACATTGAGGTTGTTTAGCATGGAAGAAAGACTTGAGGTATATGATAATACTTTTTAGATTGGGTAACTGGATGATATTTAATGTTCTTCCTGACTCAAATCTGGGATTCTGTGAAACATGAAGGGACGGCACATGGAAGAAGGATTAAGCATATCTTTTGCGTTGCAGTCTGAAGGATGGACCTAGAACAGTGAACGAAAGTTAGAGGAAGGAAAATATTGGTTCATAATGAAGAAGCCTTTTTATTTTTTTAAGAGATGGAGTCTTGCTGTGTTGCCCAGGCTGAAGACAATTTGAACGGAGTAAACACTGAGCCACTAAAGCATAGCTTGAGTAGGGTTTAATCAAGCTATCCTCTAAGGACTTTTCCAATTTTAAAAATTTAAAAAATTTTCTTCATTGGTTGTAATTCCAATTGGCAGAACATTTTCTTGGGCACTTATTCACACTTATTCATAATACTTATAGCTTCATATAGTATCAGATTCTATTAGGGAAAATGATACCTTCCTGATAATCAAAATCTGAAATTAGAATATGAAATAATTTAACTAGATTTTTTATTTTTTATTTTTTTGAGACAGGGTCTCACTCTGTCACCCAGGCTGGCATGCAGTGGTGTGATCTTGGCTCATTGCAACCTCTCCACGCTCAGCTAATTTTTGTTTTTTTTGTAGAGATGGGGCTTTGCCATGTTGCCCAGGCTGGTGTTCAGTTCCTGAGTTCAAAGTGATCCGCCCGCCTTGGCCTCCCAAAGTGATGGGATTATAGGCGTGAGCCACCATACCTGGCCTTAGATGATTTTTAAAAAGTTTGTTCACAATTCCAAAGGAAACAAGATGTTAGTCTTGTTTTAGAAATATCACAGACTAATTGAAGTTGCTTTTAAAGATGATGGCATAAGTATCATTAAATTCAAATGCTTGTGGTTTCTCTTCTGCATATCTAAAAAAAAAAGTTGATGTCAAAAACTGAAACCACTCATGCCTATAATCCCAGCACTTTGGGAGGCCAAGGTGGGCAGAGCACCTGAGGTCAGGAGTTTGAGACCAGCCTGGCCTTTATGGTGAAACCCTGTCACTTCTGAAAATACAAAAATTAGCTGGGCATGGTGGTGGGTGCCTGTAATCCCAGCTACTTGGGAGGCTGAAGCAGCAGAATCACTTGAGCCCAGGAGGTGGAGGTTGCAGTGAGCTGAGATCGCACCAGTGCACTCCGGCCTGGGCCACAAGAGTGAAACTATGTCTCAAACAAACAAAACAAACAAACAACCCAAAGGTTATTAACTTCTAAATGATTCAGTTGTTTAAATCTAAAATGGAACAATAAGCCATTTTATTCACTGTCATCCTTTACACAAATCAAGAGCTTTTTTGGGCCTTCATGACCTTCATATTTTTTTATCCTGAGAATACTGTTTTTCTTTAAGCCCATCTAAAGTCTGATTTTCAGGACGTCCCCCAATACATTTTTTTAAAAGTCATCTTAGGTTCCTCTATCGAACACTGATATTTTTCTTTCTTTTCTAACAGTCTGGTAATCTATTAGTACTATATCATATACTGTTACTAATTGCTTTATAATATGTAAGGGTTTTTTTTTTTTTTTTTTTTATTTAAATTAACAGGATTATAAGCCCCTTGAAGACTCTTTTACTGGGACTTGAAAACTACTTAATGAAATTAAAAGTTAGAGACTCAGTGGTTGAATTTTAGCTGATGTTGAAACACTTAATAGCATAAGAAAAAGCCTATGCAGAATTTCCATGTTTAGTTTCTACTTTTTTAATATGATCATTCGTCTTCATCTGATGTATTATAAAATTTACAAATAATAGCAATATACTCACTTTAAAACTGAAAAATAAAAAGATTTTCCCATCATCCTTACATTCTTAATACCATCATCTCCTAAATTTTGGAGTCTCCCTTTTGTTGTTTTTCAGTGCATTTGCCAGTGTCTTTGTCATTAGCCTTCAGAAGTGTCAAATAATTTTAAAATGTGTATTTCAAAGTGAAACTTCTCATTAGAAATAAAAATCAGGAGATATATTCTAGTAAATGTACTTACTGTACCTCAGTAGTGTACTTTTTACTTTGTTACATTCATATGCACACCAAAAAGTTTAATGAATAAAATAGAATATATTTTAACATGTTTAAGAGGTATGTCTGTGACAACATCTAATTGAGCTGTTGATAAAATTAGTTTATAGTCATCAGCTTCGTTTTCTATGTTCTTCATTCCCCATACAAAATACTTGTCATACCCAGTGGGTGTTCCAGACTTAGCATGTTTTAAAATCAAGGTAGCGTTGTCATATTTTGTTTTGATTGGCTTTTGCTCAGGGGAAGTTTGGGTCCATATCAGAGATCTGTTTGCCTTCTTCACTGAAGCTAATGACTTCCTGTTATATGATAGGCTTTCACTGCTTCTTCATGTGGGGGCATCTCTGCAATGTAAATTGCTATTTTCTAGTTATTATTTTACTTAAATTAAAACAAATAAAGTTTCTGAAGACACTTAGGAAATGTGTGAATTTACCGAGTATAAAGCCTTAGAACCCTTAAGTAGAAAAACATCAAATCACAACTAGGGAGGTGAGTATACTGGCTGGCAAATCTTACACTGTACTTCATCATATAACACTACTCATGTACTCATTTTTAGAAGCTACATGTGCATTATATACTAATGCTGTATCTCTCAAATAATTGAAATAATGAAAAATTGATAATTCAGAGCCACTTTTTATTTGGCATGGCATGTGACTGTATTTGCATTACCACATATTAAAACCTAAAGTGAGTTAAATTTTGTGGTCTAGTAGTTTTCAGTGGAACCTTGTTTTTTTTTTTTTTTGAGACAGGGCTCATTCTGTTGCTCAAGCTAGAGTGCAGTGGTGTGATCTCGGCTCACTGCAGCCTCCACCTCCCGGATTGAAGCGATTCTCCTGCTTCAGCCTCCCAAGTAGCTGGGACTGCAGGTGGGCAATACCATATCTGCTTAATTTTTTTATTTTTAGTAGAGACAGGGTTTTGCCATGTTGGCCAGGCCGGTCTCAAACTCCTGACCTCAGGTGATCTGCCCACCTCAGCCATACAAACTATTGCGATTACAGGAGTGCGTGAGCCACCACCCCGGCCCATTTTTTTCCCCCCAAACATCTATATGGCACTGCAATATAGAATACAAATAAAAAATAACATTTTTGTATAACTTTAAGTACACATTTACAACATTAACTTAGCATAAAGCGGATTGGCTCTTAAATTGTCTTATCTTCAGGATAGGCTCTTAAATTGTCTTATCTTCACGACATTCTATTGCCACTTTATTCCTAGTATTTAACAGTGCCTCGTACATAGCAGATTCCAAATGTATCTTAGTGAAATAAATGAATGAATGACTTAGGCCATTTTGATGTACTCAAGAATTTGAAATTGAATAACTGATGATGATTTGTAGTTTCTCAATCTCTGCATTAAATTTCTATTTTGTTTTTATTGTACACTGTCCACCACAACTGGAAGAGTTGTAGTTGGTTCTTGAGACGAATCAGGACACTCTCAAATTGAACTGTGACTTTGAAAAAAGAAGTGGATAATGTTTCAAAGCTGAATTAGTAACATTTCACATTTGCATTCTTTTTTTTGAGACAGAGTCTCACTCTATCACTGAGGCTGGAGTGCAATGGTGCAATCTCGGCTCACCGCAACCTTCGCCTCCTGGGTTCAAGCGATTCTTGTGCCTCAGCCTCCCGAGTAGCTGGGACTATAGGCATGTGCCACCATGCCCAGCTAATTTTTGTGTTTTAGTAGAGACGGGGTTTCACCACACCTAGCTAATTTTTGTATTTTTAGTAGAGACAGGGTTTTGTCATGTTACTAGGCTGGTCTTGAATTCCTGACCTCAGGTGATCCACCTGCCTTGGTCTCCCAAAGTGCTGAGATTACTGGCGTAAGCCACTGCGCCCAGCCTTCTTTGTGTTCTCTATGATAAACATAAAATAAGTCAAACAGGAGACATCACTATTTCTTGATAATTTCTAATAGTACGATATGTTATGAGTCCCTTTGTCTAACAGCTTCACTGAGGTATAATTGGGATATAGTGAATTACACAATTTAGTAAGTTTTGATATATTTGAAATCATTACTACATTCAAGATAGTGACCATACCCATTATCTCCAGAAGTTTCTTCATGCCCCTTTATTATCTTTCCTTCATGCCCCTCCACACTCCACCATCTCAAAGTAACCATTGATCTACTTAATGTAACTACAGATTGATTGTTTTATATTTTCTAGAGTTTTATATAAATGGAATTACACAGTATGTACTTTTCTTTATGGTCTGGCTTCTTTCACTCAATGTAATTATTTTGAGATTCTTCTCTGTTGTTGCATGTATAAATAATTCTTTCATTTTTTTGTAGTAATATTCCATTATATGGATATGCCAGAATTTATCATTCATTTGCTGATGAACATTTGGGTTATTTACAGTTTTATTTACAAATAAAGCTGTTGTATTAGTGTACGAATCTTTATATGGACATATATTTTCATTTCTTTTGGTTAAATACTTAGGATGACTAGGTCACAGGGTAGGTATCAGTTTTACCTTTTTTTGGGAATAACATGTTTATCATAAAGGGCTAATTTTCTTAATACACAAAGAGGTCTTGTAACTTGGTAAGAGTAAGACCAAAAATCCAACAAAAATATGGGCAGAGGACAAAACCAGGTAGCTAATATCAAAAGATATACAAATGGCTTTAAGCGTAAGAAAATATTTTTGGGAAGCTGAACAAAAAATATATTGTTTAAAATGTAAACCTCTAGAGTCAGTCTGCTTGGGTTTGTATGTTCTGTAACAATCAATGTAATCAAGTTCCCTAACCTTCTTGTGTTTTAGTTTTCTCATCAGTGAAATGTGGATAATAATAGCAATATTATCTACCTCAAGGGACTGTTACGAATATTAGATAAGTTAATATATGTGAAGTTCTCAGAACAATATCTGACACACAGTAAGTGCTCTATGAAAGTTTATTTTTATTATTATTCAAATGCAAATTTAAACGAGAACATTTTTTGATTATCAGATTGACAAGGATTAAAAAGCTCAATAATACACAACAGTGGCAAAGACATCTAGAATCACTGTCATATACTATAGGCAGGAACACAAATTGTGCAGTTTCTTTGGAGGACAAGTTGACTGTACATCTTAAAATGATAAATGTTCATACTTTTTCATTCAATTTTAAATACTTTATCTTTGCTTTTCACAGTATTAATTATATTGTCAAAAAACCTAAATGACTCTTAGTAGCGGTCTGGTTAAATAAATGATATAGCCACACAGTGGGATGTCATATAGCCATAAAAAAAGAAAAAAGGAGCACTTCTTCATAAGCTCATCTCTAAGACACATTGGGTTAAAAAAAAAAAAAAGTTGCAGAGCAGTGTTTATAGTATGTCGCTTATATTGCTGTAAATAAGTTGTGTATGTGTTGGTGTAAATACACATGCATATGCACATATTAATAAACACATTTTGCTTCAAAATGCTTAGACTTTTCTAGAAGGATACACAAGAAAGGGAATAGTAGTTGCTTCTGAAGAGGGACTAAAAAAAGGGATTAGGAGATTGGAAATCAGATCTCAGTATGACTGTGGTTGGATTTGGTTGTGTACACTTTTATACTGCTTGAGTATTTCTTGTCAAGAGAATATTACATTTAAAAAATTTGTAGTATGTAATTATAGATTCACGGGAAGTTGAAAGATTCGTGCAGAGAGGTACCATATACCCTTCATCCAATTTCAAACACTGCTGATAATATCTTATATAACCCTAGTGCACTATCAAAACCATGAAATTGATGTTGGTACAATCCACAGAGTTTATTCAGATTTCACCAGTTTTACAGGTACTCATTGTATGTGTGTAATTGTTTGCATTTTTATCATGTGTAGTTTTGACCACCACAATCAAGATACAGAACTGTTTCATCACAACAGAAATCCCTGTGTAGTCATATCTCTCATCCTAACCACTGACAACCTAACTTCTGGCCTGAAAGAGCATATAGTCTTTTTTTTTTTTTTATTATTATACTTTAAGTTCTAGGGTACATGTGCACACTGTGCAGGTTTGTTACATATGTATACATGTGCCATGTTGGTGTGCTGCACCCATTAACTCGTCATTTACATTAGGTATATCTCCTAATGCTATCCTTCCCCGCTGCCCCCTCCCCACAATAGGACCCGGTGTGTGATGTTCCCCTTCCTGTGTCCAAGTGATCTCATTATTCAGTTCTCACCTATGAGTGAGAACATGCGGTGTTTGGTTTCCTGTTCTTGCAATAGTTTGCTGAGAATGATGGTTTCCAGCTGCATCCATGTCCCTACAAAGGACATGAACTCATCCTTTTTTATGGCTGCATAGTATTCCATGGTGTAATATGTACCACATTTTCTTAATCCAGTCTATCACTGATGGACATTTGAGTTGATTCCAAGTCTTTGCCATTGTGAATAGTGAATACGTGTGCATATGTCTTTATAGCAGCATGACTTATAATCCTTTGGGTATATACCCAGTAATGGGATGGCTAGGTCAAATGGTATTTCTAGTTCTAGATCCTTGAGGAATCGCCACACTGTTTTCCACAATGGTTTAACTAGTTTACAGTCCCACCAACAGTGTAAAAGTGTTCCTATTTCTCCACATCCTCTCCAGCACCTGTTGTTTCCTGATTTTTTAATGATTGCTATTTTAACTGGTGTGCGATGGTATCTCATTGTGGTTTGGATTTGCATTTCTCTGATGGCGAGTGATGATGAGCATTTTTTCATGTGTCTGTTGGCTGTATGAATGTCTTCTTTTGAAAAGTGTCTGTTCATATCCTTTGTCCACTTTTTGATGGGGTAGTTTGTTTTTTTCTTGTAAATTTGATTGAGTTCTTTGTAGATTCTGGATATTAGCCCTTTGTCAGATGAGTAGATTGCAAAAATTTTCTCCCATTCTGTAGGTTGCCTGTTCACTCTGATGGTAGTTTTTTTTTTGCTGTGCAGAAGCTCTTTAGTTTAATTAGATCCCATTTGTCAATTTTGGCTTTTGTTGCCATTGCTTTTGGTGTTTTAGACATGAAGTCCTTGCCCATGCCTATGTCCTGAATGGTATTACCTAGGTTTTCTTCTAGGGTTTTTATGGTTTTAGGTCTAACATTTAATTCTCTAATCCATCTTGAATTAATTTTCGTATAAGGAGTAAGGAAAGGATCCAGTTTCAGCTTTCTACTTATGGCTAACCAATTTTCCCAGCCCCATTTATTAAATAGGGAATCCTTTCCCCATTTCTTGTTTTTGTCAGGTTTGTCAAAGATCAGATGGCTGTAGATGTGTGGTATTATTTCTGAGGGCTCTGTTCTGTTCCATTGGTCTATATCTCTGTTTTGGTACCAGTACCATGCTGTTTTGGTTACTGTACCCTTGTAGTATAGTTTGAAGTCAGGTAGCGTGATGCCTCAAGCTTTGTTCTTTTGGCTTAGGATTGTCTTGGTAATGGGGGATCTTTTTTGGTTCCATATGAACTTTAAAGCAGTTTTTTCCAATTCTGTGAAGAAAGTCATTGGTAGCTTAATGAGGATGGCATTGAATCTATCAATTACCTTGGGCAGTATGGCCATTTTCACAATATTGATTCTTCCTGTCCATGAGCATGGTATGTTCTTCCATTTGTTTGTGTTCTCGTTTATTTCACTGAGCAGTGATTTGTAGTTCTCCTTGAAGAGGTCCTTTACATCCCTTGTAAGTTGGATTCCTAGATATTTTTATTCTCTTTGAAGCTATTGTGAATGGGAGTTCATTCATGATTTGGCTCTCTGTTACTGTTGTATAAGAATGCTTATGATTTTTGCACATTGATTTTATATCCTGAGACTTTGCTGAAGTTGCTTATTAGCTTAAGGAGATTTGGGGCTGAGACAATGGGGTTTTCTAAATATATAATCATGTCATCTGCAAACAGGGACAATTTGACTTCTTTTCCTAACTGAATACCCTTTATTTCTTTCTTTTGCCTGACTGCCCTAGCCAGAACTTCCAACACTATGTTGAATAGGAGTGGTGAGAGAGGGCATTCCTATCTTGTGCCAGTTTTCAAAGGGAATGCTTCCAGTTTTTGCCCATTCAGTATGATATTGGCTGTGGGTTTGTCATAAATAGCTTTTATTATTTTGAGATACGTTCCATCAATACCGAATTTATTGAGAGTTTTTAGCATGAAGGGCTGTTGAATTTTGTCAGAGGCCTTTTCTGCATCTATTGAGATAATCGTGTGGTTTTTGTTTATATGCTGGATTACGTTTATTGATTTGCGTATGTTGAACCAACCTTGCATCCCAGGGATGAAGCCCACTTGATCATGGTGGATAAGCTTTTTGATGTGCTGCTGGATTCGGTTTGCCAGTATTTTATTGAGGATTTTTGCATTGATGTTCATCAGGGATATTGATCTAAAATTCTCTTTTTTTGTTGTGTCTCTGTCAGGCTTTGGTATCAGGATGATGTTGGCCTCGTAAAATGAGTTAGGGAGGATTCCCTCTTTTTCCATTGATTGGAATAGTTTCAGAAGGAATGATACCAATTCCTCCTTGTACCTCTGGTAGAATTCAGCTGTGAATCCATCTGGTCCTCGACTTCTTTTGGTTGGTAGGTTATTAATTATTGCCTCAATTTCAGAGCCTACTATTGGTCTATTCAGGGATTCAACTTCTTCCTGGTTTAGTCTTGGGAGAGTGTAAGTGTCCAGGAAATTATCCATTTCTTCTAGGTTTTCTAGTTTATTTGCGTAGAGGTGTGTATAGTATTCTCTGATGGTAGTTTGTATTTCTGTGGGGTCGGTGGTGATATCCCCTTTATCATTTTTTATTGCATCTATTTGATTCTTCTCTCTTTTCTTCTTTGTTAGAATTGCTAGCAGTCTATCAATTTTGTTGATCTTTTCAAAAAACCAGCTCCTGGATTCATTGATTTTTTGGAGGGTTTTTTGTGTCTCATCTCCTTCGGTTCTGCTCTGATCTTAGTTATTTCTTGCCTTCTGCTAGCTTTTGAATGTGTTTGCTCTTGCTTCTCTAGTTCTTTTAATTGTGATGTTAGGGTGTCAATTTTAGATCTTTCCTGCTTTCTCTTATGGGCATTTAGTGCTATAAATTTCCCTCTACACACTGCTTTAAATGTGTCCCAGAGAATCTGGTATGTTGTATCTTTATTCTCATTGGTTTCAAAGAACATCTTTATTTCTGCCTTCATTTCGTTAGGTACCCAGTAGTCATTCAGGAGCAGGTTGTTCAGTTTCCATGTAGTTGAGCGGTTTTGATTGGGTTTCTTAGTCCTGAGTTCTAGTTTGATTGCACTGTGGTCTGAGAGACAGTTTGTTATAATTTCTGTTCTTTTACATTTGCTGAGGAGTGCTTTACTTCCAACTATGTGGTCAATTTTGGAATAAGTGCAATGTGGTGCTGAGAAGAGTGTATATTCTGTTGATTTGGGGTGGAGAGTTCTGTAGATGTCTATTAGGTCCACTTGGTGCAAAGTTGAGTTCAGTTCCTGGATATCCTTGTTAACTTTCTGTCTCATTGATCTGTCTAATGTTGACAGTGGGGTGTTAAATTCTCCCATTATTATTGTATGGGAGTCTAAGTCTCTTTGTAAGTCTCTAAGGACTTGCTTTATGAATCTGGGTGCTCCTGTATTGGGTGCATATATATTTAGGATAGTTAGCTCTTCCTGTTGAATTGATCCCTTTACCTCAAAATAAAGGGATGGAGGAAGATCTACCAAGCAAATGGAAAACAAAAAAAAAGCAGAGGTTGCAATCCTAGTCTCTGATAAAACAGACTTTAAACCATCAAAGATCAAAAGAGACAAGGCCGTTACGTAATGGTAAAGAGCATATAGTCTTATAGGGGACATAATAGAGATATACCAACAATTCAGTACAAAGAACAAAAACAAGTGGCTGTGTGCAGTGGCTCACTCCTGCAATCCCAGAGCTTCAGGAAGCCAAGGTGGGCAGATCACTTAAGAGGTCAGGAGTTCAAGACCAGCCTGGCTAACATGGCGAAACCCTGTCTCTACTAAAAATACAAAAATTAGCTGGGCGTGGTGGTGCATGCCTGTAGTCCCAGCTACTCAGGAGACTAAGACACAAGAATTGCTTGAGCCCGGGAGGTGGAGGTTGCAGTGAGCCGAGAATGCGCCACTGCACTCCAGCCTGGGCGACAGAGTGAGACTGTCTGAAAAACCAAAACCATAATGAGTGCCAAAAGAATGTATTTATTGCTTTGAGAGTTATGAGTGATCCGATATTTAAAAAAGGATCAGAAAAATCTTAATGGAAAGAATTAGTATAGTTATAAGGAGAACTGGCTATAGTTCTGACCTTGCATTAAACGCCACTAACTAACTAGATGTATAAAATAAGAAAGTTGAGAGAAAGATTTTTTAGTGGTCCTTTTTAGTATAGTCTTAATACTGTGGATAATTTGGCATCATCCTTGAAGGAGGGCTGTGATTTTATTCATTTATCAAATGTTTGACTATTTTATGCCAGACACTGCTCTAGGCTCTGTAAATACCTCAGTGAACAAAACAGACAAAAATCCCTACCCTGATAAGACATACGTTTTAGATGAGACAATTAAAAAGCAAGTAAGTTTACAGCATGTTAGAAGGTAAGTAGTAAAGAGGAAAAATAAACCAGAGAAAGGGGAATAAAGTATGGGAGGAGTTACTCTTCTCTAAGGGATGGCCAGGAAAATTCACTGATAAGGTGACTTTTAAATAACATGAAGCTAGTCAGTGTAGGAGATCTGCACACAAATACAAATCATTCTAGGCCCAGGGAATAGCAAATGCCAAGTTCCTGAGGTTGGAGCATACCTGCGGTATCTACATTTGAAGAAGCTTGTCATTGGAGTTGAGTAAAGGACTGGGTAATGGAGGATGAAGTCAGAAAGGTAACGGTGGCAGTGGTGATGGGCTGGTCGTGGTGCGAGGTCAAGCAGGGTCTTATAGACCGTTTTAAGGACTTCAGCTTTTAGACTAAGTGATATGTGATACAGAAAGACATTGGATGAGTTGGAACAGAATAGTGACATGATTGGACTTTTGAAGAATCAGTCTGGCAACTGTTGAGAGTAGGCTGAAGGAGAACAAGGGCAGAAGCAGTGAAACCACCTAGGAGACTGTTGCAGTAATTCAGGTGATAGATGATGACTTGGACCAAAATGGTAGTAGTGGAGGTGGTGAGTAATTGACATGTTGAGGTCAACAGGATTTGGGGGACCAGGAAACAGGGAGAGAAAAAAGAGGGAGGCACGGTTAAGGGTGATACAGAGTTTGTGGCCTGAGCACCTAGAAGACCAGTTACCCATTTGCTGTGATGGGTAAAACTATGATGGAAGAGTTTGGAGGAGAGAAGTTGGATCTCGGACAAAGTAAATTTAAGATATATCTTAGGTATTCTAAGTGAGATGACTGCTAACTATCTGAGTGTAGAGTTCAAAGGAAAGGAATGGGCAAGAGATTTAAGTTTGGGAATTATGTATAGATGCTATTTAAAGAAATAAGATCAGATGATTTCACTAAGGGAGTAAGCATAAATAGGCAAAGGTTCAGGACTGAGATTTGGGGCACTAGAACATTTAAAGGTTGGGAAGCGAGGAACCAGCAAAGGAAACTTAGAAGGATAAATCACTGAGGCAAGAGAAAAAACAGGAGAGCATGGAATCTTGGAAGCCAATGAAGAAAGTGTTTCGAGAGGAGGGAGTAATGAACCTCTGTTGAATGCTGCTCGTAGTTCCAGTAAGAGGAGAACTGGTAATTGAATTGGTCATTCTAGTTTGCAATGTGGAATTCTTTAGTGATTCTGACAAGAGCAGGTTTGATAGAGTGGTGGGGAAATAGACTCATTGGAATGGATTCAAGAGAAAGGGAAGTGAGAAATTGGAGATGGGCAGAAAGAATCATTTTTCTGAGGAATTTTGCTGAAGAGGGAAGGAGAGAAATGGAACAGTAACTTAAGGGAGATGTTCAAAGAGATTTTTTGTTTTTTGTTTTTGTTTTGATGTGTTTGTAGGAGGCTGAGAAAAAAATGGAAAATTTGATGGGATGGGGAAAGAGGTAGTGGTGGTTAATGGAGATCTAGTGCATAAGTAAAAAGGTTGGGTTTTGTGTAGAGCAGAAATAATTCACACTAGTAATGAAAGAGGAATCAGAATATGTGGGCACAGATGTAGTTAGGTAGATGTGGTTGTGAGAGTTTGTGGAAGTTCTTTTCTTATTGCTTCTAGTATTTTATTAGTAAAATAGGACACAAGGTCATCAGGTAAAAGTGAGGATGAGAGGGAAGGTGATGGAAGATTGAGGAGCAAAAGGTATGAAATAGTTATGTAAAAGAGTGGCAGAATGAATGAATCAGGAAAATAAGGTGTAATTGTCAGTCAGCATTAAGGAAACTCATTTGAGGCTCCTGGCCATGAATTAAAAGAGAAACCAATTTATCAGACATCGTGTATTTTTGTGTGTGTGTGTGTGTGTGTGTGTGTGTGTGTGTGACAGAGCGAGAGAGCGAGCATATGTCTATCCAGCCACGTGCAGCTGTGTAGGTATCAACATAGAATAGGCAGAAAATTGCGTTGTAACAACTTTAGCCAAGCAAGATTGACACAGTCAGAAGGAAGACAGGTAGTTAAGGGTGTATGCAAAGGAAGGGAGTGAGTAAATGATTGAATATGGATTTAATTTGGGTAAGAAGGGGATTGAGGACATGGGAAGGTAAAAGGAAGTGCAGAAGTTATCAGATTAGTGGACTGCAGGTCTGTTGGGTTGGCAGATTGTTGGAGTTAGGGTATTAGATGTAGTGAGCTGGTATCAGAGTGTGATGCTTAAAAATGGTATTTTGAGGTTGGGTGCGGTGGCTTATGCCTGTAATCCTAGCACTTTGGGAGACTGAGGCAGGTGGATCACTTGAGGTCAGGAGTTTGAGACCAGCCTGGCCAACATGGTGAAACCCCATCTCTACCAAAAAATACAAAAGTTAGCCAGGTGTGGTGGTGTGTGCCTTTAGTCCAAGCTACTCAGGAGGCTGAGGTGGGAGGATCACTTGAGTCCAGTGAGCTGTGATTGCACCACTGCACTCCAGCCTGGGCAACAGAGTGAGACCCTGTCTCAGAACAAAACAAAACAAAAAAGTAGTGTTTTGGAAGGGTTGCATTTATTAAAATTGAGAAGTTTTAAGGTTTGACTATATGGGAATGAGTATAAAATAGGGTTGAGGGTAGGATCAGTGGAAGATCCTAGATTTACTGAAGGGCAGAACTTCCTTTCTGATAATAAGAAACTGACAAGCAAGGATTTGGAAAGGATTGTTTGTGTGGATGATGAGAATCTCAAGCATTACGACAATAATGATGGTGTAATGAGCAAGCAGCTAAAATGTTCAAGAAATAAAGTGGAGAGCTTGATAGATAACTGCAATAAAGAACGGTTACAGTCTGATGATGAGATTTCAGTTTGGATGTTTTTAGGGAAGAGTTAGGAGGAATTGTCTGGAATGGGCAACTAGGATTGATAAAGAATAGAAGCTTTTAATCTGAGGAATTGAGCCACCATTATCAGGCCTAGAGAGGCACTGAAATGAAATAATTACCTGTGGAAGCCACTCGCTATGTGGGCTCTAGACTGACACCAAGTAGCCATAAAATGCCATGGGCTAGACACTATAACTCATACCCTATAGTTCAACAATATATAGTCAATCACTAATCAATACTGTTTCTGTAAACCAGTGAGAATTCCTGTCAAACAATTGTGTTATCAGTCTGCTCCTTGCCCCCTTTGCCTTTAAAAACCTGCTGGTAACAAAGGCTGAGTGGGGCACTCCCCAAGGCAACTTGGAAATGTGTCCTAGGCTGCAGGTCTCAACCTTGGCTCAAATAAATTCTGTATATTAACTTTACTTCAGTTTCTTCGTTTAGGTCAATAGGATCAAGAGAACCTACCTTCACCTCCATGCCCTGTGGTATGAGGAGTTGGGAGGGAAAACACATAACACTTGAGAGAGCTTCAGGGGAAACGCTGCGCTGATAATGGAGAGCCAAGTTGTATTTAGAGCAAGAATGACTTTAGTAGAACCAGTGAAGAACATCCCAAATGGAGGAAACACCATAAACAGAGGCACAAAAGGTGCACTATTTGGTGTTGGAGAATAGCAGAAACTCTAGTGCAGTTTAGAACTTAAGGTTTATCCCAGTTTGATGACTTCGTAGTCACATCCCTTTTAGTATCACATAGAATTTATAGGCATTCTCTATATTTTAACATCCAGGAATTTTTCATAGGAATGAACATCAATCCCAAGATTGAAATCAGTAGGACATGGCCTAATACTGATCCTGAACCATTAATAATGATTTTTGTTACAGCTTCCCAAGCACTTCTTCAATTTAGTTGTAGCTCTGGGCATGCAATGTGGAATAATGACATCTCTCCTCCCTTATGAGCCCTACCTCCCACCAGGTCTTTCAGGAATACCCAAATCAGAGAAAAATACTAATTACAAAAAATAAGCATAGAGTTGTTCCATCTGTTTCCCAAAGTATTTCTAGAATTTTTTCACCTAGTTTATATTACTACATTTAAATTACTCGCTATTAGAATAACAGTGTTCTTAAAATATTTTTAGAAATCCAAGAGGCCATGTTGGTTCTTAAGCACCTTTTGTTGTCCATCAGCTAGATGTATTATATCACTAACATGTTTCAGTTCGGTGTCTTTCAACTTTAAGTATCAGAAAGCCCAATTCAAACAACCTTACACAATGAAGAGATTTATTAGCTTAACATAACTAGAAGTCCAGAGGAAAGGCAGTCTTTAGAATTAGTCAGTTAGTACCTTAATGAAGACACCAAAGATTTAGATCATTTCCGTTGTTACACTCTGCTGTCCACAGTGCTGGCTTTATTCCAGGGTGGGATTCTCAGATTCTCTTCATGCAGTGGTTACCAGGAAGGAACTATATGTTCTATAAAGAGGAAAAAGTCTGGCTTCCTCCTAACAGAAAGGACAACCTTAACCAGAGGCCACCAGCAAACCTCTTCTCCTATCTCATTGACATGATTCCTCCTCATATCTGAGTCAGTTTCTGGCAGTGAGGATAGATCAACCATTGAGCTAAAGTTAGTTCTCCCAGTTTTTGCCACTCAGAGTTGTGGCGTGGATATTGGAGAACACAGTCACAATGTCTGCTTACAGTGTTTGCCTTGGTTGTGTTCTAATGCTCTGAGGTTCTTTATTCATTCTTATCTGTTATATTTTTATAGTGAGTTAAAATATGCTAGTCATACTTTATTGGTTTAATTGCCATGTTCAGAGCTTTCTGTCATAGAGTACAGCAATTATTAAACATTCCTTTCTAAAAAATGGGAAAATGTTGGAATAATGAAAAGATTGAAGATAGTTGGCAAATTTAAATCTGTACCTCCTTATAACCAATAGTTTTTAACCTCTTTCACCTCCAGTAATTGACTTAGCTATCATTTACATAGAAACTTGAGTAATTTGATTTGTATCTCCTTTCTTTCTGTCAAAAGTTGCCTGAAGCATTGTGGTAAAGTAGAAAGTGGACTGGGTTGTGATTAAGTTTCAAATTAATTCTAGCTTCACTGCTTTCCAGATATGTGTGATTATGGGCAGGTAATTTCATCTCAGACCTTCTGTTTTCTTCTCTGTAAACCTAGAGAGAACTACCTGTCTTCTTATCAAGTTGTTTTTATTGGACTTAGTATAGCGAAAACTCTCAAACCGTGTTTTTTTCTACTCCCACACCACCACAAAAATAATCATCAATACAGAAGAAGACTTCTGTGACCAAAGGTGTGGAGGTTTTTCTCTATACACCAAGCAGCGCACACCAGCTGGGTATCCTCCAGTTCAATTCTGACAGTATCTACCTGGAGAACTTAAGAACAGTGCCAACCCATCCTTCAGATATCAGTCACAAGTCCGGCCACCCCATCCTTCAGACGCCAGTTGTAAATCTGGGCCTCTGGAACTTCTGACCGACTGGCTTCAAGTTGGGTTCCTCTTTGGGCTCAATTAATTTGCTGGAGTGGTGCACAGAACTCAGGGAAATGCTTACTTAACCTTTACTGGTTTATTATAAAGGATATATGTAGAGGATACAGACGAAGCGATACATAGGGTGAAGTATGAGGGAAGGGGTGCGGAGCTTTCATGTCCTCCCTGGGCATGCTACCCCTTGGGAACCTCTACATGTTCAGCTCTCCAGAAGCTCTCTGAAGCAGTTTTCTTGGATTTTTAAAGGAGCCTCATGACATCAATATTCCTTCCTCCAGGGTATGAGGCAGGACCCTTTCGGGAGGGTCTTAAGACCTACTGTTAGAAAGGCTGCAAAGATTAGAGTCCTGCTATAGAGCCAGTAAAAGGAGAAGAGGAGAAGGTCAGAGGCCTGCCTCTGAGGCCTCACACCCTTAGCATTATAACAAAAGACAAACAAAGGCTATGGGGGTTAGGAGCCAGGAACCGTGAATGAAAACCAGTGTATATATATCATAATGCTGCAGAGTTAAATAAGCTAATATGAAAGAAATTTGATATAGAGTAGCAAACAATTTTAAATTGCCTGAATTATTATATTCTAATAGTAAAGGGTAGGCAGTTGAAGAGAGGAAACCTGAATAACACAGAAGATTCTGTCGCTAAAAAATAAGTAGTTGATCTTAGTTTCTGAGTATCTAAGGTATATCAGTAGAAGATAAGGATGTGTGCAGCTTTTTTGAAAGTACATGCTTAATGAATAGTTAGCTGCTAGTTAGTGTATCCAATGACTACTTCTCAAGTATTCCCTATAATTTTTTACTTAAATTTTTGCCTCTTTTCTGACTAAAGCTGTTTTTAAAGGTCTCAACTAGGTATTGTAAGCCTTAGGGCTTTATGTAGCTTACAAGGTATGACAGACACATTTATTCCAATTATTGACTGTTTTCTCATATTCACTTTTTTTTTTTTCCTTTCTTGGAATATCATTCTTTTGAAGAACCCCAGGGTTTTACAGTGGGTGGAGTTTGGTTGTTATTACCAAAAGAAATAGCACATGTCGTTGCTGAGAACCCTCAAGAGCAAGACTTCATATTTGGAGTAGAATGAAATTAAGATGACATTAAAGAATTTGACTTTTAAAAAACTAATATATCCATTCATGTCTTAGGTTAATGTTCATGGTGAATCTGAGTATGTTAATAAACTGCATTAGCTACATTTTCTGTATCTCATTACTGTTAGTTTGAAACAGGGCATATATGCTTCTTAAATTGTTGTCATTCACCTTTTTATTTTGAGCTAGTCGCTATTATCTGTCATGTTAGACTTGGGGCCATAGCTTTTTCTAAATGAAAAGACTGATCTTACCATATTTTTTTCTTTTATATAAGAGATACTATTAATGCATATAAGCCTTGAAAGGAAAAGGATACTAATGTGTGTGGACTGTGTTACTATGTACGAGCATACCAGACATTTAACATTTGTATCATTTCATTCTCCCTTCAACCTGATGAGAGAGTAGCTTTGTCCCCATTTTATAAAAGGAAACATTGAAACATAGAGATTAAGTAAACAAAATTACTATAATGGAGAAATCCTGCTTTCTCCTTCCCTTTAACCCTCAGATACCTGCTTTCATTTAATTATACAACTCTTTGAAGAAGAAGATGTTATTATCATTTTACAGATGAAGAAAAACATTAACATGAATGTACAATTTAAAGAATAAGAAAATGAAAATATATACTACATTATATAGGGAATATAAACCTATATAAAAGGTTTTTGTTTGGTTTTGTTTACATTGATTGATTCTCAAATGTTAAACCAACCTTGCTTTTTTTTCATATAAACACTACTTGGGGCCGGGCATGGTGGCTCACCTGCACAGTCTCAGCACTTCGGGAGGCCCAGGCGGGTGGATTGCTTGAAATCAGGAGTTCGAGACCAGCTTGGCCAACATGGTGAAACCCCGTCTCTACTAAAAATACGAAAAATTAGCCGGGCATGGTGGCACGCACCTGTAGTCCCAGCTACTCAGGAGGCTGAGGCAGGAGAATCGCTTGATACCAGAAGGCAGACATTGTAGTGATCAGAGATTGCCCCACTGCACTCCAGCCTGGGTGACAGAGTGAGACTCTGTCCCAAAAAATAAAACAAAACAAAATTAGCTGGACCTGGTGGCGCATGACTGTAGTCCTAGCTACTCAGGAGTCTGAGGCAGAGAATCACTTGAACTGTGGAGATGGAGGTTGCCAAGATGGCCACTGCACTCCAGCCTGGGTGACAGAGTGAGACTCCATCTCAAAACAAAAACAAAAACAAAACAAAACAAAAAACCACAACTTGGTCATGAGGTATTGTACTTTTTACATATTGTTGGATTTGATTTATGTCATATTAAGTATTTCTGCGTCTATATTCATAGGACAATTGGTCTGTAGTTTTCTTATAATATCTTAGTTTGGTTTTGATACAGGGTCATGGTGGCCTTGTAGAATGACTTGAGAAGTGTTCTCTCTTCTTCAATTTTCTGGATAAGCTTTTTAGAATTAGTATTATTTCTTCCTTAAATGTTTTTTAGAATTGACCAGTGAAGTCAGTTGGACCTGAAAGTTTTCTTTGTGGGGTGATTTTTAACTGCAGTTTCAATTTCTTTAATATATGTAAGGTTATTCAGGTTACCTGTTTCTTCTTGAGTGAGCTTTATAATTTGTCTTTCATGGAATTTGCCTATTTCATCTAAGTTGTTAAATCTATTGACATCAAGTTGCTCATGACATTCTCTTACCCTTTTAATGTCTGTCTTTAATTTATCTCTCTCACTTGTGAAATTGGTAATTTATTTATTTCTCTCCACGTCCCTTCTCCGTTAGTCTGGCTAGTGATTTATCAATTTTATTGATCTCAGAGAGCCAGTGTTTGCTTTCATTGACTTAATAAAATTTTTAAAATAAACTTTAATTTTTAGAGCATTTTTCGGTTCACAGCAATATTGAGTAGAAAATACGGAGTTCTTATATCCCCCGCCACCAACCTTCCCCACTCCAACATTTCACCCTAGAAGTGGTGTATTTGTTACAATTGAACCTACACTGATGTATCATTATCACCCCAAGTCCACAGTTTACATTAGGGTTCACTCTTGATGTTGTACACTCTGTGGGTTTTGACTAAACCCCAATATGTGTAATGGCATATATCTACCATTACCATATTATCATACAAAATAGTTCCACTCTCCTAAAAATCCTCTGTGGTCCACCTGATTATCCCTACCTCCCCGTTAACCCCTGGCAACCACTGATCTTTTCACTCTCTCCATAGTCTTTGCCTTTTCCAAAGTGTCATACAGTTGAAATCATACAGTATGTCACCTTTTCAGATTGGCTTCTTTCATGTAATAATATATACATTTAAGGTTCTTGTATGTCTTTTCATGCATGGCTTGATTGCTCATTTCTCTTTAGCGCTGAATCATATTCCATTGTCTGGATATGCCACGGTTTATTTATCCATTCACCTACTGAAGGACATATTGGTGGCTTCCAAGTTTGGGCAATTATGAATAAAGCTGCTATAAACATAAGGACATACGTTTTCAACTCATTTGGGTCACTACCAAGGAGCATGATTGCTGGATCATATGGTAAGAGTATATTTAGTTTTGTAAGAAACTGCCAAACTGTCTTCCAAAGTGGCTTTACCATTTTGCATTTTACTGATCTCAAAGAACCAGCTTTTGGTTTCATTGACTTTTTTCTGTTTCTTTTCTATTGTATGTGTATGTTTTTGATTTCCTGCTCATCTGTCTTTTCTTTCTTCTCCTTCTGCATACTTCCCTTCAGAAGAGGAGGACACACTTACTACTTAGGATTAGCTTGCTTTTCTCTTTCTAATTTTTTTTAACTTTTATTTTACGTTCAGGGGTACATGTGCAGGTTTGTTATATAGGTAAACTTGTGTCATGGAGGTTTGTTGTACAGATTATTTTGTCACTCAGGTATTAAGCCTAGCACCCTTTAGTTATTTTCCTGATCCTCTCCCTCCTCCCACTCTCCACCCACCAATAGGCCCCAACTAATTTCCTAAAGTGAAAGCCTAGGTCATTGATTTGAGACCTTCTTTTCTAACATTTAGAAGTATATTGTTTAGTTTCCAGACGTTTGGAGATTTTTTTTAGATGTTTTTCTGATTTTAATTTCTAATATAATTTCATTGTGATCAGAGAATATACTTTGCATGCTTTGGAATCCTTGAAACTTACTGAGAATATTTTATGGCTCAGAATATAGTCTGTATTGGGGTGTTGTTCCATGTGTCCTTGAAAAGATGTATATTCTGCTGTAATTTGGTGGTGTATTCTACAAATGTTAATTAGATCAAGTTGGTTGCTAGTGGTGTTCAAGATTACTATGTCCTTACTAAGTTTTTGTCTACTAGTTCTGGCATTATTGAGAGATTTGTTGAAATCTCTGACAATAATTGTGGATTTGTCTGTTTGTGCTTGTAATTTTATCAGGTTTTGCTTTAGGCAATTTGAAGCTCTAGCTTAGGGTTTGTCTTCTTGATGAATTCAATCCTTTAATCATTATGAAATTATTCTTTTTATTCTTAGTAATAATCTACTGTAAGATATACTTTATCTGATATTAATATAGCTACTCTAGCTCTCCTTTGATTAGTGTTAGCTCAGTATATCTTTACAATCCTTTAACCTTTATGTGTTTTTATATTTAAAATGGGTTTCTTGTAGACAGCATATAGTTGGGTCTTCTTTTTAAACACAATCTGACAGTCTCTATCCCTTTTAATCAGGAGTTCAGACCATTTACTCTTAATATGATGACTGGTATGGTTAGACTTATGTCTACTGTTGTGCTCTTTGTTTTCTATTTGTCCCATCTATTCTTTGCATTTTTCTCTCTTTTCTTGCATTCTTTTGGATTGAGAACTTTTTAGTGTTCTATTTTACTTGCACTATTGTCTTAGGAACTTTGCCTCTTTTCTTTTTTAGTGGTTGTCCTAGGATTACATTCTATATCTTTAACTTACACAGTGTTCCTACACATTATACCTCTTCTATATTTTACTTCTATATTTGTTAAAAACCCCACAGTAGATTGTAATTATGGTTGTTTTAAACCATTTTATTTTAAAGATTTGTAAAAATAACAACTATCTTTTATAGTTATCCACATATTTACTCCACTGTACCTTACTTCTTTGTATAGTTCCATGTTTTTGTTTAGTATCATTTTTCTGCAAAAAATCTTTCTCAACATTTTTTATTTGCAGTTCTACTGGTGACAGATTTTCTCAGCTTTTATGTGTCTGAAAAATTACATCAGCGTTTCAGAAAGATATTTTTACTGTGTACTGAATTGTAGTGTATCACCTCTGGTTTGGTGGTTGGTTAGGAGGACTCGGGACTCAGCATATAGTCAAACTCGTGGTTATGATGTATCACAGCAGAAGGATACAAAGCTAAATTAGCAAATGAGAAAGGTTCATGGGTGAAGTCTGGAGGAAACAAGGCACAAGCTTGCATGAATCTTCTCACAGTAGAATCATGCATGATACATTTAATTTCTCCAACAATGAATTGTGACAACACATGTGAATACAGTTGAACAGGAAGCTCATTAGAGACTCAGTGCCCAAGGTTTTTTTTGGAGCTGGTCAGGTAAGCATCCTCTGCCTAGCATGTAGCAAAATTCCAATTTCCAAGAAGGAAAGCAGATGTTCAGAATATTGTTTGCATAAATACTTCAGGCATAGTAAACCACCCTTATTAGTTAGGGAATGTCAGGAACCCTTTTGAAATTCAAGTTCTTAGACACCAGCCAAGGCCTAACCTTACAAGTAGGCCTTTCTAAGGATAGCACTCCTGAGCCTGCTGTGTTACCTTTTTCCTGCATACTAGGTTGCCTTGTTTTTTCCTTTCTATACTTTGTAGATTTTATTTTATTGTCTTCTGACTCATATAGCTTCAAGGAGAAATCTGTGATGACTTATCTTTGCTCCAATGAAGGTAATGCACCTTTTTACCTCTGACTGCTTTAAATGTTTTTCTTTATCATTATTTTCAGCAATGTATGTGTGAATGTGTGTTTGTGTTTATCCTGCTAGGTATTGCTTGAACTTCTGGGAACTGTGGGTTTGTAGTTTTCAACAAAGTAGAAATTTCTATAGCTATTTTTTCCAATATTGCCTTACTCTTTTTGTTTTCATGCTTTCATTGTGGTTATCTTGATTGCTGACTTTGTTACAGAGGTCATTGCATCTTTATTTTTTGGAGGGGGTGTGTGTGTGTGTGTGTGTGTTTCTCTCTGTCTTCATTTTTGGATAGTTTTATTCCTATGTCTGCAATTTACTAATACTTTCTTTTGTAGTGGCTAATCTGCTACAAATCTTACATAGTAATATTTTTATTTCAAGTATTGTGTTTTTTATATGTAGAAGTTTTATTTGATTCTTTTATGTTTCTTTGTCTCCTCATTGTGTTTAGGTTGTCTCTTATGCTGCTGAGGAAACATTTATTATAGCTATTTTAATGTTCTCATCTCTTAATTTCATCATCTCTTTCATTTCTGGTTCTGTTAATATTGTGACTGTTTTATTGCTTCTTGATAGGTCTAATAGTTTTCTATTGAATGCTCATTATTTTGAATTTTATGTTATTTGCTGGATTTGGTTGCATTATTTTAAAGGATATTGGTCTTTTTTTCTAGTGTGCCACTGTTACTTACAGATAAGTTCGATCCTTTCAAGGCTTATCTTTATGCAGCTTTGGGGAGAATCTAGAGTAACCTTAAGGACTAATTTAACCTCACTTCTAATGCATGGTCCTTCTGGAGTCACTCATGGCTGCCCTGCTATTCAGCAAGATTTCACCATTTTGGGTAATACAAATTTTAACAATTCCTGGCCCTTTGTGAGCACTGACAGTTGTTTATCTTACAACTCCTGGTAATTTTCTATTTCTTAAGGTTGATTTTTTATTTTGCTCAGCCTCTACATGTGTAACTTGTGTTCAGCCAAAGATCCAGTAGGACTGCTGTGCATTTTTTGGGATCTCTTTCTGTGTTGATCTCTTCTCTCAGGCATCTGCCCACTCCCCCTCCCCCTGAATTCTAGCTGTTTTGGCCTCCCTGAACTCTGATATGTGTCTTTTCAATTCAACAATGTTGCTAGGTTCTTATGAGGTTACCTTTCCCTGTGCCATTGTTTGTAAATTACCTCCGGCAGAAGCTGAAGGGCCCTTTTATTATTGCCCTTTTAGGGCAACAGTCTGGTATCATAGACTTGTGCTGCCTTTGTTCAGTGCCAGCAAATAGTTTCCTCTATTTTGTCCAATTTCTAGTTGTTAGGGAGAAGAATATTTCCAGACCCTCTTTGTCCTTCATATTCAGAAGTGGAAATCGCCCTATAAACATTGCAGACTTTTCCATTTATACCATGAATGTTTCCCTTTTCTGAAGCAACTTTATCCTTGTAATGTGTGAAAATGTCAGTCCTCTACTTTTTTCTTATTATATTCAGAAGATAATAATGATGCATATGATCAGGATCTCAAACTTCAGATTTTGCTCAGATTTTGCTTCAAATTTTTGTATTCACAAAAATCTCCTATGCCATTGATGAACATCTAGGTATCACTGTGGATCTGGGCTACAAGGAGGGTGAGGCACGTAAGGTACAAAATTTAAGGAGACACTCACTCTCATTTGTCAATCCTGTACTTGTACTACCTGGAGAGTAAGTGTCTCCTTAAATTTTGTACCATAGATGCCTTGTTTATCTCAGTCTAGTGCAGGCTTTGCAGTGGATATTCCAGACTAAGATCACTTTTATTACCTGGGGCATTAGTCTCAAACCATGATTAACTAGATCACATATTTCTTTTGGAGTATGTGTAAGTCTTTTTTACCTTCATAGTTAAATTATTTAAACTTCTCTCTGACCATCTTTTTTTTTGCAGTTGTAATAAAGTCTGATGTAAAATGTCAGTTCCTTAGTATTGGCTGAGAAATGAGAGAAGAAAAGAAAAGAGTATTCAGGGTAGCAAATACTGTCCCACAAAGCCAAAACCATGTGTACTAAAGCCTTGCCTATTTTTAGTTTAGTCGGCCTTGGCGCTAGAAAACAGTGGCGCTCCCTACCTAGGCCAGATTCCATTAATTCCATGTGGGCTGTTGCCCACTGGGCATGCAGCTGTATTTGCAGTTTGAGAGTCCCAAGTAAGCCTGACTAGGCTTCAAATATGAATCTAGATTTATACTAAGAGGAATTTTAATATGGGTCAGGGACATGCAGTTGGTCTCTGATGGTGGGAAGAACAAAGTTTTTAATCTTACATAAAATATACTCTCTTTGAGGTCTTTGGTTCGTGACCCACTTTTGGATTGCCTTAGGGTGTTCTTGCAGCTGGAATGATAAAGGGATCTCTTTTCTCTCTTCTTAGAGTATTAAAGGAGACAGGAAGAAGTACACATGAAGTGATTCATGGAACCATTTGTTTATCTGAACCTGAGCTAAATCTTAGGAGAGAAGGATAAAAATAATTCATTCTTACTATTTTTAGTCCAGATTACCAGCATTTTTCAAATAGGGACGTAGGTATGGGTTGTGGCAGTAATAAACGGTGATTTTACCCAGAATGGCCTCTGTTAAATATCTTCCTTTGGCACTTGAAGTGGTATTTGGTATCAGTTTAATAGTTCAAAGGTTCTAAAACATTGATCTGGTGTGCAGAAAGTAGCCATTAATCTCATGTTACTACTGCTTTACTCAATTTTCTTTATTTTTTATTTTCTTGGGCTTCTCTTTTTTAAAAAATAAGAAGAGTAGCATATTTGTACCATCTGCAGAGCACTTTTATAATGGAATGGGTAAAAATCTCTAACCCAGAAGGAAGATGCTTACATAGTCAAGTCTTTGTAGATACATACAATGTACCTTGAATTACTGGGTGAGGTAATATGTTTTGAAAGAAAATACTGAACTTGGTATTGTGGCACTATTCACAATAGCAAAGACTTGGAATCAACCCAGATGTCCATCAGTGACAGACTGGATTAAGCAAATGTGGCACATATACACCATGGAATACTATGCAGCCATAAAAAAGGATGAGTTTATGTCCTTTGTAGGGACATGGATGCAGCTGGAAACCATCATTCTCAGCAAACTATCGCAAGAACAGAAAACCAAACACCGCATGTTCTCACTCATAGGTGGGAATTGAACAATGAGATCACTTGGACACAGGAAGGGGATCATCACACACCAGTTCCTATTGTGGGGAGGGGGTAGGGGAGAGGGATAGCGTTAGGAGATATACCTAATGTAAATGACGAGTTAATGGGTGCAGCACACCAACATGGCACATGTATACATATGTAACAAACTTGCACGTTGTGCACATGTACCCTAGAACTTAAAGTATAATAATAAAAAATAAAGAAAGAAAGAAAGAAAGAAAAAGAGAGGCACATGAAAAAAAAAAAAAGAAATTATGTAAGAGAGAACTTTCTCACCCCCAAAATAAATACCCCCCAAAAAAAATTATGAACTTGGATTCAAAAAAAGCTAATTATAGTCCAGGTTGAACTGCTTGTAGCTCTATGACCTTGAGCAGGCCAGTTAATCTCTTTGAGAGTCACTTTTTTCCATCTGCAAAGTATGTGTATGTATGTGGGAGGTGGGGGAGGATGTGATAAAATCTGCCTGCCTATATATTCATGTCAGTGTGAAGATCATAATAAAGATGTGAAAGCACTTGGGAAATGTGTAAAGAACATATACATACAAATGTAAAAATGATGTAAGTATTTTATCTCAGCGCAATCAAGTCTTGTTTTTATCTTTGGGACACTGTATATAGTTTCAGCTAAATTTTTTTTTAAATCACTGATAGCTTAGAAAAAGAGAAGTAAAAAGTGCGTATATTGGAAAATAGATGGAAAACACATCAAAGGTTAAAAATTACCTATGAAAGAATTGACAAAATCTCCTTAGAGTTTGTGTGTGTGTGTGTGTGTGTGTGTGTATGTATTAACAAAATTTGAAATTTTTACTTACCTTCTCTTTCACCTCTAGACTTTGAAAATCTGTATCAGATTTTGTGACATATTGTATGTGGATTTTCTACTTTAGATTATCCATGGAAAACTATTTTTAAAAATCAGTCTTGTTGCTTCTTGTTGTCTAAGACAATTCTGGATGTTTTCTCCTGATTAGTATGTTTTCAGTGGAATGCAAACTAATTTAATATAGCCCTGGTATGTATAATGAGGGTGTTAAATCTGTCAGGACATAAATCACAATGATTGAAATATGAATGTAATATTTCGGTACCTTTGAAACTATTAAATTACTCCCCTATATTACATGAGACCAGTGAGAGAATTCCCTTGGTTGGGTCATTCATTCATTAAACAAATATTAATACCATGCCTACTATTGCCAGGTACTGTTGTATCACATACAATAGTAAACAAAACAGACAAAAATTCCTGCCTCTGTGGAGGTTACATTCTAACTGAGAGGGAAACTGAAACTAACAGATGAAATATATACTTTATCAGCAAAATAAAGGAGAGAAAGGGGATGGGGGGAGTGTTGGAAGGCATGGGGATTGGAGGAGGGCAGGCCTGGGAAGGATTGTGACATTTGATTGAAGACCTAAAAGGAATCTATACAGATATCTCAGGAAAGAACATTCCTGTTCTAAGGTATAGCAAGGGTAACAGATTTGAGGAAAGTGTGTGCCTAGTGTGTTCAAGGAACAAGGAGGAGGCCAGTGTGACTGAAGTGCAGTGAGCATGGAGTATTAGGCTGGTGCAGACATAATTGCGGGTTTTGCGTTGTTGAAATTTGCTGTTTGATATTGGAATACATTCTTAAATAAATGTGGTTGTGTTATACGTCATTTTAATGTGCATTTCTCACTTTGTTTTGCTAATGACTTATTACTTGCTGTTTATTTTATATTTGTTTTAGACTATGGAAATGATGTTAGACAAAAAGCAAATTCGAGTGGTTTTCTTATTCAAGTTCAAAATGGGTCATAAAGCAGCAGAGACAGCTTGCAGTGTCAACAATGCATTTGGCCCAGGAATTGCTAACAAAGGTACAGTGCAGTGGTGGTTCAAGAAGTTTTGCAAAGGAGACAAGAGCCTTGAAGATGAGGAGTGTAGTGGCCGGCCATCGAAAGTTGGCAACGACCAGTTGAGAGCAATCATCGAAGCTGATCCTCTTACAGCAACACTAGAAGTTGCTGAAGAACTCAACATCGACCATCCTACGGTCATTCGGCATTCAAAGCACATTAGAAGGGTGTAAAAGCTTGGTAAGTGGGTGCCTCATGAGCTGACTGAAAATTAAAAAAATCGTCATTTTGAAGTATTGTCTTCTCTTACTTTGTGCAACAACAATGAACCATTTCTCGATCAGATTGTGACATGTGATGATAAGTGGATTTTATACGACAACCGGTGATGGCCAGCTCGGTGGTTGGACCGAGAAGAAGCTCCAGAGTACTTCCCAAAGCCAAACGTGTACCAAAAAAGTTCATGGTCACTGTTTGATGGTCTGCTGCCGATCTGATCCACTACAGCTTTCTGAGTTCCAGCGAAACTATTACATCTGAGAAGTATGCTCAGTAAATAAATGAGATGCATGGAAAACTGCAATGCCTGCAGCCAGCATTGATCAACATAAAGGTCCCAATCCTTCTCCATGACAATGCGTCACACAACCAACGCTTCAAATATTGAATGAATTGGGCTACAAAGTTTTGCCTCATCCACCATATTCACCTTCTCACCAACTGACTACCACTTCTTCAAGCATCTCAGCAACTTTTTGCAGGGAAAATGTTTCCACAACCAGAATGCAGAAAAAGCTTTCCACGAGTTTATTGAATCCCAGAGCACGCATTTTTACACCACAGGAAGAAATAAACTTATTTCTCATTGGCAAAAGTGTGTTGATTGTAATGTTACCTATTTTGATTAATAAAGATGAGTTTGAGCCTAGTTATAATGTAATGATTTAAAATTCACGGTCCAAAACTGCAGTTACTTTTGCGCCAACCTAATAAGATTAAAACCAGTAGAGTTGGGTATTTTGAGAGCCGTGTATTTCAAGGATGGAATTATTGTTTGTGTCAGCTCTGCTCACAGGTAAAATAAGAGGAAGTCAGAGAATCGATTGTTGTGTTTAGCAATGTGGAAGACATTGGTGACCTTAAATAAGGGCAAGTTGGTAGACAGATGGGATGAAAAGCTTGGTTGGTATGGATTCAGGAGAAAATGGGAGATGTGGAGACAGTGAGTATAGACAACACTTTTGAGTTTTATTGTAAAGGAGGAACTATGCACATTTGGTGTGTAGAGTTAAGAGAGTGGGCTTTAAAACATTTTTTGGTTCTATATTTAGTGTGATAGGAATAATCCAGTAGAGACGGAATATTTGACAATGCAGTAGAAGGAAGAGATAATTGCTGCATCAGTTTTCTTGAAGGGTGGGAAATAATTGGGATTACCTTTAGTTTTCCAAAGTGACGATTATATTTACTTTTGTGTATAACTCACATTCTTCCCTTTTAAAGAACATCAGTGCCTGAGCCTTTTTATATACAAATCCTTTCTTATGTCTGTACCTTACCCCTCACATGTATACTTTTTTCTTTTTTTAAAAAAAAAACCCTGCATGTGGCATTCAAACACATGTATACTTTTATCAGAGCCCCTAAAATGCTTTATTACATTTATTTACATGTCTCACCCATTACTGGATTGTTGATACCTTGATCTATCTTATGACTCAACTATTGATTCTTTGACTGCAGTGTTTTTATTCATTGCTACATGCCTATATTAGTTACCTATTGTTGCATAACAAATTATTTTAAAACATACCCACTCAAAACACACATTTATTATATTGCAGTGAGTCAGGAATCCAGGAACAGCCTAGGCGGTGGGTCTCTTACAAGGTTATGAACCAGTGTGTTGACAGGGCCTGAAGTCTCATCAGAAATCTGGATGTGGAAGGATCCATTTTCTGTGTCACTCATAAGACATGTTTCATTTCAGGCCGGGCGCGGTGGCTCAAGCCTGTAATCCCAGCACTTTGGGAGGCCGAGACGGGTGGATCACGAGGTCAGGAGATCGAGACCATCCTGCCTAACACACTGAAACCCCGTCTCTACTAAAAAATACAAAAAACTAGCCGGGCGAGGTGGCGGGCGCCTGTAGTCCCAGCTACTCGGGAGGCTGAGGCAGGAGAATGGCGTAAACCCGGGAGGCGGAGCTTGCAGTGAGCCGAGATCACGCCACTGCACTCCAGCCTGGGCGACAGAGCGAGACTCCGTCTCAAAAAAAAAAAAAAAAAAAAAGACATGTTTCATTTCTTCTCAGGCTGTTGGCCAGAGGTCTCCCTTGGACTCATGCCAAATGGACCCATAGAGCATCTCACAATATGGCAGTTGACTTAGAGCAAACAAGCAAGAGGGCAAGAAAAAGTGCCAGCAACAGAGAGTCCTAGCAAGAAGGACATCACAATTTTTATAACCTAATCACAGAAGTGACATCCATCACTGTTGCCATATTTTCTTTATTTTTTTAAATTGAGACGGAGTCTTACTATATTGCCCAGGCTAGTCTTGAACTCCTGGGCTCAAGTGATCCTCCTGCCTCGGCCTCCCAAAGTCTTGGGATTACAGGCATGAACTACCATGCCTGGCCAATATTTTCTTCTTCATAAGCAAGTTACTAGGTCTAGCCCACACTTAAAGAGGGTTATAAAACATGCGAGTATCAGAAGGCGGGGATCACTGCAGGGACGTATTAGAAGTCTGCCACCCTGTCCCCAAACTCTGGAACTACAAAAATGCTTAATTTGTTGGATGAATTAACCTTTTTCCAAGCACCCTCATGACTGGTAGTGTACATTTGTAAGAGGACTGGTCACGGGTAAGAATTCGGTTTGAGACTGTATACAGAATAACTTGATACTCAGGGATTATTTCAACTGTTTCTTGTTTCTTAATGATTTGCTTTTATGAAACAATGTTAATGAAAAGTTCAGGTCATTTTGTATCTTCAGGAGCTAAGCAAAACCAGGAATGCTATTCAAGAAAATCATAATACATGCAGTATATTTTAATAGGAATTCTAGAAATAATCTGATAGCAAGCTGCATTTTGAGATAATTCAAGCTTCCAGTCATTCCTAACTTATACCCTTGTATGACATGGGTGAGTATAAGGATATATAAAAAGCTGTGCAATTGAAATGTAGTTGAATGTGATCTCTACTATAAAATAATCTTTATAAAAGTAATATTTTAACAGGTAGGAATAAGCATTATCAGATCATGGATTTCAATTTTTTTGCATAGTTTAAATGTTGAGGTGATTTAATCTTTTGAAGAAAACTAAGGAATCTCATCCTACACTTATAAAATGTTAAGATATTAGAAATAACTTGTCCAATCCTATATTTTTATAGATGAGGAAATGGCTACCCAGTGACGTACCCAAGCTTTCTGGTGGCACAGTCAGTGGCAGATCCCAGGCCTCCTGACTCCATTCAGTGCACTGTACCATGCCTTAAACCATACTGGAGCCACTTGGGGAGTTTAAAAACTTTTGTCCTTGTCTTATCCCCAGACCTTCTGATTTAATTGGTGTGGGTTGGAACTTGGTCATTAGAAGTTTTAAACACTCCCCAGGTGATTCAATGTGCATCATAATCTGGGAACCTCTACTCCACAGAGAATTAGTGTGCTAAAGGCATTGGAACTAGAGTGAAATCAGTAGTACAGACTTCTATCCATTATGATTCCTCAATCACTTATTTGGTTGGGTTTTATCAGAGTAGTAAGAAAAATTTTTACATTGAGAAATAATTAAGATATATGCTGAGCAAAAACTTTCTTAATAAAACTGGCCTTTCACTAGTATCTTGTGAGATAGCCCGTGACAAAATTTTTCCTAATCACGAAATAGGAGAACAATTTTTTGACACTAATCAGGCAAGGAGAAAGTTTTCTGCCATCTGTGTTGTGGCATGCTCTGCTGTTGTTTTAACTAGATAAAATTCTAATTACTGTTAAACAGATTGTTTATGAGGTTGTTTTTAATAATTTAGAGCAAGTGTATAAATATAAAGAGGCAAAGAAATGGTTCCAGATTTAAAAACAAAATACATCTTCTTTAAATCAGAATTTGACACACTGGGTTGTATAATAAACACATTTCAGTGTGGGTCCTTGGTACTGCAGCGTTGCAAGGAATATGAAATTTGCAGTTTGGTTATAACTATTCTGTTGTGTCATTTTATACTTTTGGATATAAAGCTGACCAAACATTCTAACTAGAAAATACTAATTCATGATTGATAAGTGGCATTTTGTTTCTACATATTGTTCTTTTAAACAAGGTCTTTCCTTGATAATGACAGATGCAGAGAATATGAAATAGAAGAGGTAAGAATAGGAGATTATGATCAGATCAAAGCATTTCAGAAAGTTAAATCTTTTATCTAACCAGTATCAGGGTGTTGACAAGAAAAGCTATATATTTGGGTTGCTAGAGTAGAAGCGAGAAGGGGCATATTAGTTTTCTATTGCTACCATCATAAATCAATAAACTTGGTAGCTTAAACAGAAATTTTTTTTTTTTTTTTTTTTTTTGAGACGGAGTCTCGCTCTGTCGCCCAGGCTGAAGTGGCCGGATCTCAGCTCACTGCAAGCTCCGCCTCCCGGGTTTTCGCCATTCTCCTGTCGCAGCCTCCCGAGTAGCTGGGACTACAGGCGCCCGCCACCTCGCCCGGCTAGTTTTTTGTATTTTTTAGTAAAGACGGGGTTTCACCATGTTAGCCAGGATGGTCTGGATCTCCTGACCTCGTGATCCGCCGTCTTGGCCTCCCAAAGTGCTGGGATTACAGGCTTGAGCCACCGCGCCCGGCCAACAGAAAATTTTTTAATCTTACAGTTCTGTGAATCAGTAAGCCAATCCAGGTCTCAATGGGTTAAAATAAAAATTTCAGCATGGCTGTGTTCCTTTCTGGAGGCTGTAGGGCAAGATCAGTTTCCTTTCTTATTCGGGGTTTTGGTAGAATTCACTTCCTTGTGGTTGTAGCACTGGGATCCTTGTGGTTGTAGCATTTGTCTTGATCAGAGCCCTTTCTAGCACCTACATTCCACCCTCATTCCCTGGCATGTGGCCCTCCGTCATCTTCAAAGCCAGTAACAAAGATCAAGTCCCTCTCAAGCTTCCAATATCTCCTTCTCCTTTGATTTAAACTCTCTGATCCACCTTCTGACTTCCTCTTCCACTTTAAAAGCGTCATGTGATGAGATTGGGCCTACTTGGATAACACAGGGTAATCTCTCCCATCTCAAGTTCCTTATCCTTAATTACAACTGCAAGTCCCTTTTGCCCTGTAAGGTAACTTAGGTTCCAGTGCTTAAGGGCACAGGTATCTTTGGAGGGCCGCCTGTCAGAGAGAGCTAGATCACTGGAGTCAAGGAAGCCAAGTGTCAGTATTGACATAGCTGTTGAAAGTCTTCATTTATACAACAAAAATTGTTTTAGTGCTTGCTATGTCTAGTCATTGTAGTAGGCACTGGGGCTATTGTGGTAAACAAGACAGACATAGTATCTGCCATTGCGTGTCTAGCAGTGTACTTATAAAAACAAGCAAAACATATAGCATTTCTTTATAAATAATTCTTCATGTATTCCATATTTATGTAAGCTCTTTGAAAGCCAGTACAAGTGTTCTTTGTTTTGGCCCTTTCCTCATCCCGTCACTACAATAGTGTTTTACATACTAGATGCTTAACAGATATTGCTAACAAAGGCTTACTTTGTTTTTTCTTTGCATTGAGTTAGGAACCCCATTTATCTCTCTGTTTTTCTATTTTCTGCTTCAAAAGCAGTGAGGAATTTTGAGTTCAAAAATCTAGACTTAGAGGACAATTTAAGATTTAATCAGATACCCACTGAGGAATTTTTAAAAAGGCCTTAAGAGTGACCATGCACTCCATTTTGCTTTCTTGCTAAAGACTCTAAAGTGCTAAAGGCAGCTATGTTTTGCTTTTTCCTCCTCCTCCTCCTATTATTATTATTACTATTATTTTTGAGAAAGTGTCTGGCTCTGTCACCCAGGCTGGAGTGCATTGGTATGAGCACAGGCTCACTGTAGCCTTGACCTCCTTGGCTCAAACAGTCTTCCTACTTCAGCCTCCCAACTAGCTGGGACTACAGGCACACTGTACCACATCTGGCTAGTTTTTAAATCTTCTGTAGAGATGGAGTCTCACTATATTGCCCAGGCTGGTCTTGAGCTCCCGGGCTCAAACTATCCTTTCACTTTGGCCTCCTAAAATGATGGGATTACAGGCATGAACCATGCTTCCCAGCCTTGCTTTCACCTCCTAGATTCAACAGTCAGAGAGTACTTCCCAATTAAAAAAAAAAAAAAAAAATCAGCAGTTGCTTTAAACCAGTATTCACCTATAGTGAAGAACTGCCAACTCAGAAGCAAATGAAAATAAATTTCTCAGTATGGCTTTTGTGAGATAGATAGACTTTTAAAATAATGGCAGAGATTTACTATTGTTCACTGCTCTTAGAGCTTCTATCTTCCTCATATACAGTTCTTCCACTGTGTGCCGAGTGTGGGTCTACTCTTCATGGAAAAACTGCAGTATTCTTACCAATTTTTTTTTTTTTTTTTTTTTTTTGAGACGGAGTCTCGCTCTGTCGCCCAGCCCAGGCTGGAGTGCAGTGGCGCGATCTCGGCTCACTGCAAGCTCCGCCTCCCGGGTTCACGCCATTCTCCTGCCTCAGCCTCCCGAGTAGCTGGGACTACAGGCGCCCACAACCGCGCCCGGCTAATTTTTTGTAATTTTTAGTAGAGACGGGGTTTCACCGTGGTCTCGATCTCCTGACCTTGTGATCCGCCCGCCTCGGCCTCCCAAAGTGCTGGGATTACAGGCGTGAGCCACCGCGCCCGGCCCTCTTACCAATTGTTAAATGCCTTCTAAAGACAGTTATTCGTAGTTTTCTTAGTGATAGTCGTGGTTACAATTCTGTATCATGTAGTTTCCCAGTGTAGCAATAGGGAACTTTACTAATGGTGGATTGGAGTAAGCATAGGTATATGAGATTTATAGACTACACAGGCATTTATTTCAAACTTCGCCATCATAGAACTTTTTATCAGAACTATTAGCAAGTGGCTAAATATACTTGCAACACAGGTTTGGGCTACAGAGTGTAAATGTCACATGAGGCCTTCTTAATTTCAGTACATACCAAGTTCTCCATCCCAAATCCCTTCTTGATTCTTTGACAATTTAACATTATTTATGGATAATTTCTTATTCTGACCTTTTATGTTTCTAAACAAATAGCCTAAATATATTTTATATAAAACTTCATTTCTGAAAGAACTTTTGGAATGAGTGGAAAGTTCATTTGATTTGCTTAAGTATAGAGATGGCTATTGTTATATTTAAGTTTGGATGATATTAATTTGGGTGAAGGAAAGTAGTAGCTACTTTTATAGAGATAGGTGGTTTAATGTACTATAATCTTTAAAATGTTACTAGGTAATGTTGATTTCTGTGAACTTAGCATTTCAGTGGCTAGTAAGGTAAAGCATCATGTTGGGTTTAGTTCATATGTAAAAATTCTTATTGGCAACTTTTGAAGAGAGCTGGAAGTTTAACTGTAAATAGTGTAATACTAATTAACTGAAGTTTTCTTGATTATTTGAAAAAGACAGGGGAAAAAACTCCTGTGTCGATGGACATTAAATATAGTAGTGACTTAAACACGTGCAATGCTAGAGAGAGAAGAGGCAGGAAATTTACTGACCTATTGAAACTTTTGACAGGTGCAGTGCATCTTTGGAAGTCAGATTTTGATTATTATTAATAAAACAGCCTTCGTTTAGTAAGTTGAACATCGAGTGAGAAGATTACATGGAGCAGTAAGCATACAGATCTGCAATAGGTACTCCATTCAGTGGGTTTTAATGGGTGTCAAAACTAAACTGACCTTAGTGAATTATAGCTACTGCACGCACATGGTTTCAGTTAGAAAGGATGTGGTACCAGGTAATGTCATCAGTTTTTCCAAATGTATTCCTGGGGAAAATAACCTAAATTCTTGAAGCAGATCATTTAACTTATAATTGGATGTAATATTATGAGAACAAAAGGCCTTAAGGCAAAAACTGTTCCTTATAGAGGCTTTTTGTTTTTCATTTGAAATTAGTGCAATTGCTGATCGGCGTTTTTAAAAAAACTCATGTTCTTTTAAATATAATAATCTGAAGGTGTCGCTGAATTTAGTAGCACAACTGAGAACAACAGTATCCTTAAAAACAAATAATCGAGTTTAGGTTAATTGGAAATAGTTGGCTAAATATGACTTTTAAAAATAATACCTAAAGTACATGTAGGAACCAGATAGATTAAATAACATGATAAAAATGTTCAGAAGAGGTAGTACCTTTATACTTAGTTTTTAAAAATTTAAATTCCTGTACTATGTAGATTTTAATGTTTTGTGACCACATGCATGTATAGTATAGTAATAATTCACTGTAAGCTTGTAGTGTACTGTATTAGTTGAAGTACGATAAAGAAATTCTTGCAGAAGAGTAGAATTACTTCTGAAATACTGTGTTTTCCAGCTTGCATTCCTCATCCTACTTATTCAAATAAAGCGATTATTTTCTCCCCGATAAAAAAGGTAGAAACAAATGATTGTTTTACTTTTTTTTTTTTTTTTTTGAGATGGAATCTCACTCTGTCACCCAGGCTGGAGTGCAGTGGTGTGATCTCGGCTCACTGCAACCTCTGTCTCCGGGGCTTAAGTGATTCTTGTGACTCAGCCTCCTGAGTAGCTGGGATTACAGGCGCGTGCCACCACACCCAGCTAGATTTTTTGTATTTTTGGTAGAGACAGGGTTTCACCATGTTGGCCAGGCTGGTCTCAAACTCCTGACCTCAGGTGATCCACCCACCTTGGCCTCCCAAAGTCCTGGGATTACAAGCATGAGCCACCTTGCCTGGTCTGTTTTACTTTTTATTTTCAGAATGCTTATTATGCAGTGGAAGTAGAATTAATCACATTCCTCTCCCTGACCAATAATGTGGAATTCTCTACTGACTGTAAATCAGTATTTTTTTTAAATCTTTAATGAAAGTTCTTTTATGATACCACTAAGCAGATGTCAGAATTTACTTTTCAATTAGGTGGGATAGTGGTGATGAGCAGATTAGACTCCTTTGCAGATGATACATTGCTTAAGGGAACTGACATTTAGACCATTGATCCCTCTAGTGATTTACATGTCAGGACTGAGCTATTTGTCACTTGCTCTGTCTTAAAAGTAGGCAGAATAAACAAGAGGATTTTTGCAGACTATAAGATCCAAACTAAATAATCCTGAAAAGGCCTTTATAATTTAAAAGTCTGTTAAGTATCATAAATTTTATTTTTTTAAATGAACATGCAGTAAAACTTTTTCTGTGTATAGTTGATACTAACTACTAACTACTAACCGAACTCCAGATTCCAAACTGAGATTTTGCCAGTTTTTCCACTGGTCTCCTCTTCTCAAATCTATTCCAGGATTACATGATACATTTGTCATCTCTCCCTAAATCTCCTGTAGTCTATGACAGTTTCTCTACCTTTCTTTGTTTTTCATAAACTTGATAGTTCTGAGTACTAGTACCAGTCAGATATTTTGCAGTGTCTCTCAATTTGTGTTTGTCTGATGCTTTTCTTGTGATTAGACAGAGGTGATGAGTTTTAGGAAAGAATACACAGAGGGAAATGCCGTTTTCCTCACATCTTATCAAAGTGCATGATGACAGCATTACTTGGCTAAGGCACTGTTTATCAGATTTCCTCACTGTAAAGTTGGTATTTTTGTCTTTTTGTATTATATTCTTTAGAGATGAGTTGCTAATTTCAGCCCACAATCAAAAGGGTGGGATATTGTTTCATCTTATGGATAGGGTATATCTATATGTTATTAAGGTTTCTTCTATAAGTAAGCCTTTGTCCCTTCTCTTCCATTTGTTTATTCAGTCATTTATATCAATATGTATACTTATTTTATACATTGGCTTATAATTCAATACTATGTTATTTTGTTGCTAAAATTGTTCCAGTGTTGGTCCCTGTATTCCTTTGACATGTCCCATCCTTTTCTTTTTTGAATACTTCCTTTATTTATGGTACTACAAGATACTCCAGGCTTATCATATATTTTCTCTGCCCTACCCCTAGAATCAGCCATTTCCACTTAGGAGCTCTGGTTTCTTGTATTGGAGAATTGTACTTAGATCCTTTGTCTCTCTGGGTACTGGATATACTTGTTGATACAGAGGTATCACCATTTCAAGGCCTTCTCAGAGAATAGAGCTAGGAAATAATACATTCGTATATTAATCATGTGTTTATGTACATCTATAATTGTTTCTGTACCTATCTATTTGTATTATATATTATGCTGTATATATAAAATATATTAAGTTCATACTGATGTCTGTGACTAATCCAGTACCACAGGGTTCATTCCAGGCTTCCCCACTTTGCTTCTGTAACTTTCCTTTCTAACAGAAACCTGGCCTTGATCATCCGTTTACTTATTTGTTCCATCTCATTAAAGCAAGTTCACAATTGTTAACCAGTACCCCTGTGAGAAATAAATTTACCCTACCCCCTTTAGCTGGGTTATTCCATTTGTTTATAATACACTCAGATTCATTTGTCGTGGACTGTATTCTATCTTAAAATTCCCCCAGCATCTTAGTTGATTTTTTAAAATTTGCATACATTAAAGTTCAGTCTTTGTGATGTGCAGTTCTGTGGGTTTAGACAAATGCACAATGTCATGTATACACCACCTCAGTGTCATACAGAACGACCTCATCACACTAAAAAATTTTTCCATGCATTCCCCTTTGTAGTCAGCCACTACTCCATACCCCAGCTCCTCTCCTGACAACCAAAATCTCCTATAGTTTTGCATTTTCCATTGTGTCATCTGAATGCAGTCATATAATAACATTGTTTTTGGATCTGACTTCTTTCATTTAGAAAAATACATTTAAGGTTTATTCATATTATTTCATGCATCAAATACTTCGTTCCTTTTCATTTCTGCATAGTATTCTATTGTATAGGAATACCACAGTTTGTTTATCAATTCACCTGGACATTTTAGTTGCTTCCAGGTTTTGGTGGTTATGAATAAAGCTCCATTAAATATTGGTGTGCAGGTTTTTGTCTGAATACAAGTTTTCAGTTCAGTTTAGTAAGTATCTAGGAGTTTGATTGCTGTGTCATATGATACGTGTATACTGTATCAGAAGCTGCCAAACTGTCTTTCAAGTGGTTGTGCCATTTTTTATTTCCACCAGCAATGAATGAGAGTTCCTATTGCTCATATCTTTAACAGCATTTGGAATTACCAGGTTTGTTTTGTTTTGTTTTTGGTTTTTAAGCTATTCTAATCATGTGCTTTTGCTTATGTTTAAATTACATTGTTTTCTTACTGTTTAGTTTTGAGTGTTCTATATATTTGTTGGACAGAGGTCCTTTGCTCCATAAGTGATTTGCAGGTATTATCTCCCTGTCAGTAGCTTGTCCTTTTTTTTTTTTTTTTTTTTTTTTTTTGAGACGGAGTCTCGCTCTGTCGCCCAGGCTGGAGTGCAGTGGCCGGATCTCAGCTCACTGCAAGCTCCGCCTCCCGGGTTCGGGCCATTCTCCTGTCTCAGCCTCCTGAGTAGCTGGGACTACAGGCGCCCGCCACCTCGCCCGGCTAGTTTTTTGTATTTTTTAGTAGAGATGGGGTTTCACCGTGTTAGCCAGGATGGTCTCGATCTCCTGACCTAGTGATCCGCCCGTCTCGGCCTCCCAAAGTGCTGGGATTACAGGCTTGAGCCACCGCGCCCGGCCAGTAGCTTGTTCTTATGTTATCTTGAAGATACCTTTCCAGAGCATAAATGTTTAATTTTGGTGAAGTCCAATTTATAACTTTTAATGTTATGGATTATGTTTTTGGTGTCATATCTAAGAACTCTGCTTAACTTCAGGTAACAAAGATTTTATTCTTCTTTGTCATTTTTTGGGTACAAGTTTTACAGTTTTATATTTTACATTTAAGTTTATTTTGAGTTAATTTTTGTATAACATGAGGGTTTAGGTGAAATTTTATTTTTTTCTTTGCATGTGGATGCACAATTGTTCCAACACCATTTGTTGAAAAGACAATCCTTTCCTCATTGTATGCCTTTGAACCTTTGACAAAAATCAGTTGACCCTGTTTGTGTGGATATATTTGTGAACACTCTATTCTTTTCCATTGATTGATGGATCTCTTCCTTCAGCAATATCACATTGTCTTGGTAAGTAGCTTGAAGCCTTAAAATTAGGTAGTATAATTCCTTCAACTTTATTTCTTTTAAAAATAGTTTTGTTTTCTCTAGTTCTTTTGCCTTTCCATAATAATCTTAGAATCAGCTTGTCTATAACTACAAAAAATCCTGGAATTTTGATTGGAGTTGCATTAAATTTCTAGACCAGTTTGGGGAGAATTGACATCTTTATGAAGTTGAGCTTTCTGATCTATGAACGCTGGGTATCTTTCTGCTTACTCAGATTTTCCTGATGCATGCATCAGCATTTTGTTGTTGTTAGCATATAGCTCTTGTACATGTTCTAATGGTTTGTACTCAACTATTTGGTTTTTATGGACCTATTTTGAATTGCATTATTTTTAAATTTGAGGGTTCCAAATTGTTCATTGTTAATGTACAGAAATGTGATTGATGTTGACCTTTTTTCCCCAATCTTTGTCTCTGTTCAGATTGGATCATTTTTATTCATCTGTAGTAAGTTCACTGACTTTTTCTTCTGTCATCTTCATTTGGCTATTGAGCTCATTTAGTGAGTTTTTTATTTTGGTTATTGGTATTTATCCACTTCTAAAATTTCCATTTGGTTCTTCTTTTAATCTTCTGGTTTTTTTTTTTTTTTTTTTTCTGAGTTTATCCCTTTGTATCAAGAATGTTTGCACTCACTTGTTAAAGCATTCTATAATAATGGCTCTAAATATCTTTAATATCTCAGATAATTTCAACATCTTTGTTTTCTTGATGTTGGTATTTTTCCTGTGCAAGTTGAGTTTTTTTGATTCCTTGTATACCTAGTAATTTTGGATTGTATCCTGGATGTTTGACTATTATGTTAGGAGACATTGGATCTTGTTTAAATACTATGCAGAATGTTGATATATTTGTTTTAGTAGGCAGTCAACCCAGTTAGATTCACACTGCAAATTTCTGTGGGTTGTAGTTACAGCATCAGTTTGATTTTGAAAGCTTTTGCCATATTACTTGGTTCTGTCCCACCTGTGTACCACCTATTGCCAGTCTGGAACTTGAGGGGTGGTCTGTTCCATAATTCGCAAAGTCTATGTATGTTTGTTTGGGTCAGATGCATGCATATGCCACTCGAGGGTGAGTCCAGGAGTTCATAAAACAACTTTGAGGTGTTGCTCTCCCATGTTCCTTGTCTGTGATCTTCCAGTAATTTCTAATTCTGCGTGGCTTCCCTTTTCTAACCACAAAGTGGGTCTTTATTCCTCTTTAATGTTCACTCTCTGCAACTGTGCCCATATTCAGGGCCAAGTGGCAGGAGGACAGAGAGAGAAGCAAAAGGGATTCACCACATCCTCTTGGGACCACAGCTGCTGTGATCAGAGAGGTAGATTACCTCTCTCAGAGTTTTAGTTCATAATAACCTCCATTGCCACGGCTGCTACAGCTGTGATGGGTGGCTGGGCTTGAGAGAGTAAAGAGAGAAAAAAAAAGGGGGAATTGCACACTTTCTTGTGAGTCTTAGGAGACCCCTTTCCCTCTCCTCGAGCCAGAGGTAGAGGGGTTCTCCTGAAGCTTTCCATTTGGGCTGTATTATGTTCAGTCTGGATGAAAGCAGAGGGGGAAATAAATGGTAAACCTGTGGTTGCTTCAGTGGTACATCAAATTCTGGTTGTCTTAATCTGCCTGCTACTGTTACTTTTCAAAGTTCCCTAGTAGTTGTTCCGTGCATTCTGTTCAAGTCTTATAGCTACATTAACTTACTGGCATGTGATTACCCTATCTTATCTGGAACTGGAAGCTGACTTAAGGTTTTCAATTTTTGTTTCTCTAGGAATTTGACAAGAAACTGAAGTTTTGATTCAGATACATTTTGAATTGAAACCAGAGATGTACTAGAGTTTAGATTCTTTCATTTGATTAAGGTAAGATTGTTTGATAAAATTTAATCATACCCTTACTGTGTATGCATTTTTAGACTTATATTTTAATGTGTATTTTATTAACACATTTAAATTTCCCAGTCTTATCTGAGATTCTGACCTCAGGAAATATTTTCATGGTTTCTTTACCACTTATATAGCTAATGTTCCTTGTAACAACTACTAGATTCAAGGGAAACATGATTATACATTCGCTGGAAGTGTTATATACTGATATCAAATCTGTTTGCCTAGAGCAGGAGTCAGCAAACTATGGCCTACCTATTTTGGTAAATAAAGTTTTATTGGAACACAGCCACACCCACTTAATACATATTGTGTGTGGCCATCTTAGCACTACATTGGCAGCGTTTTTAGTTGGAACAGTGTCTGTATGGCCCAGAAGCCTAAAATCTAGTCCTTTTAGGAAAGTTTGCCAACCCTTGGCTTAGAAAACTGAAGCAGGGTATCTTATTATGCTATGTAATTATAATACATGAAATGGTAGTATGCTATGTAATTATGATACATGAAATGGTAGCTAACTGATTTTAGTTGTCAGTAAGACTTGTTGTATGAAAACTTATTAGAGATTTAAATATGCATATAAGTATATGTGCAGATACAAGAACTCTAATTTCTTGAAGTGAAGGGTCTGTATTATTTCTTAGAGGAGGTGCTACTTTTCTGAAGTAATTGATTTTTAAAATAAGACTTAATGTTGTTAGCAGTTAAATACTAAGTGCTTATTTTTTAAGTAGAAGCCTTCATTTTGCTTAGATTTTCAAAAATAAAAGTTTATATGACAAAGGTCAAGCTTGTTCCCATTCTAAAAACTATTCACACAAATGTATTTAATTATATTTGTCTCTACTACTAAATTTAAACTGAACAAATAATATTTTGAGAGTGATGATTGTGTATTTTTAATATCTGTTCCAGTAATGCAAGTGGTTTAGCTTATATAAACTTAAATGAAAACATGGGTAATATAAAACTACATTTAGTGGCTAAAGTTGGAGTTACGTTTCTCTCTCATATTTAAATGGAAATGCTTACACTTGTTTGTGATTCCTAAAATTATTAGTGTTTAAATAAACATAAGATAGAAGGAGAAAATAAAATTGGAGCCTAGAAAGTCTATAAAATCTTTGCTACACTCCTCAGGAATTTCTTGGCTGAAGAAAAGAAACATATATTTTAAAACCATGCCATATTAAATTAGAATTTCCAACCAATATCATAAAGGAATTTCTCTGTTCAGGGCACCAAAATTAGAAACAAATTATATTTGCTATTTTCCATGTAATTTTAACAAAATAAAGTAAGCTTCTAAAATCTTCATCTCATAAAGAACTATTATTTGATTTGAAAATAGCCTCTTTTATATCTTGCCTAACTGAAATATATTTGGTTTCCTAATAGACTTGTGTGAGGTATCTTTGCTTGCATTTTTATAAAGCCAATTTAAAACTTTTAAAATTTACTTTTTAAAGGAAGGAATCTGGAAACTTATCAGAAAGAAAATACTTTGCATCTTTTTGTGCCATCACACATTTTATATTTAAATCAGTGTGGATTTAGAATTTGAGTGCGTATACATTTGAATTATGAAAGGTGATAAAATTAAACTGCAGAAGGGATGGAAATCTTGATAGCTTTAATATGTTAATGAGGCCACCTTAGCATTGTGTGTGTTTAGCTGTGGAGAGTATCTGATTTGTAAACTAGGACTTATGAATAAAATAATCAATTTCTTATGAATAAGTAAAACTTCCTTTTAAATGATGGATAATATAAGAAGGTAATGCTAACACTTTTTGCATCTATTAAAATCATATCTTAAGACATCTTTTTTTAATTTCCCTGATTTATATTCTAGTTGTGGTACTTAAAAGTAAAACAAGGGGAAATAAATTCATAGGAAAGTTTATACTTTGATTTTCCCTTTCATATAATCTTAGATTACTTAGATTTTTCTAACTCAGCATAAAAGATTTCATTATAAAAATCAAATACTGAGTCATTGCCAATTTAATAGTATCATTGAAATTAAATATGTGTACTTTAAAGACAGGCATAGAATTTTTTCTTTAAATTGAATATACTGCTTATCTCTTAAAGTATATGTGGCTAAATAAGAAAGGGCCTGAATGGACTTGGTTTGGAATTTTCTCTGTTCATGTCTTTGAAGGTATTCAGACTGAAAGAGAATGTCAGCTTTTTAACTTCATAAAACCTGATCCATATTACCGCATAGCTGTTAGTTACAGTAGCTATTTGCAATGTTGAATTTTTGTGATGAGTATTTTTACTGCTAACGATGTGGACATGGGTATTATTTTCATATAACTGTCACGGCAGTAAAGAAACTAGTTTGGAAGTAAACCTCCAAGATTTATCCTCGTAGGAGACAATGTTAAAAATCTTATTTTAATATACCACTATGGGGTTTTCTTTAAAATGTTAAATAATGTTTTTGAATAATTTGGTTTTTGTAGCCATTTTATCTTCTACCAAATAAGTTTTTTAAAAAATCAATTTTATCCACATAATTTGCTGTCAAGAAAGGTGTACTGCATTTGAAGGAGAGGAATAAAGTCTCTTTTTCTCTTTTTTAAGGCTCTTGAAAAAAAAATTATTTTGAAATAATTTTAGATGTACAAGTAAGTTACAATGATAATATAGTATAGAGAGTTTTTTGTGTTCATTACTCAGCTTACCCTCATGTTAACATCTTACATACCCATGGTATAGTGATCAAAACTAAATAATCAATAATGACTTACTAAAACTACAGACCTTATTAGAATTTCACCAGGTTTTCCACTAATGTTCTTTTTCCAGGATCCCATATTACAGTTAGTTGTGTTATTTCCTTAGTCTCCTCCAATCTGACAGTTCCTTAGTCTTTCCATGTCTCTCATGATTTTCACACTTTGAAAGACTCCTGGTCAGGTATTTTGTAGAATGTCATTCAATTAGAGTTTCCCTGATGTTTCCTCATAACTAGATTGAAGTTACAGATTTTGAGACAGAATACCACAGAGGTGATATGCCTTTTTCAGCACACAATATCAGAGGCTACGTGGTGTCAGAATGTCCTATTACTGGTAATGTTAGCCTTGATCACTTGATTATGGTGGTGTCTACCAGATTTCTCTATTTAAAAGTTAATATTTTTCCCTTAATTAATAAATATTTAGGGGAAAATGCTTTGAGGCTTGACAAATATCTTGTTTTCCTTAAATTTTTGGCCACTAATTTTAGCATTTATAGGTGGATCTTGCCTGCAGCATCTGTGGTGTTTTAGTGGTGATTTTCTATTCTCCGTATTTCCTCTACATTTATCAATTGTAATTCTTCTGTAATACAGAGTAGTCCCTCCTCACATTTATTTGCTTAATCATTTGCTTATATCAGTGTGAACTCATAGATATTTATTTTATTCTCTGGATTAGAATCAAAATTCTGTTGTTATTTATTTTATTGCTCAAATTGTTCCAGCTTCGGCCACTGGGAGCACTTTTCAACGTGTCATTGTCTTTTTCTTTTCTTTCTTTTTTTTTTTTTTAAAGCAATTCCTTACTTTCTGACTTTATGAGATGCTTCAGGCTTATCTTGTATTTTCCCTGCTCTAGCCCTGAAATCACTTACCTCTCCAAGGAACCCAGGTCCAACTTGTTGGATAATAGTATTTAGAAACCAGCATCTGGGTGCTAGGTATGTTCATTGCTACCGAGGTGTTACTGCTTTTATACCTTTCAGGGGTCAGAGTTAGGAAATGTATACTGATATGGTTAGGCTTTGTGTCCCCACCCAAATCTCATCTTGAATTGTAATCCGCATAATCCCCACATGTTAAGGTAGAGACCTGGTGGGAGGTGACTGGGTCATGGGGCAGTGTCCCCATGCATTTCTTATAATAGTGAGCGCTCATGAGATCTGATGGTTTTATAAGTGTCTGACAGTTCGTCCCTTACACACTTGCTCTCTTGCTTGCTGCCATGTAAGACATTCCCTTCTGCCATGATTATAAGTTTCCTGAGGCCTCCCCAGCCATGTGGAACTGTGAGTCAATTAAACTTCTTTTCTTTATAAATTACCCAGTCTTGGGCAGTTCTTTATAATAGTGTGAAAACGGACGAATACATATACTAACTCACATACATACATACATCTATATTTATTTCTGTGTTTACTTGCTGTATACACACTTAAAATATTAATTCATACTGATACCTTCAACTCCAGTTTTGTACCACAGGGATTATTCTAGTGTTTCCCCTTTGCTTATTTGTAATTTCTTTCTCCCACAGTGAGAAACCTGACTCTCATTCTCTACACTATATTTATGTGTTTATTAGACATATATAGTAGTTGCCAAATTGCTAACCCATACTCCTGTGAGAAACAAATTTACCAAATAGAATACAGTGTTTGTGTACAGTTATTTTTATCTTTATTCTCACATTATCCAGCCAAAATGCTTTTTTCCAAAGTTAGTTGTCAGGTCTTTTCTTCTGTATATCCCCATCAGTCTACTGTGCCATTTCATTTGTACCACAGTTAGATTCATTTTGTCACAGTTCACATTCCATCTTGGGTTTCCCTGATACCCTGGTTGTTTGCATTTAATTTATATACAGTAAAATTCATTCTTTGTGTTGTACAGTTTTGTGGATTTTGAAAAATGCATAGAGTCACATACCTACCAACAGCAGTTCTGTGACCACCCACCCCCGCCTAATTTTTTTGTGCTGCCACTTTGTAGTCAGCCTCTCTCCCCAGCCCCAAATCCTGGCAACCCTTAATGTGTGTTCTATCCCTTTAGTTATTAGCCTTTTCCAGAATATCATATACATGGAATCATATAATATGTAGCCTCTTAGGTCTGGCTTCTTTTTAGCAAAATACATTTTAAGTTTCATCCATTTTGTTGCATAAATCCTTAGTTTGTACCTTTTTGTTGCTGAGTAGTATTCTATTATAGGTACACAATTTGCTTATTCATTTATCTGTTGAGGGACATCTAGGTTGTTTGCAGTTTCAGTCAATCGTGAATAAAGCTACTACGTTTACATAAAGGGTGGGTGTGTGTGTGTGTGTGTGTGTGTACATAAGTTTTCATTTCACTTGAGTGAATACCTAGGAGCAGGATTATGGACCTTATTTTAAGTGTATAGTTAACTTTATAAGAAACTGTTAAACTGTTTCCAAGTGAATGTACAATTTTGCATTCCTGCCATCAATATATAAGAATTTTTGCTGCTCTGCATCCTTGTCAGCACTTGATATTGTGCAGTATATTTTTGCCTTTTATCTGTTCTAATATGTGTGTAGTAGCATCTTGTGTTTTTCTGATGACTTATAATGTTGAGCACCTTTTCATATGTCATCCTTATATGTTTGTGAAAAGGTAGCTGGTCTCTTTTATTTCTCTGTATTTTCTTCTTTTGTGATCAGCCAGGTAGATAGTCTTTCCAATATCTTTTTGATCAAATTAGCTGCCATTATCTCTGACTATTTGGCTATGCTTTATAATAAAATACACATTTTCATAATGAGTTTTGGTTATCTGTACCTATTCCAAGGGAATGTATGTATAGTTTTATATAGCTGAGTATTTGAATAATTTTATTGTTGTCTAAAACTAGATTGCATTATAGGAATCTATCCAAAGGTTACATCTGTGACTGAAAAAACATGTAAGACAAGACAAAGTGTAATAAATGCTGCTAGTGCCGAAGATTGGCATTGGGTTGACAAATGTTACTTTAGAAAAATAAATTTTAGGGTCTTTGGTGAGATCTTTTCATCTTTGGGTATCAAATGAACAAAGAAACCTGATACTCTCTTGGGATATCTGTCAAAAAGAACAAACTTTGGTATGTTCTTACAACTAAGCAGTTAATATTAGGTGAAAGAGATAAGAAATGAATGATTTTAAACTTGGGCTACTTTATATAAACATTTAAACTAGCAACTTAAAATACTTAGGACTTATATTTAGTTCTGTCAGAATGGAATGAAGACATAGCAAGTTTCAGTGGTAGTTTTCTACCCTATTGAAGCCTGATATTTACTATTTCTTTTTGTAAAGACCTATGTTTAACTAAACCATTAGAATATGTGTAGGGATGCCACATTATTTAATTAGGCCTTTCTATTTGTTTGCTGTATAACAAATAGAGAGTTATACAGCAAACTGTATAACTGTTGTATAGTTCTTGCCCTTTTAAGAACTTACTATATTACATAAAATAATATGCCTAGATTTGGAAAATACTATATGCCTTAAAGGATAGCATTACTGTCACATTATGTGGGTAATTATGATTGATTCTGTTGATAATTCTAATTAGCTAAGTGAGTTCCCTATTTCGGTAGGAAATTATTTCCTTTTTCAGTAGGAGAAAGCCAAACGAAACAGTGTTTAATTTACATATTCAGATTCTGAAAATAACTTTAGTATTAGAAGTCATTACAGTTATTACATATGGGAAGATGACCTTTTCTGCTTTAGAGTAAGCATACCTCTTTAAATGTCCTATTTAATAGTGTGATCACATGACTGATATTTCTAATGGCTAAACCCAGTATTGTTATTATGATGATGATGATGACAGTCTTTGATTTAAACCAAAGCCATTATAGAGAGGTCTGCCCTTTCCAATATAAAACTTATAAAACATGTATATATAACTTACATTGGATGTAACTTATGTATATATAACTTACATTAATGGCTGCTGTAGTCATTGTATATATCTTACATTGTTGTCCCTTCTCAGGCCCTATTTGTAAATGGGATGTATTTTTTGTTTGTTTTTTATTGATCCTTATTCCTAGAAATGTAAATGAGATGTAAATAAGACAAACTGTTTTCCAAGCCTTGTAAAAGTAGAAAAATTACTATATGTACATATATTACAAATATATATTTTATTTATTTTTTCCCTTCTCCTGAAAAGCAGTAAAAGAAAAAAAGAATGTGGGTTTTATCTATAAGGCCTTGATAGCAGCCTACTTCCTTGTTTATAGGAGACTAATAAGGTGAACTTTGTGACTTCAGTTGAGTATGCTTTAGAACCTGAAACATAATAAAGTGGCACCTGCTAGCAGTTTTGCATGTATGACAGTTGACATTATCAATTTCACTTTCATTGTTGAAATCAGCACTTCTGAAATTGGGGTATTGAAGAAGGATGGAATTTAACTTCGTTTGAACAGCTGTTCTTTGGTCGACTCTGACTCAGGCACTTTGTTTCCTTATTATTTTATTTTATCCTCAAATTTAATCCTCACAATTTATTTAATTTTCACAATTAGCCTACAAAGGAGGCGTGATTACACACATTTTTACAAACAAAATTTATTCGAAGGAGCCCAGGCTGGGCTCAGTGGCTCACGCCTGTAATCCCAGCACTTTGGGAGGCCGAGGCGGGCAGATCATGAGGTCAGGAGTTTGAGACCAACCAAACCAACATGGTGAAACCCTGTCTCTACTAAAAATACAAAAATTAGCTGGGCGTGTTGGTGCGCACCTATAATCACAGCTACTCAGGAGGCTGAGGCAGGAGAATCACTTGAACCCAGGAGGCGGAGATTGCAGTGAGCTGAGAATGTGCCATTGCATTCCAGCCTGGGTGACAGAGTGAGACTGTCTCAAAAAAAAAAAAAAGAAAATTCACACTTTTATCAACTATACTATGTCGATTCTTCTAAGATTAGAAAAGTAGGCCGGGCATGGTGGCTCATTCCTGTAATCGCAGCATTTTGGGAAGCCAAGGCGGGTGGATTTCTTGAGCTCAGGAGTTCAAGACCAGCCTGGGCAACATGGCAAAACCCCATCTCTGCCAAAAACAAAAAATTAGCTGGATGTAGTGGTGCACGCCTATAGTCTCAGCTACCTGGGAGGCTGAGTCTGGAGGATTGCTTGAGCCTGGGAGGCAGAGGTTTCAGAGAGCCGAGATGGAGCCACTGCACTCCAACTTGGCTGCTAGAGTGAGACCCAGTCTCAAAAAAGAAAACAAACAGAAAAAAAAAAAGTAATGAGAATTATTAGAAAATCTCCCTAAACTTAAGCCTCTGGGAGGGAAACTAATAATTAGACAAGACTCAAATTTCAACCTTATGTAGTATTTTTCTCAGCCTCACGGGGCTTCACTTTTGGAAAACCTGTTTTATGTGTGTTATATAAGAGAACTGTCAGCATAATACCTGTTAATGCTAATCATATGGCTAAATATCCATTCGATATCTTGGAAAAGATTAATAACATTACTGATCATTGTTTTCTTGGAAACAAATTATCTGTGAATCAGAAATAATACACATATCTGCATTGATGTTAGCAGTAAAAATATCTCAAAAATTTAACACTGCAAATGTAACTTTCTGATAGTCCAGTTAAACACTTAAAATGATACTTAGTATAATATTTGCAAAACAAGTTCATATAGCTAAAAATAATGCTTTTAAACTGTTTTGTCAATAAACTCATTTTATGGTAGATCAGTAAATTCTATTTGCATAGTGATTAAACTGTCTTTATCTTAATGGTATTGATAGTAATGTAATGTTATACTGTGAACATTAATAACTTCATGTAGAATTGTCAGTTATAAGGGTTTTTGTTAACATTTGTGTTATATTGTCAGTCTTATTGTACATTTATTATAAATTTATCTGTGGTCCAGTCATTAGTTACTTAGTATTTATTTCTAGCATATTATTGTCAAATCAATAAAATATAGAGCATGTTTCAAGGATAATGAAATTGTATGGATAGTTGTTTTGGTGTATGTAAGCAGTCAAACTGTAGATTTTGTGTTGAAAAGGTGATAAATGTTAGTTGACATTTGGTAAGGAAAAAGTCCAATAATTCAGTATTTCTTTTATAACATCCCAGGGTAAAGTATGTTGTAATACTAAGTAGTATATATAAAAGTAGTATCTGAGCCTGTGTATTTATTTCAGTGTTATAAGTAGAACAACAAAGTTAGAAAGCTGCAGTGGAAAGCAGAGCCTTCGTAAGTAATCACAAGACTTGGACCTAGTGTTGGTGCAGCCAGAACTAGTTGTGTGACTTTGGATAAGTCATTAAACTCTAGATCTTATTTTGTTGTTGTTGTTGTTTACAAATAAACTAGTTGGACTATGGTTTTTAAGATTATTGCCAGTTCTGTGATTCTTTTTTGTTTTCAATTGTTTAAATTGTGTTAAAATACACATAATATAAAATTTACCATCTTAACTATTTTTAAGTATATAGTTCAGTGGTATTAAATACATTCATAGTGTTATGCATCCATTTCCATTATTCTTTCAATCTTGTAAACCTGAAGCTCTGTACTAATTAATCAATAACTCCCCAGTTTCCCCTTCCCCCACTCCCTGGCAACCACCAATCTACTGTCTGTCTGTATGATTTTGAGTAAGTACCTCATACAAATAGAATTATAGTATTAGTGGTTTTGGTGACTAGTTTATTTCACTTAGTATAATGTCCTCAAGGTTCATCTATGTTGTAACATAAATCATAATTTCCTTTCTTTTTAAGGCTGAAAAATATTTTGTTGTATGTATATACCACATTTTACTTATGCATTCCATTGATACACTCTTGGGTTGCTTGCACATTTTGGCTGTTGTTAATAATGCTGCTGTGAACATAGGTGTACCAATATTTCTTCAAGAGCCTGTTTTAAATTGTTTGGGGATATACTGAGAAGTGGAAGTGTTGGATCATATGGTAAACTCTATTTTGAATTTTTTGAGAAGCTGTCATACTGTTTTCCACAGTGGCTGTACCATTTTGTTTTTCTTATTTTTTAAATTTATTTTTTTTTCTTTTATACAAACCTGCACATGTAAGTGGCTGTACCATTTTACATTCTCATCAACACTGCACAAGAGTTCCAATTTCTTTACATCCTTGTCAGCACTTGTTATTTTCTGTTTTCTGATGGTAGCCATTATAATGGGTATGAGGTAGTATCTCATTGTAGTTTTGATTTGTGTTCATTAATGTTTACTGATGTTGAGCATCTTTTTATGTGTTACTTGGCCAGTTATGTGTATATTCTTCAGTGAAATGTCTATTCAAGTTTTTTGCCCATTTTTGAATTGGGTCGTTTGCTTTTTGTTGTTGAGTTTTAGAAGTTATCTGTACATTCTGGATATTAATCCCTTATCAGATATATAATTTGCAAATATTATCTCCTATTCTGTGAGTTGCCTTTTTACTCTGCTGATATTGTCTTTTGATGTACAACATTTTATATTTTTCATGAAGTCCAAATTGTCTTTCTCTTGTTGCTTGTGATTTTGAGTAATATCCAGGAAATCATTACTAAATCCAGTATTGTGAAGCTTTTGCCCTGTTTCCTTCTAAGAATTTTATAGTTTTAGAATTTATGTTTAAGTCTTTCATCTATTTTTACATATGGTAAGGATCCAACTTCACTCTTTTGCATATGGAGATCCAGTTTTCCCAACACCATTTGTTGAAAAGACAAATTACTCCCTTTTGGGTGGTCTTGCCACCCTTGTCAGAATTATTTGATTATATATTTGAGGGTTTATTTTGGGCCCTCTAGTGTATTCCATTGGTCTATATGTCTGTGTCAGTACTATACTGTTTTGATCATTCTAACTTTTGAAATCAGAAAATGTGAATCTTCCAACTTGGTTCTTTTTCAAGATTGTTTTGGCTATTTGAGGTCCCTTGAGATTCCATGTGGATTTTTGGATAGGTTTTTCTATTTCCATGAAAAACATGTCATCAGGATTTTGATAGTGATTGCATTGGATCTGTAGATTACTTTATGTAGTGTTGACATTTTAACAATATTATGTCTTCCAATACATGAACATGGGATATGTTTTCTCTTCTTTAATTTTTTTCAGTAGTGTTTTGTAATTTTCATTTTACATGTCTTTTACCTCCTTGGTTAATTTCTAAGTATATTATTCTTTTTGATGCTATAATAAATGGAATTACTTTTGTCATTTTATTTTCAGATTATTCCTTGTTACTATATAGAAGTTAATTTTTAAAAAATTAGGCCAGGCACGGTGACTCATGTCTATAATCCCAGCACTTTGGGAAGCTGAGGTGGGTGGATCACCTTAGGTCAGGAGTTCAAGACCAGCCTGGCCATCATGGCGAAACCCCATCTCTACTAAAAATACAAACATTAGCTGAATGTGGTGGTGGGCACCTGTAATCCCAGCTACTCGGAAGGCTGAGGCAGGAGATTCACTTGAACCTGGGAGGCAGATGTTGCAGTGAGCTGAGATCACGCCATTGCATTCCAGCCTGGGTGACAAGAGTGAAACTCCATAAAAAATAAAATTAAATTAAAAGGCTTTATTGAGATATATTTCATATACCATAAAATTTACTGATTTAAAATGTACAGTTCAGTGGTTTCTAGAATATATAGAATTGTGCAGTCATTACCACAGTCTAACTTTAGAACATTTCAACTGTTCAGAAAGAAATGTTGTACACATTAGCACTCATTCCTGCTTCTGTGCATCTCACCCCGTGCTTCACTATAGCTCCAGGCCACTGCAAATCTACTTTCTGTCTCCCTGGATTTTCCTGTTCTAGGCATTTCACATAAAAGCAGTCAGACAATATGCAGTCTCTTATGACTGGATTCTTTCACTTAACATAATATTGACAAGGTTCACTCATATTACAGCATTTTTATATATATTTTTATAGATTCAGGGGGCACATGTGCACTTCTATTACGTGCCTATCTTGTGCAGTAGTGAAGTCTGGGCTTTTACTGAACCTAGTAATAGTGAATGGTGTTCCTAGTAGATAATTTTTCAGGTCTCACTTCCTTACTGCTCTGCCCTGTTTTGGAGTCCCCAGTGTCTATTAGACCCTTCTGTATGTTCATGTATACCCATTGTTTAGCTCCCACTTATACACGAGAACATGTAGCAATTGGTTTTCTTTTTCTGAGTTAATTCACTTAGGCTAATGGCCTCCACCTCTATCCATGTTATATTGCAGCATTTTTAAGCAGCCGAATAATCTTCTAAAATTCATTTTTAAGGCTGAATAGTATCCCATCATATGGCTATACCACATTTTATTTATTAATTCATCAGTGACAGGCATTATGTTGCTTCTAGTTTTTGAATAATGCTGCTATGAACCATGTATGTACAAGTTTTGGTAGGAAGACACATTTTCATTTGTTCTGGGTATATATCTAGGAGTGGAATTGCTGGATTATATGGTAGCTATGTGTTCAACTTTTAGAGGAACTACCAGATGTGTTCTAAAGTGGCTGCACTGTTTTACATTCTAACCGGCAAAAATGAGGATTCCAATTTCTTTAAATTCTCATCATCACTTTAAAAAAAACTTTATTTTTTAACTTTTATTTTAGGTTCAAGGGGTACCTGGGCAGATTTGTTACATGGATAAATTGCATGTCACTGAGGCTTGTTGTATGAATGATCCCATAACCCAGGTGGTGAGCACAGTTCTCAATAGGTATGTTCCAAGCCATTTTCCCCTCCACGCTCCCCGCTTAAGCAGTCCCCAGTGTCTGTTTTTCCTATCTTTGTGTACGTGTGTATTCAATGTCTGGCTCCCACTTATAAGTGAGAACATGTGGTATTTGGTTTTCTGTTCCAACACTAGTTCACTTATGATAATGAATTCCAGCTGCATCTATATCGCTGTAAAGGACATGATTTCATTCTTTTTTATGGCTGTATAGTATTCCATGGTATATATATACTACATCTTCTTTATCCAGTCCACCATTGATGGGCATTGTGGTTGATTCCTGTCTTTGCTATTATAAGTACTACTGCATGTGTCTTTTTGGTAGAACAATTTATTTTCCTTTGGGTATATACCTTACTGTGGGATTGCTGGATTGAATGGTTGTTCTACTTTAAGTTATTTGAGAAATCTCCACACTGCTTTCCACAGTGGCTGAACTAATTTATATTCCCACTGGCAGCATATAAGTGTTTCCTTTTCTCCACAACCTCACCAGCATCTGTTGTTTTTTGACTGTTTAGTAATAGCCATTCTGACTACTATGAGATGGTATCTCATTGCAATTTGTATTTGCATTTCTCTAATGATTAATGATGATCATTTTTTCATATATTTGTTAGCTGCGTGTATGGTTTCTTTTGAGAATTTTTGTTCATGTCTTTTGCCCATTTTTTAAATGGGTGATATGGTTTGGCTGTGTTTCAACCCAAAATCTCATCTTGAATTATATTCTGAATTATAATCACCACATATTGGGGCTCAGAAGACAGGAAGATATGGGAAAGTTTGGAACTTCCTAGAGACTTGTTGGATGGTTTTGACCAAAATGCTGATAGTGATATGGCTGAGGTAGTCTCAGATGGCGATAAGGAACTTGTTAGAAATTGGAGTAAAGGTCACTCTTGCTATACAAAGAGACTGGTGGCATTTTGCCCCTGCCCTGGAGATGTGTGGAACTTTGAACTTGAGGGAGATGATTTAGGGTATCTGGTGAAAGAAATTTCTAAGTGGCAAAGCCTTCAAGAGGAAGCAGAGCATAAAAGTTTGGAAAATTTCAACCTGAAGATGCAATAGAAAAGAAAACCCCATTTTCTGGGGAGAAACTGTAGCTGGCTGCAGTTAAGTAACCAGGAGCCAAATGTTAACCACCAAGACAGTGGGGAAAATGTCTCAGGACATGTCAGAAACCTTCATGGCAGACTCTCCCAGCACAGGCCCAGAGGCCTTAGAGGGAAAAATGGTTGCATGGGCTGGGCTCTTCTGTTCTACGCAGCCTCGGGATGTGGTGTCCTGCATCCCAGCTGCTTCAGCTCCACCCGTGGCTAAAGGGAGCAAACATACAGCCTCAGGCCGTAGCTTTAGAGGGTACAAGCCCCAAGCCTTGGTGTCTTACACATGATGTTGGGCCTGTGGATGTACAGAAGTCAGTAATTGAGGTTTGGGAACCTCTGCCCTAGATTTCACAGGATGTATGGAACCACCTGGATGTCCAGTTAGAAGTTTGCTGCAGGGGCAGAGCCCTCATGGAGAACCTCTGGTCAGTCAGTGCAGAAGGGAAATATGGGGTCAGAGCCCCCACACAGAGTCCCCACTGGGCCACTGCCTAGTGGAGCTGTGAGAAGAGGGCCACTGTATTCCCAACCAGAGAATGGTAGGTACACCGACAGCTTGCACTGTGTACCTGGAAAAGCTGCAGGCACTCAATGCCAACCTGTGAAAGCCATCAGGAGGGGGGTTGTATACTGCAAAGCCACAGGGGTGGAGCTACTCAAGGCCATGGGAGCCCACCTTTTGTATCAGTGTGACCTGGATGTGAGACATGGAGTCAAAGGAGATTATTTTGGAACTGTAAGATTTAATGACCGCCTTATTGGATTTTGGACTTGCATGGGGCCTGTAGCCCTTTTGTTTTGGCCAATGTCTCCTGTTTGGAATGGGTGTATTTACCCAGTGCTTGTACCCCCATTATATCTAGGAAGTAACTAATTTTTTATTTTACAGGCTCATAGGCAGAAGGGACTTGCCTTGTCTTAGATGAGACTTTGGACTTGGACTTTTGGGTTAATGCTGGAATGATTAAGACTTTAGGGGACTATTGGAAAGGCATGATTGTGTTTTGAAATGTGAGGACATGACATTTGGGAGGGGCCAGGGGCAGAATGATATGGTTTGGTTGTGTTCCCACCCGAAATCTCATCTTCAATTGTAATCTGAATTATAATCCCCAGGTGTAGTGGGAAGGCCCTTGGGGGAAGTGATTAGATCATGGCTGCGATTCCCCCATGCTGTTCTCATGATAGTGAGTGAGCTCTCATGAAATCTAATGACTTTGTAAGGGGCTTTCCCCTCTTCACTCATTCTTTTCTCTCCTGCCACCTTGTGAAAAAGGACTTGTTTGCTTTCACTTCTGCCATGACTGTAAATGTCCTGAGGCCTCCCCAGCCCTGCAGAACTGTGAGTTAAACCTGTTTCCTTTATAAATTACCCAGTCTCAAGTATGTCCTTATAGCACTTGAGAATGGAGTAATACAATGGGGTTATTTGGTTTTTGCTTGCTGATTTGTTTAAGTTCGTTATAGATTCTGGGTGTTTAGACCTTTATTGGATGCATAACTTGTGAATATTTTCTCCCATTCTGTAGTTTGTAGTTTACTTTGTTGATAATTTCTTTTGCTATGCAGAAGCTCTTTAGTTTAATTAGGTCCCACTGGTCAATTTTTGTTTCTGTTGCAATTGCTTTTGGGGACTTAGTCATAAATTATTTGCTAAGACCAATATCCAGAATGAATGGTACTTCCTCAATTTTCTTCTAGATCTAGATCTAGCCCTTTTGTTTTGGCCAATTTCTCCCATTTGGAATGGGTTTTTTTTTTTTTTTTTCTTCTTTTTTGCTTAGGATTGCTTTTGGTGATTTATTGTTTTAGGTCATACATCTAAGTCTTTATCTTGAGTTAATGTTTGTATATGGTGAAGGGAAGGGGTCCAGTTTTAACCTTGTGCCTATAGCTGGCCAGTTATCACAGCGCCTCTTATTGACTAGGGAGTCCTTTCCCCCGTTGTTTATCAACTTTGTCTGGGTTTATTTCTGGTTCTCTATCCTGTTCCATTGGTTGATGTGTCTGTTTTGGTACCAGTACCATGCTGTTTTGGTTACTATAATCTTGTAGTATAGTTTGAACTCAAGTAGTATAATGCCTCTGGCTTTGTTCTTTTTGCTTAGGATTGCTTTGGTGATTTGAGGTCTTCTATGGTTCTATGTGAATTTTAAAATAGTTATTTGTCTAATTCTGTGAAAAATGACATTGATAATTTGATAGGAATAGCATTAAAACTGTAAATTGCTTTAGGTAGTACAGCTGTTTTGACAATATTCTTTCATCTATGAGCATGGAATGTTATTCCATTTGTTTGTGTCATCTCATTTCTTTATTTGGTATTTTGTAATTCTCAGTCTTTCACTTCCTTGGTAAGCTGTACTCCTAGGTATTTTATTCTTTTTGTGGCTATTGTACATGGTTTTATGCACTTAATTCGACTCTAAGCTTGGACATTATGGGTGTATAGAAATGTACTAATATTTGTGCATTGATTGTGTATCCTGAAACTTTACTGGAGTCGTTTGTCAGTTCTAGGAGCCTTCTGGTAGAGTCTGTAGGGTTTTCTAGGTATAGAATTATATAGTCTGTTAAGAGAGATAGTTTGACTTCCTGTCTCCCTTTTTGGATACCTTTTATTTCTTTCTCTTGCCTGATTGCTCTGGCTAGGACTTCCAGTACTGTATTGAATAGGATTGGTGAGAGTGGGCATCCTTTTTATGTTTCAGTTCTCCAGGGGAATGCTTCCAACTTTTGCCCTTTCAGTATGATGTTGGTTGTGGGTTTGTCATATATGGCTCTTATTTCCTTGAGAGTCACGTTCCTTTAAGTGCCTAATTTGTTGAGGGTTTTCGACATGAAAGGATGTTGAATTTTATTGAAGGCCTTTTCTGTGTCTATTGAGATGATCATGTCCTTTCTGTTATAAACTCTGTTTATGTGGTGAATCACATTTATTGATTTGCCTATGTTGAACCAACCTTGCATCCCAAGAATAAAGCCTACTTGATTGTGGTGAATTAACTTTTTGATGTGCTGCTGGTTCAGTTTGCTAGTATTTCATTGAGAATTTTTGTGTCTGTATTCATCAGGAATACAGGTCTGAAGTTTTCTTTTTTCCTTGTGTCCCTGTAGGACTTTTATATCAGAATGATAATAGCTTCAGAGAATGAGTTAGAGAGGAGTCCCTTCTCCTCAATTTTTTGGAATAATTTTAGTAGGATTTGTACTACCTCTTCTTTGTCCGTCTGGTACAATTCAGCTGTGAATCTGTTTGATCCAGGGCTTCTTTTGATTGGTAGTTTTGTTGTTGTTGTTGTTGTTGTTGTTTTTAATCGCTGATTCAATTTCAGAACCCATTATTGGTCTGCTCAGAATTTTCACTTCTTCCTGGCTCAATCTTAAAAGCCTATGTGTTTCCAGGAACTTATCTATTTATCATGTGTTTTCTAGTTTGTGTGCATAGAGGTGTTCATAATAGTCTCTGAGGGTTTTTGTATTTCTGTGGGGTTAGTTAACATGTTACCTTTGTCATTTCTGATTGTGTTTATTTGGATTTTCTTTTTTCTTTCTAGCTAGCTGTCTAACAATCTTGTTTAATCTTTTGAAGAACCCACTTTGGTTTCATTGATCTTTTCTATAGATTTTTACATTTCAGCTCTGATTTTGGTTATTTCTTTTCTTCTGCTAGCTTTGGTGTTCACTTACTTTTGTGTTTCCACCTCCTTTAGGTGGGCCATTAGGTTGTTAATTTGAGATCTTTGTAATTTCTTGATGTAGGTATTTGTCACTCTAAACCTTCCTCTTAACAGTGCTTTAGCTGGCTGAGTGTGGTGGTTCACGCCTGTAATCTCAGCACTCTGGGAGGCCAAGGCGGGCAGATCACGAGGTCAGGAGTTCAAGGCCATCCTGGCCAACATGGTGAAACCCCGTCTCTACTAAAAATAGAAAAAATAAGCTGGGCATGATGGCAGGTGCCTGTAATCTCAGCTACTCAGGAGGTTGAGGGAGGAGAATCGCTTGAACCCTGGAGGCGGAGGTTGCAGTGAGCTGAGATCGTACCACTACACTCCAGCCCAGGTGACAGAGCAACACTCCATCTCAAAAACAAAAACAAAACAATGCTTTAGCTGTTTCCCAAATATTCTGGTATGTTGTGTCTTTGTTTTCATTAGTTTCAACTAACTTTGTGATTTCTGCCTTAATTTTGTTCTTTACCCAAAAGTCATTTCAGGTCAGTTTGTTTAACTTCCATGTAATTGTATGGTTTTGATAGATCTTTTTGGTATTGACTTCTTTTGGTATTGTGCTGTGGTCTGAGAGTCTGGTTGGCATGGTTTCGATTTTTTTGAATTTGTTGAGACTTTATGATCCAGCATGTGGTGAATCTTTTAGAGTATGTGCTGTGTGTAGATAAGAAGAATGTACATTCTATTGTTGGATGGAGTGTTTTGTAGATGTCTACTAGGTGCAATTGGTCAAGTATCGTGTTTAAGTCCAGCATATCTTTGTTTGTTTTCTGCCTTGATGATCTGTTCAACGCTGTCAATGGTTTTTTTTTTTTTTTTTTTTTTTAAGTCCCCCAGTCTTATTGTGTGGTTGTCTAAATCTCTTTGTAGATCTCTAGAACTTGTTTTATGAATCTGAGTGCTCCAGTGTTTAGTGTATATATATTAAGGATAGTAAGGATAGTTAAGTGTTCCTCTTGTATTGAGCCTTTTATCATTATGTAATACTCTTTCTTTGTCCTTTTTGATCATAGTTTTAAAGTCTGTTTTATATGATATAGGAATAGCAACCCCTTCTCTCTTTTTTTCTACTTGCCTGTTATTTCTGTACCCATTTACTTTTTGCCTGTGAGTGTTGTTACTTGTGAGATGGGTCTCTTGAAGACAGCAGACAGTTGGATCCTGCTTCTTTATCCAACTTGCCACTCTATGCCTTTTAAGTGGAACATTTAGCCCATTTACGCTCAGATTCAATATTGATATGTGAGGATTTGATCTTATTGTGCTATTGGCTGGTTGTTATGTAGACCTGATTGTATAGTTGCTTTATAGTGTCAGTAGGCTATGTGCTTAAGCGTGTTTTTGTGATGGCAGGTATTGTTCTTTCATTTCCATGGTGTTTTTTTTTTTTTTTTTTTTTAGACGGAGTCTCACTCTGTCACCCAGGCTGGAGTACAGTGGCACGATCTCCGCTCACTGCAAGCTCTGCCGCCTCCCAGGTTCACGCCATTCTCCTGCCTTAGCCTCCCGAAGCTGGGACTACAGGCGCCCACCACCACGCCCGGCTAATTTTTTTGTTTGTATTTTTAGTAGAGATGGGGTTTCACCGTGTTCGCCAGGATGGTCTCGATCTCCTGACCTCATAATCTGCCCGCCTCAGCCTCTCAAAGTGCTGGGATTACAGGCGTGAGCCACCGCGCCCGGCTCATTTCCATGTTTAGCACTCCCTTTAGGATCTCTTGTAAAGCAGGTCTAGTGGTAATGAATTTAGCATTTGCTTGTCTGAGAATAATTTAATTTCTTCTTCACTTATGAAACTTAGTTTGGTTGGATATGAAATTCCAATTTCTTCTGTCTTCTAAGGTTTCTGATGAAAGGTGTGCTGTTAGCCTGATGGAGTTCCCTTTGTAAGTGACCAGCCTCTTCTCTCTAGCTCCCTTTAAAGTTGTTTCTTTCATGTGGACCTTGGAGAATCAGATGACTGTGTGTTTTGAGGATGATTGTCTTGCATAGCAATCTCACAGAGGTTCTCTGAATTTCTTGAATTTGCATGTCAGTGTCTCTAGTGAGACTGAGATTTTCCTGGACTATATCCTCAAGTATGTTTTCCAAGTTGCTTGCTCTCTCTGCACTTTCAGGAATGCCAATGAGTCGTAGGGTTGGTCTCTTTATATAATGCCATATTTCTTGGAGGTTTTGGTCATTTTAAAAAATATTTTTTATTTCTGTCTGACTGTGTTACTTCAAAGGAGCAGTATTCAAGCTCTGAGATTCTTTCTTCAGCTTGGTCTATTCTGTTTTTAATGCTTCCAGTTTTATTTTGAAATTCCTGTAGTGAATTTTTCATTTCTGGAAGTTCAGTTTAGTTCTTTCTTAAAATGGTTATGTCATCTTTCAACTCTGGGATCATTTTACTGCTTTCCTTGGATTGGGTTTCAACCTTGTTTTATATCTTGATGAGATTCCTTGCCATCTAGATTCTGAATTCTTTGTCTGCCATTTCAGCCATTTCAATCTGGTTAAGAACCATTGTCAGGGAGCAAGTATGATCATTTGGAGGTAAGAATATGCTCTGGCTTTTAGAGTTGCCAGAGTTGTTGTGCTGGTTCTTTCTCATTGGTGAGGGCTGATATTCATTTTTCCTTTGAAGTTGCTGTTCTTTGAATGGGACTTTTTGTTTTTATGATTTTTATTGCCCTGAGGGTTTGACTGTGGCACAAGTTGCATGTGGTTGAATGGCTTTGTTTCTGAATGCTTTCAGAGGGCCAAGGTTCAGCTTTACACTCACGGGCTGCATGCTCTAACTCTGGGTGGCCTGGACCAAGTCCACAGCTTTGTCCACTGGTCCCTTGAGGCTGAGCCCAGGCTCACTAGAGGGGCTGAGGTACTCCCAGGCTGCTGACAACAGCATCCCATAAGGTATGGCAGCACGGGTCCATGGGCTTAAGTGCTCCTGTGGGAGCACTGCAGGTGGGAGGCATTCTGGCAGGGGCACCGTGGGTGGGAGGCAGGGGTGGTGGAGGCACCACGGGCAGGAAGTGCTCCAGCAGGGTAGTTGAGGCTGTGCTGTGTGTAGGCACGTCCAGACAGGGACTATGAGAGGGGCTAGTGGACAGCAGGGTGCACAGATCAGGCTTACCCTGGTCCCACAGGAAAGAAAGCCCTGTTCTCTCCTGGTCTGGCAGCTTACACAGGTCAGAGCCACTCCTTCCTAAGGAGCTGTTTAGGGCCTGGAACATATCTTGGCACTTGGCAACCCTGTGTGGGGTTCCCAGTTTCCTCCCCCTTCAGTCCTGGCATCTGGGTCATCTCTCTAACCTCTTTCAGTTTGATTTCTCAGATGATCTGTCTGGATTATGCTGATTTAGTTGAATCTCTGGTCTATCTCAGTGGGAGAAGTTATTTCTAGCTATGTCTAGTCAGCCATCTTGTTTGGGTCCTCTGCAACTGATTTTTGTTCATATCCTGCTCCTTTGCTGAATTCATAGTTGATTTTTTTTATAGTGAAAGGTTTAAAATAATTTCACATTCCCTTTTGTGTATTTTCTATAGCTACTTTCTTTGTGGTTACCATGGGATTACAATTAACATCCTAGCATCCTAGGTTATAACTCTTGAATTTGAAGTTATAAAAGTTTAACTTCAATAACATCCAAAAATCCTGCTCATCTACAGCTTTATTCCCACACCTGTCAGTTGTTGGTGTCACAAATTACATCCTTATACATTATGTACCACAATCAAACTCTTAAATGCATTAGTCTCTTAGGTTGTATAGAAAACAAAAAGTGAAGTTACAAACCATTATTACAATAATAGTAGGTTTTGTAATTGCCCATGTAGTTACCTTTATTGGGATACTTATTTCTGGTGTTCTTTCATTTTACCTTATAGATTTCCCTTGATTATTTCTTGCAGGGTAGGTCTAGTGGTAATGAATTCCTTCAGCTTTTATTTATCTAGGAGTATCTTAATGTCTTCTTCACCTTTGAAGGACACTTTTGCTGGATATAGGATTCTTGGTTGACAGATTTTTGTTTGTTTGTTTGTTTGTTTTCCTTCTAGCACATTGAATATGTCAACCCACTGCCTCTGGCCTCCAAAGTTTCTGAGGAGAAACATGATGATAACCTTCTTGAGAGTCCCTTGTATATGATAAGTCTCTTTCTTACTGATTTTAAGATCCTCACTTTGTCTTTGACTTTTGATAGTTTCATTATACTATATCCCAGTATGGGTCTCTGAGTTCATGCCACTTGGAGTTTGTTGAGCTCCTGGGATGTTTATTATAGTCATGTCCTTCATCAAACTTTGGAAGTTTTTCATCATTATTCATGTACTCTCCTTGCCTATTTCTCTTTTCTCCTCCTGAAACTCCCACAATGTATATACTCATCCAATTGTTGGTGTCCCACAGATCTCTTAGATTCTCTTCATTTTTCTTCAGTCTTTTTTTTTTTTCTGTTCCTCAGAGTCATAGTTGCAATTGTCCTATCTTGAAGTTAGCTGATTCTTCAGCCTGCTCAGATATGCCTTTGAATCTATATAGTGAATTTTTCATTTTGTACTTCTCAGCTCCAGAATTTCTTTTTGGTTCCTTTTTAGGTTCTGTATCTCTATTGATATTTATACGTTGTTTCTACATCATTTCCTTGATTCTATCTGCTTCTTCCTTCAGTTATTTGCACATCTTTAAGACAGCATTTTAAGAGCTATGGTAGATTTGCCATCAGGTCTTTTTCAAGGACAATTTCTGTGATTTTTTTTTTTTTTTTGCCTTTGAATGTACCATACTTTCCTGTTTCTTTGTATGCCTTGTGATTTTTTTGTTGTTGTTGTTGAAAACTAGACGTTTAAATCTATTAATATGATAAGCCTGGAAATCAGATTTTCTCCTTTCACTAGGGCTTCTAGGGCTTGTTGTTTTAGTATTATTTTTTGTTTATTGTTTTTGGTTTTTGTAGCCTAGGTAAGGAAACAAGGATCAGCGTATGTCAGGGATAGAAATATAAACTTAAGGTCTTCCCAGGTATTTTCTTTGCATCTTTTCCTGGGCATGCATGATCATTTTCCAGTTTTGTCCATATTTACAGTTGTTTTTGAATGTCCCAGTCTTTAATGTCTGGCTCCCAAAAGGAGAAAAAGAGAAAAATAAATACAGGAAGAAAAATTGGCTGTGGCCCTTTAAGTTCCCTGGAAGTCATTTCAGGGGAGCAGGGGGAGCTCTTGCAACACTGGGAGGAGGTGCAACAACCATGGCTGGCAGCCTCTTTGACTACACCCATGTGATCTTTGGCAACAATCAGTGATCAGAGTACAGATCTCCATATTTGGAGCATGAGGTCCTTTTTGCCCTCGCAGGCTCCTGCAAGCTGAGTACAAACTGCTCCACGAGCACATGCACAGCTGCCTGCCAGGGAGCTAGGAGTGGAGGATGGCTTGCTGCAACTGTGTTAAGAGCTGAAAGTGACCCAAATTAATGCACTTTATCATTTAGTCCTTCTCTTGGAAGTTGCAAGCCTTCAGTGGACTACAGAGTTCCAAGATAGTTACTGTAGACAGATTCTGCCAGTGCAGTTGTTGTCTAAGTTGGGAGACAGATTCCTGGTGGTTCCTACTTTGTCATCTTTCTTGAATCCCTCTTTGATTTTTTATGGCAGAAATTATGTTAATAGTAAACCCAACATAAATGATAGAGTTTTTTTGGTTCTTGATAAATCAGGTTTTTGTTTTTTGTGTTTAGAATGGCAGCCCAAGGTAACTCTGCTGGTGGTTTTATGGCTTATGATACTACATATGCCCATAGTGATATAATATGTCTAAAAAGGTATGATTCCTGGCATTAGGAATAAAATACTACATTAGCCAAATATTTTAAAGTTTTTTTTTCTTTTTTGCAGGGCAGAGGTGGGGAGGGGTTAGATTATTCATCTACCCCACACTTGGCATAATAGAGTAAGCCCTTAGGTTTGGGAATGTATGCAGTAAGCTAGGCATCCTTGCATCAGCTCTCATAGAAGTCCCTGTCCTCTTAGTCTTCAGTAAACATTAGGATAGACTAGGACTTATATTCTGTACCACAGAGTTCAGCATTCAATTAAATATGGTCTTATATCATAGTCTAAATAATTTGTTAATAATTATAAGGTTTTGAGGGGCAGTTATGCCTCTTGTTTGTACACACAGTGCCTAGTAGGTATTCAGTGAACACTTGTTGATTAGGTCCTCATGTATAAGCAAGAATTTTTTTGTGGAATAGTGAAGGTCTTGAAACTTGAGTAGACATTACACTGAAAGTATGCACAACTTCCTGTGAATTATGTGTAAATTTATAGATTTGAACTTTGACTTGCATACTAAAGATTCTTTTACTGTTTTTAGAGTGGTAGTGCTGATATTTCCTAACATTTACTGAGTACTTTCTCTGTGCCTGGCATCGATCTAAACAATTTACATACATTTCATTTAATACTACTTTATGAAGTATTTTTTACATTCATATAGTATATGAGGAAACTAAGATATAAACAAGTTAAACTTTTTCTTAAAGACACAGAGTTAATAAGTGATAGAACCAGGATTCAAACCCAGAAAAAAGAGCTAAAAGCCTACATCCTTAACTTCTATGTTATACGGCCTCCCAGTGTTACATATGTGACGTTTCCAATTTTTATTGGACTTAAGGGCCTAAATTCATCAAACTTCACTCCTCTAAACACACACGCGTGCGCGCGCGCGCACACACACACACACACACCCCTATTTTAATCCTTTGTTATTAGATACAGTTATTAGACCATCTTGGGGTCATGGCGTTTTCTGTCACTTAAACTACTTACCTTTAGGTGAATTGAGTTAGAATTGAGTATTTGACACAAATACTACTTTTGTTCCAGATATGAACATTTCAAAACTCTGTTTCATGAGTAATGAACATGATTTTGGCAATATTCCAAACACTGCTGTTGTTGGAAGTGTTAGGCTAGATAGAATTCTGAGTACTTTTTAAGTTAAATAGACACTGACAAAGGAATATTTTTATAAAGAACTGATAAGCCTTCTGGTCTGTATAAACTCTGTCTGCCCTACAAGTGTACAAATGAGGAAGATAGCAAAATCTGAGAAATGTTATAGTCAATCAGTCACTCCTAAAATGTAGCATTTTTACTTTGTCCATAGTGTTTATTGCAAAACAGCATAGAAATAATGGGGTCTTAAGAGTAAAACTCAGTTGCCAAATAGGAAAGCTTATACTAAAATGGATTCCAATTTCTTAGTGAAAATCAAAACTTGATTGCATAGGAAGTTATAGGAATTTCACGTTCATGCACATCCCTAATCCATAAATCAGGACTTTTTAATATAGATTTCATATCTTCAGCCAGAGTAAGCTTGCTTGCTTGCTTTTTTTTTTTTTAGAAGTAATCTTGCTCTTGTCGCCCAGGCTGGGGTGCAGTGGCATGATCTCGGCTCACTGCAACCTCCGCCTCCCAGGTTCAAGCGATTCTCCTGCCTCAGCCTCCTGAGTAGCTGGGATTATAGGCTCCCACCACCACACTCAGCTAATTTTTGTACTTTTAATAGAGACAGGGTTTCACTGTGTTGGCCAGGCTGGTCTTGAGCTCCTGACCTCAGATGATCCACCCGCCTCGGCCTCCCAAAGTGCTGGAATTACAGGCGTGAGCCACCACGCCCGGCCAAGAGTGAGCTTTCTAATTAGTATTTTATTGAGTCGGATGTCAGTAGGGAAAAAAAGTGTATGTGTATAAAATATATATAATTATTGCCTAACTAAATCAAGGATGATTCATTGTTTAAATGTAATTTGAGTCAGTGTACCATGTGTAAGAGAGAAATTTTTGCTAAGTCACTAAGATTATGGGGAATATTTGTTACAACCCCAGGCCTAGATTATCCTAATTAATACCCTACAGAAAGGGTATCCAGATAATCATTAGAGACCCCTATTGTATAAAGGGATACTTTGGAGAGAGAACATCAGTATTAGTGAAGCCCTATGATAACTCAAGTCACTCGTCTTAAATATGATTTGTTCAGTGTAGAGCTGATACTGGAGTAGATGTGTCAGAGAAAGCTTTTAAGTATGTACAAAAACACAGTATTTGTTAGAATGAACTGTTAGATAACTAAATCAGGAGAGTCATCAACTTTCTTTTTTCATATGACAGAAAAAAAATTAGATAACCTTTTTTGAGTGAATGTTCTGAGCCAAACATAAACCTACTTAGGTATGGGTAAGTAGGGTGTGAGACAGATTTTATTATACTTTAGACTTTTGAAGACAAAATAGCTAATTTTACCAAGTTTTTATGAGCAGCCAGAGATTTTGCCTTTGCTACCTAGTGTTTTTTGTCCAGTCATTCTTTTTTTTTGAGACGGAGTCTTGCTCTGTTCCCCAGGCTGGAGTGCAGTGGCGTGATCTTGGCTCACTACAAACTCCACCTTCCGGGTTCACGCCATTCTCCTGCCTCAGCCTCCCAAGTAGCTGGGACTACAGGCGCCCGCCACCATGCCCAGCTAATTTTTTTATATTTTTCACTGTGTTAGCCAGGATGGTCTCTATCTCCTGATCTCATGATCTGCCCGCCTCGGCCTCCCAAAGTGCTGGGATTACAGACATGAACCACTGCACCCAGCCTTGTCCAGTCATTCTTAAAAATCACATGTTAAGTGAGTTGATGGAATATTCCCTGAGCACTTGGCAACATCCTCAGCAAATGCCCTCATTTCATTGTTTTGTTGTTTTGTTGTTGTTTGTTCTCTAGATCTTAAAGGACTTTTTGATATCTTTATATATGCCTATAAGCTTTTTTCCCATTTAGGATACATGTGTGATTCAGATGTGTGTGTATGTGTGTGTGTGTGTGTGTGTGTGTGTGTGTGTGTGTATGTATTTTTTTTTTTTTTTTTTCCTGAAATGGAGTATTGCCCTGTCACTCAGACTGGAGTGCAATGGCACCATCTCGGCTCACTACAACCTCCGCCTCCTGGGTTCAATCAGTTGTGCTGCCACAACCTCCCAAGTAGCTGGGATTACAGGCACACACCACCACGCCTGGCTAATTTTTGTATTTTTAGTAGAGACAGGGTTTCACCATATTGGCCAGTCTGGTCTCAAACTTCTAACCTTGTAATCCACCCACCTTGGCCTCCGAAAGTGCTGGGATTACAGGCCTGAGCCACCACGCCCAGACTCAGATTTTTATATATACTTTTGGATGGAGTAAAGTAGGCTATTGTCTGAGTAATTATAGTTTCCTTTTATTTGCAAGAAAATAACATAATTTTAATTACTTGAGAGAGAACAGCTTTCTGTGTCCAGTATGTTAATGAGTGAAGCCATAGTGTCAGTCTCGTAGGAGAGTATGGTAGAATAGTCATTAATGTCTTTCTAACCGCTAGTGCTAATCTAGGACTAATACTATGTTCTTAGTAATCAGTGATACTTTCAGGCAGTGGCTCCTAAGATGAGATACAAATTGTGTTATATTACAAAATGCATTCCTAGGAACAAAAGTCTTGATTAGTCACTTGGTTTTATGGGATTGATATGACTACATGAGTCGTGTGTGTGTGTGTGTGTGTACATTAATATGTCCATATGTTCTTCCTCCTGAGTTATTTGTCATGAAAATAGATATCATTGAGTTATGCCTTTATTTTCCCAGTTGTCTAAAACATTTCAAGTCCTTTAAAAAAATTGATGCATTGCTTTCTAGTTTTTATTGTTGCAGAGCTTGAAACCATTATAATTCCTAAACTAGCTGTGGCTTCTTACAGGGAAAAAATAAGTGTTTAGAATAGCAGAGTAGAATTTGAGGGGGAAATTATATTCACAGAAATTGTTTATATGTATAATAGAAACAATTAGACAATTAAATAGAAAACAAAAGGGGGAAAAAGCTATTCACACATGGCTTCTCCTCTCAAGGAGCTTATTTTTTGACATAAATGCAACAGCAAGCACATATAAGACATTTATCCTTGAGAGTAAGCTTTTGATCAGTCTAAAGTCATAGACTAAATGAGAATATTTCTGTTTGGTTGGAGAATATGCTGTTTCAGGAGGAGCAGCAGACAGTAGGAAAGGAGCCAAGAATACACGATTGAGAAACAATGTTCTAACGGTGTAACTTATTGACATTTATTATTAAAGACTGTAGAATATTCATATTTGGGCATTTTAGGATAGTTTCTCATTTTCCTGGAAAGGCTGAAAGAGGGAATACGGGCTTAAAATTTCATAGTCATCTTAAGCGGTTCCTTTCAGAAAAGTATGTTCAGGGTGGGCATATTTAACTTTTGGGTGCTCTATAACCTCTAAGAATTTAGATGTAAAGTATGTGAAAAACATGTAAAAGATTCCATAAAGCCCCCAAAAGTCTTGAAGTTTGACCTCCTCGGTCACTTCTTGTGACTAACATGGAGAAAAGAGAAATCAAAATTGTATTGACTTTATGTTTGTTTTTAGTTTATAAATTCTCTTTGTTTTATCTCTACATTCAGGCTGTGTAAATTTATACCAAGAAACTTCTAGAAAAATTACATTTTAAGTCAAGAAATAGACATTAATAACATACTTGAATGCTTTCTCCCCCCAGACAATAGTAATGGAGGAAACATTGTTGTCATGTCTTCAAATTCAGCATATGTTAAACTTTGCTTCCTAGTGGTGGAGTTTCAGCACTAAGGAAAAAGAACAGTCTCTATCCTTATTACATATGTGCATTGTAGGGTATGATAAGAAGCTCAGTTTATAACTCAGGTACCCTATTAGACTGTTTAGAGACCATAGCTACTTTGTGGTTGGCTTAATAGAGAAGGAAAGATTTGTATAACATCTTAATTTCTTTTTTTTTTTTTTTTTTGAGACGGAGTCTCGCTCTGTCGCCCAGGCTGGAGTGCAGTGGCGCGATCTCGGCTTACTGCAAGCTCCGCCTCCCGGGTTCACGCCATTCTCCTGCCTCAGCCTCCCGAGTAGCTGGGACTACAGGCGCCCACAACCGCGCCCGGCTAATTTTTTGTATTTTTAGTAGAGACGGGGTTTCACCGTGGTCTTGATCTCCTGACCTTGTGATCCGCCCGCCTCGGCCTCCCAAAGTGCTGGGATTACAGGCGTGAGCCACCGCGCCCGGCCAACATCTTAATTTCTTAATCAGCATTTGCCACAATTTGAAACCTAGAGTTTATGATGATGTGTGAGTAATAATTTAAATTCTGTCTTAAGGAAGCAATTTTTAAAACATGAAGCAGTGTGTAGGCTACACGGTATAGCTTGTCACAGGAAGAAAACACATACGTACATGTGAAATATATGTGATACACATATACATATGTGGAGATTTTTTTTTTTTTGAGACGGAGTTTTGCACTTGTTGCCCAGGCTGGAGTACAATGGCATGATCTCGGCTCATTGCAACCTCTGCCTCCTGGGTTCAGGCGATTCTCCTGCCTCAGCCTCCCCAGTAGCTGGCATTACAGGCACGCGCCACCACGCCCGGCTAATTAATTTTTGTATTTTTAGTAGAGAGGAGATTTCACCATGTTGGCCAGACTGGTCTCGAATTCCTGACCTCAGGTAATCCGTCCGCCTCAGCCTCTCAAAGTGCTGGGATTACAGGCATGAGCCATCGCGCCTGGCCAGAAGATTATTTTTTAAAAATTTTTTTGACTTTATTTTTTCCGGGGTCACCATTCCCACAGCCAAGGTGGGGATGCCGCCCCATAGAAGACGATTTTGATTTGGGAAGAAAGAAAGTATAATTTTCTCCTTGCCAAATATTTGTAATTCAGGTTTTACCTTTGTAAATAATCCCAGTGCCAAGATTTTAGGTTGTTTATATAAATGTCAGTGAAAACTTAATTTCAGCCCTTAGAAAATATATTGATATATATACATGGAATATATTTATATGCATTAAGAAATAATCTTAGGTAAAATTTCATTTCTGCTTCACTACCTTATTTTTTTAGGTAAATGCAGTTTCTGTGCTGCAAGTTGTATTCACCTCAAATTTAAAAACCAACAGAAAGTATCTATACCCTTTGCTCAACATGAAGTAAGGTCTTAAGCAGGAGGTTAATGAAAGTTCTTGCAGTGCTGAAGTTAATTCAATTTGGTAACCTTCTTCTTTGCCTAGAAAATTGTGCGTCTGGGAAATACTAGTTTAAATCTTATTTAATTCACATTTATTGCTGATAAAATTTATGTTCCCTACCAATAATCATTCTGTGGAAAGGCAGATTATATTTGTTTCTTGATTGCTATTCTTATCAACTTTTATGAGATAATAAAAATTACAGAAGCTTAGAGAAATGTGATTTTTTCAGGGGAATATGTACTCTGGTTTTACTGATTATTTATTTGGGAAAATGTTAACATACCTTATAACAGATGTTTAACAAATATTTGTCGATTAAATGAACTGATATAGATAGATGAATATTATTATTATTATTATTTCGAGATGGAGTCTTGCTTTGTCACCCAGGCTGGAGTGCAGTGGCACGATCTCAGCTTACTGCAACCTCTGCCTCCTGGGTTCAAGCGATTCTCCTGCCTCAGCCTCCCAAGTAGCTGGGATTACAGGCTTATGCCACCATGCCTTGCTAATTTTTGTATTTTTAGTAGAGATGGGGTTTCGCCATGTTGGCCAGGCTAGTCTCAAACTCCTGACCTCAAGTGATCTGCCCACCTCAGCTTCCCAAAGTGCTGGGATTACAGGTATGAGCCACTGTGCCTGGCACGAATATTATTCTTTTTTTAATTGGCTTAGATATCAGTTAATCCATAAACATTTTCCTTTGTTTTCCTACTATGAGTGCCTACTGTGTGGTAGGCACTAAATTAAGTGTTCACTTAATCTTAAAACTACTTTATAAAGCAGAAGGTATTATATCAGCTTAACAGATGAGGAAACCGAGGTTTGGAAAGGTCAACTAACTTGTCCCAGATTGTCAAGCTTACCAGGATTCAAATTTAGGCCTATCAGACTCAAAAACTCAGGTTGTCCTGAAAATATACCTTCTCCCTTTGTTTATATTACCTATTTAATTAGTTTCTTCTATATTTTCATAGAATTTATTACTCAAAAACAAAACTATAGAAACCCATTATAGATTAATTTTACTAAGGTATAGTTTACATAAAATAAAATGTGCCTCTTTAAAATGTATAGTTGGTTAAGTTTTGTCAGATGAATAGTCATTTACCACCACAACAATCAAAATTAGAATATTTCCATCATCCTCAAAAGCCACTCATCTGTGTCGCATTATAAGTCACTCCCTTCCTGCCACTGCTGATTAACTTTAATCCCTATGATTTTCTTTTTCCAGAATGTCACATAAATGAAATTATATAGTAAGTGCATTTTTGTGTCTGACTTCCTTCACTTAGTGAAATGCTTTTGAGATTCATCTATGTTGTGGCAGGTATCGGTATCAGTGCATTGCTGTGTTGTGTTTCATTGTATGGATGAACCATAGTTTAAAAGTCACCATTTGGTGCACATTTGGGTTGTTTCCAGCTTGGAATTATTATTAATAAACTGCTGTAACTGTACATGTTCATAACCTGTTTAGTTTTAAAATTTCTGGATTATTACAACATTCTCTGGAGTCATATGGCCTTCTGACTAACGAGTTTATAGATTCCTTAGTTTTAGATATGAGATACGTCATTGAAGGCTGTGAGCCCTTTGTTAGAAATTGGAGATGAATTTGTTGATTGCTTTCAAAATTTGGAGATGACATTTGAGACACGCCTTTTTAAAAAATTAGCATGTAGTAGTAGGAGGAGGAGGAGGAGGAAATAAATGATATGAAAAGTGCAGGGAAATGTAGTATAATGGCAAACACTGGACTAAGATAAATTTGGGTTCTGGGCCTATAATCTGGTTTCATTTTCTAGCTGTATCTCTTAATAGATTTTGGACAATTTGAGACTTGAAAAAATTAGTAACCTCTCTGAAAGAAAAATGGAACTTACATTTCCACATTTTGAGTATATACACTTACCTCATTTAGTCCTCAAGACACCTGTGAGGTACCTGTGAGCTAGATAGTACTAGTGCTAGTGTACTAGTGAAAAACTGTGATTCAGAGAAGTGAAATAACTGGCAGTGGAAGAAAAGCTAGTAAGTGGTTGAGTCAGCAGTTGCCTCTATATCAGTTTCCTTATCTGAAAAATGAAGGTAATACCACTTTGTAGTTATGAGACTTAAGTGGGATTACATTAATAAGAACTCAAAACTGCTGCTAGTCTCTTCCTCTACCCCCCTTTTTATAAAGGTCCCCATTTCCTAGTCTCTTGACCTGCCATTCTGTTAACTATTAATTACTAATAGAAATTTATAATGTGGATACTACTGTTATGTATCTTTAAAATTGCAAAAGATTATGCAATGTCTGAAGGCTGGTATATTAAATGTTTCTTTTTATCATAAATATTAGAAAAAACATTACATCAAATTACAAGTAGAATTTGCAGTATTGTTTATTCTACCAGATTATCCTCACACATTTCCATTAGCATATTCTCTCAATCATTTTTTCTGATATCATGCTTTCTAAATTGCTTTGTGAAGTAGCTCAAAACTGCATTCTATATAAAAAATTATCCTAATAATAACTCATTTAAAAACCAATTTGGGGCTGAGCGCGGTGGCTCATGCCTGTAATCCCAGGACTGTGGGAGGCCGAGGCAGGTGGATCACCTGAGGTCAGGAGTTCGAGACCAGCCTGGCCAACATGGTGAAACCCCGTCTCTACTAAAAATACAAAAAAAAATCAGCCAAGCATTGGTGGCACACACCTATAATCCCAGCTACTTGTGAGGCTGAGGCAGGAGAATCGGTTGAACCCAGGAGGTGGAGGTTGCAGTGAGCCGAGATCGTGCCACTGCACTCCAGCCCAGGTGACTGAGCAAGACTCTGTCTCCAAAAAAACTTTAAAAAAACAAAACAAAACAATTTGGGCACTGATTTCTTCCACATATAACTTCTTCTGCATAGCTAATATGCTATCTTATGATTTTTAAAATTACTATAAGCAGTCTTCTTGATGAACCTTTCTCCTTTAGACATTCCAGTTTGCAGGATGGCACCAAACTTGGTAAAAGATGTTTCATAAAAACTTACTGTCAACAACTATTCTATAGAACCTGTGTTTGAACCATGCAGAGTAAACACATCATTAAGTTTTCTTTTTCTTGGCTTTCCTAATGAGTGGAGAAATCTTACACAGCTGGAGAAGCCTGGGACTCCTTTCTGAACTGATTTATTTACATAACATATGCTTAGTTTGACACACTGCTTAGAAGCAAGCAGAGAGCTTTTAAAGTTAAGTGCTATACAGTACTTCAAAGAACATTTTAGCTACACTGTAATTGTTCAGTTTTTCTGGATACGAAGCATCTCTTTGCTGTTAAAAACATTCCTATCCCACTTTTTTATGTTATGGCTTTCAATGCTAGAGAAAAGTAAGCTGAATGTATTTAAAAGCCCTTTTTAAAAACATATTTTAGTTTCAGAAGCTAATGTGTAATGCTAGTAGTTTAAGATTGTGTCTGCACAACCAAGGGCAGATCTTTCTGCTCTTACCTAATTGGTGTGAAAGTATATGGTGATTTGGAGTTAGATAATGTGATACTATGGTCTGATATAAAGAACTTACACTTCGAAGCCAGATAAATCTAGGTTTAAATCCCACTCTGTGGTCACTAATAATTTTTCTTCAGCAGAGTTAAGAACTACCCAGTTTCTTCAACCGTATGTGGGTGATTTAAAAAAAAAAAAAAAAATCTCCTTCTTAGGGGTTGATTTCAGTAACTGAAAGTATATCTAATGCTTAGCATATATGGTAAAACTACTTATTAAACCTTTCCTTTTTCTGTAACCTTCCCCACCGTCCCAAAAAGGAACAACTTCCTTTCTCATTGAAATGAAGATTTTTTTAGCCTAAATATGTTTTATTCAGGTTTGAGGATAAATGAGAGTAGCAGGGTTGACCTACTTATGGAGTGCTGATGATGATTTTCATTCAGCACAAGCTCTGGATTGTGGGAAGAATAGGTTGCCATACAGGTAACAAAACCCAATAGAATAGTTTGAAAATGAACATACATAACTATAAACATGGTGACCAAATACATGCTTCAGTGTGTCTGAATAAAGCACATTTGAGTTGAATGCCTGAATAGGCATTGATAGAGGGAAATATATATATAAATAAAAAATGCCCTGCATCTTCAAGAAATTCAGTCTAGAGAAAAATACCCACAGATTCATAATTACTTGCAAACCAGACTTGAAGAATTTGTATAATTGAGATATAGTAAAGGGCTACATGGGGAAAGAGTGATTAATTTGTACATTGAGAAACTTTCTGGTGAGATGGTATGACAGAGACTGGGTTTCCTCCCAGGGTCTGTTTTCTCCTTAATAATAGAACCCTGTTTTTTCCACTTGGCATGTGGCTGCCTAGAAGCTTCCCTTGCAGCTAGAGGTGGCCATGTGACTAAGATTTGACTAATGAAATGTTGGAAATGTGTGAAGCTTGAGGAAAGTCTCAGTGTGAATTAGGTCTACTGAGAGATGTGCTGTTTTGCCCTTCTGCCTTTCTTTTTCTTTCTGGGATACAACACAGACATGATGACTGAGGCCTCAGTAGCTTTCTTGGGGCATAAGGTAATGTAGAAAGATAGAAAGCACCTAGGTCCTTGATGAGTATGTAGCTACATGTACGCTCCAGCCTGCCTATTTCTAGGTATATTTTATATGAGTGAAAACTAACCCAAGCTGGAACATAAGATGGTTTATTTCTGGTGTCTGTTACTAATAGCAAAACGTATTCCTCACAGGTACAGATAGCAGTGTGGTGTAAGCATCTGACTCCCTCTAAACCCATATCTAGTCACCACTGAAATGACTATAAATATATCTAAATAGAGTGTACCAGCACCAAAAAGGAAGTGTTCACATACCTGAAATACTGACATCTCAAGAAAAAGAAATAACTGCAGTAGATTGAAACATATCAAATATGTTAAAAATATGTGAGTTCATATGTTACTTTTTTTAAAAGCTCATTATTTTTAGAGACTAGGGAGCCAATTCATTATTTTGAAAATTGATAAAGATTTAATCATTAATTCTGCCCTTCCTGTACACACTGTATATCTCAGGGTAACTAAGTGGTTAGCAAGATCAAGATTTTCTTTATAGAAATATTTTAACTATACATTAAGAAAGGCTGATAGAATGTCACCCATTTTGCAACTTTTAATGAAATAATCATCAATGATTGCTAAAAGTAATATTGGGTGAACTGCTGAAGGATAACTTTATAATGGCTTTCCTCTTCTTTTTGGGCTACAACACAGACATGACTGAGGCTTTAGGAGCTTTCTTGGGTCATATAATGACTTTATAATGTATTAGGCTGAAAATAGGGATTAATCTTAGCATCATAAAAAGAGAGACAATTGAATATTATATACTTCCTGATGAAAGTTCACATCTCTATCATGAAGTATCCTTGCTGAAAAATCAAACCCTACTTTGATCAAACCTCTAGATCTCTAGTAACCGATATATAAGAAATGGTGAGGAGACAGACTCTGAAATAAGATTCTGCAACCTTAAAAATACAGGAATGTTGCACTCAATACCAGGGCAAAAGCACATATTCTTGATATAAAAGGTTACTTCTGTAACAAGAAAATTGTAGAAAACATTTTTTTTTTTTTTTGGCTTGTAGGTTTTTTTAAATTGTGGAGTCTTTGGAGTGAGACGTAGAAAATAAGTTCATAAGACAGCAGGCTGGGATGAAAGTAGGGGTCAGCTAACAGGGAGGCATACATTAAAAGGGTGTTGGATATTAATAAGTAAGGCCTATAGGATGGAAACTAAAATATGCAGTATCCAAATAAGAAACAATAAAATAGAAACTAAATATGCAGTATATAAATTAAACTGCACCAGAAGCAACAGAGAGTGGATTAGAAAATTTTATTAGTGATACAGACTACAAGTTTGAGAAGCTCTCTCAAAATGCAGAGGAAAAGGGGGAGAAGAAATTAAAAAAGAAAATTTGAAGAAAAAGGTGATTGACATAAAGGATAGAGTACAGAGATCTAATATATACAATTGACATTTTGGAATAGACCAGAAGAAATTGAATGGAAACAATTATTAAACACTCTATGGGATAAAAACTTTTCTGAGAGGAGATGACCTGAGCCTGCAATTCAAACAAGCTTGTTGCCAAACTCCAGGAAAAATTAATGAAAATAGCCTAACAACTAAGTCTATTCTGGTGAAACTTTGTACTTTCTCTTGTTAAAGTCATCATCATCATCATCAGGTATCCAGGAAGGGAGAAAAACAAGAAAACATACAAGTTGTTCACAAGGGAAGAAAAGGTGGACTAGCTTTAGATTGATTGTTCTTACCATTAAACACTGGCTTGTTCTTACCATTAAACAGTTGAGCAGTGTATACAGAGTTCTGTAGGCAATTTGGACCCTAAACTTCTTTATTCAGCCAAGTTGTTTGATGAAGAAGCAACACATATTTTCAATTCTGCAAGACTTCAAAATATATACCACCCACCTACCCTTCCAACAGAATTATTTCAAAACATACTGTAGCTGAGAGATTCTGCAACATACAGGCAAAAGCCAAAACTTACACATTTTTTCCAAGCATGACTTTAGGGCTTAGCTAACTCTTGAATCACTCCTTTGTAAATTGATTCAAGAGTTAACTAAAGTCATTCTCACTGGAGCACAAACTAATTATTCTGCAAAAATCAATATGCTAATAACCCTAATTTTCAGAGTTGCCTAAGATAGTTCTTAGTTTGAGCAGCATACCTATTTCCACTTGCACATAGTACCTACTTAACGCATATGGTATATTACAGTGGTTCTCAAAGTGTGATCCCCTGACCAGAAGCATAGGTTTCACCTGGAACTTGGTAGAAAAGCAGGTTCTTAGGTCTCTACCTAGATTTAGTAAATCAGAAACTGTGAGGTTTGGGAAAAGCAATCTGTGTTTGAACAAACCTTCTAGGTAATTTTAATGCCCCGTGAAATGTTAGAGCCAGTTGTATTGTTTCTCAGACCAAATTAATCATCAGAATCACTTCTGAAGACTTTGAAACATCTTTTCCCAGTCCAGATGAAACTTAATTATCTGGATTTGGAAATCACTGGTCTGATAAAGCTTAGAAACAAAATATCTAAATTCTTTTCTTCGTGCCACCTTATCAATTTCTGAGCCTTAGTGTTTTCTGTTGTAAAATAGCACTCACTTTCCTGACCATTTCATTGGATTGTTGCAGACATTAAATGAAGAAATGAATGTAAAAGTACTTTGCAGTGTAGATAAGGAAATCCATAGTTATAAGTTCATTATTCTGTGTTTGAAAAGGGCCTCACTTAATGGTGGTTAATATTCTCTTGGAGACCAGTATATACCATCTATGTTGGGCTTCAGTAAAGTGTTCTCCCCCATGCAGCTCTTTCTAGTATCTTTCCCTTTCCTAACTAAACTACCTGCCACACTACTTTTTATTTGATTTTCAAATTCAATTATTTTATTTATTTTACCACCTTTTCAATGTGGATTTTTTTAAATTGCTTTCTGTATGTTTAAGTCTTGTATCTTCAAGGTTCTAAGTTATTTGAGAGCAGAAATCATTACTAATCGTAATACTAAGTAAAATGCCTCATTCATGGAATTTAGTCTGTTCATTAGCTCATTGTCATTAACTGTTGTAGGAATTGATGAGGATTTTCTTTTTCTATTTCATTAATTTAGTGCTTTGCAAACAGCTTTCCTTCTAGTAGTATGAAAAGGTGGTTGGTCTGGAACCAGTCAACATCTATACTTCTTAAAATTATTTTTTAAAGGTTTATCATATTATTCTTTCTGCCTATTTTATGGTTGCTGAAATTAAGAAAACTAGAGCTAGGTGTGGTAGCTCATGCCTGTAATCCCAGCACTTTGGGAAGCCAAGGCAGGGGGTGTTGCTTGAGTTCCAAAGTTCAAGACCAGTCTGGGAAACATAGTGAGACTTCATCTCTACTCAAAATAAAAATTAGCCAAGCATGATGGTGTGCACCTGTGGTCCCAGCTACCCAGGAGGCTAAGGCAGGAGGATCATTTGAGCCCGAGAGATTGAAGCTACAGTGCTACAGTGAGCTATGAGTATGGCATTGCACTCCAGCCTGGGTGACAGAGTGAGAGACCCTGTCTCAAAAAAAAGAAAAGAAAAGAAAGGAAGGGAAGGGGAGGGGAGGAAGAAAAGAAAGGAAGAAAAAAAAGAAAAGAGAAAAAAGGAAAGAAAGAAAAAAAGAGAAAGAAAGAAGAAAGGAGAGAGAGAGAGAAAGGAAGAAAGGAAAGAAAGGAAGGAAAGAAAGAAAAAGAAAGAAAAGAAAAGGAAGGAAGGAAGGAAGGAAGGAAGGCCAGCAGGTTGGAATTGCTTTGGTGTCCTGTTAGGGGTAGGACTAAGATTTTCCTACAAAAGTATGTCAGTTAGGAGGCCCAGTAGGCTTAGAATATGGAATTTCCACACCTCAGCTAATAGCCACCAGATGGTCTCAGGTCTCCTTATGAGTGAAGCGCAATAACCACAAATGTGTCTTCCCCCAACTTCTAGTTCTGTTTTGCATTTTTATTTATATATTATCTTTAAAGGCTAATACAATTAACTTTCCTTAGATGGTTCTCCTTTATCTCCATAGTGTTGAAATTTTTTATTTTTGTTTTGCTTTTTCCTTTCACAGCTTCAAAGCTGATTTATTGGCTGAGCTCAGTGGCTCACACCTGTAATCCCAGCACTTTGGGAGGCTGAGAGGATCACTTGAGCCCAGGAGTTCAAGACCAGCCTGGGCAACATAATGAGACCGCCTGCCCCCATCTCAAAAAAAAAAAAACGATTTGTGTTGAGCAACCCAAGCAAATAAGTATGACCTTTGGCGTAACTGGTGATTTTCATTCTAAGGGTAATTACAATCTGTATTCAAGATCATAAATGTTCTTGCCGGAAACTAAACTAAGTAGAAAAAAAAGTTAAAGCCTTTTATTCTCCTTGACTTGTTGCTTTTTTTTTTTTCTTTTTTTTTTTTCTTTTTTGCTATGGCTAATAAAAAGTCATAGAACAAAATAATTTTTTTTAAAAAAGACAGAGTCTCATGTCACCCACGCTGGTCTCGAACTCTTGGTCTCGAACTCCTCCCACCTTGGTCTCCCAAAGTGCTGGGATGACAGGTGTGAGCCACCATGCCCAGCCCAAAAAATAGCTTTATCTTTAGATTTTTCTTTTTTACACCCTAATTTCTTGTACTAATGTTAGTTACTCTTATATATCCAGCCACCTTGGGGCTTTTAAGACACCAGTATATTTTCAAAGCCTCAAATTAACATGGGGAAAGTTTTGCTTCAACGAGCTATACCAGAACATCATAATAATTATTAAGAGAAATAAGGCATTATGATGCATTTGTAAGCTATTGCTGGATTTGTGGGGCCTGTTGGCAAGAGCTTAATTATTCTAATCCACCTGGGGACCGGGTAGCTTTCTTAGAATATATATACATAACATTCGTAGTCATGACTCTCATTTCTGTCCCTTTCTAATATTAATATGGCATTTAATTATACTGTTAGATTTAAAGAAAATTCAAAACTTTCAGTAGCTTCACTCAGAAATGCTAATACATTTTTAGAACAACTAGATAACTTTTCCTAAAATTGTATTTACCTGTGTGAACTGTTGATTTATGGTAAAATTAAACTTTAGCCAAAACAAGACCTGTGAATGTCTGAATTCAGTTCGCAATCTAATAACCTGTTATAAGTTAAAATCTTTTGGGGAAGGGGAATATTCAGCTTCTGAAATATAATATTTATATACCTGTTCTAAGAAACCCTGTGACATATCAGAGCACAGGCTTTGGAGTCAGACTGGAAAACTGGAGTTAAAATACCATTCTTAATACTAGATATGTGAACCATCAAATAATCATGTGGCTTCAGGTAAATTCCTGAATTTCACAATTCCTGAACATCACAATGCCTCAGTTTCATCATCTGTATGTAGGGAATGCACAAAATTTTTTTATCAGATTTAAGTTCTAGTCTTGGCTTTGTTCCTGTCCTTTTCCTTTAGTAAATCTTCTTATAGGTTTTGTAGGTTCTTATGCCTTAGTGTTTTCATCTATGAAATTCAAATAATATAATTTACTATAGGAATACATTGGAGATATTGCAGATTCAGTTCCAGACCACCATAATGTGAATATCACAATAAAGTGACTCAAACACATTTTTTGGTTTCCCAGTACTTATAAAAGTTATGTTTATTCTGTACTGTGTGTTAAGTGTAGAATAGCATTATGTCTAAAAAATACACATACCTGGCTGGGCACAGTGGCTCATGCCTGTAATCCCAGCACTTTGGGAGGCCAAGGTGGGGAGAATCACTTGAGGTCAGGAGTTCAAGACCAGCCTGGCCAGCATGGTGAAACCCTATCTCTACGAAAAATGCAAAAATTAGCCAGGTGTGGTGGCATACCACGCCTGTAATCCCAGCTACTTGGGAGGCTGAGGCAGGAGAATTGCTTGAACCCGGGAGGTAGAGGTTTCAGTGAGTCAAGATCACATCACTGCACTCCAACCTGGGAGACAGAGCAAGATTCCATCTCAAAAAAAAGAAAAAGAAAAAGAAAAAAAAGTACATATCTTAATTTAAAAATACTTTATTGCTTAAAAATTGTTAGAGATTATCTGAGCCTTTAGCAAGTTATAATCTTTTTACTGGTGGAGGGTCTTGCCTTGATGTTGATGGCTGCTAAATGCTCAGGGTGGTGATTGCTGAAGATTGTGGTAACTGTGGGAATTTCTTAAAATAAGACAACGATGAAGTTTGCCACATGGAATGACTCTTCCTTTCATGAACGATTTATCTGTATCATTCCATGCCATTTGATAGCATTTTATCCACAATAGAACTTCTTTCAAAATTGGAGTCAATCCTCCCAAACCCTATTGCTTTATTAACTAAGTTTTTGTGATATTCTAAATCCTTTGTTGTCATTTATTTTTCTTTTCTTTTTTGTTTTTTGAGACAGAATCTCACTCTGTCATCTAGGCTGGAGTGCAGGGACACCGTGTTGGCTCACTGCGACCTCCATCTCCTGGGTTCAAGCAATTCTCCTGCCTCAGCCTCCCAAGTAGCTGGGATTACAGGTGCCCACCACCAGGCTCGACTAATGTTTATATTTTTAGTAGAGATGAGGTTTCACCATGTTGGCCACACTGCTCTTGAACTCCTTACCTCAGGTGATCTGCCTGCCTTGGCCTCCCAAAGTGCTGGGATTACAGGCGTGAGCTACCGCGCCCAGCCAGTCATTTCAACAATGTTCATGGCATCTTCACCAGGTATAGATTCCATCTCAAGAAACCACTTTCTTTGCTCATCCATGAGATTGCAACAATTCAGCCCCATCTTCAGACTCTACTTCTAATTCTGGTTCTCTTGTTGTCTTCACCACATCTGTAGTTACTTCCTCTGCTGAAGTTTTGAACCCCTCAAAGTCATCCATGAATGTGGGAATTAACTTACAACCTCTGTTCATGTTGATATTTTGACCTCCTCCCATGAGTCATGAATATTTTTAATGGCATCTAGAATGGTGGATCCTTTCCAGCAGGTTTTCAGTTTATTTTACCTAGATCCATCAGAGAAATCACCATCTATGGCCAGCTATAGCATTACAAAATGTATTTATTAAATACTTAGACCTGAAAGTCGGCTGGGTGCAGTGGCTCACGCCTGTAATCCAGCACTTTGGGAGGCCAAAGTGGGCAGATCACGAGTTCAGGAGTTTGAGACCAGCCTGGCCAACATAGTGAAACCCCGTCTCTACTAAAAATACAAAAATTAGCCGGCCATGGTGGCACACGCCTCTAACCCCAGCTACTCAGAAGGCTGAGGCAGAAGAATCGCTTGAATCCGGGGGGCAGAGGTTGCAGTGAGCCGAGAGCATGCCACTGCACTCCAGCCTGGGAGATAGAGTGACACTCTATCTCAGAAAAAAAAAAAAAAAAGACGTGAAAGTCAAATTGCTTTTTCATTTATGGGCTGCAGAATGGATGTTGTGTTAGCAGGTGTGGATACAGCATTAATCTCCTTGTACATCTCCATCAGAGCTCTTGGGTGACCAGGTGCATCGTCAATGGGCAGTAACATTTTGAATCTTTTTTCTGAGCAGTAGGTCTCAACAGGGGGCTTCAGATACTCAGTAAACCATGCCGTAAACAGATGTGCTGTCATCCAGGCTTTGTTGTTGCATTTATAGAGTGCAGGAAGAGTAGATTTAGCATAATTCTTAAGGGCTCTAATATTTTCAGAATTATAAAGGAGCATTGGCTTCAACTTAAAGTCACCAGTTGCATTAGTCCCTAATGAGAGTCAGCTGGTGCTTTGAAGCCAGGCATTCACTTCTTTCTAGCTATCAAAGTCCTAGATGTCATGTTCCAATAGAAGACTGCTTTGTCTACATTGAAAATCTGTTTAGTGTAACTGCTTTCATCAATGAACTTAGCTAGAGCTTCTGAATAACTTGCTGTAGCTTCTACATCAGCACTTGCTGCTTTACCTTGTACCTGATAAACCAGCCTCTGCTAGCTTCCAACTTTTCTTCTGCAGCTTCGTCACCTCTCTCAGCCTTCGTAAAATTGAAGAGAGTTAGGGGTTTGCTGTGGATTATTAGGCTTTGGCTTAAGGGAATATTGTGGCTGGTTTGACCTTAAGACCGCCAAAATTTTCTCCATATCAGCAATAAGGCTGTTTCACTTTCTTTTCATTCATGCGTTCACTAGAGTAGCAATTTTAACTTCCATCAAGAACTTCTCCATTGCTATCACAACTCGGCTGTTAGGCACAAGAGGCCTAGCTTTTAGCCTATTTTGGCTTTAGACATGCCCTCCCTCACTGAGCTTAATCATTTCTAGCTTTTGTTTTAAAGTGAGAGACATGTGGCTCTTCCTTTCACTTGAATACTTACCAGTCATTGTAGAGCTATTAATTGTCCTAATGTCCATATTGTTCTGTCTCAGAAAATAGCAAGGCCCAAGGAGAAGGTGAGAAACAGGGAATTGGGGAACAGCTGGTCATTGGAGCAGTCAGAACGTACGCAACATTTATCAGTAAAGTTTGTCATCTTGCATAAGTAGAGTTAATAGTACCCCAAAACAATTACAATAGCAACATTGAAGATCACTGATCACAGATCACCATAACAGATATAATTATGAGAAAATAGTAGAAATACTGTGAGAATTCAGTAACATAAAGCATGTCCATATATATATTGCTTACTCAGTTTCTTTGGGATTTTTTTCTAGAAATACAATCTTATTTGAAGTATTATGAGCACTTGTATCAGAGATCATTTCAATTTTGTTACTAAAAAATAAAATGGACTTGCAAAATTTCCTTCCTGTTTTGCATTATTGTGAGTAGCTACCAGAGAATTCTACTTGTTTATATTACTAGGAGGGTCCTAACAACCAAAGATATTAGGCAGTTCTCCTTTGAGTTACATCTATCACTGGATGTTTAACCATTTGACTGTATAATTTAAATCTTGGTCTATTAAGCAGTAAACAGATGGAACATTACTAACAGCAGTAATTAAATTATAAATCTGTTTTAAAGTTGGCCAATATACAGCATCACAATCCATATTCTGTTATGTCACTTATGTTCATTTTGATTTGGATTACAATTTCTAAATACCCAAATATTGGAAAGAAAACAAAGTTGTCTGGTTCAAATGTCTGTTTTTTGTTTTTTTTAATCATATAGGCCAAGTTCTTGCTTGCTTGCTTGCTTGCTTGCTTCCTTCCTTTCAAGACAGGAAGGAAAGGAAGAAGCAACGGAGAGGAAAGAATATTTAACAATGTTCATTTATTCAACAAACCTTTAATGAATGTCTACTGTGAGCTAGGCACACTTTTTTTCCCCCTCCGAGACAGTCTCATTCTGTCGCCCAGGCTGGAGTGCAATGGCAATCTCAGCTCACTGCAACCTCTGCCTCTCGAGTTCAAGCAATTCTCCTGCCTCAGCCTCCCAAGTAGCTGGGAAAACAGGTGAGTGCCACCACGCCCAGCTAATTTTTTTGTATTTTTAGTAGAGATGGGGTTTCACCATGTTGACTAGGCTGGTCTCAAACTCCTGACCTTGTCAAGTGATCCTCCCACCTTAGCCTCCCAAAGTGCTAGGATTACAGGCATGAGCCAAGCTAGGCACATTTCTAAATATTAGGGATAAAACAGTGACCAGGAGAAGCAAAACCCCAGCCCTCATGGAACTTACATTCTAGTGGATTGGGGATGAATAATTTAAATGTGTAATACGTCAAATGGTGATAAATGCTATAAAGAAAAATAAAACTGAGTAAGGACCTGGAGAATGATGGGGTAAGAACTGGTATTTTAGATAAGGTGGCCAGGGAAGCCCTTTCTAATACAGTGGCATTTAAGCAGTGACCTGAATGAAGTGAGAGAGCCATCCAAATGGATATCTGGGGAAATAGAGTGCTAGGCATGGGGAATGACAAGTGCAAATACCCTGACTTGGGAGCATGCTTAACTGTCAATCTTCAATTCATTCTACCTGGAAACTTTTCTTAACACCTTAAAAGGTTAAGGTGTTTTATAGCATAGTCTACATAACTTTTTTTTACAGTTCTTAAATCTTAGCATTATTATTTTTTATGCCTGCTAATCCGTCCTTTAGAGACACGGATAATGCCTTACCTGCCACATAGTAGCTGCTGAACAAATATTGATCAAACCAGTCAGTGAGTTTGATTATTTGTTGAGCAATTACTATTTTGTCTACTTAGTATCAATAAATTATTTTTTTAAATCAGAGTAAGCATTCTTCTCAGTCAAGGAATTATAGGAAACATAAATAGATACGTAAGTAAGTAAGAGAAATAATAAGCAGGGAAACCTTGGCCTGCATTATTCAGAGGAAAAAAAGCCAATAACAATGTAAGTGAATATTTTTTAAAAACCCATTGAAAGGTTGTTCTTTACTGAAATATAACCTTCATATTTTGAAAGCTCATGATGAGATCCATAGTTCCTGATACTCAGTGAATTACTCTAATAGTTACTTGAAGTAACTAGGAAAATAAATCTGAAAAGTAAAGTATCACAGAAAAGGTCTTTGAATTGCAAATGGCTTTAGAATAGAACAATTTGCTTTCCAGAAAAAACCCTAAAAGTTACATTTTACTTTCCCTAATTTTTAACTATTTCTACAAAGAAGTTTTTCCACAGTTTCTTTATGATGCTTACTGCATGATATTTTCTGTTTTAGATCCTCAGCATTATAAGACCTGATTTTTACTGGATTCTATTTCTAATGAAATAAATCTTTAGGGTCAGCAGTAGGTGAGGTTTCAAGATTTTTTTTATTTATGAGTTTTTCATTTGTTTATTTTACCTAAAACATCAATCTATTTTGTAGATGTGGCAAAAGCTTCAAAATAAGTAGGAGCATTTCACCACTCAAAGTTACCAGCATTTATACCTAGCAGAATGTCAGTGCAATCTACTTCTTGAAATCTGAGTATCTGTGTCAGTTTTCTATAATTTGGCAACATGATAATGAAATTACTGAGTTTCTCTTTAGATGAGCCTATTTTTTAGTTAATGCTATACGTCAACACTCAGAGATTTCCTTCTCTTCATCTTCCTTTCTCCCTTATTATCCTCACCCCCCTGAAAAAAGCCCGTGCCCATTCGAAAGCTAAAGTTTTCTACAAATTTTTTAACTGACTTACATTTTTTTCTTTCAGTATTTTAACAAAATTGACCTTGCCCTTCTTAGTTTTTCATTATTTTTTTAAGAGACAGGATCTCGCTGTGTTGCCCAGGCTGGAATACAGTGGCTGTTCACAGGCGCAATTCCATGACTGATCATCAGATCCATTTCCTGCCTGGGCTGGTTCATCCCTCCTTAGGCAACTTGGTGGTCCTCTACTCCCAGGAGGTCATCAGACTGATGCCAGACTTAATGTGGACACCCGACTTAATATAGCACCCAATAGCCCAGAACTCCTGGGCTCAAGTGATCCTCCTACCCCAGTCCCAAGTAGCTGGGACTGCAAGCACGTGCCATTTTTTATAGTTAAAAAAAAAACAAACAGTAAGGGTGATCATGGAAAATTAGAAAATAAAGACCTATATATGCATTGTTTACTTAAAATAAGATCATACTAAATGTGCTGTTTTGTAACCTGTTCTTTTCAGTTAACAATCTTCATTTCAGTATCTTTCCATTTTATCAAGTCCATTGTTGAATTTCCCAGTGTAGAACCAAGTTTCACATCTGGTTGTTATGTCCCTAAGTCTCTTTAAAAAAAAAAACCTTTTTTCTTTTCATATCACTAATTGAATTGAGGAGACAGGACCAGCTGTCCTGCAGGATGTCTCACCTTCCAGATGTGTCTGGTTGCTTCCTCCTTTAACTTGTTCCTCTATCCCTTGTATTTCCTGTTAACCAGAGATTAAATTTTATGTCCTGAGAGATCCAAGTGAAACATTTTGGGCTGGAATATGTGGTAAGTGATATATTTCTTATTATGACTTATCAGGAGAAAGCTTCTGGATGGGTCACAATTAAGGAGACCGAAGTTGACCACTGAATTAGGGTATGACTATCTGATCCTTTCACTGTCAAGTTTAATCTTTTTCTTCTTTCAACTAGAAAATAATGTATTTGGTATTACTTTGCACAGTGTGAATCTCTAGGTCCTGGCAAACATATACCTGCATTTAACACTTGCCTGAATCTGTAATTTCATGAGGGATTACATAATGCTAATTTTCTGATTTTTAAAAAAAAAAATTTACTTCTTATTGGATAGCCTTTTGTACAATAGAGTATTTTATTTACTAGGGTTATTGATTTGTTCTGAAATATGGTTGCTCCTGCAAAGACAAGTAAATAATTTTTTTCACTCAGTTGCCAATATTTATCAGCTCAGAGAGTTTTTTGCTGGCTTTCTCCGTTTAAATATTATTGCAGATTCATGGATTTTTATTGCGTCATTGTGTTTCAGTATACTTCAATCATAATTCTTACACATTTGACTAATAGGGAAGAGGACCTTTTAGACTGATTCCTGTGTCTTTTTTCCATGACGTTACATATTTATGGAAATGTTTAAACACAAAAGTATATAGGGAGTGGTATACTGAACTTCCAATGTATCTATCACTCTCAGTTTTAGCAATTAGCAATAATTTTCTAATTTTGTTTTATCTTTCTCCTGCTGCTTTTTTGACACCCTTGATTTTTATCTCATTGGTAGTTGAAAGTTTGTTTTCTGGTGCGGCAAGGTGTCCCATCCCTAGACCTGGAATTACTCATTTCTTTAAGAAGCCCTGATTGTCTTTAGTAACAAATGGCATCAGACAATAAAACCTGGACATAAAGATTATTGGAAGTTTTTAAATTTGATTTTTCTTTACTTTCCCATCATGTGCTTCATCATATTGGTAGCTGTGTTAGTCTGTTCTTGTATTGCTATAAAGGAATACCTGAGATTGGGTAATTTATTTAAAAAAAAAAAAGAGGTTTAATTGGCTCACAATTCTGCAGGCTATACAAACATGGTGCCAGCATCCTCTCAGCTTCTGGGGAGGCCTCAGGGAGCTTTTACTCATGGCAGAAGGCAAAGCAGGAGCAAGCAGGCCACATGGCCAGGGCAGGAGCCAAGGGAGTGTGGCAAGGTGCCACATACTTTTAAGCAAGCAGATCTCACACAAACTCATTCATCACCAAGGGGATGGCACTAAGCCATTCAACAGGGATGCACCCCCATGATCCAAACACCTCCCCCTAGATCCCACCTCCAAGACTGGAGATTACATTTCAACATGAGATTTGGGTGGGGACAAATACCCAAACTATATCAGTAGCCTTGTTCCATAGGCAGGGTTACAGGCATTTGAGTAGTAGAGGAAGGGCACTTCTCAAAGATAGGATAAAAAGCTTTATATTTCTATATTAATTGGTCAAAATGTAAGGCATAGATGACAGAGTAGTCAGCTGTTGACATATAAGTGTTTTTAATAAAGGATTTAAAAAGCAAAACAAAACGCCATTTAGTGTTATCAGTTTGCCTCCACTACAATATACGGAAATTCTCAATTTATATGACTTCTAAAGTTTTGCTTGTTACACACTTTGGTTTCTCATAGTAATAATGCAGATGATGAAATGAATTATTCTCAGTTAATAGGGTTAAAAATGTATTATTGGTTTCCAGTTCTTAAAATCTGTATTCACCTCCTTTCCCTTCTGATGCCCCACCAAAATAAAATGTCTAAAAATGAGAAATGAAGAAGCCAGTAACAGTAAATTGGAGGACTACCCAAGGATGATAGTTGAACAGATTTCCAGATCTCTAATTGAGTACCAGTAGGCCCAACTATACCTTCTTCTCCCCTCCTCATACCTCTTTCACCCCTGCACTTGAATACAGATAGCTGGCAAGAATCCCAGGCAAACACGAGGCAGATTTTCTTTAGAGAGCATGAGAAAGATGAAGGCTTCTAAAGTGTGTGCTGTGTTCGTGTAGCAAAAGAGAAAACACCATCTTCTTTCTGGCATTTGAAAGGTCTGCTGGCTCCCCACCCACTCACCCTGTGGGAACACTGCCAGTCAGCTTATGTCCAGCCCACACAGAGCTCCCTCTTTTTATCCCCTCCAGGGGAACAATCTAGCCAAAATCAGACTATCTTCAAAATAACACAGGAAATCTATGTTGGCTAATGAGTCATTCTCTCTTAAATGTGAATGAGTAACCGAAGATCACCAGGCATGGTGGGAAAAACTAATGGCATGAAAGACTAAATAACCAGGAAAATGGCCAGTGGAAAAAGTAAAACTAGTAAGAAAGAACTTTATTTTTAAAAAAGAAGAATAAATCATCTAATATATTCAGAGATCTAAGGAGATACTGTATCCATTAAACAAGAATAGGAGGACACAAGTTTTTACATTGAAAGGGCACACCAAGCACTGAAATAGAGAATCAAATATGGTACTGTGAGAATTCCAGGATAAACAAAGATCCACAAAGAAATCACATGCATAGTAACAAGAGACTAAATCAAACTGCTTATGAATAACTCTTAATGATTTAAGACAGTAAAGTATTGCCTACAACATGTAGAGAGAAAGTAATATGCAACCATGGATTCTACAACTTGCCACACTATTAATCAAGGGTGAGAGCAGAATACACTTGTTTTCAGACACTGAAGGGTGCAAAGTTTGCCTTCCATTGGAAGTAAAAGAAATGAATGAATTACATATTCACCATCAACTTCTTGAGAAACGGAAATTTAGCATTTAATTTGTTTTTAATACATCATTGCTGCTAAAAGGGTTGAGGGGAAAATGAGAAGGGGGGATTCAAAACAATAAAATTAGTTGTTGATTCACACCATACAATAAATTACAGAGCTACTGTGGCAAACGGCAGTAAACTACTCCCTTTACTCTCAGCAGGCTGAAATGTATCATACATTATACTATAACTATCCATAATTTCCCATATTTCCCATTCATCCCAGTAAAAAGTAACCCAGGACTACTTGCATTGCAATCACAACAGGCTCATACACCATATGGCCAGAAGAAGCAACAGCGTCACATTTTCCTTCCATCAGGACTGGAATGACATGATCTGTCTTAAATTTAAGAGCATCATTCTGACTGCTGTGTTGAGAACAGACTTAAGGGTGGAGTAGTAGGGTAAGGGTAGAAGGAGAGACCAGTTTGAATATCACTGCTGTGTTCCAGGTGAAAGATGGCAGTGGTTCTGACATGGTAGTAACAATGTAGTTGGTGAAAAGACATCAGATTCTGGGTATAATTCGAAGGTAGAGCCAAGAGAATTTCCTGACTTATGGTATATTGAGTGAATAAGAAAGGGTCAAGATTTTTAGTCTGAGCAGTAGGAAGGGAGGAACAGATTGAGGAAAAGATTGGAAGTTAAGTTTTGGATGTTATTTCAGAAATTTATTTGACCTCCAAATAAAGATATATGTATTTGCATATATGTATCTGCAGCTCTGAAGAAGGGCATGGCCTGGTGAGATAATTTGGGGATAGTCAGCCTTGTATTTAAAGGCATGAGGTTGGGTGAGATCAAAGTGAATAGAGATAAAGAAGGCAAAAGACTGGGACCCTAAGGTACTCTAACATTTAACAATTAGGGAGATGAAAAGGAAGACTCAAAGAAGAGAAGAACAACCAGTGGGATTTTAGGAGAATCAAAAGAGAATGGTACCCTAGAAACCATGGGAAGAAAATGTTTCAAGAAGGAAAGAGCCATTGACTGTTTTATGCTGTTAGGAGGTCAGGTAGGATGAGCACTAAAAATTCGTTGTTGGATTTAGCAACATGGATGTTGGTGTTTACCTTGAAAAGGTCTACTGTGTTTTTTCAGACAGCTACTAAAGTGTTAGGACATAAATACTTGTATATAAGTAGTTATTTGGCCCTAACTATTTAATAAATGAAACTACATGTTGAGCATCCCAAGTTCAGAAATCCAAAATACAAAATGGTTCAAAATCAAAAACTTTTTGAGCATCAATGTGATGTTCTAAAGAAATACTCAGTGAAGCGTTTCAGATTTTAGATCTGGGGTGCTGAACTGTTAAGTGTAATACACATATTCCCAAATCTGAGAAAAATCCAAAATCCAAAACCCTCTGGTCCCAAGCATTTTGGGTACAGTACAGGATACTCAAACTGATTTAGGTATTTCTTTTGGCCTAGGGGGCATTGTGAAAAATTACTGAGATATCAAGGGAGCCACAAACTAAGAAAGTTTGAACATCTCTGCTTTAGAAGCTTATGCTATTCTAAGGATTTAGAAGCATAGCTATTCTAAGGATTTCACCAAAAGGAGGAAACACCTCTTACCTTTTTTTTGTGCTGAAAAGTTTCAGTTTGCAATTTTAAATCTGATCCAAAATGGTCCTAATACAGTTGTTTCAACATTTAAAAAAAAAAAAAAAAAAAAAGCAAAGACAACTTTATCCTTTGAAATGCTGGTAGTACATCTTTGCATGATTTTTTTTCTTCTTGCCTCCATAGGTATGGTCTGAATATGCGTTGCTTGGCAGCTCGGGTCAACTATAAGACTTTGATTATTATCTGCGCACTCTTCACTTTGGTCACAGTACTTTTGTGGAATAAGTGTTCCAGTGACAAAGCAATCCAGTTTCCACGGCGTTTGAGTAGTGGCTTCAGAGTGGATGGATTAGAAAAAAGAGCAGCAGCATCTGAGAGTAACAACTATATGAACCACGTGGCCAAACAACAGTCTGAGGAAGCATTCCCTCAGGAACAGCAGAAAGCTCCCCCTGTTGTTGGGGGCTTCAATAGCAATGTGGGAAGTAAGGTGTTAGGGCTCAAATATGAAGAAATTGACTGTCTCATAAATGATGAACACACAATTAAAGGGAGACGAGAGGGGAACGAAGTCTTTCTTCCATTCACTTGGGTTGAGAAATATTTTGATGTTTATGGAAAGGTGGTTCAGTATGATGGCTATGATCGGTTTGAATTCTCTCATAGCTATTCCAAAGTCTATGCACAGAGAGCCCCCTATCACCCCGATGGTGTGTTTATGTCTTTTGAAGGCTACAATGTGGAAGTCCGAGACAGAGTCAAGTGCATAAGTGGGGTTGAAGGTTGGTATCTGTCTGCTTCACTTGCATTTTTCAAGCATGACTGTGTTGAAGAATAAGAAAATGTTGTTAATTATACATCAAGTACGTAGCTTACTATCAAAAGACCTTTCATCACTCTAATTTAGCAGGGAGGAACAGGTTAAGTCTGAACCTAGGGCAGCTTTCTAGATACTATGACTTAAGGGCTGCCGTAAGACCATACCTGGGCAAATAAAATTATTTTATTAACCTAACTCTGAATCTAAAATTCTCACCAGTAAGGTAAAGGCACTGCTTCTCCAGAATTTTGCATTAAAATATATAGCTAGAATCCTATGAGAGATGGGAAAAGGAAACCATCCGGTGGACCCATCAATATACCAGTGCAGTCTGGTTACCTAATTAATCAAGTGTCATCTCTGGAAGGAGGTTTCAAGTCTTCAGAACAAGACAATATGTAGATGCTTTTTCTCTGGACTTACACTGAACTCCTAGTCTATTACATACTGTTTTTCATTGTCTTTAAAACCTGGGGCAGTAAGAGTTCCTTGTGGATACAATTAATATGCTTTGGAATTTGCTTTTCAAACCAGAAACCCAAATTGAATTTGACTTTAAAGTATATCACTTTAAAGTATATCACAACAGAGGAAAGGGCTTAATATGTTTTGAGATTTCTTGGTTTGGGATTTACTTTCCTCATTTTGTTATAAAGTGATTTTAAGATCTTAATATTTTAAAATCTTTATTGAAATAAGCTTTTAACTAAACTTAATATATATTTTTTTGCTCTGAAAAGAAGTTTGTGCTCACTTGGTGACCGTGTGGATGTTTTCGGACTCCTACAGACCAAAGGATTATAGCCCACCCATGTCTGTGAAGTTAATGGTGTATTTATTCATCAAGTTGGAAATTGGAATTTACATATCTGATGCAGGAGTTTTTTCCTTTGTTTTTACTACTTATATAATTTTTTATAATATCTTTTTCTCTTCTTTTGAGACAGCATCTCACTCTGTCACCCAGGCCTGGAGTGTAGTGACACTGTCATGGCTCACTGCAGTCTCGATCTACCAGGCTCCACCATGCCCAGCTAATTCTTTTTAATTTATTTTTTGTAAAGACAGTGTCTCACTGTGTTGTCCAGGCTTATCTCAAATTCCTGGACTCAAGCAGTCCTCCTGCCTTAGGCTCCCAAAGTGCTGGAATTACAGACATGAGGCACCGTGCCTGGTCAATATCCTTACCAAATGTTTAGAAGAGAGAAGCGACCAGATTCACCTACATTTTTACCACCTCAATATAATTATTATTATTTTTGTATTTTCTCTGGAGGGCTTTGTACTTAGACATGTATTTTAGCATAATCATAATGACATTTACTATACAGTGATTCAGGACAGTAATAGAGATTTCAAAGATATTCAGAGTCAAACCTTTTTTTCTGGCAATTTTTTAAACGCATAAAATTAATAGATGCCTAAATTCTAAAATAAAAAAGTAAAAAGTACCCATGACCACCATTAATATTTTGACTTTTTCCCCCAATCTTTTTGTTGTTGTAGAAATATATTTTTTATTTTATTTTATTTTGTTTTTAACTTTTAAGTTCAGGGGCACATGTGCAGCTTTGTTATATAGGTAACCTCATGTCATGGAGATTTGTTTTACAGATTATTTTGTCACCTAGGTATTAAGCCTAGAACCCATCAGTTATTTTTCTGATCCTCACCCACCACCTACCCTCCACCCTCCAGTAGGCCCCAGTATGTGTTGTTCCCCTCTATGTGTCCATGTGCTTTCATCATTTAGCTCCCACTTAGAAGTGAGAACCACACAGTATTTAGTTTTCTGTTCCTGCATTGGTTTGCTAAGGATAATGGCCCCTAGCTCCGTCCATATTTCTACAAAGAACGTGATTTCTTTCTTTTTATGGCTGCATACTAGAAATGCATCTTTTAAAAAAATTCAGATCATACTGTATGGTCAGTTTTTATTCTGTTATTTTCTACTTAACATGACTATTTCCTCTCACTGAATATTTATTGAACATTTTAATAACTAGTATTTGTAGTCAAGACATGCCATGATATATGTAATGTATGAGACCCGCTCTTTAGTTGTACACTTAGGTCATTCCCAGGTTTTTTATGGTTCTTTTTTTTTTGAGATGGAGTCTCGGTCTGTTGCCCAGGCTGGAATGCAGTGGCGCGATCTCGGCTCACTGCAAGCTCCGCCTCCTGGGTTCACGCCATTCTCCTGCCTCAGCCTCCCAAGTAGCTGGGACTACAGGCACCTGCTACCATGCTGAGCTAATTTTTTGTATTTTTAGTAGAGACAGGATTTCACCGTGTTAGCCAGGATGGTCTCTATCTCCTGACCTCGTGATCCGCCTGCCTCGGCCTCCCAAAGTGCTGGGATTACAGGCATGAGCCACCACGCCCGGCCCTTATGTTTTTTAATTAATGTTTTATTTTTAATTTTTGTGGGTACATAGTAGGTGTATGTATTTATGGGGTATATTAGATATTTTTATATAGGCATGCAATGTAGAATAATAATCACATCAAGGTTAATGGCATATCCATCACCTCAAACATTTATCCTTTATTTGTGTTACAAACAATCCAGTAATATTCTTTTAGTTATTTTTAAATGTATAATAAATTAAGATCGAGTGAATGAAATCTGGTATTTGGTAGCACAAAGGGTAACTACATTTCCATTTCTTTGCTATTATAAATGTTGCAGATTTTCATTGTTAATTTTTATTTGCTATTTTAATTTTATTCTCATTGTAGTGTATTCCTATTCTGAGAATATAATTAACTGCAATGTCAAATAACCTGCCAAACCTTTGTACTCTTTTGCCAGCCGTTTTCCAGAAAGGTGGAACTTGCTCCTACTTCCAGTAGCAGAGTATGAGGGTGTCATTTTCACCCAACTCTTGCCATCATGGAACATTGTTTTTCTGTCTGTTGGTTACAAAGGGATATTATAATTTTCTCTCTTTAACAACTAGTGAGGTCAGATATCTTTTTCTTATACTTTTTGCCATATTTTCATGTTCTTTACCCCTTTTTCTCATGTGGTAAGTGGAGTTTTTAAAAAATGTATTTGTGTGAACTTATGTAGTAAGGGTAGCAATACTCATATATATGTTAAAGATATTTCTTCAATTTGGTTGTCTTTTCATTTTACATATGATTTGTTGGTTTTAGAAGTTTTTAGTTCCATTTATTGAACTTATGGGGTTTTTTTGGATCTTTGTGCCTCTTCGTTTTATGCTTAGAAAGGCACTTGCCATACCACATTATGATCAGCTTTTCACTTTTAATTTCTCTGACAGTTTTATGGTTTCATTTTTTTACATTTAACTTCTTTAGTTCTGCTAAATTGATTTATATTTTGGCAAATGGTACAAAGTCACAGCCTAATTTTAAACGTTTTTCCCCAATATGTATTGAATCATCTCTTTTCCCACTGATTTTGATGGAATATTCGTCTTTACACTAAATTTAGGAGTACTAGAATGAGTTTCTGGGCTGCTGTTTGGTTTCATTGATCAGTCTCAGTTCTTGTGCTAGTTGCACATTATTGTAGTCACCAGTCATCTTTAATGAGGTTGTATAAACTACCTTTTATTTTAATTACAGAGAGGATCCCCCTCTTGGAGGAAAGATACAAATGTTAAAAAGCTTATCTGTAGCCTACCTAATTCCATAAACATTGTTTTGAATATACAACAAAACACTTAAAATTCTGTAGATTCCCAGTCTCCGCTGTGCTCATCAGATTCTTATTAATTTTAGAACTACAGATAGTAGTTTATCTCTCAATACATACGTGATTCAGCAATACAATATTATATAAATGTAGGATTTGTAGCTCCTATGTAAGAAATTACTAAGATATGGCCAGGCGCAGTGGCTCAAGCCTGTAATCCCAGCACTTTGGTAGGCCGAGGCAGGCGGATCACGAGGCCAGGAGATCGAGAACATCCTGGCTAACACAGTGAAACCCCGTCTGCACTAAAAAATACAAAAAACTAGCCGGGCGAGGTGGTGGGCGCCTGTAGTCGCAGCTACTCGGGAGGCTGAGGCAGGAGAGTGGCGTAAACCTGGGAGGCGGAGCTTGCAGTGAGCTGAGATCTGGCCACTGCACTCCAGCCTGGGTGACAGAGCGAGACTCCGTCTCAAAAAAAAAAAAAAAGAAAAAAAAAGAAATTACTAAGATAAACACTAATACCAAACATTTAAAAGTTGTGCTTAGAACTTTACAAAAGGTAATCCATTAATGAATTATTTCAAGAATCTGTGGTGAAATATACAAACGAAATTCGTGTTTTAAAAAACACTTCTTAAGAATTACATTTTAATAGGAAAGATATGAAAAAGAATTTCAAGCTGTTTATATTTTAAATTGCCAAGTCACAGCTGGCTTTTTTTTTTTTTTTTTTTTTTTTTTTTTGAGACAGAGTCTTGCTCCATCATCCAGGCTGGAGTGCAGTGGTGCCACTTTGGCTCACTGCAACCCCCGAGTCCTGGGTTCAAGCGATTCTCCTGTCTCAGCCTCCCAAGTAGCTGGGATTACAGGCACCCGCCACCACTCCCAGCTAACTTTTTGTATTTTAGTAGAGATGGGGTTTCACCGTGTTGCCCAAGCTGGTCTCAAACTCCTGAGCTCAGGCAATCCACCCATCTCAGCCTCCCAAAGTGCTAGGATTACAGGCGTGAGCTACCGTGCCCAGCCACAACTGGCTTTTTAAGCAAATACATTAACCATCAGATGACATACCTAATTAGTAGACCACACTTTGACATTGGAGGGAAAGATGAGTATGTAGTAACTTGATAAGTATAAATGTTTAAGAAAATTTCAGGATTAATATTGAAAATAGAACTGTGGTGACATTAACTATATGCATCTAAATTGTGCAGAATTCGAATGTATGAAACAGGATTATGAAACGTGACATCTATAGCCATGAGCAAGAGTAACACACATAAAAAACCAGTCCTTAAAAGGTAATTTGCAGCATTGCACTATTTGTTAACAAATAATGAATGAGAGTGAAAGAATACTTAATTTTTGTTTTTCACATCTGGTTAATTTGGTACTAGATCTGGTCAGTATGAGAGCAGTATTATGAGGAAGCCCACAACTTCCTGATAATCCTGTAAGATTCCCCAGAAGTAAATCAGTGAGGAGTGGTATTAGGAATAGGCTTGTAAATGTCTTGATATGATTATTCATTTTGTTTCTCTATTTTATAGGTGTGCCATTATCTACACAATGGGGACCTCAAGGCTATTTCTATCCAATCCAGATTGCACAGTATGGGTTAAGTCATTACAGCAAGAATCTAACTGAGAAACCTCCTCACATAGAGGTATATGAAACAGCAGAAGACAGAGACAAAAACAACAAGCCTAATGACTGGACTGTGCCAAAGGGCTGCTTTATGGCTAATGTGGCTGATAAGTCTAGATTCACCAATGTCAAACAGTTTATTGCACCAGGTAAGTTATGTGTTATATGTGCCTGCTAATTTTATGTTGGTTTATGGGACCCTGATATTCCCTTAAAATTTTAATATGGTTTAAAAAACACATAAGCAGACCCTTTATGTTACATATATAAAGCAACAAATGGTGTCACCCCAGTGAAATCTGTAAAAAAGATAGAGCTAAAAAGTCAAGGTTATAAAAAGGAATATTTACTATGTAAAGAGCCAAGCCATAGATTGAATGGTAAGGTCCGGGTTACTGCACAATGTATACCTGCCTCCAGGGGTCTATATCCAATAGGAAAGAAGTTCCTCCATTTAGTATTTCAGTACAGTATAGTTTAATTTTTAAACTTTTGCAGTAAATAGAATGGTTTTAAGGAGATAGCCATCCTTTCCTTTGCCTACCCTTTGCCAATAGCTTTTAATTTTTTCAGGATAATATAGCATTACCAAAGAGACCTGTTTCCCATATTGGAATTTGTTAATGTAGTAGATTATCTCAAACTTCATGTAAAGCCATTTTCATTAATAAAATAATTTACAAAATCAAATTAACTTTATGCAGCATTTCCCCTTTTACTAAGACAGTCTCATTAATTAGAATCTAATGCATTTTCCTGCACTAATCAATATCAATGAGAATTAATGAGTCCATTACTTAAGAAGACAATGAAATAATTTTAGTTAGCACCTCAGGCTAATTCTCTATGGGGGAATGTTGTCAAGTACAGAACTTATTCCACCCTCCCACCAATCTTGCCGTTGGTAAATGAAAAGAGAGGAAAGGTTATAAGACCTCTTCTGTATTCTCTTCTTCTTCTTCATTGATGACTGTGTAATTTATAGACACTGAAAGCCACAATACAAACCTACTCATTCTAGATAGCCTTAAGTAATGAATTTATGAGTACTGAATGCAGTGCAAATAATAGATGACCTTTAATTTTTGTTCTGTGACTAGAACTCCTTTTTTCCCATGGCACTCTGTGATATTCTGGTACACAGAGCATCTTTGCTTATTGTAAACAGCAGGTTTGGCTGAATGAGAAAGTACAACTGAATGTTTAAGAATATTTAGGTTGTGATACCTAAGAGGTTATTGCAACAGGAAATGATTAGACTATGCAAAAGAACTTTTGGGTGCACTCAAGAAACTTATTTTTGCACCAGTTAATAATGGTTGTCTGGATTAGGGTGGAATCAGCAGCCCTCACCTTGATCTCCTTGAGTGTTTAGAAGGTTTTCTAGGACAGTCTTTTGAACTCTGTCCTGTTTAGAGCAACAGATTTCATTGTGCACTTTTGGGTGCTCTGAGTAATACAAAAGATAGGTTCCCACATCTTAAGTGAGGGATCTTCACCTTAGCCCCTCATTCTGTAGCCAGTAGCTGGAGATAAAACTACTTCCTAAGATGATTTTAAGCATATAGAGGAGAGAACTCTGTCTCTAACAGCCAGTCTGTGAGTGGGACACAGCTATTCTAAGTTGGAACTCCCTGTTGGTGGAAGCGTGCTAGCTGGGAATGGAATTCTGTGTGTGCATGTACAGGTTGAGTATCCCTTATCTGAAATGCTTGGGACTAGAAGTGTTTCAGATTTTGGAATATTTACATATACATAAATATCCTGGGGATGGGACTGAAGTCTAAACACAAAATTCTTTTATATTTCATATGCTATACACATAGCCTGAGGGTAACTTTTTATAATATTTTTAATAATATATGCCACCCATCATGAGGGAAGATGTGGAATTTTCCACTTGTGGCATCATGTTAGCATTCAAAAAGTTTTGGATTTTGGAGCATTTCAGATTTCGGAGTTTTGAACTAAGGATGCTGCACCTCCAGTTGCATACTATAAGAGTATGAGAGAAGGTGAGTTGGAGATACGTGGGAGTTACTGCTCAGAACAGAGTGGAGGAAGGGAATCAAAGAGGTGAGACTATTTTATTGAAGCATAGGTATGAGAAAGGAGAGTTTTTAGAGTATATAGACCTCATGGGAGATAAATTCAGAGAATCACCATTAAGAGGAAATTGGAACTTGTACATAAAAGCATTTTGCATAAAAGCAAATATAAAAGAATTTTGTGTTTAGACTTCAGTCCCATCCCCAGGATATTTATGTATATGTAAATATTCCAAAATCTGAAACACTTCTAGTCCCATAAAAGCATAGGCCCAAGTGAGGTGAGATACTGGAGGACCACAAGCTGAATGCTGTTGGCCTTTTTTTTTTCTCTTTCTTGGCCTTGAATTTTTTTTCTGAAAGGGGATAAAATCAAATATGGGTAAAGAGTCATATAATAGGTTCTGCAGCATATTTTTGTTGTTTATTTGCTTATTTGTTGAGTAATGTTTTCCTTTTTCTAATTTTAAAATTGAATGAATTGAAACTTTAGGCCTGTCCTACTCTATCAAATTAAATGAGCTTTCCCTTTCCTCAAGCACACTTTTCATTTGATTTCCATGACCTCACTTTCTCCTATCTCTGTAGCCATTCTTGCTCAGGCTTCTTGGGAGCTTCTCTTCTTCTGCCTGATTCTTCTTTCTCTCGGTGTTTCTCAAGATTTTGAGTAGGGCCTCTGCTCATGCTACATAGTAAATCTGTTGATTAAATGAATGGATTGATAACAGTTTTTGTTGGATATGAAACAGTGATTTAAAGGCTCTTCTTTTTTTCCCCAGCTTTATTGAGGTATAACTGGCAAACGTATACAATGTGATGCCTTGATATACACAGATATTGTGAAATGATTACCATAATTAAATTAGTTAACACATCCATCACCTCATAGTTACCTTTCTTTGTATGGTGGTGGTGGTGGTGAGAACATTTAAGAGATATTTTAGCACATTTCAGGCATACAGTACAGTAAACTGTAGTCACCATGCTGTACATTAGACCCCTAGAACTTATTCGTCTTATATCTGAAGTTTGTACCCTTTGATCAACATCTCCCCATTTTTCCCACCCCCCAGCCCAACAACCACCATTCTACTTTCCTGTGAGTTCATTTGTTTGGGGGTCCACATATAAGTGAGATCATACAGTATCTTTCTCTGACTTGTCACACGTAGCATAATGCCTTCAGGGTTCATCTATGTGGTCACAAATGGCAGGATTTCCTTCTTTGTTATGGCTAATATTCTATTCTATATGTATGTGTGTGTATGCACACACACACATATACACCATGTTTTCTTTGTTTATCCATACTAGACACTTAGGTTGCTCCCATGCCTTGGCTATTGTGAATAATGCTGCAAAGAACACAGGAGTACAGATATCTCTCTTTTTGAGATAATTGATTTCATTTCCTTGGAGTATATACCAGGAAGTGGGATTGATGGATCATTGGTAGTTCTATTTTTGATTTTTTGAGGAACCTTCATTCTGTTTCCTAATGACTATGCCAATTTACTTTCCCACCCAAAGTGCACAAGGGTTCCCCTTTCTCCACATCGTCACCAGTACTTCTTATCTCTTCCCTTTTTGATGATAGTCATCCCAACAGGTGTAAGGTGATGATATATCATTGTGGTTTTGCTTTGCATTTATTTCCTTGGTGATTAATGATGTTGAGCACCTTTTTATATACCTTTTGGCCACTCATATATCTTCTTTGAAAAAGTGCCTATTCAGATCATTTGCTTATTTTTTAATCAGATTTTTTTTTTTGCTATTTATATAAGTTCCTGATAGATTTTGGATATTAGCCTCTTACAAGATATATGCTTGTACCTATTCTCTCCTGTTCTATAGGTTGCTTTTCATTTTGTTGATTGTTTCCCTTGCTGTGCAAAAGCTTTTCAGTTTGATGTCGTCCCACTTGTTTGCTTGTGCCCCTTTTGCTTGTACATTTGATGTCAAATCTAAACAATCATTGCTAAGACCAATGTCAAAAGTATTCTTAAATGTTGATCATCCTTTATTGCCTAAAGTGCATGTATATGTGTCACATATACCAAAAATAAACAGTTACGGTAACTCCTGGGAATAACTGGTCAGGAGAGGATGGGTCATGGGCTTCAAACAATAAAAAAACAAAACTTTCTATTAGATTTGAAGGAGGAATCTTCAGATAGCCTAGTACTTCCAGTAGAGCTCAGAACCTTACCTGGTACATTGCCAAACTGGTGGCCACCATCCCATTTGCTCCCATTCAGATCCTCCTGAATGATGCCAGGAGGTTATTTAACCTCCTCTGTGTATCTATAAAATGGGAATTAAATGATTTGTAAGATTGTTGTGAAGATTATAATTGTTGGTTGGTTAATTTGAGGATTGTGACTTCTGTCACTTCTCCTGGATGACTCAGTAACCCCCTCTGCTGGTGTTACAGTCTTCGGGAAATTAATACATTGGCTTTTTAAAAGATTACATCCCTTGACATTGTTCATTACTGAGTTCTTTGGACTGGTTTGTCATATGAAGACATAAGGTGACTGATTAAACCATGTCATTTCATTATATTTGTGTAAATAAAATTGAAATTCTGGGAGGAAATGGGTACTCTTTTCAGCTTCTGAAATTCTGGGAGGAAATGGGTACTCTTCCAGCTTCCTCACACTTGGACTTCTAAAGATGGGTCATTGTTATCCACTTTGGCCAGAATAGATGTCATAGTTAATAATCCCATCTGATGAGAATGAAAAAATAAGTAGCACTCAAGATAGTCTGCTCCACTGAATATAATTTAATCTTGAGTGGTTCATAAGTCAATTCAGAATCCTACAATGTTTCAGGGACGTTGTCCTGAACTTCAGATCCCATTTTACTATAGATGCAGAAAAATACTAGTTAAGAGAGAGAGTACATGTTGACATTTTGCCAGATAAAATGGATTTTTTACTGTATTAGAAGTTTGGCTGGGCGCGGTGGCTCACGCCTGTAATCCCAGCACTTTGGGAGGCCGAGGCGGGCGGATCACAAGGTCAGGAGATCGAGACCACGGTGAAACCCCGTCTCTACTAAAAATACAAAAAATTAGCCGGGCGCGGTGGCGGGCGCCTGTAGTCCCAGCTACTCAGGAGGCTGAGGCAGGAGAATGGCGTAAACCCAGGAGGCGGAGCTTGCAGTGAGCCGAGATCGCGCCACTGCACTCCAGCCTGGGCGACAGAGCGAGACTCCGTCTCAAAAAACAAAAACAAACAAACAAACAAAAAAAAAGCAGAAGTTTACTTCTGACATCATTTTTTCTGTTAAGTTACTCAGAGCATTGTTTGATGCATAAGTCTATGAGGATGTTCTCATTCTTGATACAACTTTCAGAATTGTCTGTTCCATCCAATGAAGTAATTAAGAGCCTTGGGCCAAATATAACCATACTGCTAGAGTCCAGTGTTACAAGAGTTAAATGATCAATTCAACATACTGATGCCCTCCAAGTATACACTATCATCAGTTCACATTTATTTTTCCCTTTTTCTTTTTTTTTTAAGAGACAGAGTCTTGTTCTGTCACCCAGAATGAGAGTGGTGTGATCATAGCTCACTTCAGCCTCAAACTCCAGGGCTCAAGCAATCCTCCCACCTTAGCCTCCCAAGTACCTAGGACTACAGACACATGCCACTGCACTTGGCTATTTTATTGTATTTTTTGTAGAGTTAGGGTCTTGCTTTCTTGGCCAGACTGGTCTCAAGCTCCTCACTTCAAGCAGTCCTTCTGCCTTGGCCTCCCAAACTGCTGAGTGTGACCAGTTGTGCCCAGCCCAGTTTACATTTCTGATCTTTGCTCCTGGTGACACACTAAAGATTTTTTTCAAGGATTCTGCAAAGCAGAGATCTGCTTCTATGGCTGTGTCTAAGAGAAGCTTTCTATTGAATATTCTTATAAGAATACCATCTCCAATATCATTTGTCTTTTTCACAGTCTGAACCTGAGTCCAGGAAACCTGGATTCTAGTCACTGCTCTACCACTAATTAGCTTTTGGCATTGGGCAAACCATTTAACCTTGCAAAGTCTACATATCTTCACCTCTAAAATGGAGATGTAATATAATTCCTGCCCTACCAGCTTCAGAAGATTAGGTATCAAATGAGATAATACATGTGAATGCATTTTGGACATTTAAGCTGTGGAAAGATCAAGATATTAAGATTTTCCTTTAATATTTTTAAATTTGTACTACATATATTTTTGTTGTTCTTATTCTTGCTGCTGCTGCTGCTGCTATTTTAATATGCTCAGTTTCTTGGTAGATCTAGATCAGCAGTATTCAAAAAGTCATCTTTCTGGGAATTAACCATCATTAATAACTATAAATATTCAAGAGAAATTTGCTCTTTAATAATTTGTCAGATAAAACAGCTTTAACTATTTTTTTAGCCTCTGAAGCCAGTGGCTTTGGAAAAATAACCATCATTTATTACTATATTCTACTCCATTGTCTTTTTAAAAATCCTCACAATTACCCTGCAAAGTAATATTATCTCTATTTAACATGTGAAGAAACTGAGGCTCAAAGAAACTGCATCTTGCCAGACTTCTCAAAGCTAGTGGTTGAACAAAAATTCAAATCTGAGGTTTTTAAACTCCAAAGCCTGTGCTTTACCCTGCCCACTCCACCATTCTCTCACTTTTTGTTGTATACGTGAGCCCATTGCTTAATTTCCAGAAATTTTGTTAGCACTTCTAGCAAGTATGTGAAAGCAAATCTATCATTTTCGAAATCAAATTAATAATGTGTTGTGGAACGAGACCAGGCAACCCGGGTTCAAGTCTTGTACCTTGGGCAAGTTACTTCCTTGTGTCTCAGCTCCTCATCCATAAAGTAGGAACAGTAATAGCACCTACCCTTGTAATTGTTCAGGGGATTAAATGAGTAAATAGATGTAAAGCCCTTAGAACATAGTAAGTACATATTAAATGCTAAATAATTTAAAATTCATGTATAATAACCATTTCTTCTAGCTTCTTTCTTGCAATATTATGTGCTGAGCCAGCTTTTGGCTTTTTCTTTTTTTCCTGTTTGCAGAATAGGTATACTAGAATAGTCATTGATTTTACTGATCAGCTAGTATTAGATTTAGAAAAGGCAGTTTTGATCTACAGTACCTTAGCCATTTACTCTTAATCCTCTACTATAAACTAGACAGGGCAAAAGGTAAGAGCTTTGATCTGATGCTCACAAGCCATCATGAACTCACCAATTCTTTCATTTGTTTTTGGTTAATTTAGTAAAAAATAAAATTACAAATGATCTGATACTGAAAATATTTAAGGGTTAATTTTGTGTGGTCAGGGTTTTCAAGGATGAATTGCAATTTGATTTCAAATACAAAAGTGCTTTTCTTCTAACCAGTCTGTTGGTATATTCTCCCCTGCAGAAACCAGTGAAGGTGTATCCTTGCAACTGGGAAACACGAAAGATTTTATTATTTCATTCGACCTCAAGTTCTTGACAAATGGAAGCGTGTCCGTGGTTCTAGAGACCACAGAAAAGAATCAGCTCTTCACTATACATTATGTCTCAAATGCTCAGCTAATTGCTTTTAAAGAAAGAGATATATACTATGGCATTGGGCCCAGAACTTCATGGAGCACAGTTACCAGGGACCTGGTCACTGACCTCAGGAAAGGAGTGGGTCTTTCAAACACAAAAGCTGTCAAGCCAACCAAAATAATGCCCAAGAAGGTGGTTAGGTTGATTGCAAAAGGTAAGGGATTCCTCGACAACATTACCATCTCTACCACAGCCCACATGGCTGCATTTTTTGCTGCTAGTGATTGGCTAGTAAGGAACCAGGATGAGAAAGGTGGCTGGCCAATTATGGTGACCCGTAAGTTAGGGGAAGGGTTCAAGTCTTTAGAGCCAGGATGGTATTCTGCCATGGCGCAAGGGCAAGCCATTTCTACATTAGTCAGGGCCTATCTGTTAACAAAAGACCATATATTCCTCAATTCAGCTTTAAGGGCAACAGCCCCTTATAAGTTTCTGTCTGAGCAGCATGGAGTTAAAGCTGTGTTTATGAATAAACATGACTGGTATGAAGAATATCCAACCACACCTAGCTCTTTTGTTTTAAATGGCTTTATGTATTCTTTAATTGGGCTGTATGACTTAAAAGAAACTGCAGGGGAAAAACTCGGAAAAGAAGCAAGGTCCTTGTATGAGCGTGGCATGGAATCTCTTAAAGCCATGCTGCCCTTGTATGACACTGGCTCAGGAACCATCTATGACCTTCGTCACTTCATGCTTGGCATCGCTCCTAACCTGGCTCGCTGGGACTATCATACCACCCACATCAATCAGTTGCAGCTACTCAGTACCATTGATGAGTCCCCGATCTTCAAAGAATTTGTCAAGAGGTGGAAAAGCTACCTTAAAGGCAGCAGGGCAAAGCACAACTAGAGCTCACAACCAAAATTATACTTCAGCCTCTGCCGTACACAGAAACTACAGGCTCTGTCTCAGGAGAGCACAGGCACATTTTAAAAGGTTATGTACTAGGTTTTTGTGGATTCTATCAAAGTGATAAGTGATCCTTAAAACCAGCCTTCTAAAATAATTGCATTCCATGGGTTGGGTATTTAGACATGTAGGTGGCATTTAGAACACAATGTTTAATCAATGGGCTGAACAAAGATGTTTCACTTTGCCTTGCCCATCACCCTATACAGTTTCGCAGATAGTCTAGTCACTCTTTGTGAGAAAGATAATGGTAAGTAGTTGCTACTGGCCAACTGTCTAGCACTTACCTGAAAACTTAGTATGGAGCTCTTTTAAAATGTGATTATTTATATTTATGTTGAAAGCAGACTTTAAAAAAATAATGTGCTGTAATACAGTAAATATGTACTTGTAGCCTGGATAGCAGACTGTGTTCAACTTTTTAAAAAGATGTTTCATTTCTATAGATTAATTTCTTGGGAGCAAATGAGTATTTGTTGCATTTGTTCAATTTGTTGTATATGGTGAATATTTAATTATGGTTTTCTTGAAATGTGTAAATTAAAAACACAACCAGTGTTCAGGCTTCACAGTTATATAATGTAAGCACAACTAAAATGAAACCTGTTGACTGCACAAGAAATTACAAAAATGTTTCTGTTTTGAAACTTGATCTACAATCAGTAAAAGTTTGATAATCAGTGTATCCCTCCCCAACCCCCATTGGGACAGTTTCTTTTTGTCACTATCTAGAATTTTGTATTTTATTTCAGACTATACCTTGGAGTTTTGTATATTTTGAGAGAGATATTTTTGGGACATTATTTCGGAAACTTATTACAAATCTAAATTTGGAAAGGAGCTAGTAGCTTTAAGGCCACCACCATATTTTATTTTTTTAGGATTTTTCCCCCTTTAAATAAAAATATTAGATCAAATACTACATACAAGAATCATAGCAAAGTTTTTTTTTTCCTACCAAGATCATTCTTGATCATCAGCTTCCCAAACTAGTGAGTCTGTGCATCATTGGTTTTTTTTTTATTTAATTTTAAGTTATTCTAGCTATTAGATAGAAGAGATGTTACTGCATTTATGTGTAATCAGATCTTTATTTAGGTATATATATTCTCCTATACCGCACATAAATAGATTTCAGAGCCCCCATACAATGGGCAGTGTCTGCTATAGGGCTTCAGGCATTAAATAAAACCGAGGGATGTTGATTTTGCTGTGACAGTACACTAAATCAATAGTATATCTTATACAGTTTGAAAATATGATACCCTACACTTTCAGGGGACCGAGTCTGACAAACACAATGCATTTATCTGTGACCTGTATCAAGTGCACATTTAGGAGCCAGGTAGGTTACCTGCTTACACACTATATTTTAATTGAATTCAAACTACCAAGCACTACTTAGAAACTGGAAAACATATATATATATATGTTAGCATCAAAGAGGGCAGAAGCAAAGAAGATACAGATCTGCACTGAAGACATTAAACTGACCATAGAAAAGTAAGCTTGAACTCCCAATTGATGTGACCACACTCTTCTTAATTTTGCTCACAATAAAAACACTTTTGAGTTATTAGGCTTACCCCTAGCTTTTGATCTTTGCATTTCATATATGTTAGATGTCTCAACAAGAATATCTGGTCTCCCCTAATTTTTATTCCCAGTGCCGATGTGCAAAATAAACTTTCTCCAATCTGGGAACCTTTCTTACTTCCCCATATTTGTTATTATTAAGAATGGTTCATACGTCTGCTTTGTTTGCATACTGGTCTTCAGATTATGAGACTCGATGATAACAGTATGGTACTGCTTCTGTGACAAATACCGTGCCTTAACAATGTGGCTGTCCTTTTCCACTGAAGAAGGAAAGACTTTTTGATCTAGAAATAGCGTTGTGATTTCCTTGCTGTTGGTTTTACACTGCCTTCCACATTGCAACAGCAACTCGATTTGTCTTGTGATGCCAGAATTTGCTAAGAGGAGGAGTTGAGCCTATAGCAGCATTGTCAGTACCGACCAGTGGTTCTCAAACTTTAAAATGCCTCAGCATCACTTGGGAGCTTATTGAAATGCAGATCCCAGAGTCAGTAAATCTGCCTGTGAAGTCTGATAGTCTGCATTTGTAATGAGCATTCAGGTGATTCTGACGCAGGGGAGCTGGGGGCATACAGGGAGGAACACTGCCCTACACTATCCATTGCATTTTTGCCTCTAAAGAGCTACAGAATTTTCTAGGGTTTTAAATTATGTAAAATGTTTACTTATTCTGAGCTTAGAATGGGGAGGGTATTTTTAAATTTTATTATTTTGTTTCTTTAAATTTTTCTTTGCTTTAAGATTATAGGTATTAGGTTTGTTTTTGTTTGTTCTGTTTTGTTTTTGTTTTTCCACTTATCTTGAGTTCACTTTGATGTTACATCTATTGCTACTTCATTTGTAAAACCAGCCAAAAGTTTCTGGATGAAGGTCAAGTTTGACCTTTTAGGAGTTACTGTACATAAAAGCTTCATCCAAGAACCATCCAGTGCACAGAAGCAAATGCAAAAATGACACAAGCACAACTCTCCAGACGTGGCTCCTTTTCCTTTCTCAGTGCAGACTCTCACTGAAAGCTGCTATTTTCATCCTCCTTGTGGTTGCTTTTCTTGTTTCTCTTCCACTGTACATGTGGGTTATATACCATGTGTTAAATATGCAATAATGTGTTTACAGGATGCCCTTCTGAAGGGTAGTCCTTTGTAAAGCTGTACAGACTTTGCAGTTTAAGCACAATGTGCACATGTTAGTTTTATATACAGCAAAACTTGATTTTTTGCAGATGGAAAGGTATTTTGTTTCTATACAAAGTAAATGGATTGTTTGTGCTTAATGTAAAGCCGCTTTATAAAATTGTAAAATAAAGTTTTTATCTTAAAAAGAATATACCTGGATATTTCTCTTGCTTCTCAAATTATTCTAAGGTTATTTGAGCCCAGCAAGCAGATTTCTGACCATTTCCTGTTCAACCCGTGACCAGAAGTCAAGACAACAAATGTAGTTGATCAAAGGCATACCAAGCCCTGTCAGACAATGTGTGGGAACAAATAGTATACATGGGCTTTAATCCTAAGGAGCCTTAGCCTACAAGGGGGAACACAGTGTATACTAAACACTTTAAGAAAAATAAAATGCTAAATTGTGTGCTCAGGGAAGGTGTTAGGGAAGAGACAGAGCCTAAACTGGTGTTCCAGGGGTGGAGTCCAGGTGGAAGGCGAGGAGAGAGTAACCTGAGCAAAAACAGGTGCCCATGCCAGGTGAGAGGATGGCCTTTCCCACGCTCATTCAGACTGGGTAACCATTTTTTATTTAGATTTATGTGAGAGTTTGTCCCTCACATATTTTCTTTACTTGCTTCTTCAGAGCAATTAGCATTATTTAATGTTTACCTCCTTCTCAGAGAATAATGATTTAACCTCCCAAACAGAGAAAACCAGAGACCAGAGTCTGGCTTCATGTTATGTTTCATTGCACAGTATTTTTTGGATTATGAACATTCTGCACCATTTATATAATGGAATTACAATTGATCACCAATCAACTTTTTCCAGCTGATGGGTGCACAGATTTTGACAGGCTACTAATCAACATTCTTGGCAGCTTTTCCTTCTCCACCGTCTTCAGTTGAGAAATGGCCATAAGGTTGCAAGCAGTCTTGGGCTGAATGAGCTCTCCAGCTGCTCTTGCTTTGATTTTGCTGCTTGTAGCCAAACTGTTAATATTTTGGCTGTTCTGCCTTAGCACACTGAGCATCTCATGTTCATCTCCCCATTGCCCTTGAGAGGGGGTGGGCCCTCCATACTCCAGAGAACTTACTTGGTAGTCTGATGAGTGCTCCTTCCCTTCATAGCCACAGGCTCTGGCGGCCACTGTGTGCCTTGTGACCCTGCCTCCTCTGGCATGACTTAGATGAGGGGCTCATCCCCCTCACTCAAGCTGGCTGGCCAATCAGTCTTTTCGCCAGGAATTCAAAATGGGATGGATTAAAAAACTAAAGCAGATACACAGTGAAAAGCAGAGTTGAAAAAACAATCTTGACAATGCTCCAGGCCCTGGATCCAATGCCCTTCTGAGGCCAGCTGTATGCCTCTCAGGTTCCGTGAGATACTACTGTATCCTTAAGATAAATTCTTACGTTTGCTGAAGTTGGCTGGATTTAGTTTCTGTTACTTGCAACAGATGAGCCCTAATTAATAACATGTCTCCATTATAGAGGAAAATACAGTGTAAATTCTGCATTTTCCTCCAATCTGGACCCTATTGTATTAGCTTGCTAGAGCTGCTGTAATGAATACCACAGACTGGGTGGCTTACACCAGAAATGTATTCTTCTCACAATTCTGGAGGCTTGAAGTCCAAGATTAAGATGTTGGTAGGGCCGGGCGCTGTGGCTCACGCCTGTAATCCCAGCACTTTGGGAGGCCGAGGCGGGCGGATCACGAGGTCAGGAGATCGAGACCATTCTGGCTAACACGGTGAAACCCCGTCTCTACTAAAAATACAAAAAACTAGCCGGGCGTGGTGGCAGCGCCTGTAGTCCCAGCTACTCGGGAGGCTGAGGCAGGAGAATGGCGTGAACCCGGGAGGCGGAGCTTGCAGTGAGCTGAGATCGCGCCACTGCACTCCAGCCTGGGCGACAGAGCGAGACTCCGTCTCAAAAAAAAAAATAAAAATAAAAAAAGATGTTGGTAGGTTTGGTTTCTTCCAACACCTCTCACATGTCTTTCAGATGGTGCCTTATTGCTGTGTCTCAAGGTTGTCTCTCCAACTGTGTTCTCTGTGTCTGGGGCCCACTCATGACCTCATTTTACCTTAATTACTTCTTTAAAGGCCTGTCTGTAAATACAGTCACATTCTGAGGTGCCAGGGAGTTAGGACTTAACGTGTGAGTGGTGAGGGGGACACAAGTCAGTCAGTAACAACCACTCAAAGTGTTGCCATTTAATTTGATGATGATCATTGAAGGACAAAACTCAAATCTCAAGGGGACATTAGTTGGGCAGAAATCTAGACTTGGGACTCAGAATACAGAGCTCCCTGGCTCAGCCATTAAAGCATCAAGAATTTACTCAGGCCAGGTGTGGTGGCTCACACTTGTAATCCCAGCACTTTGGGAGGCTGAAGTGGGCGGATCACCTGAGGTCAGGAGTTCAAGACCAGCCTGGGCAACATGGTGAAACCCCATCTCTACTAAAAATACAAAACAATCAGGTGTGTGGTGGCGCATGCCTATAATCCCAGCTACTCAGGAGGGTGAGCCAGGAGAATCGCTTGAACCCTGGAGGGAGAGGTTGCAATGAGCTGAGATCATGCCACTGCACTCCAGCCTGGGTGACAGAGTGAGACTCCGTCTCGATAAAAAAAGAATTTACTCTTTGACCCCATAGACTTCAGTTGCCTCATGGAACAATCCAGTAAATAGAGAACTCTACTCTCAAAGTTTGTAATAAACTAACAAAAGGTAACTACTAAATATAAGCAGTGGTAAAAACAACATAAACTTCTAGATTTTTCTTCTTCTTACCTGTATGCTATTTTCATTATCTCATTCCAAATGCAGAATTCTGGGGTACTGGGGTAGGGGTGGGGAAGTATGCATGCAGAGTATATAAAAGTGCAAGTAGTGGTGAGATTTTGTTTAATGATAATTTTTTAATCCCAAGTCTGCATTATTGTAACTTACAAATAGTCAACAATATAGGGATAAAATATTGATTTTCATTATACCAGCTCATTAAGGATGTCAAACTGAAAATGGATGTGAATGTAAATGTTGTATTGGTGATGAATTTGAATGTTTGCTGCTCAATTTCTGGTGAAAAGAGATACATTTACCATCTGGTAAGAATGATTGATAACTTGCATGCGTATGCTGCATTTCCTGAATGTTAAGTAGCAGCAACACTGTGTAATTTTGCTAATCCTTTTCTAGGAGGATTTCACAAAATGACAGTACTGCAAAGCAAGCCATCAAAGAGCAGTAGTAAAGAGAACAGCAAAAGGGGCAGAAAAAAAGTCCTGTGAAGGACCAGAAATAGAGCAGTGGACTGGTATTAAATACTCAGTTTAGATAAGATATTCTTAAGCAACACAAAGCTCATTGCATCTTAAGCTTAACGTCAGAAGAGCTGGTGTCTCCCTGGGATTTTGCCCTGTTCTGTCAGCACCTAGTGAAATCACTGAGATAAGAATGGCTGCTCCATTTCAGTTCAGAAAATCTAGTAAAGAGAGTTCATCTCTTTGGGGACTAGAGCAGGAAGTAAATCTCTGAAGTGGGGTGAGGAAGAGGTCTTGTTTTTAAGCAAACACATAGCAAAGATGCATGATCTTAATTTAATGCCTGTTATTCTGTCATCTTTCCTTTTTAACACCAGCGAAGTTAAATCTCTGCAATTCAATTGAATACAGTGGGAGGCCCCAAACAGATTCCCAAATCCTATCCTATATGGCAAGATAGTCTTAGGGAAAGTGTCTGTCTATCTTCTCAGCTACTGCAGGCAACAGAGAGAGGCACTCTCTCCATCTGGAAATATCCATCAGAAGAAATTACCTGCGCAGCTTCTTGTGAGCTTGTAGTAGGTTTTAGTGTCTGGGTACAGGAAACCATGATCCTGGGTTAGTGATTCTTGCTAACGAGTATTTAGGAATAGGAAGAGGAAACAGGCACTATTACAGGTGCTCCTCAAACTAACTCTCATTAATTGCTCACCATGACTCTGGAAGACCAACTCCTGGTAGGTGAGAAAAGGAAACACTGCTGCCTAGTGTTCCATTATTGGAACGCTAAGCATGTGGGAGTTATTTATATCCTACTGCTCAAGGTCATCGCCAAGGTCCGGTTTTTCATTCATGCAAAAATTCAAAAAATTGTAACCTCTGGCATAAATGGGTTAAGGAGCTTGCTGAAGCTCATGCAGTTATTTTCACTACGTATTTATTGAACACCTTCCTACTAATTGTGCTACCTGCCAAAAGCAAAGATGAGACCTGTTCCTATCACGAGTCATAACTAGTCAACATAAAGAACCGAGTCCACAGCTGACTGGCCTGGAGTGCTCTTCTCTGGGGTTAAGCTTTGGATGGCCTTTCCTTTCCAAAATCACAGGCAGAGCAGTGGGGCCAACATGAAGAGCCAGAGTGTCCGATCTCCTGCAGTGGGTCGGGTTCTTGCTAGAAGACTCCACGGGTGTTCTTTCTAATCCTTTTGACAGCCTTGGGAGGAAGTATGTGAACTTCACAGATGGAAAAACAAACTCAGAGAAGTTAACAACTTGCCAGAAACCATTTAGTTATTTGACAAACAAGGTCTCAAGCCCAGGTGTGTCTGACTCCAAATTCCAAGTTCTGACCCATCGTCCCCAAGCAATAACTACAATCCACTATCTCCTGACTCCACCTTCTACACAGTGGGCTCAACCAGGGAGGCAGATCTCAGCCCCAGAGCTCTCCCACATTCTCCAGATAAGAAAATTAGTCCATTTCATCTGTGGACTCTATATCAGAACTGCTGAAATTGGTATTTGCTCCACTAAATGATTAGAAAAGTCCAGAAGCAGATACAGGAAGCTTTTTCCAGCAATTGAGTCTCTTAGCATGTGCCCCCATTTCTTCAACTTCCATTGACGTTATTTTTTGAATAACCCAACATAAAAACCCCTCTAGCCTCTCTCCAGCCTTCTCCTGCTATTTGCTGTCTTCCCTAGTGGACTTTCAAAAAGCTGCCTCTATTACAAATTAAAATGTACACAGCGTGTGTTTAATATGTGCAAATACACACACACACACGAGTGAATACACAGATGCACAGCAAACAGTTATCATGCCCTGTGCTGGCTGCAAGGGCCGCAGTGATGAGTGAGATGAAGTCTCTGCCCTCTCTGAGTCCATGAAGTGACAGCTTTGGGAGGTACACAATTTTATTGCTGTGAAAAATGCAACCGTTTAAAATTTTACAAATTCCAAATTAGAGTTTGAATTAATGAGATTCCAAAGAACCTTCCTATGTTATACTTTTTAGGCTCGTTTCATGAAAATAATGAAATATTTTATCCTCAGAATGGCCCTAAGAGACTGGCCGAGTGGACACCTCCTCTCAGTGGGGGAGCAGCGGCGTGGGTGTGTGATGAGTGTCTGGGGTCAACGTCCTGGTGACGGAGCTGGAGTAAAACCCTGGTCTGTAGACTTGCAGTTGGATTCTCTTCATCTTGGTGCCTTCACATCTATGGGAATCTGGAAAAGAGCTTCCTGGTGTGCACTCAGGCAGGCCCATGTCTTGTCTCCTTTGGCCCTAGGCTTGGCATGAAAGGAGAGGGGAAATGGGGCCGTTCTCTTGTGTTTCTGTTTCGCCTCGACTGTCAGCACTTCTCTGTCTCATTCCATCTGAGCTCTCACCAACAGGAACCCACCCAAAGTCCTGTCTACATGTTGCCTGGTTGTCTTATCTAAAGCTTATTTTAATTTTTAAAAATATGGTTTTTGTGGGGTGTGATGGCTTATGCCTGTAATCCCAGCACTTTGGGAGGCCAAGGCGGGCGGATCACTTGAGGTCAGGAGTTCGAGACCAGCCTGGCCAACATGGCAAAACCCTGTCTCTATTAAAAATACAAAAATTAGCCACGTGTGGTGGAGCAGCCTGTAATCCCAGCTACTCAGGAGGCTGAGGCAGGAGAATTGCTTGAACTTGGGAGGCGGGGCCCCTGCACTCCAGCCTGGGAGACAGAGTGAGACTCTGTCTCCAAAAAATAAAAATAAAAAAATAAAATAAAATAAATAACTAAATATATATAATCAGATCTGACAATAGAACCAGCACACAGATGCTTCCCGATTAGCTGGGACTACATGCATGTGCTATCGTGCCTGGCTATTTTTTGTATTTTTAGTAGAGACAGGGTTTCACCATGTTGGCCAGGCTGGTCTCGAACTCCTGACCTCAAGTGATCCACCCACCCAGCCTCCCAAAGTGCTAAGATTACAGGCATAAGCCACCATCCCTGGCCAAAAATACTCCATCTTCAGGTGCCAATTACTCCATAAACTTTAAGATAGTTATATTTTATTCCTGGGAAATACCCTGCGTGCCTCCCCCCGATTCATGTTCGAGTAGCCGTGAGGAAAGCCTCGTCGTGTCGGGGGTCGACTGCCCCCTGCTGGCCAGCTTTGGGGTGTGCAGCCAGTGACTTTCCGTCTTCACATCTTGATGACTCCGTGGCTGTGTGGACACAGGATTGTAGGGGTAGGAGTGGAAGCAGGAAGTCTCCTAAGCAGATGGATGCCGGAGCTGTGGTGAGAGGGAAGGGGGGCTGAGGAGGGTTGGAGAGAGATGGGTTGACTAGGACACATGGCAGGGCCGGTGCAATGGCTGTAGGGAGTGAGGAGTAATGGGGAATCAAGGATGTCCAGCTGTGGATGGCAGAAGGGCCACTGTCTGAAGTGGGAAGTCTGGACATTCCCAAAGGAGTCTTTAAAGACTGGGTCTTCTCCTGAGCCTGAGAGCAGTGCTTCTTCCAAGGACACTGCTTCCATTTTAAGGTATGTGGAGGAAACAGGATTTGGGGTGTGTGTGTGCGCGTGTGTGTATGTGACATTTCAGATGCCACTTTGTTTGCCAATGGGATTTCTGCCTCTGCCTCCCTGCCTGCAAGCCTGTGTCCACATAGCCAGCAGAGTCACTGTTTTGGGAAAAAAAAAAATCAGCTGTTCAAAACTCTCCAATGGCTTCCCATTGCCTGAAAATGGAATTGAAATTCCTCAGCAGGCCTGCAAGGCCCTCAGTGGGCTGTCCCCTGCCTCTACCCTCCCTCAGTCTCAGCCTCCCCCATCCCCCACTGGACTCCCTAGGAGGGCTTCATAGAGTGCCACGCTCCTCCTGCCTGGAACTCTGGCTCTCGAGTTTTCATGGGGCTGGCTGCTTCTCCTCACTCAGTCATCAGGTCCAATGTCAATTCCTTGGTGAGGCCATCTCTGCCCAGCCAGCCAAGGTGGACACTCAGGTGCTCCTTATCATAATACCTTGCTCTAAGGACCTGTCCTCATGTGGGTTAACCTGCACACTGCCTCTCTTGCCCCACTGGAATGTGACCTTCTTGAAGACAGGGGCTTGACTCCTTGGTCTCCATCTCATACCCAGCACCTTAGCACAGGCCCTGGCACACCAACAGATACTGGTTGGTTAACTGGATGGATAGGTGGGTGGATGGATGAAGGATCCCACAGAATGGAGAGGGGGCTGGGGGCTAGAGTTCGCCTCACAACACTTTGACCATGTTCTTTGCATTCTCCAGCATCAGCGTGACCCGGGAGCTTGTTGGAATGAAGAATCCCCAGCTCCATCCCAAACCTGCTGAATCAGAATATGCATTTAACACATTACCAGGACCCCAGGTAACTGCTGTGCACAGTGAAGTTTAAGAAGTTCTTCTAGAGCACTGATTCTCAAATTTGCCTGCACACTGGAATCACCTGGGGAGTTCTAAAAGTCACCGATGCAGACGGGGACGTTGATAATGAGGGAGGCTGTGAACGTGTTGGGGCAGAGGATATGTGGGAGATCTCTGTCCCTTCCTCAATTTTGCTATGAACCTACAACTACTCTAGAAATTAAAGCCTTTAAAAAAGTTTTAAAAACACTGATGTCTGGGCCACTCCTGCCAGGGATTCTGATCTAATCAGTTCTTGGACTGATGAAAGTCTACCAGCTGATTCCACTGACTACCCAGTTGACACTAATGTTTGGCCAAGGTTGAGAACTAGCCGGTGTCTAGCATTCTTTTTTGTTGGGAAGCAGAGAGCGAAGCTCAAAGAGTGGTCAGGAGAGAGGCTGGGAGAGTGCAAAGAGAAGAAAGGAAAATGTGTGATGCCTCCCGTCGCTGGGGCTTGGCTGTCTGCAGAGTACTTGCTCCCCTTCATTAATTATAGTAGGTGCCTTTCTCCTGGTTCCTAAGGTGCTCTAGGCCCTTCAGGAAGCTCTCAGGGTCAAGGTGAGGCCCAGACCCATGTGCGTGTGCCCATAGTACGCAGGCACACACACACAGAGTGCAGCCTGACTACCATCTCGGGGAGTCCAGAGCTTAGCCCAGGCCTGGTGGGCCCAGCAGATGCTCAGGCAGAAGCTGCAGAGAGGTAGGAGTGGTAGAAAACCAAGAGAAGCCAGGAAAATCACACTCCATTGCTGTGTTTTCAATGCAAAGGAGTCTGTCCATGGTGGAACCACACAGAAGAAACACCTCAGTGTTGTGTCTCAAAGAACAATTCCAGCTCCCACTTGAGGAAAAGTTTTTGGGTCCAAGAACAGGCCTCCTGCCTCTTCCACCACCCCACCTTGCAGGCCCCTCCCCAGAGGTCTTCCCTACCTTTCCCTCAACCCCTAGCAAGCTATGCCTGAAATCAGAGACTTGGGCTGAACCATGATTGCGGTTAAAATGCAGACTAATTTGTAAGTTGTTTTCATCATCTACACCTCAATGTAACTGGAGTAACCAGATCCTCTTTTGAGAATGGTTTGCTGGGAGGCAGCACAGCCAGCGGGCCCTGGCCAGGGGAGAGAGGCCTTGTGGGGCTCACACCAGCCTCCCGCATTCTCCCAGCCTGACTCCCACCTCCACGACGCAATTCTTGTCTCCCCTTCTGACTCCTTGTCCTCCAGAGCTGCCTCTTAATGGGGGGAAGAAGTCACTAATCTAAGGCTTCCTCTCTGGTTTGCAAAGTTACTCACTTTGCATAGCTGCCTTCAATCAACGTGCCCAGCCCTCTGGTGACAGTCACAGTGCCTACTGTAACTGCCAACAGATCTTGTAGTGTATTCATTTTTTTAAAATCACCAACTGATTTAAAACAGACCGAGAGGCAAAGGTTACAGAAGTCAGCCCTGGGTCTCTTCTTGGCTGATTGCACAGAGTTCCTCCAGTGCCCTGCAGAGACCTCTGTCCACCCAACCAGGCCTCTTTCAGGAGGCTAAGGGGTGACCCTTCGCAGAACTCTACAAAAGCCAGGGACTCTCTCACCAGAATAATGCTCAGAGAATTTAAGTACATTTAAGGTCCTTGTCCACAATTTTTGGGCCTCCAGATAACTCTGAATTTCATATGAAGATCTGAAAAGGGTCCACAAACCCCAAGTGAAAAATCACTACATTTTTTATATTTAAAAATTCAAACTACAAACTCACAATACTTCAGAAACCAGGCAGGTGAAAATTTGTGAGTAATTGAGTCCATGGATGATAAGGAATGGTGGGTACCATTTAAAGTCATTTCATAAATTAAATCACCAGATAGACCAAGTAATATATATCTTCAGACCAGATTTAGCCCATGGGTAACCCATGTATTGTACAGAATTTTCTAGGTATTTATGCCTGCCTCCACCCTCCATTTGATAATAAGATCTACCTAGTATCTAAGCCCAATCATTTCTGCAGGAATATGAGCTTATTTCTCCTCAGTTTTACTTGGCAGAAGTTCTCTCAATTCTCCTCCTCCATACTACTGTCAGTTCTTCCAGAGGTCTGCCCAGCTCCAAGGCCCAAGTTAAACAGCCCCTTCTTCCATGAAGCATCCCTGATAGCCCCACACCTACAGCCAGACCCGCATCCCTCGCCCTTCCTTTCCTAGCCACAGGTGTGTCGGCACTACAGTATGCTCCCTGAGTCCTCTCTGACTTGATTGTCGACACCCATTCCCCAAGCTGTTGCTCTTACCCGGGAGCTATTTTGCTTCCCAGGGAACATTTGGCCATGTCTGGAGACATTTCTTTTAGTCACAGATTGGAGGGAGGTAATGCCCCTGGCATCTAGTGGGAGAGGCCAGGGATGCCGCTAAACATCCTACAATGCACAGGACAACCCCCCACAACCAAGAGTTACTCAGTCCAGATGTCAATGCTGAAGCTCAGAAACCATCCTCAGTGAGCCCTGGATAAATCCCTTGAGGGCAGGGCTGTGTCTGGGTTAATGTGGTCCTGCCAGAGCCTAGGATACAGGGTTTGGCACGCAACAGGCACTCAGACTGGCATGTTGATGGGTTTTAATGGTAGCGGGCTAGGTCAAAAGAGAAAGACCCAGTCTCAGCCCCAAATAGCTCATAGCTAGATCAGAGAGGAAAACACATGTCCAGCTGGCTCTCCTCTGCAGTGGATGATGCAACCAAGGCTGGACAGCCATGAAATGAGTTTGCTCTGGGAGGGGCTTCACCACTTTCAGGAGGGGGCATTAGGACCGGGTGTTTGTTTCAGCTGAGCTCTTTATTGCAATACAGAAATGAACTCAGGGCTCCTTAAGAGGTGAAAGATCCATGCGAAGAGACACCTGAATGAACACCCTGGCCTGGGAAGAGCAGAGCATCTGTCCATGGGAAGGCTGGGCTGGGACGGTTGCACGGGCGCTGCCCACTAAGGACATGCAGAGACAGCCCCACCTCTTCTCTCCACCCCACCCACCCCAGGTTCACCCAGACGTTTCTGCTTCCCCTTGACCTGGGACCCCACCAGGGCCAATTTATCTGTTAGCCACAGTGCCTAGGGCCCACAATACTTCTTAGGGGCCCTTAAAAATGTTTAATTTTCATTTCTTTTGAAATCAGAAGAATAAAGGAACATAACAATGAATCTAAAATAAGGAATCCAGCCTGAATTGTATTCATCTATATACCAATGCAGTCATATTGTCTAATTTTTTCTATATTTTTATGGAGAGGGGCCCAAAGGTACCACCCATTACCCCCTCCACGCCCTCTCCACTCCTCCCGGGTGACGCTCCCACCCCCTCCGCGCCCTCTCCACTCCTCCCGGGTGACGCTCCCACCCCCTCCACGCCCTCTCCACTCCTCCCGGGTGACGCTCCCACCCCCTCCACGCCCTCTCCACTCCTCCCGGGTGACGCTCCCACCCCCTCCACGCCCTCTTCACTCCTCCCGGGTGACGCTCCCACCCCCTCCGCGCCCTCTCTACTCCTCCCGGGTGACGCTCCCACCCCCTCCGCGCCCTCTCTACTCCTCCCGGGTGACGCTCCCACCCCCTCCACGCCCTCTCTACTCCTTCCGGGTGACGCTCCCACCACAGACCAGCACTCCTGGGTTCTTCATGAAAATCTCATGGAGGATCCACTGGAGACATTTTCTTTCTTTCTTTTCTTCAGTCATACTACCAAATATCTATGGAGATTTTGTGGTGGTTGTTGTGGTTGAGACGGAGTCTCACTTTTTCGCCCAGGCTGGAGTGCAGTGGCATGATCTCGGCTCACTGCAACCTCCACCTTCCAGATTCAAGCGATTCCCCTGCTTCCCGAGCAGCTCAGATTACAGGTGTGTGCCACCACGCCAGGCTAATTTTTGTATTTTTAGTAGAGACGGGGTTTCACCATGTTGGCCAGGCTGGTTTCGAACTCCTGACCTCAAGTGATCTGCCTGCCTCCGCCTCCCAAAGTGCTGGGATTACACGTGTGAGCCACCATACCCAGCCTACGGAGATATTTTTAATACAAATATGTAACTCAGAAGTTCTCTGACTTTGATGAATTTTGCTTGGGAAAGGGTTTTCCAGAATGGACTCCAGTAAGTCAATTTAATTCCTTGATCAATTGTATAAAAAGCTCAGTTAAACTGTTTCCAATTTTTCCACTTTTTCATTTCCAACGGACTGAAATGATTTTCATTGGGACCAATTCTTTTTCACTTAAATTTTATATCAGGACTGTGGTTCATAGATCGATTTTTGTCAGTATCAAATTTCACCAATGATAGCTGCTGCCATAGTAAGTTTCTTTTTGTGGACTTCATTTCTACCACCTCCATTTTCCAGGGTCAAATTTTGTTCTAAATTTTGTCAAGAACATTTGATTATTTCATGAGTTCTACCAGATAACAACCTACCTAATTTAGTATCTGAGATTTTTTATGCATTGGACAAAAGACTTTAGAGTTTGTAACTGCTTCTTGGCTTAAACCGTGAGAAAATTGTGACTATATTTATGAGACAGAGAGGGTGCTGCGGGAGAGAGGAGAGGCAGAGTAGAAAGGCAATGAGTTTAGCAGCACTGTTAGGCTGAATGCACACTGCAGGTCACGATATCCTGGGGAGGAGAAGAGAAACAAGTGGTAGAATCAAGACGCTGTTTTCTGTTCCAGCTCGTTTTGTGAACAATGTCACATCACAGGTCACTTGGCTGTCCTTGGGTCAACTGTGAGTAAGGAGGAGTCCTGCAGTATGAAAAATGACTACCTAGAATTGCCACCAAAATCAAGCAGGAGTGCCTTAGAAAGCAGGTAAGGCACAGGAGCCCCGGTCTTGGGGCACAAGAAGAATGGTCTCCATCTGTCAGTCCTCTTCATGGGAGGAGGCCTTGCCTGTGCATTTTTGTTTTTTCTTTCTTTTTTTTGAGACAGAGTGTCGCTCTGTTCCTCAGGCTGGAGGGCAGTAATTCTCCTGCCTCAGGAACATGAGCTCAAGTGATTCTCCTGAGCTCAGCCTCCGGAGTGACTGGGATTACAGGCATGCACCACCACACCCGGCTAATTTTTGTATTTTTAGTAGAGATGGGGTTTCACCATGTTGGCCAGGCTGGTCTCGAACTCCTGACCTCAAGTGATCCACCCACCTCGGCCTCCTAAAGTGCCGGGATTACAGACGAGAGCCACTGTGCCCGGCCGCCTGTGCACTCTTTCATAAGATTTCTAAGCAGTGCTGGGAGGCAGGCAGGATCGCTTTCGACTTATGATGATGGAAGAAAATTAAGCTAAAGTGGGTCATCTTGTTTCAAACCCAGTGACTGTCCCATCATGCCTTGAAGCCTCTCAAAAGAAGAAGTGTGAAAGTCAGTACAACACTTTGCCGTTGGCAGAGGTCTTTGGGCTGGGTCCTGATGCCTCTGGGTCCTGGAACAAGAGAACAAATGGAGGCCACCCACCATGTGTCTAAATTTTAATTATTTAAAAGGTATTAATTAGGGGCTGAGCACAGTGGCCCATGCCTGTAATCCCAGCACTTTAAGAGGCCAAGGTGCGAGGATCGCTTGAGCCCAAAAGTTCAAGACCAGCCTGGGCAACATACAAGACCCTGTCTCTACAAAAAATGTAAAAATGTGCTGGATGTGGTGGCGTGCCTATAGTTTCAGCTACTTGGGAGGCTGAGATAGGAGGATGGCTTGAGCCCGGGAGGTTGAGGCTGCAATGAGCCAAGACTGCACCACTGTGCTCCAGCCTGGGCCACAGAGTGAAATTCTGTCTAAAAAGAAAAAAAAAAAAATTATTAATCAGGCTCACAAGCCATTAAAAGAAAAATATTTTTTTCTTCTACCCTGACAAATATACCTTCACAATGGCATGTTTGAAAAAAATAGTTGCTTCTCATGTGACTGAACACTAGTTTTTATAGGACCAAGTTCGTCATATCAGTGATGACTGAGTGCGGTCATTGCTTTGTGTGTCTCAGTGTTCTGTTGATGGGCTAATAATGTTTGAGTAAATAATAAAATAAAAACCATCTGAGTCATACATTATTCATTTACTTCATAAAATTTGTTTCCCTTTATTTCAACAAAATTACTAATTCTGTTGTTACAATAAAAATGTTTATGAAAATTATGCTGTATTGGCAGAAGTGCCAAATGAACTACTCTTCCTTCAGTCATTGTCCTCAGTTTTTTATTCAATTCAGTTTTCTGAGACAACAGCAACTGGAATTATCAATACACTGTATTCCTTGAAGCACTTTGATTTGGAAGGAACTATAAATTTTACATGTCATGTTCAAACAGTGTAATGGGTAATCCATGTATGTTCAGAATATATGATAACTTATATGTGATCATATAGAAGTTATATGTCCTATGATATATATATAACTTATTATCATAGAAAACATTATGCAACAGTATCGAAACAATATTCTAATTTTTTATACAAATTTGTATCACTTGATAGTTTTTGGCATCTCACAGTGAGACCCTGTCTAAAAAAAATTTTTTTAAAGTGCTCCTAAGCGCACTGTTCAATTCGCTGTTTGTTTTTTCAAAGCAAGACTTTCTTAAGGAAGCAGTATGCTGATTTACTTTCCTTAATTAGCATTAAGAATTCACATATGGCGATCTAATGTTCTGGTGAAAAAAAAAACTTTTAAAAGAAGAAGAATCCATGTAGCATTTCTTAAGTTCTTCTTCCACACTTTTCAATGCTGGGATACTATCAAGAAAACCAAAAATAGCAGTATTTGGCTCACTTGTTCATCGCTCTCTTCATCTGAGTCTCTGCCTTGATCTGTAATGGCCAGAAAATAGTCTCTATAAACAAGACTATATGGATGTGAATATTCTCTTGTATAATCATACAAACATTTTTTTTCTAATTTCCTTGTATCTTATTGGAATATCACTTCTATTGCATATTTTTATATAGATTCTTTCCATTTATTTTTAAAAACAATTTCCTCTAAGCATTTAAAAATATTTTCTATCCTTTAAAAATGACACAACCAACTTGTTTAGTTAGATCTATTTTTTTAAAAATAAGCTTTTGCTAACATTATTACTGTCAAGCCGCAGTTCACACTAAATGATTAGGGATAGCAAAAATTTTTCATTTCTAAAATAATTTTATTTTCTGTTAAAGACCATGATTTGCTCTATATTTGAGGACTTTCTGCTGTTTCACTGGACTGTTCTAATTACCTTGTATTTTGTCCAAATTATATCCGATTGCTTTAAGATCATTTTGCTGCCATTCCCATCAAGTGTCTGCAAGTGGCTGTAGGGTCACATATTTGATACGTGTTTCATCAAGATGTCCTATCTTGGGACAGATCCAGAAAATATCATGTGTAATCACTGAATTGTCCATTGCAACAACACAGTGGAAGCCACATCTCCTAGTATGAATTGAAACCATACACTGGATATGGCACATAGAATGCTTCTGCATTTTTGGCTAAAATTCTGGCTCATACACTTTTTTCTTTACAATCCTGTTAGTGGCTATTACCATTGGTTTACCCTTGACAATTAAAAAAAACAAAAACAAAAACAAAGTCAGGTCTGGGCACGTTGGCTCATGCCTGTAATCCTAGCACTTTGGGAGGCCAAGGTGAGCAGATCACTTGAGGTCAGGAGTTCGAAACCAGCCTGGCCAACATGGTGAAACCCCTTCTCTACTAAAAATAAAAAAAAACATAGCCAGGCGTGGTGGTGGGAGCCTGTAATCCCAACTACTGGGGAGGCTGAGGCAGGAGAATTGCTTGAACCCAGGAGGTGGAGGTTGCCGTGAGCTGAGATTGTGCTACTGCACTCTAGCTTGGGTGACCGAGCGAGACTCTTTCTGAAAAATAAAATAAAATAAAATAAAATAAAATAAAATAAAATAAAATCAATGCCTATAATTGAAAGCTATTTATTCAGTATGTCACTTAAATCAAAACCTTTATGTTTTGTAAAAGGCGCAAAACTAATAAAATGCTCCTGATAGAATCTGATTGATCTGAGTAATATTAACTTAAAAAAAATTATGTACAGGTTGGGAATGGTGGCTCATGCCTGTAATCCCAGCACTTTGGGACACCGAGGCAGGAGGCTTGAGCTCAAGGGTTCAAGAACAGCCTGGACAACACAGTGAGACCTCATCTCTATAAAAAATAAAAAACTTAGCCAGTCATTGTGGTGCACGTCTGTAGCCCCAGCTACTCAGGAGGCTGAGGTGGGAGGACGATTTGAGCCCAGGAGATCAAGGATGCAGTGAGCCGTGATTGCACTACTGCACTCCAGCCTGGGCAACAGAGTAAGACCCTGTCTCAAAAAAAAAAAAAGAAGAAATTTTGTATGCAATTTCTTCTCTCACTTTCTACTCACATTAATAATCTCATTATGAATTCTACATCCAAAATAAATATTTGTCTGATTTTAAAAAAAATTCATCTTACACATTTGGCTATTTTAGCATCAAAATTTAAAATCATTTCTACTATACTTAGGCTTTATTATTTTATTTTCTGTATATATTATGCCATTAGTGCCTCCTCCACCCAAAGTAAAACTCATTTGGCTGAATATAGGGCACATACCTTTATTCTTTTAAGCACATTCTATCAATGTCCCCATCCTTACTTATTTGTGTTTATTGAAAGCCACCCATGGTTGGCTGTTTATTCGGCCCTTTTTCTGTTTGTAGTAATTGTATGTGTGTGTTTTGGGGTTACAGGTGAAATATGCTCACTTTTGTTTTTAAAATTTTAAGCAGACTCCCTCTTTCAAGATTTTCTATTTCTCTTTGCTCTTTTATTTTTGAGTTCCACTTCAACAAATGACCCAAGGGATTAAAAATAAAATTAATTATACTAAGAGTAAAATATTTGGATATATTGCATCATAGAAATGTAAATTAAATCAATTTTTAAAATTAACTATTGAAAATTAGTGAAAAATAAAATTATTAAAAACATTTAAACTAAAATACTTAAAAATATCAAAGACAAAAGGTGAAATACAAATAAGTAATGAATATCCAAACTTCAAATAAAATTATGTAAGTGAACCTGGAATTCTCAATTTGACTTTTTGAAATTATAATTAAATCTTATTAAATATTTTATAAAAATAAAAGCGCTTGTGATTTGAGCATTCAGTGTCCATGTAGTTGGCAATGTAAGGGATGGGATAACCTCTCCTGATTCCTGGACACATACATCATGGTTGCTGAAAACAACTGCTAACATTGGTAAGTGCTTTTTACATGCTCTAACAGCCCTATGAAGCAGCAAGGATTCTTCCCTTTTTTAGGGTGGGAAAATAAATAAACTAAGGGCTTGTCGAGGAGTCGTCAGCTAGTGCGCAGGCAGAACCAGGATTCCAACCAAGTTTTTCTGACTTACACACTGCGTCCCTGGGAAGCCCTGGAAAGGGCCCACAGAGCAGGACCTCTGATTCTTTGGGCGGACCACAAACCAGGGTTTTCTCTATCTTCTCACTGATGCCACAGCAGCTCCTTCTGGGGCCTTGAGGCCCGGGGTCCTGCAGACCCTACCTGTAGGCTCTTGGGGGCTCAGGATGGGAACCAGAGCTGGCCGCGGGCAGTTCCTGCTAAGAGCTGGGCCAAGTCTGCGGCAGCTCCTGGACCGGCACGCGGGCGCCACCTACAGGGCAGTGGGGGCCCTCCCCGGCACCCTGCTCCTCTCGGAGACCAGCAGCTGAAGGTGCCAGGCTGCATCCAGCCTTGCGGGAAAGGAAGGAGGTCTGCGCTGGACAAGGACAATCAGGAAAGACCCTCGCTGCTCTTCCCACCAGCTTATCGGTTCTCTCTTTTCATGTCTGCCCCCGGCAGAGGGAAAGTTCTTTCCAGTGTCTAACCGCAATCCTCCAGACTGCAAGGGAAGCCCTTTTCACCGCAGAAAAGCAGAGAATAGGGAAATCCAAGCGGTTTTTTGTAGCCATTAGGTAGGGTGTCCAGAGATACAGCTCCCTAGAAGTGCACCAAGGAGTTCCTGTCCCATTCAAGTCAACCAGTCCCTCTACCTACAGCTACAGTTCACCCCCATTTCCTTCCCTTTGGAAAACTCTGTATTTAAGGGTGTGTGTGTGTGTGTGCGCGCGCGCGCGCGAGCGCACACCTCCAAATTACACCCCAGAGCCCTCACAGCAACCCAGTGAGGTCAGGATTGTTAGAACTATTTCTCACATGAGGAAACTGAGGACCAGGGAGAGGATGCAAAGTTTCCAAAAAGCCAGGGGCAGGCTGGAAACGGACAGCGATCTCCGGATCCCAAGCCTGGTGCACTTCCTGCCAAACACTGTCTCCATTTTTGGGGAAGGAGGGTGGTGCCAATGTATTCCTGTGTCTATCCCGTGTATACAGGGGTATCTGCGAGAGTGGGCCTCAGCCCAGGGTGCACACTCACGTGCTTTGTACCAGTGCGTGAATGACTGGGATAATGACAATTGGAGACTGTGATGGTATGATTATATGTATTGGTGTTCATCCACAGTTCCTGGCTCATAGCTCCCTTAGCTCTTGTTACAGTCTTTTGTTCTGATATGGGGGTGTTCTAGGCCTCAGAAGCAGGCCTTAGAAAACAGAATCTCTCTCTGACCTCCTCCTGCCTTCCTTTCACCTGCTCATTTCTCTCCTGAAGGCAGGACTCTTTCCCCAGCCTCTCTGTCTTGGAAGTGGCCAGAAGGAAATTCTGTGACCTACCTTGTGTGATTGCGGGTCATAAGACCCCCATTTCAGAAGAGGTCCTGCCGCATACCTGGGAGGAAGGAATGCTGCCTACAGAGGCCGAGAAGAATCTGAAGAGCAGCCTTGCTGGGTTTCCCACCCAGTCCGTTAGGAGGAGATCATACCTTTTCTTGTCTAAGCGCATTTCTACTCGGTTGTCAATCATGCCTAACCAATGAAGTCTCCATAAAAGGCCCAGGAGGGGCCGGGTGCGGTGACTTACGCCTGTAATCCCAGCACTTTGGGAGGCTGAGGCAGGCAGATCAGATCACGAGGTCAGGAGATCGAGACCATCCTGGCTAACACAGTGAAACCCCGTTTCTACTAAAAATACAAAAAATTAGCCAAGCGTGGTGGCGGGCGCCTGTAGTCCCAGCTACTCGGGAGGCTGAGGCAGGAGAATGGCGTGAACCCGGGAGGCGGAGCTTGCAGTGAGCTGAGATCAGGCCACTGCACTCCAGCCTGGGGACAAAGCGAGCGAGACTCCGTCTCAAAAAAAAAAAAAAAAAAAAAAAAAGGGCCCGGGAGGACGGGATCCAGGAGCTTCTGGCTAGCTGAACACGTGGGGTTTACAGAGAATGCTGCATCTGAGGAGGACTTGGAAATTCTGTTCACCTTCCCCATACCTCACCCTATGTGTCTCTTCATCTGTATCTTCTATAATATTCTTTATAATAAATCAGTAAACATAAGCAGTGTTCCCCTGAGTTCTGTGGAGCCGCTCTAGCAAATTAATCAAACCCAAGGGAAGGGTAGTGGGGCCCCTGATTTATAGCTGCTTGGTCAGAAGCACAAGTAAAACAACCAGGGGCTTGCGACTGGTAGTGGAAGTCGGGGGGCAGTCTTGTGAGACTGAGCCCTCAACCTCTGGGATCTGACGCGGCCTTTAGGTAGAGAGTGTCAGAACTGAATCGGAGGACACCCAGCTGGTGTCCACTGCAGAACTGATTGCTTGTTTGCTAGTGAGAGAAATCCCCGCATATTTGGGCACAGAAGTCTTCTGTGTTGATAGTTGGGGTGTGAGAGCAGATAAAAAACCTTTTCAATTTGTGGCTTTTTTCCACTCACATAACTATATTCAAAACAAAAAAGAAAGGATCTCACATACCCACACCTTACACAAAAATGAACTCAAAATGGATTATAGTCCTAAGTGTAAAACATAAACCTATGAAACTTCTAGAAAATATAGGAGAAAAATATGTGTGACCTTCAGAGACTAAAGGAATAATCAATAAAGAAAAAATGATAAATGAGATTTTATCAATATTAAAAATGTTTGCTCTGAAAAAAAGTGAAAAGGAAAACACAAACCACAGACTGGCAGAAAGTATTTACAAATCATATATTTGACAAAGGATGTAAAAAGACTCATCAGTGAGAAAATAAGTACATTTTGCCAATTAAAAACAGGCAAAAGACTGAATAGATACTTCACCCACACACACATACCAAGATGCTGAACATCATTAGTCTAAGGGTAATATAAATTAAAACCACAACAAAATGATCTAAATACTCAAAAATAAGTGATTAGTTAAATAAATTAGGGTGTATTTGTGTAAAATGTTTTTTTTTTTTTTTTTTTTTGAGACGGAGTCTTGCTCTGTCGCCCAGGCTGGAGTGCAGTGGCGCGATCCTGGCTCACTGCAAGCTCCGCCTCCTGGGTTCACGCCATTCTCCTGCCCCAGCCTCCCGAGTAGCTGGGACTACAGGCGCCCGCCACTGCGCCCGGCTCATTTTTTGTATTTTTAGTAGAGACGGGGTTTCACCACGGTCTCGATCTCCTGACCTTGTGATCCGCCCGCCTCGGCCTCCCAAAGTGCTGGGATTACAGGCGTGAGCCACCGCGCCCGGCTTGTGTAAAATGTTATTATCCATCCTTTAAGAATTATGTTTTACACTTTAAAATAACATGAAAAATAGATATGGAACAATGCATTAAGTAAAGGAAAGAGGATTTAAAGATATACACAATATTACTCCAAACTTTAAGGAAAATTGTGTGTATGTTACATACACGTGTTCAACAAACACTGAAATACATTAAATATAAACAGGCCTCATTTCTGGGTGTGGCAATTATAGAAATTTCATTTTTATTCTTTCTATTTCTCAGACTTTTCCTAAATATTTTCCAGCCCACACATATTATTTTTATAAATTATTTAAGATGAGAGAAAAACATAGACGTATATCTGAGCCCACCCTCCAGGCATCATTCAGCCCTTTTTGTAGGAGATGCTCCTATGGAGACTCCCCAGGAGTCTCTAACAGAGGAGTCAGGCAATAGACACATCCACAAATCAATGAGCCCATTCACTTCAGAACCTGCATTTTAGCAAGATTCCCCAGACAGGTGAAGGCACATTAAAGTTTGAGGCCCACGGCCCTACGTCAGTGGTTCCCAAAATGTAGTTCCCAAGCAGCGGCTCTCCTAGGAGCTTCTGAGAAGTGCAGCCTCTCAGCTCCAACCCAGACCTACTGAATCGGAAGCTCTGTGGGTGGGGCCCAGCATCATTTGTGTCCTCCAGCTGATGGACAGCCCTCCAGGGTATTCTGCTGTGGTCCCATAAAGGGCTCCCTAGGGCTAGGGACCGCATCTCATTTATCTTGCTATTTGTTAGTTTCCAATTGTAGCGATCACAAATCACCACAAAAGTAGTGGCTTCAATCTACACAAGTGTATTAACTTATAGTTCTGGAGATCAGAAATCTGAAAGCAGTTCCACTGGGCTAAAACCAAGGTGCTGGCTAGGCTGTGTTCCTCTTGGAGGCTCTAGGGGTTGGTTCGTTTCCTTGCCTTCTCCAACTTTCAGAGGCTGCTGGCATCCCTTGGCTCACGGCCGTATTGCTCTGACCTCCACTTCCGTCGCCACACTTCTTTCTCTGACTCTGATCCTCCTGCGTCCTTCTTAAAAGGACCCTGTGATTACACTGGGCCTGCCCTGATAATCCATGATGACCTTCCCATCTCAAGATTCTTAACTTAATCACATCTGCAACATCCTTTTTGCCATGCAGGGTAACATACAGGATCTGTGGATCAGGACGTGAACATCTTTGGAAGCTGTTATCTACCCCACACCGTGTCTCTAGCACTTAGCACATGCCCTGTACAGAGCAGATGCTAGGCAAGGATCTGGAGAAATAATGAATGAGTGAATTAATAAACAAAGAAATCAGGAGTCAAATGAAGCCTCCCCTTCTCTCCCCTTGAGCCCTGGTCCACCTGTGAGCATCTGACCTGGATCAAATGCTCCAGGTCAAAGGCCTTGAGGCCCCACAGTGCTCCCTAATGCATGAGTCCTTCAATTCAAGGTGGGGCTCAGGGTTGAGGCTTTGCCCTCAGGACCCAGCTCCACAGGCAGCACCAACAGGCAGTGGGGCAACCAGGCCAGCGCTGTGGAGGTCAGCAGTGAAGGGGCTTCTGGGGTCCTGGCTGGTAGGTATGGTGTCTAGGCGCACCAAGACAACATGGGCTTTTGGTTGAAGTCCTGACTCAGCCACTTGCCAAGCGTGTGAGCTGGAACAAGCTACTTAACCACTATGAGCCTCCTTGGTTACTTCCTCCTGCGTATGGGATGGTAACAGCAGCCTCGCCAGGTCGTCCTGAGAATTAGAGGACATGAAGTGCCTGGCCCTGGAGTGGTGAATGAGGGTGTAGATGCTGCTGCTGGAAGTAGGCTGCATGGGGAGCTGGCATTCAGACCTGGGCTTGGGGAGTGGGCTGGGTGCTGGCTTTGATTCTGGCTCGCCTGAGATCAGTCTCCCGCCCTGAGGCCCACTGGCCCCCAGCCATGACAAGCCTGGGCGTGAATTACCCTCTAGGTTTCACACAGTTCTTTCTGTGTGATATGCTGACTCTCTTTAGTCATTCAGTGCAGGAGAACTGATCTCAGAGAAGGCAGGAGTCATTGGGAGGCCTCCCTGCAGTGCCTAAACTGGGACAGAAAATGCTCAGGATGTAGATGAGGAAACCTGGGCTCTGGCACTCACCAGCTTCCCTGATCCTTTAAACCTCAGTTTCCATGTCTATAAGCATCTGTCCCTCCTCCCATTCCACCCCTGGTGGCAAGGACCTGCCGGGGAGGTGAAGGAGTATGCGACCTGGCAGGACGGAGGAAGCAGAACCTGGGACCAACAGAAACAGGCTCTGGCTGGAGACTTCTGATCGGAGGTTTTGATAGTGAGCCTGAGAAAGGTTGTTTATCATTAGTTAGACCTGGGAATATTATGATAAAGACGTTAATGTTCTGTAATGAAGGCTACCAGCTTGGGGCTAAATTAAATATTTACATAGCCCTCGATTATCTTCTCCCTCTCTTTTGCAACTCCCTCCCCATGCTAAAATATTTAGCAGGGATTTCAGGAGTGTTCTCAAATCCAGCTATGGTTCAGAAAGTTACTTAATAGCCAGGAAGTTGGCGAACACTGCTTTTAGTAGATTCCCAGTGGCTGCTGCTCTCGTTGGAGCCCGGGAAATCCACACGGCTCATCAGATGGGGGTGTTAGATAGAAGCTTTTAAGCTTGGATTTTTACAACAGAACCAAAATAAACTGTGTAGGGTAGGCATGAGACAAGCTGGACCCAAAGGGATTCTCTAATACAAGTGTCAGAAACTGCCTCCAAAATAGCTGCACAAAAATGTTTAAAGAGGGAGAAACCCCAGCTGGGCAGGTGGCAACAAATGCAAAGTCAGCCTTTAATTCACGAAGTGACAAGCAAGTCACTTACCCTTTTACGATCTTACTGTTCCTAGAATAGCCAATAGATGTCTGTGGTCCCTTCTGGTTTAATTTATGAAATGGACTAGAAGTACTCTATATTTCCCAAAAGAACAGTGGACAAAATGCCTGCTCCTCACAGCATCTGAATATTCACCATTTTTGCCTCAAGGACACGATCCTGTAAGAGCCTTCGGACTGGCTGGTTGAAGTGAATAGGAGTTCTGTTTGGAACATTAGCTATAGGATATATGTGGTAGTGAATTCAGAGCATATATGTTCCAGGAAGAATTGTATCTATATTTAATTTTTGAAAATCTAAATGTACTCTCTGATTACTAAGAGAAGCAGCACTAAGAACCGTGTGAAACCTAGACGGTAGTTCACGCCCAGGCTTGTCACGGCTGGGGGCCAGTGGGCCTCAGGGCGGGAGACAGCAACTGAGAACAAAAACTTTGGACCAGTCCTGATTTGAGATCCAGCTGTGTGATCTTGTAGACATCACAGCCTCAACTTTCCAATCTATAAAATGGGATGGTGATAGACATGGAGTTTGGTGAGTACCACATGAGATACTGATCCTACAAAGCTCTTGGCACCTAGCTTGTAGTAAGAGCTTGGTAAACACTGGCGGTTATTCTCACTTTAAATCCTCTTATCAAAGTGAAGCCTTCCTCTCCCATGGAATGTTTTGTGTAAATCTGACTTCCACACCCTGAGCAGACTGCGTATGTCATAGGGTCCTTCAGCCTGCCCTGAGCTGCCCCGCAGCCAGCAAGGCCAGCCCAGGCCCCAGGAGAGCAGCCAGGGAGAACTTCCTACTCTTGTGAGTTGGAAGGGAACAGAGAACACAGGGAGGCTTCCTCCAGCCTTTCCTGAGAACACAACTTCAAAACGTCCACACCCAGACGTTAAGAAAGCCCCAGGCCCAGCGCCAGCCCCCTCCCCCCTGGGGTCAGCACCCTGTCTCAGCCCTAGAAGAGTCCACAGCCCTCCAGCCTGCTGCAGAGGAGGCTCAGGATAGCGACTGGTCACTTATCCCCTCCCCCATCTCAGGGGGAAGACCCAGAAACAGAGGGGAAAAGGCCTTTGCCCTTGGCTGAGACTACCTGGGTTCAGCTCTCAGCCCTGCCTTATACAAGTTGTGGCCCCTCGGCCCCCTTCTTACTCTTTCAAAGTATCCCCATCTGACCCTACAGATTTTTTTTTTTTTTTTTTTTTTGAGATAGAGTTTCACTCTGTCACCCAGGCTGGAGTGCAATGGCATGATCTGGGCTCACTGCAACCTCCGCCTCCCTGGTTCAAACGATTCTCCTATCTCAGCCTCCGAGTAGCTGGGATTGCAGGCGCATGCCACCACATCCAGCTAATTTTGGTATTTTTAGTAGAGACAGGGTTTCACCATGTTGGCCAGGCTGTTTCAAACTCCTGACCTCACGTGATCTACCCACCTTGGCCTCCCAAAGTGCTGGGATTACAGGCATGAGCCCCTGCACCAGCCCAGATATTCTTAATATGGAGTAAAATACCGCCCAGAGAAAGTGAGGCTCGGAGCCTGAGTTGCCTGTAAGCTCTCCGTGACTGTCTGCCCCTTCCTGCCTTGCACAAAGGATACTGCACTGAGCTAGGAAGGCTGGTGGTCCTGTGGGTGGCTGTGTGGGAAAAGGGTGGGCTACAAGTGGTGAGCTCAGGGCCTTCCCCCGCTTGTAACAAAATAGCTGTCACCGGCCGGGCATGGTGGCTCACGTCTGTAATCCCAGCCCTTTGGGAGGCCAAGGCAGGAGGATCACTTGCGGGCAGGAGTTCAAGACCAGCCTGGCCAACATGGTGAAACCCTGTCTCTACTGAAAATACAAAAAAAAATCAACCAGGCCTCGAGGTGAGCACCTGTAGTCTCAGCCACTTGGGAGGCTGAGGCACGAGAATCGCTTGAACCCAGGAGTCAGAGGTTGCAGTGAGCCAGGAGATCATGCCACTGCATTCCGGCCTGGGTAACAGAGCGAGACTCTGACTCAAAAATAAATAAATACATAAAATAAAATAGCTGTCACCCTGGCTGCGACGTAGCCTTCTTTCAAATGCAAACACTGCAGAAAGACAGCCATGTGAGGACCCGTGCTCATTTACACCTGTGCTGGAATAGGTGCATTCCAGAGGCTTCCCTGGTGCTCATTTACACCTGTGCTGGAATAGGTGCATTCGAGAGGCTTCCCTGGATATACAACCAATTATTATCATTGTTATTTATTCATATAAAATATTTATCGCGCAAACAATATTATAACACCACCACAAAAAAAAAAAAGAAAAGAAAAGAAAAGAAATTACTCACAATCCCCCAAACCTAGTAAATGGGCATTTGGTTTTCTTTTTATTTTTGCAATTCCCCTCCATCTCTCATTCATACACACACAATTTTCTCATAGCTGGGCTCCGGCCCAGTGCAATTTGCACCGAACACCATATCATCAGCATTTCTCCACGTTGCCACAGTTTTCCCAATTAGCTTTTAACATGAGCCTGCTGTTGCTCACCAGCGCTCTGGAGTCGCGCATTTAGGTTGCTGCTTTGTTCAAAGGGCTTTTTCATCTTCTGAGGATTCTTTCCACGGACTGCCTTCTCAGGTGTGTGACTGCTGGATGAAAGTGATGAGTATTTTTGTGACTCTTGAAAGAGACTGCCTAGTAGAGGTTTTGCGTGGGGCTTGCAGACTGCTGGTACCTCAGGGTTGAGAGGGAGCTGGGATCAGGGAAGGAGTCTCTGTGCTTGCCGGGGCGGTGGAAGTTTTGCTTGGAGCAATCCTTAAAGGACTTTAGCCCTAAAGGAGAGGCAGTGGCTTCAGGCTGAGAGCAGATCCCAGAAGCTGGCCAGAAGGTGCTGCCTCCTTCCTGTTCCTCCCTGAGTGGTGACAGCCTCAGCATCTGCAGCATCCACTCATTAAGAGAAAGGGCGTAGACAACAAGGAGAAACCTAGGGAAGCAGCAAGCACTGTGTAACTGATGGCCCATGATTCAGACAGTAAGTGCAATTGCGATTGCTGCTGGGAAGAATTTGCTGGAGTGGCAGTAGAAGGCTCTATGTGTCCACACATACACATTTATATGTCTTTGCTGTGTGCTGGGCCCGACCCAGAGCACTGTAGGAGCGAGGTGGTAAGGAAGCAGCCGTGGCCTCACCTCTCAAGGTGCCCCAAGAATCAAGCAGGCCGAGGTAGTTGGGACTACCTGGGGGTCTCCCCGCTGGCTGCACATCAGAATCCCCCTGGAGCCTTAAAACAGACGTGGGCCTCACCTCTAGATATTCGAATTAAATAGTGTCGGATGCTAACTTGTTGCCAGGATTGAGAACCAATGGGCCAGATGTTATGTTTTCTTATTAGGGCAATTAGGGATGCAGGAACAGAGACTCTCTTAAGCTAACAGGATAAAACAGAAATTACTGTGGGTGACCAGGATGCATGCGGGGGAGGGTGGGCTAACTCCCCTTCATAGAGGCCTCTATAATCACCCTCCTCCAAGCCACCCCAATTAAACCCTCCACCTAAATGAAACAGCCTGCTTCTATGCCATTGTTGCTTCAAGCCCAGCTCCCCAGGTCCCCCTTTGCAAGCAGGGGGCTGCCCAAGAGCCACCGCGGGCCCTCGGCTGCTGTAAAGATATTGCCTGGGCCTGGGAAGCTGGCACCGAGACAGAGGCAACCTGGATGCTACAAGCCTGCTGGTCCCCTCACTGCATCTATGCTTCTCTGCAAGCAGCTTTCCTCCCTGGGTCAGATGGCCCTGAAGGCCTTGCTGAGTGTTCTGGTCCTTGATGGCTACTGGCCCTCAGGAGCCCACCTGGCACAGGGCACGCCTGGGGCTTCCTTCAAGTACCGGACATGACAGGCCCTTGTGATCTGTCTCCCTGGCCAAGGCAAGTCACCCTCCTCCTGTCTCAGCATCTTCACCCTGACACACACTCTCCAAGGGCCAGCTTCCCATGCTCCACCTCCCTCAATCCTGCTCTCAAGACAGGGTCACACCTGGGGATCCATGCCAGTCGCAGTGTCCCCTGCCCCAAGGGGTTCTGCCTGAAAGTCTGTGCTTTCCACATGGAATTCAAAGCTTTGTGGCTCCTGGCAAAGGGGTTCTCAGGACCTGGGCATCAGAAGAAGGGCTGGGGGCACAGGTGGGGTGAGCAGGGAGAACAGGCATTTTCTCTGAGCCTATTCACCAGAAAGGGTGTCTTTCCATAGGGACCCCATGATGGGAAGATGTTAGAGGAAGGGGCATCAAGGGTCCTTTTGAAAGGCATAACCACTGGCCGGGCGCGGTGGCTCAAGCCTGTAATCCCAGCACTTTGGGAGGCCGAGGCGGGTGGATCACGAGGTCAGGAGATCGAGACTATCCTGGCTAACATGGTGAAACCCCGTCTCTACTAAAAATACAAAAAAAAAAAAAAAACTAGCCGGGCGTGGTGGCGGGCGCCTGTAGTCTCAGCTACTTGGGAGGCTGAGGCGGGAGAATGGCGTGAACCCGGGAGGCGGAGCTTGCAGTGAGCCGAGATCACGCCACTGCACTCCAGCCTGGGAGACACAGCGAGACTCCATCTCAAAAAAAAAAAAAAAAAAAAAAAGAAAGGCATAACCAGGCTGGGCATGGTGGCTCATGCCTGTAATCCCAGCACATGGGAGGCTGAGGCGGGTGGATCACATGAGGTCAGAAGTTTGAGACCAGCCTGACCAATATGGTGATATCTCATCTCTACTAAAAATACAAAAATCAGCCAGGCGTGGTGGTACCTGAGTCCCAGTTACTCAGGAGGCTGAGGCAGGAGAACTGCTTGAACCTGGGAGGCGGAGGTTGCAGTGAACCAAGATAGTGCCATTGCACTCCAGGCTGGGTGACAGGAAAAAAAAAAAAAAAAAAAAAAAAAAAAAGAGCCATGGCCAGACTGTGAGGTGGTAGGAAAGGGAGTTAGAGGGAGGTAAGTCCCCCAACTCAATGCCCCCAGCAAGGACCCTATATGGCTTTAGCCTCCTTTCTCCTCCATAACATGACCAGATAGAAGATGCTATAGGAGACTCTGTCTGACACCGTGAGAAGTTGAGGGAAGGACAAAAGGAGGAAACTGACCTTGCTGGACCCCTTTGTGCTGCCACTGGGGGAAAGACACAGATGTGGATTGAACAGTATCCCCAAAATGTATGTCCACATCCTAACTTCCTCTACCCATGACTGTGATCTTATTTGGAAAAAGGGTCTTTGCAGATGCACTTAAGCTAAGGATCTTGAGATGAGCTCATCCTGACTCCAGTGACTGCTGTCCTACAGAGACGAGGGGACACAGACACTCAGAGACGGCATGTGAAGACAGGCAAGATTGTGTGATGCTGCCACAAGCCCAGGGATGCTGGGAACCAGGAGCTGGAAGAGACAAGGAAGGATTCTCCCTCTCAGGGTTATTGTGATGACCACAGAATGCATTTGGAAGTGGCTTTGTAAACTGCAGGGTGATAAGCAAATTCAGTATTTGGAGTTGTGTTTTATTTTCCAAAGGCCTCAGTAAACGTTTGTGGAACTGACCGGTGTTGGTTTGGGCACTGTGTCTCTTCACAGATGTGGGCAGAGGGACCATAAACGCAGGGGGCAGGGATGGGCAGCAGTCAGAGGGAGCCATGGAAGCTTCAGAGGGAGCACAACTCTGCTAATGCCCCGACTTGGGACTTCTAGCCTCCAGGACCGTGGGAGAGTAAACAGGTGTTGTTTTAAGGTGCTGTGCATGATAATTTGTCACAGCAGCACTGGGAAACCACTGGCAACATGGACCCCTTATCTGGATGCAGTGGCAGAAAAGAAAGCTCTGCATAAAGTTCCCATAAAGCATGTCCTCGCCCTTAGTGCCCATTTCCTCCTCTGTCAAATGAGGCAAATACTTCCAGCCCTGATGAGATAATGGCCTTATCAGCAGGGCAACTCTGATGGTGTGGGTGAGGCTGTTCTAGGTTTCGCGCGGCCGGGCAGGTGCCAGCACTTCTCCCAGCCTCCGTTTTCTCATCTGCCAAGTGGGACAGTAAGCCCTGCCCTGGTGACTCCATTGCCGAGGAGATGGGAGGAGGGAGCGGACTTATGGATTGGGGTAGGGTTGGGTGCCAGGGGGCTGAGAACACATGTGAGGGACCTGAGTCTTACCATATTAGCTGAGGGCGATGGTTTCCGTAGTACCGTTTCGACTATCCAACAAGGCCTTGTAAACAAATACGACATCTGGGCCCACCTGGGAGGAGCTGGTGAGCGCCTGAGGAGTAGACGGCCAGTGGGGATGGGTGAAGAACACATAGAAAAGTGATGTCTGATATGGCGCCCCTTGAACACACAGGCAAAGGGAGAGATGGGGCATTTTGAGTCACATGGATTGGGGTAGGACTGTTTCCCCCGCAAAAGGCTTTTTGAGTTATGTTGTAAAGATGTCAGAGGGAGACTGACGTTTAAGACTGGAGCTCTCCTTCCTTCACACCCTCACCAGGACTCCCTCTGGCTGCCCCCAATCCCTGCCCCCTCTGTTTTTGGTCCCTCCGCCCATTGCCATGAGGAGACAGTGCTCAATCCAATGTCAGTCAGTTCCACGAACGTTTACTGAGGCCTTTGGAAAATAAAACACAACTCCAAATATTAAATTTACTCAGCACTCTGCAGTTTACAGAGCACTTCCAAATGCATTCTGTGGTCACCACAATAACCCTGAAAGGAAAAAAAGATGATTATCTCCCACTCCACGGAAAAAGAAACTGAGGGCCAGAGAAGAGAGACAACTTGCTCAAGGCCATTTGATTAGGTTGCCTGACTCCTGGAGCTGCTCTTCCCTGTCTCCTTGCTGCCTTGCTGTCATGTCACCTGCTGTCTCACTGGGTCATTTGGGCGTGTGCCTCTCCCACGCCTGTATCTTCCCAACTGGTGTCAGCTCAAAACCCTCTGTGGTCTGCAGTGCTCCGCCTGGCTTTCCAGGTCTGGGCAGCTCCCTCTTTCCAGATCCTGCCTGTGATTCCAGCTCCTTTCCCTTGCTGTACAAGGTTCCCACCTCTGCACTTTGCCTCCCTCCTTCTTCTTGCCCACGGGTACGTATCCCAGTCCTTCCCAGACTTCAGGTCTCCCTCGGCTGCACAGGAGGCCCAAATCCAGCATAGATTCCTGAAGTCCTGGGTCCAAGTTCCAGCTCTGCTACTAACTTCCTGTGACTGTGTGACCTTGGGCAGGTCACTTTCTCTCTCTGGGCCTCCGTTTCATCACTATGAAATAGGAGTGTTGGCTGGGCGCGGTGGCTCAAGCCTGTAATCCCAGCACTTTGGGAGGCCGAGTCGGGCGGATCACGAGGTCAGGAGATCGAGACCATCCTGGCTAACACGGTGAAACCCCGTCTCTACTAAAAAAAATACAAAAAATCTAGCCGGGCGAGGTGGCGGGCGCCTGTAGTCCCAGCTACTTGGGAGGCTGAGGCAGGAGAATGGCGTAAACCCGGGAGGCGGAGCTTGCAGTGAGCTGAGATCCGGCCACTGCACTCCAGCCTGGGCTACGGAGCGAGACTCCGTCTCCAAAAAAAAAAAAAAAAAAAGAAATAGGAGTGTTGAACACAATGCTCTCTAAATGCATCTCCATGTGGTCTAAGTACCCCCCCTCCCCGCCCCCTCCCTGCCCTTCCCCCTCCTCTGATCATCCTGTGTGCTTACCATTCACAATTCCCTTTCCTGGCTCCACATTGTTCTCCAAAGGGTTCAGGTTCAATCATTCAGTCAGACTTTAAGCTCCCTAAGAGCAGAGGAGAGTGTTTTTGGCCAAGACGTGCAGATCGATTCGCTGGTAATCCACTGACCACCTCCATTTAGGTTGGGAGCCTCTGTGCCTTCCCTCTTTAGTTTCTTCAAGGTGCACACACAGATGCCTACAGGAGTCCAGGTGGGGCACCAGGCATCTCTGCTCACCTTGGCTGCTCTGCTGGTGGTGGGGTGCCTGCCTGTGCTGTGCATGCTGCAGCTTCGGCAGGGTGGGCAGTCAGGCCAGTGCCAGCCTTTGCCCCCAGAGAACTCTTCACACCCTATTCTTACCCCAAACCCATCACTGGCCCAGGCATCAAAAGGTGGCATCAAAAGTACATATCCCTGTGCTATTCCCCTTCAAAAAGCTTCATTTCTAATATCTCATTGAATCCCCCGAATAGCCTTGGAAAGGCAAAACAGGTATTATTAATCTCCATTTTGTAGATGCTGAGGGACTTGTCCAAGGCTGCTCTGAATTCAGCACAGAGCTGGGACTGGGCTGCACTCTCCTGGTGTCCAGTCATTCTTGTCAAACTCTGGTCTGCGGAAAATACATGCCTGCCTCTGTGTAGGCCCCAGTCTCTTTCCCTTTAAGAACTCAGGTCTGAGAGGACAAGCGCATGGGCGCACGCATACACACCCTTACAAGATGCACAACCACCAAAAAGCCTAATAAAGCAGGGTGCCCAAGACCACGGTTCAGGATCCATAAAAACGGCCGGAGATAATTGACTGCAACCTATTCACTGCAAACGGGGCAACTTAGGCCCACAAAGGGCCAGAGACTTGACGCAAGTCACAGAGTAGACTAGAGCCCAGGTCTCCGGACTCCCAGTCCTGTGCTCTCTCCACTGTCTGCGCCCTCGGCAAACAAGGCAAGGCAGGGAGGAGCAGGAGCTCAGAGAGCCTGGGGCTGAAGGGTGGGAGGAAGGAGCCTGGTGGGGGACCAGTCTGCAGAGGTGGATGTTCCAGCCTTTCTCTAGCAGGGCCCGGGTGGGGGTACCAGGCAGCTGCAACCTGTTCCTTCAGCACCTGGGAGGACACAGAGTCTGGTTCCATGAAGCCAAATGTTTCTTCTTTGTCCTCTGTGTCCATTCATCTCTTATCGCTGTGTCCACTGAGTGGCAGAGGTCCAGGCCCAGCACCTTCCAGTCTAGGAGCCTGTGACCTGGGACAGGATCCTTGTAGAAAGAGTGAGGGCTGGCAAAGGGTCCACCCCCCTGAGCACTCCAAGAGACAGTGGTGGAACGCATTTCAAGGATTCAGAGCGGCCAGGAGCCTCTCCCACCGGCCAAGGGGACACTGCCGTGGGGCTGCGGATAGCCAGTTGTTTATTCCTCCTTCCCTGTGCTCCACCCCATGCACTTTTCCGAGGGGCAAGCTCCGCAATTCTCCCATCAGGGAGGCTCTCCAGGGTCCCTGTCGGCCTTCGGCTCCTGGGGTGGAGGTGGGCCTGGGGTACATGAGCCCTAGGAGAATGGGGTGTGAGAGACTCCCCTGGGCTCCTGGCTTGGGTTGCACCTCAAACTGTGGAGTGCGGTGGCGAGTCTTTGGAGGTCACAGAGCCCAGGGTCGGTGACACGTGATGAGGCGCAGGCCTGGCTCAGGGAGTGGTGCCCACGGCCCTCGGCTCCTCCCCCGGGGCCGCCCCGCCCCGTGCGGGAGGGGACGGGCGGGGACCGGCATGGGTAGGCGCGGCGACCCGCAGGGCCAGGTGCAGGGCCCGAGAGTCCGGGGTCGCCGCAGCCCGCGAGAAGTGACCGGTCTCCGGCCTGCTTGTGCTGTCCCCGCGCCCTGTCCACTGGACTCCCGAGACCCTCGGAACCCAGGTAACCGGGGGCGGGACTCCCCGCCGCGCGCCGCCTCCTCACCTCCTGGTCCACGCGCACCCGCCCTCCGCGGCCGCCCCAGCCGCCCTGCGCCCGTGGAGCCCGGGTGGCCACTCCAAGGGCGGGTCTGGGAAAGTTTGTGCCGGGGCGGTGCTGATCCGGCGGCCGCGCGGCGCGGCCACTTTCACCGCACGCGGGGCCGGTGTGAAGGTGGGGCGGCCGCCGCCGTGCAGAAGGCTCTCTGCTGCAATCGAGGCCGGTGAGGGGGACTGTTGCCTTCTAGCACCTTTTCTCTCAGTCTCCAGGGCGTTTGCGCCGCTTACCCTTCCTCCACCGCCCCCCTCCTGCCACCCCCACTTCAATAAAACCCTTGGATTGAGGCTGCACAGTTGGCGATTTCTTTACACCTGTGCTTCCCGCCTCCTGAGCCCAGATGCGAGCCTGGGCTTAGCAGGACCGTGTGGGTGAGGGGCGGCCCTCTGCCTGCGGGGGCCCCTGTTGAAGTGGGTGCCCAGCTACAGGGAGTTCCCCGTGCTCTGTCATTGGCCTACCCCCTGGCCACAGCCCCCAGCTGGACATCTCTTGGCTCCCCTGGCACTTCCCAAGTCCCAGTCGGATAAGCCCAGGAGAGGGGGTGGACCCCAGCACCAGTGGAGCAAGAATTCAGGAGCCGGGTAACTCTCATCCGTGAACAGAACCGGCTTCCTCCCGCTTAGGTTGGGAGGAGGGCTCAGCTTAGTGGGAGTTGGGGGTGACAACTGCCCCTTCCCACGCAGAGCCATAGAAAAGAGATGGGGAGAGGTCAGGGGATCTGAGAAGAACTAGCAGCCAACAGGGACATATCCCTGATTTCATTTGAACCTAACAAACCAATGGCAAGTAGATATTAGCACAGGGGCAGATGAGAAGACAAGGAGGCCCAACGAGACTCAGCCATTTGCTGGAGAAACTGGTGGACTTTTCTCCACCACTGAGTGGCGGATTTCCCACCACATCCTTCCAGAGCGGGATGGTTGCTTCTGCATTCTTGCAGTGCCCTTGACTCAGCAGAGGTTGGTTTCCTTCCCCCTACTCCCCACCCCGCTAGGTTCTTCCTGTGAAAGAGGTTCAGGGGAGAGGGCACCTCCGAGCAGGCACAAACTCCAGTCAGGAAAGTCCTCCAAGAGCCAGCCAGAGCCTTGCTAAGCTCCCAGAACTCCAGGAGGGCAGGTACCTGCTTTGTTCCCTGCCGTAGCCATAGTACCTGGCACACAGGAAGGTACTCTGTGAGAATGGAATGATTAGTCTGCAACAGCAAAGCTTCTTTTCCAACTGCCTTACCTCTGCCCTTGGCAAGCAGAAAGGGCACTCTGAAAAGCTGGATCAGAAAGGTGTCCAGCCCCACCACTGAGATCCCTTGGCACCCTTACCCACGTGGGGCAATATTTTTCCTTTACACCAAGAGAATATCCTTAATCTTATGTGCTTTTCTTTGTTTTCGGTTTTTTTTTTTTTTTTTTTTTTTTGAGACTGAGTCTCTCTCTATCACCCAGGTTGGAGTGCAAGGGTGAGATCTTGGCTCACTGCCACCTCCGCCTCCCAGGTTCAAGCAATTCTCTACCACGCCTGGCTAATTTTTGTATTTTTAGTAGAGGCAGGGTTTCACCATGTTGGCCAGGTTGGTCTCAAACTCCTGACCTCAGATGATCCACCCAAGTTGGCCTCCCAAAGTGTTGGGATTACAGGTGTAAGCCACCTCGTCCCGCCCCCATGTGCTTTTCCAGACAGACAGGGGCCTTTTGCTTTACCCTGGTCCTGCCAAGGAGAGGCCAGGGCTAGTGGGTTCCATGCCCAGCTTGGCCCTACCCTAGATTGGAGGCAGAGCAACTTTGTCCCTTTATGTAGAATTCTTACGCATCCCTCCAGGGGTAAGAATTGGAATGGAATTATTTGGAAACATTAATCTTCATTGTCTCCTCTCTCTCCTCACCACTCCATGGGGCAGCTACTATTGGGGGAAGAGAAGGTGCTTTTCTGGGTCTCAATTTCCTCATCTGTAAAATGAGAACAACAGGCTTTGCGTGGTTTTAGGACATAGTAAGTGGTTCCAAAGGACTCTGTGGGCTGCAAAGCAAACTGTAAGTGCGGATTGCTATTTTCTCATGTGTGTTAGCCCGGCCTCCCCGGTTGGCGGTAAGTCCTTTCTCAGCATCTTGGTATCCCTTACTCATCCTGAATACACAGAAGGTTTGCAAGACATATTTTCAAAAATAATCCCTACAGGAAGAGAAAAATTGTGAATTCATAAGAAATGGGGGGAGTTTTTTTTGTGTGTGTGTGTGTGTTTTTTTTTTTTAGCCCAGTGTTAGGAGCCAAGAATGGTGGCAGGAAACTGGGCAGGGCCATGCATGAGTACAGGGGCAGCTCTCAGGGGTGGTGACGATGCTAGGTTTGTGCACAGGCTTGAGCCTCAGTCAGTTTCTCAGCGACTTCCTCCAGGAAACGGAACTGACCAACTCTGGGTTGGTCAGATATATATATTCAAGACAGGGTCTGTCGCCCAGGCTGGAATGCGGTAGCATGATCTCTGCTCACTGCAACCTCCACCTCCTGGGCTCGAGCTATCCTCCTCACCTCAGCCTCCTTAGTAGCTGGGACTATAAGCATATACCCTCATGCCCAGCTAATTTTTGTATTTTTTGTAGAGGTGGGGTCTCACTATGTTGCCCAGGTTGTTCTCGAACTCCTGAGTGCAAGTGATCTGTCTGCCTCTACCTCCCAAAGTGCTGGGATTACAGGTGTGATCCACCATGCCCAGCCAGAACTTTCAAATTCCTCTCCCTCCCTCCCCATGTAAGGGGAGGGGAGACCCTACCATGCAGAGGAGGATCAGTAGGAGGGAAGGAAGGGTCTGAGAGCCCCTGTAGTTGGAGGTGGCCAGTGCCTTGTTCATCGAAGGCCACGGTAGAGTGAGGGATGTAGAAGAGTCCCTGGCAGTGCCCTGAGGATGCCGCCCACCTTGCTTTGAAGAAATCCTCCCCTCAGTCAGGACTTTTGGGGCCCTGCCAGGAACCCTGTGTGACTCCTGGACTCCTCAGCAGATCCAGGTGCTTGCCTTTGAGGACAGGCCAGCATACCCGGAGTTGGTCAGTTCTGTTTCCTGGAGGAAGCCGCTGAGAGACTGACTGGGGCTCTAGCCTACCATCCCCACCACCCCTGAGCGCTGTCCCTGTACTCACGCATGGCCCTGCCCAGTTTCCTGCCACCATTCTTGACTCCTAACAAGGATCCAGCAGAGTAAGAGCTTTAGACTCAGAGTCTCTAAGCTAGACTAAGCCTTAGCAGCCATGTCCCCCCGCTCCTTCTCTGCTTCATTTTCCATGGCTCATATTCCCTTCTGACAGCCTATAGATTTCACTCCTTAATCTTGTTTGCCATCTGTCTTCCCTGTTAGAATATCAGCTCTGTGAGGGCAAGGCCTTTTGTCTCTCTCGTTCCATGGTCTCTCCCCAGAGATCAGAGTGTAGTAAGTGCTCAGTTAACATGTGCTGAGTAGATGAACACATCCAATGCACCATTTCTCAGTGCACACAGATGGGGAGACTGAGACCCAGAGGTGAGGAGTGACTCTTGGAGCCAGAGCTGGAGCTTTTCCTAATTAGACTCAAGTTAATTCAAAGTTGGGTCTCTGTCCCCTACTTTGAATTACTTTGGTTGCTAGGGGTGCTTAAGAGGCCCCTGGCAAGAACCTTCAGGCCAGCTGCCTCCAGAGTTACCCAAAGGGGCAGCTCCCAGATTGAAAGGACAGCTGCCACATGAGGCGATTGGAGAGTTCCGGGAAGGAGTCATCCCCATCAGACCTCCATCCTCAAAGGAAACCTCCCAGGGCTGCTCTCCCAAGGCAGCCAGTTCCTCTGCTAGTGAGTTCTCTCTTGGTGAAAATAGTGCCCTCTGCAGGCAGCCTTTTAAAATTCCCCAGAGCAATTAAATAAATAAATAAATAAATAAATAAATAAATAAATAAATAAAATAAAGAAGCACATCCAATAAATAAATAAATTCTCCAGTGCACGGGAGAACTAAGGAAGTCCAAAGCCAGGCTCCTGGCAGCTGTGGGAGAAGGGGTGGCATTCCCATGGACTTGGGCTAGGGATAACCGACCAGTCTGAGAAGTGCAGCCAGAGGCCCAGGGAAGCCTTGGGATTCTGAGGCCTCACTTGGGAATCTGGCAAGACAGCCTAGAGGCCACAGCGCTCAGCGCACCCCACAGAGGAGCAGATCTTGTGCGGGCCTCTACATTCCCTCCATGGGGAGCTTTGGCTTTTCCCCCCAAGCCCAGCTATTAACCCCGAACATCTTTTTCTGTCGTCATTGTGGTCTGCCAAATTCAGGGTTGGAATGCACCTGAACCTTGGAACTGGGGGAAGGACACCAGAAATTAGGCCTTGAAGGATATGTAGGAGTTTTCCAACTTGTTGGAAAAATTAGGGAGGAAGGGGACAGGCAGGTGAGGGAGCTGTGATAATGCTTTACCTGAAGAAACGAATCTGTAATGGGGTCTTCTTCTGTAACTGAGGCCATTGTAGGCCCTCCCCTACCCCACCATCCTTGTCCGCACCACCCTCTATGGGCTTCCTGCTCCTGAAGAGGGTGAGGCCCTGACCTAAGACAGAGCTTCATGCACTGCTGCCCTGGCCTTCTCTTTATTACCGCTGTTACTACAAGTTTACTGACTTTCAGCCACAGTGGATGGAAAAGTACGCCTGTTGCAACATGACGTGAGTCAGTTGTTCATAAATAATGGGATTGCACCGTCAGCTCTGATGCCCTGGTGTCTGGCCCACGGTTGGAGACATGGTGTTGGCTCTTTGGAGAAAAGGGTAAGGGTGACTCTAGACGTCAGTTTGAAATTACGCAGGATGGCAGTGAGGATCCAGCAGGTGCGGGAGATACAATCATTTTTGGCATCTAGGAAAAAAGATAGTGCCCCCAAAGCAGTGATCCAAGGTTTAATTCTTACCCATGCCCTGTTCTCCAATCCTGGTTTTGCCTTACACAGTCATCCTCTCTTCTGACCTTGACCTCAGCCAGGACCACCCCCAGCATGCTATGGACTTAAAGGGTGAGTTTTGCCCAAGCCTCAGATAGGGTCATTCTGCCTGGACACACCACAGTCCCTTAAGACAGTCCTCCTCTGATTATTTGGGAACCCTGTGACCAAGATGGTCAGGCTCATCTTGGTGGGATTCATCTGGAGCCTGCCAGAGACACAGAGCCCAACTATGATAGCTTCTAGACCCCAGAGTCCCAAATTCAGCCACTCCACTAGCTTGCCACTTGTCTTGGAGTTGGTCACGGTAATCCTGGGAGCTGAAGGCTAGTGTTGGCTGGTAGAGAGCCCTGGATTCTAATTCTGACATTATCTAATGCATAGTGTGACTTTGATCCTGTCACTTCCTCTGCCTCAATTTCCTCTTCTGTACAGCTTGGATTCATCATGGTGTCTCACCCTCAGCACTGTTGACTTTTGGGACTGGATAATTCTTTGTGGGGTGGGGGGTGCAGAGGCGGGATGTGCTGTGCATTGTGGGAGGTTAGCAGTAGTCCTGGCTTCTACCCATCAGACACTGCACCATCACCTCCCCTTCCTTTCCTGGCAACCAAAACTGTCTCCAGACATTGCCCCATCTCTGGTTGAGACCCCTGGGTTCAATGATCTATGAAGTTTCATGAATGTGGACTGTGTGTGAGTGAAGAGTCAACAGGTGGGGCGTGCAAGGACTTATGGGTGGAGGGGCCCCCTGGGCCTCATGCTGAGTGCCAAGGCCAATTCTCTTCACCTTCCAGACCTTGGGTTACATAAGTCTGGGTGGGGAGGTGAGGCTCAGCATGAGGGGGAGAGAGGCCTGTGGTCTGGGCCCACACACTAAGGTCAGTGACCCTCCAGTGCGGGGCAGCGTGGTGACTAATCATCTATCCATGCCCTAGGACTCAGCATTCCCCCCACTTTCCCCTCTCACGCTGCTTGGGAGGGCCACAGGAAGTGAATCAGCCCACCCACCAAGCAGAGGAGGGAGAGAGGGTGGAGTGTGGTGTTGTTAGATGCAAGGGCACGCCTGCACCGGCCTACGCTGGGTTTTATTTTGTTTATTCCTCCCAAGTTAGCTGTTTATTAACTTTGTCCGTGGAAACCCCCTTCTGACCTTGTTGCTCAATGGAAGGGCAGACAATCTTTGGCAGGGGGAGGGGTTTGTTGATGAATATTAGAAGTAAATCACCGTTCTGAGAGTAACAGGCTGTGAGGTTTGGGATAGTACTAACCCAGAACTATTGGTTTGGGGGATTCATTCCTTCACTGAAGAAACTCTGCTCTGGACTGTGGGCTAGACGTGGGGCAGGAGAAGGGAATGAGACATAGTGCCTGCCTGCAGAACCCCTCAGTCTCGGAGGGCAGACATGGCTGTCGGGCTGTGTCTACTGGGTACCGGGAATGTTCATGGAATGCATGGAGCGGGGTGTGGGCATCTCCACCCGGCTGTGTTTCAGGGAATTGGGGGTGGGTGGCTGGGGCAGCACACGTGTTTGGGGAGGTGGCGGGAATGTCCAGGCAGCTTCCCGAGAGGAAGAGGTGGATTTTTTGTTGCATTATTTTGTTATTACCTTTTGTTATTATGGTAAAACATACAAAACATAAAATTTACCATTTAACCCCCCTTTTTTTTTTTGATATGGTCTCGATCTGTCGCCCAGGCTGGAGTGCAATGGCACCATCTCAGCTCACCACCACCTCTGCCTCCTGGGTTCAAGCAATTATCCTGCCTCAACCTCCTGAGTAGCTGGGATTACAGGCGCCCACCACCACGCCCAGTTAATTTTTGTATTTTTAGTAGACAGGGTTTCCCCATGTTGGCCAGGATGGTCTCGATCTATGGACCTCGTGATCCACCCACCTCGGCCTCCCAAAGTACCGGGATTACAGGTGTGAGCCACCGCACCCCGCCCATTTAACCATTTTTTAAGTCTGCAATTCATTGTCATTAAGTATGTTCACATTGTTGTGCAACTGTCACCATCATCCATCTCCACCCCTTTTTATCATCTCCCAATTGGAAGTCGGTACCCAATAAACAATAATTTCCCATTTCCCCTCCCCCAGCCCCTGGCAACCACCATTCTCCTTTCTGTCTTTTTATGAACTTGAGTACTCTAGATAACTCCTATAAGTGGAATCATGCTGCACTGGTCTTTTTGTGACTGGCTAATTTCACTTAGCATAGTGTCTTCAAGTTTCATCCATGTTGTGGCATGTGACAGAACTTCCTTCCTTTTTAAGGCTGCATAATATTCCATTATGAATACTCCACATTTCTTTTTTTTTTTTTGAGAGAGAGTCTCGCTCTGTCACCCAGGCTGGAGTGCAATGGCATGATCCCTGCTCGTTGCACCCTCCACCTCCCGGTATATACAACATTTTGTTTATCATTTGTTACTGACACTTCAGTTGCTTCACCTTTTGTCTGCTGTGAATAATATTGCTATGAACATGGAAATGCAAATATATGTTTGCATCCCTGCTCTCACTTCCTTTGGATGCATGCCCAGAAGTGGAGTTTCTGGGTCATATGGTGGTTCTATGTGTAAGTTTTGAAGGAACCATCATAGTATTAAGGAAGAAGTGTTTGATTTAGTTTTAAGGATGAGCGTGGGATCTCTGGGCACCTCAGAGGGAAGGGGAGGGGAGAGGAAGAAAGGAAAAAGCCCAGGCTGCATGAAGAAAGTGGCGCTGAGGTGTTCGTGCCTGGGGCTGGAGATGAGGCCATGAGGGTGGGAGGGGCTGGGGAGAGTATAGAAGGTCTTGCCCCCTTCATCCCCTGCCAGGCTGGGGAACTTGGGCTCTGCCCTGCAGACAGCGAGAAGTGTCGAAGGAGTTTTCATCGGGAAGTGAGACAGGCCAATGGTCATCTTAGAAGGACATAGTTGGGAGGGATGTCCCAGGTGGACTGAGAGGGAAAGAGGCTTCAGACAAGAAGACCAAATGGGAGAAAGCTGGGGGACCCTGTGGCTGTCGGTGGGGAGGTAGAGGGAGCAAGTCTGAAGGGTGCTGTGCTGCACAAGGGTGCCCAAGATTCTGGTTTGTTGGCTGGGTTGATGGTGGTGCAGGCACCTGAGTAAGCTCACTGGAGGAGCAGCTGGCTTGACAAGAGGAGGAGTGGATAAACTTGGGCCTGGTGGCTTTAAGGGGCCCACAGAACCACCTGGAGATGAACTTAGAGACGAGGCATTGACAAGTGTGAAAAAGCACTGCAGAGTTAGTTGCTGAGTACAAGGTGAGAAGCCAGTCAAGGGCCAGGGCAAGGACTGCCGTCAGATGACCTGGAAGGCCCTGCGGAGTTGAAAGCCAGGACACAGGGTGGCCTCCGCTCAGTGTGGCTCAATCCCTGCCCTGGCCATGTCATATCAATCCACACATTCTCAGTGCCAAGCTTGAGGCTGTATACTTGGTTTGGGCACTGTGGGTAGAGACCCAGAGATCAACATGACCCAGTGACTTTAATTCATTTATTCATCCCATAAAGCTCAGAGAATGGAATCTGGCCAATACCTTTGCACAGCTAAAGACTGAACGTCTGCAGGAGAAATGGAGTGTGTTATGGAAATGTATCATGGGGACATGACAGGCTAGAGCAGGATTTCTCACCTTGGCCCTGCTGACATATTGGACCAGACAATTCTTTGTCGTATGGGACTGTCCTGTGCACTGCAGGGTGTTTAGCAGCATCCCTGGCTTCTATGCAACAGATGCCAGTAGCCATACACACCCCCTCCCTGCTTGTGACAACCACAAATATCTCCAAACTTGCCAAACGTCTGCTGAGGAGCAAGACCACCCCCCAGTGAGATCCATTGGTCTAGGGGTCAAAAAAGGTTTCTTTGGGGTAGTTATGTTAATCTGGGTTCCAGAATATAGATAAGAATTAATTAGAGTACAGCAGGGGTAGAAAGTGGAGGAGAGTATTCAAGGCACAGGTTCCAGCAAGTACAAAGGCCCTGAGGTGAGAAAGAGCATGTAGGCAGCAGTGAGGAACCTGGTGTAGCTTCCTCACTGAATGAATGCGAAACGCTTTCATTAGGCAAGCAGTGGTGAAGGTGGGAGAGAAGGGTCAAATTCTAGGGATCTTCAAGAGGGAGCACTCTAGGTTCTGATGACCAAAAGGGTTTGGACATGAGATTACTAGGGAAATCCCCCAGGTGCAGAGAAGGAAACCAACTAGAAGCTGGTGAATTGCATTTGGAGCATGTTGGGTTGGAGATACCTGGGAGACAGCAGGTGGGGTCCTGAGCTCAGAAGACAAGTCTGGTTGGAGATACACAGTTGGAAGCTAGATGCATACAGGTGATGAGAGAAGCCATGGGGTGGATGGGACAGCCCTGGGAGTGCCTGCAGACTGAGAAGTGGAGCATGGAGAGGACGGCCTGGCAGGAAGCAGCAGGAGCTCCAACATTTAGAGATGGAGTACGAGTTCTGAGAGAGATAGTGAAGGACCGTATGGAGAATGGTGCTGTGGAGGCTCGTGGAAGAGTGCTCCAGGCGCAGGGCCTCGCCCACTGTGAAGCCTGTGGTGCACGGGCAAGTGGATGAGGACTGAGAAGCGGCTGGGGATTTTGGAGTGCTACGAGGAGGAACCAGACTGAGATGATTGAGGAATGGGCAGCAGGTGGGAAGAGAGGCAGCTGGCAGACAGTTTTCCAAAGATGTGTCAGTAGACATGAGGAGAGAGTGAAAAAGCCAGAAAGGGAAGTGGGTTTAGGATCTCACTGGGAAGAGTTTTCATCCCCCAATCTCCCTGGATCTCCCCATTCCCTCCCACCTTGGAGGCAATGTTACCAGTTCCATGCACGTGTTAGGAAAGACATATATAGATTCCTTCCTCTGGATGGTGGCACATGCATGCACTCTGCCCCTGAGTCTTAATTTTTCCACTTAGCTACCTACGTGAGGTTTTTCTGTATCAGTACATAGAAAGCCGCTTCTTGGCCAGGTGCAATAGCTCACACCTGTAATCCCAGCACTTTGGGAGGCCGAGGCGGCGGATCACCTGAGGTCAGGAGTTTGAGACCAGCCTGGCCAACAAGGTGAAATTCCGTCTCTACAAAAATACAGAAATTAGCCAGACATGATGGTAGGTACCTGTAATCCCAGCTACTGGGAGGCTGAGGTGGGAGAATCACTTGAACTCCCCAGGAGGTGGAGGTTACAGTGAGCTGAGATCACTCCACTGCGCTCCAGCCTGGGTGACAGAGTGAGACTCCATCTAAAAAAATAAAAACAAAAAACAAACAAACAAAAAAGAAAGCTGCTTCTTTCTTGCTTATGGATGTCACATAACTTATTTAACTAATCTGTTTTTTGGACATGGAGGCGGTTTTGAGCCTTTTGCCACCATAAATGATTTCCCACAGGATCTCCTTGTACTTCAGTCATTTGGCAAATGTAGGTGGCTATAGGTAGGATAAAGTTCTAGAAGTGGAATTGGTGATTCAAGGGTATGTTTGTTTATATTTGGAATGATATTGGCAATGTGCTGTCCATAGAGTTTGTAAGAATGTACCCGTCTACCAGCAGTGGATGAGGATACTTACTCATTTACCACACCCTCCAACAGAGAGTGTTACCAAACACACCAATATTTGCCATTCTGGAAGACAAAAGTGATTTCTTGATGTAGTTTAACCTGCATTTTGAATAAAGTTAAATATATTATTACAGATGTAAAAGTCATTTGAGTTTCCTTTTCTGTGAACTGTCTATAAGTTTTATCAATTTTATTTGAAGTTGTTGATCTTTTTCTTATTAGAAGAATCAGAGGGAATCTTGATGTATTGGGGAAACTAGTCTTTTGTCTGAAATAGACATTACACGTTTTTCCCTTCCTCATTTGGTTAAAAATTTATTATTATTATTTATTATTGCTGTTACTGCTGTTTTTTAAGAATTATGAATGTTGATGGAAGAGATTCACCAGAGAGGGGATCTCTGATATGGAGGTCCCTGAGGAAGCATTGAGGTGAGTTCCAGAATGGACCAGGGGTTGTCCTTAGGCAGGAAGGGAGATACCTCACCGTCATGACAGGGAGAAGGGAGGGAAGAGGGAGCTGTGTGCCAGGAATTGGATGGCTACACGTTGAAAGAGTGAAGGAGATCGTGAGTTCGTCTATGGAAGGGGCTGCGTTCACAAGATAGGAAAAGTCAGAGGGGTGAAAGAGTTCACTGAGGCAGCAAGAGAGTGACTGGACTGCTGAAGCCTGGAACCTGAGTTAGATGAAGGGAGTGAATGGATGGTGTTCTGACGTTGTTTGCTTAGATTTTGTATTTGTTTGTGTGGCGTTTGTTAGTCACAGGGCCTAACAACCAGCCCAAGTTGTTCCCGTCTCCCCTGCAACTTAAAACCCATGCTCTCAGTCACGTCCTTATCGAACTCTGATGCACCCTGCCAATCTTTCCCTGCCCTTGGTCGCCCAGGCCTAGGTACCAAAAGACTTGGGACAGCTTCTATGCCCCAGTGCCCACGGGGGTTATTTAAACTAGCCATTCCTAACCTGCTCAACCTGCCCTGCTGTGCTTTTCCCATTGAAACCCAAAAAGGATCTGACCGAGGCCTCCCGCTCACTGACCAAAGCCTGGTGATTCCCCTGCAGCCATACACTGGGTTTGGTGTGCCCCCTCCTCTTGGGAAATGCAGGTAATACATTCTTTCAGCAGCATTGCCTCTCTCTGTTATCACTCAGTTGCCTCCATCAATTAAAATCCTGCAGGTACAATTGAGACCACAGAGGACCCTCAAACAGGAATAGAATGTAAGGGTCAGTAAACTGCAGGCCCAGTGAGGCTCCAGAGCCATCAGAGCATGAGTGGTTAAATAAGCAAGCTCTCTGGGAAGACTTCCTGGAGGAGGTGGGCTGGGGAGATGGGTTCTGAAGAATGGAGGTGAGGAGATGCCTTGTAATGGGACTGGGGGTGGCAGTGCAGGGGAGTGTGTGGGTGTGTTTGGGGGTCTGGGAGGATAGCAATCAGAACTGAAGGAGGCTGGAGGAAAATCTACAATGAGGAGGTTAATCTGATGGTGTATAGAGGAGGCAGGGGCGATAGGGTCCAAGAGGTAGGGTGGAGCCTGCAGATGCTTTTTGAAAACAGAATTTTTCTTTCCAAGAATGATTTGATTTTGTGGTAACTCCTTCTGGGGGCTCACGGTGGGGCTTGAAGATGCCTATGATGAAGGACCTAGATGTGCATTCCAACCTTGCATTAGGTCCAACTTGACTCTCACTATACAGTAAACCCCCTACCCCGCTACTTTTTGGTTATCACATTAACAAAACCCCATTTCTGGCTGAGCTCAACCGTCTGGCTTTGCCCTTCACCCCTGGCAAAAGTCATCCTCTTCTCTCTCTTCTGCTTGTTATAGCAGCAGGGGAACTTCTCTCCTATCTGAAGTGAGCCTCAGCCCTCTTGGCGCCTTCTTCCTCCCCATGAAACCCCCCTTCCCCTGTCCAGTCCCCCACTCCCCCAGGATCAGCTGCGACTGCTTCTGACTTTCCAGGGGCATTTGACTTGAGAAAAAACAAAAAACAAAAAACTGGAAGACTGAAAAGTCTTTAAAGCACGAAGACTCAAGCAATCCTGGTTGGATGATGGGGGCTGGCATTGCTGTACTGAAGCCTGAGGCCCTGTTCCACACTGCCTCAAATCACAGAGACTCTTTTTTGGGGGTGGGGATTTGCCTGTTCTAATAACGGTGGCCTAGGTCACAGTCCTATGTGCTATAAATCAGTAAAGCCATGGGAAGTTCATGAACGCATGCACTTATTTGGCGATTGCTCATGCTACCTTGGGATTTCTCTTGTATTGTTGCTTGCACAGTTATTTACCTTTTTAAGAGTGGAATTTGTGGGGAAATCATCTCATATTCAGCAAGTGCTTGCCTAGTTCTCATGAATCCTGAACTGGGCCAGGTGGCATGGATCTTAAACCTTCGTTGTACGTGTTTTACGTCCCCGGTAAAGACCCTGTCACGACTCCCTGATATGCCCTATAGTCCCCATTGCCAATGCAGAGAAAAGGGAATTCAGCCAGGCATGGTGTCTCACTCCTGTAATCCAAACACTTTCAGGGGCCAAGGAGGGAGGATCCTTTGAGCCGAAGCATTTGAGACCAGCCTGGGCAACATAGTGAGACCCCCATTTTTACAAAATTTTAAAAATCAGCTAGGTATGGTGGTGTGTGCCTGTAGTTCCAGCTACTCAAGGGGGCTGAGGTGGAAGGATCACTTGGGCCCAGGGAGCAAAAGCTGCAGTGAGCTGTGATTGCGCCACTGCACTCCAGCCTGGGCAACAGAGTGAGACTGTCTCAAAAACAGCAACAACCACCACCAAACAAATAAATAATAAAGGGAACCTAGATGGGCTGTGGTTGGCAGAGAAGATTTCTTGAAAAAAGGAAGAGCTTGAGCAGACAGTACGTCTAGAAAAGGTAGGAAAGGGGAAGGAAGAGAAAAGGAAGTCCACCAAGGAGGCCCCATTTCTGGCACTCTACAGAGCCAGGTATCCCCGAGGGGAGGTTGAGTGTCAGCCCTTCAGGGTGGCCAGTGGATGGCGACTGGTCACCCTGGGGTGGGGAGAGAGGGGGTGACAGGGGAGCCACCTAAGAAGGAAAGGGACAGGAGGCAATGGAGTTCCTGCCAACAGTGAGGGTGGGGGTCTGTGAATGTGGCCCCCTCTCTGCCAGCTGGGGAGTCCTGGAGGGCTGCAAGCTGGATGGACCGGGTGGGGCGTGGGTGGACTCAGGGACCTTGCCTTTCTGTGAGGGACTGAAGTTCCTCCACAGCCGCCTCCCCAGGCGCCCCATGGCAGGGAACGACCGCTCTCCCAGATCAGGGCTCACTAAACCTCCTGCCTGGAATCCTGGCTTGCTGAAAGGCAGTGACAGGGAGCAGGGATGCCCAGAGGAGGGCTTCCATTTCTGAAATAGGGGATGTCAATAGTTCATTTCTTGGATGCTTTTGGTACACATCCTCTCTAGAACCTGACTAATCATTTTTTACAAATTGTAAGTGGGAAAAAAAAAAAAGGAAATTGTGTGCAGGAGGATGAAAACTTTGGCTTAAGCACAGGCTTCACCAAGCAGGAAGGGAAAGTGACTGGCCCAGTCGCCCTTCTCCCTCCTCTCCCTCCTACTCTGGTTTTGTTTAATCTTCACCTTTGTCCTAGAGGCAGTTCCAGACACCCGGTTGCTGGAACATTACTTCTGGGTGTAGCTTAACAAGACCATGGCCTCTGGACTTACCCTGTGATCAGCTCGCTGTGTGGTCCTGCGCAGCCACCCAACATCTCTGGGCCCTGGATTCCTACCTGGCCTCTCTTCTGGATGCCTTTTTGCCTGTAGGTATCTGGACTATTCCCTCCCACGGATGATAAAGTTTTTGCTTCACACCTTCAGGATTACCTTAAGGTCCTGACAAGAACAGAAGAGGAGTCTGAGGAGGTGAATTCCAGCCATGCTCTTGCAGGCTGGCCGGGCAGTATGCTGGGGAGGAGAGGGAGCGCCGTGTCTGGCTGGGCCTCCACCAGGCCTGGTGTGCTGGGAACACCCCACATTGTCCCAAGGCCTCAGATTTGACTTTCAAAGGGAAAACAGCTCTCCTGATAAGGTGGGTCTTGTTCTATGAAAGATGGCTTTGTTCCAGTGTCCTGCAGGTATGTGAAGAACAGAGGCTGCACCAGGTCCCTAGGGGGTTAGATGACTCCTGCCGGGGGGGGAGCCGAAGGGTTTCAGGTGCCCGGGCTGTGCCAGGTTGTGCCTTCAGTATCGCCGTCTGGGCGCCTGCTGGTGCCAGGCACTCTCTTAAACGTGATCTTAGGGACCACTCTGGAGGAGCAGAGCAGGAGTGGTCATCTCCATTTTCTCAGCCTAGGATGAGGAAACCGAAGGGTGTGCAGCTTGTGCAGAATCCCTTGGGCTTCCCAGGGGACAGCTCAAGTCAGACTTGAACCACGTCTTAGGACTCCTTGCCCAGAGCTCCTTTCCCCACAGACTGTTTACGACGGGCCTTCACATGACTGGGACTGCATTCTCTGCCCTTTCGCTCCACCCCTTCTGCTCTCATGTGTCCCCTACAGCATCAATGGTTGCCAATTATTGAGGAAATGAATGCACTTTGTTCAGAGAGGAAGATCTGGGTCTTTGTGTGAATAAGAAAAGAAAAGTTTGCTCTAATAATTCCAGCGAATCCCCACAACACCTCCCCTCTCCCCAAAGCATCAGAATGGCTTCAGGTTTTCCAGCATCCTTGAAGACCCAAGGAAATGGGTCTCGAATGGTGAAATCTCCAGTCTCAGGGCATAGGGGCTGGCCCCTGACTCACACTGCAGAGGTGACCGCTTTTCTACCTTCTTACCCGGCCTTACCTTCTTACCACAGCCAGCCCTGTGTGACATTCCTGTGCCAGGAAATACAAGGACCTATCTCCAAGTGTGTTTCACCTTGACCGGCACTTTCCACCTCACATACCCAGGGACGCATGTTTGGGAGAGCTGTCTAAACTACGGAAGTGATTTCTTTGCTTCTCACTTTCCATGTAGAGGCCCTGCTTTTTCTCCCTGTGCAAACTGAATCATTTCCCATGACAAGCAATGGCAGTTGGAGCTCTGGGGGGAGGGACTACCTGGGTTTAGGGACAGTTGTAGTAAGAGTCCTCCCCTCCCGCCCCTCCGCTGTCATGCACTTGCCAGTTCCATGCCGCTTCCTTTCCCTTGGGCTCTGGGAGGAACTTGGGTCAGGAGCTTAAGGCCAGCCTGGAACCTCAGAGGTGGTCCTGGGCTGTGAAGGCTCGGGCAAGGCGGAGGGCTTACTATTTACACCTTCTGAGCTCGGGCTGCACGCTATTGGGGGCTGATTTAGATGAACTGTTATTCTCATTATTTATAGGTTTTTTTGTTGTTGTTGTTTCATTTTTTTGAGACAGAGTCTCCCTCTGCTGCCAGGCTGGAGTGTAATGGTATGACCTTGGCTTACTGCAACCTCCGCCTCCTGGGTTCAAGTGATTCTCAAGCCTCAGTCTCCAGAATAGCTGGAATTATAGGTGTGCTCCACCACGTCCGGCTAGTTTTTGTATTTTCAGTAGAGACGGGGTTTCGCCATGTTGGCCGGGCTGATCTGGAACTCCTGACCACAGGTGATCCGCCTGCCTCAGCCTCCCCAGGTTCTGGGATTACAGGCGTGAGCCACTGTGCCCGGCCATAAGGTTTTAAATAATGCATTTTGCCTCAACCCTTTGAAAAAAAGCCTGTGCTGAATAACGCTAGAATAATTACTGTGTGTCACATTTCAGCCACTGGGGCTCTTAATCCACCACTGCGTTCAAATATTGTGAAATGTGTTACTTATGACATTGGGTTAGCAGGACAAATAATGTCCTAGCAAGAAGGAAGGAGAATACATTTTCCATTCTATCTCGTAGCCTGGGACAGGCCAGAGAAGGCATGTCCCTGGTCATAAGTTAGAATGACAGTTGCTCTTTTTGAGAGTCCCAGTTGTGCCTCAAGGACTTACACATGGGGCTTACGCTTACTGATGCTTGAAACACCCCACAGAGGTAGTTGCTTTGGGGATTACAAAAGTGTCCATCTTAAAAAAAAAAAAAAAGTGTCCACCTAAAGAGATGCTGTGAAAATTAAGTGGGGTGTAAAATGCCCATAAGGGATTTATTTATTTATTTATTTTGAGATGGAGTCTTGCTCTGTCGCCCAGGCTGGAGTGCAGTGGTGGGATTTTGGCTCACTGCAATGCCCGCCTCCTGGGTTCAAGCAATTCTCCTGCCTCAGTCTCCCGAGTAGCTGGGATTATAGGCGCATGCCACCCGGCCCGGGTAATTTTTGTATTTTTGGTAAAGACGGGGTTTCACCATGTTGGCCAGGCTGGTCTGGAACTCTTGACCTCAGGTGATCCACCCACCTTAGCCCCCACAGTGCTGGGATGACAGGCATGAGCCACTGCGCCCAGCCCATAAGGGGTTTAGAATAGATTGCGTGCTCAGTAGTGGTGTTTCAAATCAAACACCATCATCTCCATTTCACAAGGGAGGAAAGTCAGACCCAGAGGGGCTTCGGGACTCAAAGCCAAGGTGAGCTGACTCTGGAGCCCAAATGCCACACACACCAGGGGGAGTGGCTGTACATTATGCATCTGCCCAGGCTCCCCCACCCCATCTAAACTCCCCATTGGCTGTGGGGCCACTTGCAAGTCACGCCCTTTCCCATCTAGGTCCTGAGTCCTTCTCTGACCTCTAGTGCCCTGCAGTCTCTGCTGAGGGTCTGGGCCCATGCCGGTCCACCCCCCTACCCAGGTCCATGCAGGCTTCTTCCCTCTGCCAGTTCACATCTCCCTGGCTTCTTGGCTGCCCTGACCATTTTCCCCTCACCTATGAGGTATGCTCTTTGGGTAATGATTACGTGAAATGGCTCACCTACAGCTTTATAGGTTAACAATGCCCCCCACTCCCAGCAGGTAAAGCTCAGTTAATGATTGCTGGAAAAGCTTCCCACAAATGCAAATCATCTAGGGAGGTGCAGCGGCTCCCTGGATGGTCCCTCACTGGCCTGGCATTGAAATGTATCCATGGTGCTATGTCTTGGCCTTCTCCACGTGCCCACCCTCCTTTCCCCTTCTCCCCATGCTGTGCTCCCGCCTCTTGCCTCTCTGAGCTCAGCACCAGCAGGCCTCCCTCCTTGCCGTCTGCCAGCCTGCCTCCCTGCCTTGTGCCTCTGCTGTCCCTGGGGACATCGTTCCCTCTTCTGCCAAAGCAAGTCCTCAGCCTCTTTGGTATCCACCTAAAGCACCGCCTCCACCAGGAGCCTGCCCTGACTGCACCAGCATCCTTGCTCAGGGTTTCTTCTCTGAACTTCTCCGAGCTACCAGGCAGATCTTTTCTGAGTGCTGTCCCATACGTCAGGCAATGTTTAGTTGCGAGGACTCAGCAGTGAGCAAGGCAGGAGCGCAAGGAGGGGCATTGGTGTGCTCTGGGAGTACCCAGTCAGCCTGAGCCACAGCAGGGGCTCAGAGAAGAGGGGTGCGCTGGAGGCTGATGAAGTGGGGCTCAGGCTGAGACAGAGGGTGTGGTGGAATTGTCTAGGCAGGCGAGGAATGCATCTTGAAGCAGAGGGGTCAGCTTGTTCGAAGCACAAGGCAGGATTTGGTGTCAGATAATGACTCAACTGCAACCATGTCGTGTTTGAGACACCTTTTTAACACCCAGGTGAAGGCAGGTGATCCCTCAGAGATGTCTGTCTCCCTCTCTCCTGTGACCTGCTCATGGTCCACTGGGTATGTCTGTCTCCTCAGAAAGATGGGGTTCTCTTTGAGGGCAGCCAACATTTCTGACACTCTGCCCAGCTCGGGCCCCAGCACTGAGCACGCACTCACTGCCGAGATGTGGGACTGAATTTAAACTCACCTCCATCATCCATTCTGCCTCCTTCTTCTTGGGGCACCTGCTTTTCACCTTGTCCTGCTAGTACAGTAGTCCCCCTTATCTGCAAGGGGGATGGTTCAAGACCCCAGTGGATGCCTGAAACCAGAGATAGTACTAAACCTGGTATGTACTATGTTTTTATATATATATACCTATGGGGTGTGTGTGTGTGTGTGTGTGTGTGTGTGTATGTATATATATATATACCTATGGTAAAGAGTAAGTTATAAATTAGTAAAGATTAACAACCATAATAATAAAATGGAACAATTATTATAATATATTATAATAAAAGTTATATGATGCCAGGTATGGTGGCTCACGCCTGTAATCCCAGCACTTTGGGAGGCTGAGGTGGGTGGATCACCACCTGAGGTCAGGAGTTTGAGACCAGCCTGGCCAACATGGCGAAACCCTGTCTCTACTAAAAATACAAAAATTAGCTAGGCGTGGTGGGGGGCGCCTGTAATCCCAACTACCTGGGAGGCGGAGGCATGATAAACGCTTGAACCTGGGAGGCCGAGGTTGCAGTGAGCCAAGATCGCGCCACTGCACTCCAGCCTGGGCAACAGAGCGAGACTCTTTTCCAAAAAAAAAAAAAAAAAAATTATATGAATCCAGTCTCTCTCTCACACTCTCGCAAAATATCCTATTGCACTGTACACACCTATTTTTGGACCACCGTTGACTGCAGGTGACTGAAACCCCAAAAATTGAAGCCATGGATAAGGGGGCATTGCCCGTACATTGCCCGATGTACGGGATAGCACTCAGGACCTCTATGGGTCCCCAGCTCCGTGTACTTCTGCTTGCTTTTGGTTGTGTCTCGTCTCCCAAATGGATTCTAGGCCACGTGACACGAATGAGCATGGCTCAGGGCGGTCATTCCCTCCCCGGGCTGAGCGTGGGACTCACCACTGGAGCTTGATAACAGGGTGATCCCCAAGCAGCAACCCCAAGGGACCCTGATTCAGAAGGTTTGAGATAGGCCTACCTTGGTGGCTCTGGGTGCTGACAAGCCCCTAGGTTATTTGGATGCACAGCTGGGCTTGGGACTTGCTGCCAGAGAGGTTTCCAGGCTCCTGTCTCTACCCTAGCTTTAACCAGTCCTCGCCTCTTCCCAGGATTAGAACCTTAGACTCGATCTGGACATTTTTGGAGTGGGGAGCTCAGTGCCCATGGAGCAACCATCCTCATGCAGGTGGGAGCAGTGCCTTGCCTCTGTGGATTGAGCTGAAGCCTGTCTCCTAGAAGCTCTTGTCTGGGGGTCTTGGTTCTGCTCTCAGGGGCTGCATGGCCTCCTCCACGTTCCCAGTCTGCTGCCCCTGGACATGTGAAGGCACTCACCCTCGCCCCAAGTCTTCTCTGGGTCTCCGTCCTTTCCTTCCTCTGCGGTCTGGTCTGGCTTCCACAGGCTGGCAGCTTTATCTCAGACTTCAAGTTTCCAATCAGATTAGAAGCTTGAGAGCAGGGTGGAGATAGGATCTCCCCTTCCCTAGCAGCCAGAGACTTCTCTGCTGGGGTGAGGGGAACTCAACAGTCAGGGCCTGGAGTCACACCTTCCATCAGCCTGGCAGGGGCTTCGCCCTTTCCCAGCCTTGGGGGAGGACCCCACCTGCTGCACTCACACTGGAGGCCAACTAGCTGGGTAGCATAGAGCCAGAAAGAGCCCAGGCTGGCGTTCGGCACCCTGGTGCTAGCTCTACAGGGCTCAGCAGCAGACTGGCTCCAGGTGGGCTCTGCTCCTCTTACCTGGGACTAGCTTTGCAGTCACTGACGTGGGTTCCACTTCCCCTCTCTTGACCCTTGGTGAGCTGGATTTAAATGAGCTGGGGTTGGGCCTGGGCATTAGTATTTTTTAACTTTCTGGGTGATTCTGATGTCCATCCAGAGAGGTGCCTAGCATCCCCTTCCAGCTCTGACAATGCATGGAAATAGTTATTACATGCTGGGGTACGAGCACCAGTGCTGATAATATGCGTATCATATAATGCTGAAATCAGTATTTTTATTTGACAAAAAGGTATTTAAAAAATGTAAAACAGGAAACCCAAATATTTAATAATTTTAAATATAAAAATGCTTTAGAATACCAATAAAGGTTGACTTAGAAAAATACACATTCTCATTCTGGTCTATGTAGGCAGATAAAATAAACAAAAATGAAATATTCAAAACATTAAAACCTATCCACCTCAAAAACTCAAAATTCAGTCATGGAAAGTTCAAGAAGGGATACTATTTGATCCCTTTAAAGCAGAAATTCAAAATCAAAGGATGTTGGCAATATCATTATGTCACAAGTATGTTTTTTTCCCTGTGAAATTTTCTAGAAAAAGCTTTTCCTGACTCTACCCTAGTTGGGGAATAGTGAGAAGATATATTTGTGTGATATCTTCGAATATTTTCCGCTGACAAGGTCTTTTGGCTTTTTTTCAGAGACTGCCGTCTTTTATTTATAAGGAGCCACAATTTTTGTTTCTAAAGCATTTCCGATTTGCCTTTAAGTTCTTTGGTTTTATCTTGTTCAGATGGAGACTCTGATGCACACTTCCTGTATCAGTTTCAAAGCTGTCATGTTGATATCCCACATGTTAGGAAAGTCTGTGAATAGAGTGATAATTATTCTTGCAACAGAGTTTTGCTTTGTCTATAGGCATGCAATGCCTGAGAAGGACTCAAAAGCCATATTTCACATTTCAGGGTTTTTTTCTGACATTGTTATTCTCTCCTTTTCAAAGCATATACAAAGATTGAGAGATTAGTATGATTAGTTTCCATGCCTGGCTCCAGCAATTACCAACTCATGGCCAACGTTTTTCATCTATACTCTTACCCAGTCCTCTGGATCCCTACCAGATTCTGTTACAGCCAGTCTGAGACATCATATCATTTTATCTGCAATTACTTCAGTATACATCTCCAAAGGAAAATGGCCCAATAAAACACATAACCACAGTGTTATTACTGTACCTTAAGAATTGAGAATTCCTCATTATCATAAAAAAGTAAATGTTCACATTTTCCCAGTTGTCTCCTACATTTTGTTTTACAATTAGTTTGTTTGAGATTTCTGACGTTTAAACTTTTGAAATAAATATCTTTGGACCGAACAGATACACAATTTTGGCACCGAAGTGCAGTTTTCGTGAACACAGCATGGCAACCACTGGGTAGAAGATGCCAGACAACCGGGCCAGATCCTGCCTCTAGGGCTCAGAGTGCAGTGGAAAGCAGAAGTCATTCAGTGGCTCAGCAAACATTCATTCAAACAAACATTCACTGAACAGTGTTCCTGGGCTGGGCACCACGGGCACAGCAATGACCAAGACAAGCTCAGTCTGTCTTGACCCGATGGAAACCAGGACACTGGCATCTAATTGAAGTTTGCAAATGAAATGATAGATACCCTTGTACTGGAATCCAGAAGAGAGTGGAAGCTAATTTTGCCCTAGAAAACATTATAGAGCAAGTGACATTTGCGTTTAGCCGTAAGAAAAGGAAGAATTTTGTCAAGAAGACAGGATTACATGCCTGTAATCCCAGCACTTTTGGAGGTCAAGGTGGGAGAGTCACTTGAGCCCAGGAGTTCAAGACCAGCCTGGGAAACATAGCAAGACCCCATTTCTACAAAAAAAATAAAATAAAATAAAATAACGTAAAATAAAAAATAAAACTAGCCAGGGCCAGGTGTGGTGGCTCATGTCTGTAATCCCAGCGCTTTGGGAGGCCGAGACAGGCAGATCACCTGAGATCAGGAGTTCGAGACCAGCCTGACCAACCATGGCTAACATGGTGAAACCCCATCTCTACTAAAAATACAAAAATCAGCTGGGCACGGTGGTGGGCACCTGTAACCCCAGTTACTCGGGAGGCTAAGGAGAATTGCTTGAACCCAGGAGGCAGAGGTTGCAGTGAGCCGAGATCGCACCACTGCACTCCAGCCTAGGTGACAGAGTGAGACTCCGTCTCAATAAAACAAAAAATAAAAAACAACAAAAACCTAGCCAGGCATTGTGGCATGTGCCTGCGGTCCAAGCTACTCAGGAGAGAGGCTATGGTGAGAGGATCATCTCAGCCTAGGAGGTGGAGGCTGTAGTGAGCTGTGTTTGCACCACTGCACTCCAGGCCAGGTGACAGAGTGAGACCTGGAAGAAGAAGAAGGAGAAGGAGAAGGAGAAGGAAGAAGGAGGGGAAGGGGAAGAGAAAGGGGAAGGGGAAGGGGAAGAATTTCATCAAGAAGCGATGGAGGAAGAGATGTCTCATCCAGTGCAAGTAGCAAGCACAAAGAGCACATGGGGGTGGGAAGTTCCTGGTGCACTAAGGACTGAAATGAGAGGTGGGCGGGTATACGGCAAGGCCGGTGGGAGGTGGGACTCAGGGACTGTGGAGGGCTTGAGGATATGCTAAGGAGTGGGGTTTCCAGGGCCTACTGCTGGGGACTGCACTATTTTCTTGTTTGAACATAAAGTGTGGACCATGGGGGCAGGAGAACAGAACCCTGCAGGAACAATGAGAAGGATTTGGATTTCCAAGCCCTTCCCGGAGCCCTCTGTCCATTAGGCTAAGAGTCTACCTGGATCTCCATGAGTCTCCAGGGATAACACAGAGGCTGGCACACAGTGAGTGCTCAATATAGGCCTACTAACAGATGGCCTCTGCCATTGCTCCCAGTGAGAGTGCTCCCACCGGCCTCCACCTTCACACAGGGTGGTGAGGGAGGGACCCTCGTCTTTATGCCTTTGGCTCAGGGAAATGGGGTGGCTTTTCCAAATGCATGAGCTGTTAGGCTTTCGGACTTGGTCCCCAGCTTCCCTGAATGGCCAGTGGTGCTTCTGGGCCAGCAGGCAGGATGGGAGCACATAGAGTAAGGCTCACCTGTGACCTTCTCAGGTGGGTGTACAAGCAAATGCCAGCATTTGCAAACCATGGGCTGGCTGACACAATTAATCCCTTTAAGACTGGCCAAGAGTTAGAGGAGTCATTCATTTATTTTCTTCTAATAGCAATGGCTTAAAAGAAAGAAAGAGAAAGAAAAAGAAAAAAGAATTCACATGCTCATTGTCAGCAAATGAGTTCCTGTTGTTACAGAAACGGAGAAAGAGTAAAGCAAATCCCTAGATTTTCTGATCTACCACTACCATCTAGAGAGAGCCACAGTGAACAGCCTTCGAAATCTTCTTCTGTTCATAAATACGAAGCAGTTAAATGTAACACCATTTTATATAGACAGTATTACGGGATTTAGGCTGTTCTATAACCTGCTTTTTTTCCTTTAACAACTTGTCATGACACCGTTTCCTGTCAGTTACCACAGATCTGTGCCATTTTTAATAGCCCCACGGTACAGTTTTGCATGGATGTGCTGTAAGTTACCCAGCCAGTTCTCTGTTGCCAGAAATGTGGATTGTTTTCCGTTTTTCTCTGCAATGTGCTAGGGAATATCATTCAGCTTTTTCAGATGTGTAATAATCGCCTAGCAGTAAATATTTAGAATAGCTGGGATAGCTAGGGCTGAAAAAAAAAAAGAAGAAGAAGGAAGAAAAAAGGCTCAGTACACTCAGAGTCCTAAGCCAAGCTGGGAGGTCACCATGGCAACCCCCTGCCATCCTCACACAGGGATCGCCCCTTTGCCATGGCTCCAGCCAGAGAGGTGGGTCAGAGCTGGAGGAGAAACAGTCTGTTTTCAGCAGTTTTATAGACCAAGGGCAGAAGGCACAGGAGAGAGCATTAATGCAGACCTGAGACAGCTTACAATGCAATGGTGATAATAGCCCTTTATTGAGTCCTTGTCATCTGGTAGATACCATGGTTTTTCATCCTCACCGGAGCCGTTGAAACTTTTATGATGCTCATTTAAGTGATTAGAAACTCAGAGACTAAGGAATCTGTCCAAGGGCACACAGTAAATGATGGAGCCAGGGTTTGAAATTGGTCTGCATTCACTCCTCAGCATTCTCCTGGCCACCACAATTGGGGTGGCCAGCCTCTGTCTCATCACCATCCCTGAGGCTCAGGTCCTCTTTTCCCAGTCCCCCTAGAGCATTCATTCCCACCTCATTCATATGCAGCTCACACCAATTCTTCATCTGGCCTCTGTTTTCTGGGCTCCACTCTGGCCTCCTGCTACTCCATACCCTGTATACTTCCGCGCTGAACTAGAGACAGGACCTCGAATGGCACACCTTCTTCCTACCTCCATGGCCCTCTCCTGCTGTACCCTCAACTCTACCCCATAACTGTGGCACTCCTGTTGACTCTTCAAGACTGATCCCAAGCTTTCTTTCCTTTTTTTTTTTTTTTTTTTTCCCCCTGAGGTAGAGTCTTGCTCTGTCGCCCAGGCTGGAGTACAGTGGGGCGATCTTGGCTCATTGCAATCTCTGCCTCCCAGGCTCAAGTGATTCTCCTGCTTCAGCCTCCCAAGTAGCTGGGACTACAGGTGCCCACCACCATGCCCGGCTAATTTTTGTATTTTTAGTAGAGATGGGGTTTCGCCATGTTGGCCAGGCTGGCCTCGAACTCCTGACCTCAGGTGATCCACCCGCCTCAGCCTCCCAAAGTGCTGGGATTACAGGCGTGAGCCACCGCACCCGGCCCCGAGTTTCATTACTTCAAGAAGTCTCCCCTGACTCCCTAACATAACGCTCTCCTCTGTGTTCCCCTAGAGGCATAACCACTATTTTTTAAGCACTGTCTATCTCCAGGCAGCTGCATTGCCCTTATAAGTCAGGCGGCCACAGCACGCTGGAATGTTTGTTTCTCTGGAAGAGGGAATGAGCAGCCACCTGGCAATGCAGCCAGATGCATAGTGAGTCTGCAGTAGCCACTGCTTTACTATTAGATATGCCGTGTGGCAATTGTTAGTGCAGATCTACACTAGAATGTGAGCTCTTATGGGTTAGAACAGTTGTGTCTGTTTCTTCATCCCCATATCTTTCCTACTATAGCTTTGGATATAGTAGGTATTCAGGAAATATGTGCTGAAAGAATGAATGAATGAATGAATGAATGAATGATCAAGCATATTCCTGCCCGCTCTCCATTTCCGCTACCAGCCCCAGGGCAGGTACGAACTCGGACTCCATTAACCCAGGCAGCCTACCAAGTTCCCTGCCTGTCACCTGGCTGGTTCCTGACCACTCCCCAAACACCTGACCCCTCCTGTCTCCTTAAGCCTTGTCTACCTCTCCTCCCACCACAGTTTCTACTCACAGCCATCTGCCCGGGAAACTAAGGTTCTGGGTGAACCCTTATCATCGCCTCTACCACATCATCCCATGAACCTACTCTTTCTTATCCCTTCGGCTCCCCTATCTGTATTCCTCTCCTTGGTGGGACCTCAAGTATTCCTGGGCTTTGAAAGTCACTTTTCTCTCCCTCTGAAATTTATCTGCAGCCTCAACTTCTCCTCCAAGATGCAGTCATGTATTTTTTTAACTGCAAATACGTGCAAATCAAATTCAACTTGTCTGAAAACTGTCCTGGTTTTCCTCACTTTCTTCATCATTTCCCATTTGATATCATCATTTTCCAGCACCTGGGGAAATGGTGCTCCAGAGACCCCAGCCAAATTTGTCTGCTTCTCTGTGATCAGACACCTGACTTTTATCACCAGGGCCCCAAACTCCCCAAAGCTCCCAGCCAAGCCTGGCAGGAGTAGTGAGGCCTCAGCAAACCTAAGGATGACTACCCATGTGAAGGAGCTGTGTCTCCTGGGCTGCAGCCTGTTCTTTCCATGTGCAAATTCAGTCCAGGGCTGTAGATCTTCAGATTTATCAAAAGGAACTGGGAGCGAGGTTTTTTATGTTGACAGCTCTTGGTCTTTTAATATTGGCTTCTTTTTTTTTTTTTTTTTTTTTTTTTGAGAGGCAGTCTCACTCTGTTGCACAGTCTGGAGTGCAATGGCATAATCTTGGCTCACTGCAACCTCCGCCTCCCAGGTTCAAGCAATTCTCCCTGCCTCAGCCTCCTGAATAGCTGGGATTACAGGCGCCCGCCACCATATCCGGCTAATTTTTGTATTTTTAGTAGAGACAGGGTTTTCCTTGTTGGCCAGGCTGGTCTCAAATTCCTGACCTCAGGTGATCTGCCTGCCTCGGCCTCCCAAAGTGCTGGGATTACAGGCATGAGCTACCGCACCTGGCCTTTTGTTTTCTTAATAGACTTTATGTTTTAGAGCAGATGTAGGTTTATAGAAGAACTGTGCATAAAGTAGTTTCCATTCCCTCCCTCCCCACTCCCCTGTTATTAACATCTTGCATTAGTGTAGTATGTTTGTTAAAACTGATGAACCAACATGGATGCATTGTTATTAACTATTGTCCCTCCTTCACATTAGGGCTTACGCTTTATGTTGTGCATTCTATGGACTTTAACAAATGCTTAATGTCATGTTTCCACCATTGCAGTATCACGCTGGGTTTTTTTTTTTAGACAAGGTGTCACTCTGTTGCCTGGGCTTGAGTGCAGTGGCAGTAACATGGCTCACTCGACCATGTTATTCGACCTCAGGCTCAAGTGATTCTCCTGCCTCAGCCTCCCTAGTAGCTGGGGCTACAGGCATGCACCACCACACTTGGCTAATTTCTTTATTATTATTATTATTATTATTATTATTATTATTATTGTTGCAGAGATGGAGTCTCACTATGTTGCCCAGGCTGGTCTTGAACTCCTGGACTCAAGTGATCTTCCCGCCTCAGCCTCCTAAAGTGCTTACGGGTGTGAGCCACTGTGCCCAACCCATGCGGATTATTTTTTAAACACTTTAGGCGTCAGAAGTCTCTGCTTTCTACACTCTTTCATCCTAGTGTGCCCCTCCTTCTCATCGTATCTACCCCACAGTATTCAGCTCTTTCCCCCTCTCTCCACTCCTTAGAGTTTCCTGTCCTTACACACAGTCAGCTTTTCATTTGTGTCATCTTTCTACCAAACTCTAAGCTCCTGGAGGCACTTGGAGGTTTAATTTAGAAGTCTCAGTCTCCCCAGTGCCTAGGGTGCTTTTGAGATTCACTAACATTCACCTGCAGGCATATTGAGCAAATGCCTGCAGATGCGTTGGCTCTGAGGCTTCCAGGAAGATGCTTTAGGGCCCGTTGACAACAGAGAAAGTGGGAGCATGTGGCAAGGGATGAAGACTTGGGCACATCTCCAGTGGCAGTGGCTGCAGGGAGGAGAGAGGAGGTGTTCCAGCAAGAATAGTTTTAGAGAGAGGAGAGGTGAGGACAAACGGCTTTGAGTGGGAGGACGCTTGAATCCTTGGGAGCTGCCCCGTAGAATGCCCAAGTTGGGATCACAGCCTCCCAGGGCTCCCCCTCTCCTGGGAGAAACACTGAGGTCAGAGAGGGGAGGGGAGTTTATCCAAAGCCCCAGAGCAAGTTTGCGGCAAGCAAGCTCAGAACCCAGAGCTCTCTCTGCCTCTTGCAGCCTTCCTGGATGGAGACAGTCCTCCATCACCCCCACCTTCTTGATGAATGGCCTGTAAGAAGGGGGTGCCCAGTGTGGGGCCAAGGTTTTCTCCCCAAGCAGAGCAGAGAGAAAGCCCAGGATATGGCCGGCAAGCCGTGTGGGGCAGGACAGGGAGGCGGTGAAAGGGATGGGGTGGGGCCACGTACTCCACCTTCCCCTTCCCCTGCCTCTCCCCAGCAGCAGCCTCCTTCGGGAAAGAGTTTGAGAAGGAAAACAAAGGCAAAACCCCTCCTCCTTAGTGGGGCTGTCCTCCCAGTCTCCCCAGGCAGCCTGGGTTCTCTCCCACCCACAACTCACCCAGTGCTGCCCTAAGTAGCCAGAAGAGGAAACATACATTCCGGTCGGCTAAAGGGACCCCAAGGGGTGAGTGGCTGTTCCCGTGACATGCCCCCCACAGTCACACCTCTGTGCCTTTGCTCAAGCTCTCCCTTCTGCCAGCGTGCCCTCTCCCTTCCTGAGCTGACAGATTCTTCATGCTCTCCTATGCTCCATTCACACGCCATCTCCTCTGTAAAGTGACCCTAAGCCTGCTTCCCCCACACGTGAAGGTTTCCTTGCCCGGATGCCTCCATAGCACTTTTGTCTCCACCATCCACACAGCGTCTAGCACATGGGCTTACAAGTTTGTGTGTCTCCCCTGTTCTGCAGGGAGCTCCCCCAAGGCCCAGGCTGTGTTTATTCCTCTGTGTCCCCAGCTGTCAGCAGAGCACCTGCCACAGAGCTGATGCACCACATGGAGGAGTGGATGAGTGGACGGACAGATGGATGAATAGCCAGTCTCTGAGTAGAACAGTCAACATGTTCCATTGAGTCTCTTATTTTTTTTTAGACGGAGTCTCGCTCTGTTGCCCAGGCTGGAGTACAGTGGTATGCTCTCTGGCTCACTGCAACCTTCACCTTCTGGAGTCAAGTGATTCTCCTGCCACAGCCTCCCAAATAGTTGGGATTACAGGCTCCTGCCACCACACCCAGCTAATTTTTTTGTATTTTTAGTAGAGACAGGATATCACCATGTTGGCCAGGCTGGTCTCAAATTCCTGACCTCTGGTGATCCGCCAGCCTCAGCCTCCTAAAATGCTGGGATTACAGGTGTGAGTTACCTCACCTGGCCTAATTTTTGTATTTTTAATAGAGACAGGGTTTCACCATGTGGGCCAGGCTCGAACTCCTGGCCTCAGGTGATCTGCACCTTGGCCTCCCAAAATGCTGGGATTACAGGTGTGAGCCACTGTGCCCAGCCAAGCCTCTTCTTCTATAATGAAAATAGATCTAGGTCCTGTCTTTCAGGAATCTAAATTGTGGCTACCAAAACGATAACACTTAAAATAATCAGAGAATGATATAAATCAAGCTAATAATAATAATGATCTTTGATTGAACTGTTTGCTGCCAGCCACGCTCTCTGCAAAGAACCTTATGTACATTATTTCATTTCATCTTTATGCAGTTTATAAGCTAAGGACAGAGAGGCTGAGAAAGCTAAGAGCAAGGCTGAGAAAGTTAAGCAACATGTTCAAGGCACCAGTCAGTGAGTAGAGAAGCCAGGTCTGAAACCCAGACCAGTGTGACCCTGAAGTCTGGTCTCAGCCACTTCCCTACAGCTAGAGGGTTCAGGGAGGAGGAGAGCAGCAGGAGAGGAGTCTCTGGAGCCTGTGTCCCTCCTGGAGGAGGCCGACTGTGGGCTGGGCCTGAAAGGCTGCCAGGGAACTGGCCAGCTAGAGGGTATGGGAGGCTTGGGGGTAGGCCTACAGCCTGGCCAGCCTGGAAAGACTCCCAGGGAGTTGCACGGGATGGGAGTGGGGGTGGCCCTTATCCCAGCCTCACCTGAGTGGCCCACAGTGACATGGATGGCAACCCTTCCTTAGGGCCCTGCCGGGTTCCTGTTGCCTCTCCCTCTGTCACCCCTCCCTCTAGGTCTGCAGAGGAGAACCAGGCCCATTGCTTCCGGTGTGGCCTGGTTGCCTTGGGTGCGGACTTTACCCAAGTTGGAGGGCAAGGCCAGTGCAGCCTGTAGAGCCACTTCTCCCTGGATCACACCTGCTGAGGGAATGCCTCTCCCAGCCACCAGACCAGTTTCCAGTTTCCAGGGTGGGGCAGCCAGGCAGAAACAGGTTTCTGTGAAGTGACACTCCTTTCATTCACCGACTGGTAGCATGACTCTGTCCCACCACTTGGAGCCATGCCAACAAATCCTGCCCTGGATTGGGGATTCCGTCTGGACGCCAGGTTACCCTGGGAATGTGGCTTTGCCCTTGTTCACCAGGCACTGCAGGGGCTGATGGTTCTGAACCTTTCCTGGCTCACAGATGTCACTGAAACTTTGTTGAAAGCCAGGGCCCCTGTCCCCAGTGACAGACACACACACACACACACACACACATTTACACTCACCCACATATAATTTAACCAATAATTTGATAAATTCCCTGAGGCCCATCCATGGATTTTCATGGACCTCAAGTTAAAAACCCCCATCCTTGAAGATAGAGAGTAGATTGGTGGTTACCAGAGGCTGGGAAGGAGGTGGGGGATGAAGGGCAGAAAAAAAATATAAATATATTTCCAATCACTGAACTAGATGGTAAATTATATATGTATATTATACCTAAATTTCTTTTTTCTTTTTTTGGAGAGAGAGCCTTGCTCTGTCACCTCACTCTGTCTGATTGTCACTAGTGCAGTAGTGTAATCTCGGCTCACTGCAACTTCTGCCTCCCAGGTTCAAGCAATTCTTGTGCCTCAGCCTCCCAAGTGGCTGGGACTGTAGGTGTACACCACCACACCTGGCTAATTTTTTGTATTTTAGTAGAGACAGGGTTTCTTCATCTTGTCCAGGCTGGTCTTGAACTCCTGAGCAGGCAATCTGCCTGCCTCGGCCTCCCAAGGGGCTAGGATTACAGAAATGAGCCACTGCGAACAGCCTCAATTTTTGTTTTTTAAATCATCCTAAAAGTTTTTGCAGCTGATGGCTCACTCTCCTGAATGTGTTCTTTGTAGTAATAGTAGCCACAATAGTAGCCGTAGTGGTAAATACCACTGGCATTGATTCAGTGTTTTGTAGTTCATAAAGTTTGTTCACATCTATTATTATTTCATTTTAGCTCCCCCATAGCCCTGGCCAGGTAAGTATTAATATGTTTATTTCACAGATGACAAAAATGAAAGTCATTTGGAACAAGCCCAGCCAATTCATACCTAGGAGACGGTAGAGAGGAGACCTGACCTTGGTGACCCCAAATCCCAACTCTATGTGCCTCTCCCCATCTTCATAGAACATTCTCCAAGTTTAGGCAGTCCAGGATACTTGTTACCATACACCAGGGAACGTTAGTGAAACCACCTTTGCAAAATTATGACTGAGACAGTGAAAGAGATCTAACTTAACTAACTCCGTCTTGCTTCTAACCCCAAACTGTCTTTGTTCATTCCTGGGCATAGCCTGAACTTACTTTGGGAGTGTATAGTTTAAACAAAAATGGTAACAGCCCTTTCCCAAAGCAGACCTCCTTCTTGCCTGGGGACTAGATTAACATTAGCCACAGGATTAGAAATTATGGTTTAGGAGTCATGCAGTTGGAGGCCACAAGATTCTGACCCTCCCTAGGCTGCTCCTAAGATCAGCACTCGGGATATTTTGCGGACCCTGCATTCGATGGATCAGCTGGCACCACCCAGATCAATGAACTGGCCCCTCTGATCTTGTGGCCCCCACCCAGAAACTGACTCAGTGCAAGAAGCCAGCTCCGACTCCCTATGACTTCATCCCTGACCAGCACTCCTGGCTCATTGGTTACCCAGCCCCCCACCACCAACCAAGTTATCCTTAAAAATTCTGTTCCAGGAATGCTCAGGAAGACTCATTTGAGTATAATGAAACTCCAGTCTCCCACACAGCAGGCTCTTTCTCTATTGCAATTCCCCTGTCTAGGCAGGGGAATCGGCTCTGTCTAGGCAGAGGGCAATGTGAACCCCTTGGTCACTTACAAAGTTGGTGGCTCATCTGGGATTGCCCTTGTGGCTACCTGCCCATGGTTCAGTGGCCCCACTCCAGTGATGGATCGAGAAGCCAGCCCAAGCAGCTGCCTAGTTCTCTTGGACTGGGGCTGACTCTGGTACTCTCTGTACTGGTGGGGTGCTGCTGACCCAGTGTGCATGGATCTAATTGCAATGGAGAAATAGTCCTGGGGCAATGTCCCTTAACTGTAGCCCTATCACAGGGTGTCTATATAGCCCCATGATGGGGTATCTGTCTGTAGCCCCATTGTGGGGTGTCTGGATTGGTGAGTATCCTAGATGCTGTCAACACCTCCTTTCTTCTCGCCACTGGTTCTGTAACCCTATGGTGTGGTGTCTGTAGCTCCACCATGGGGTGTCTTGTGTCTGTAGCCCCATTGCAGCATGTCTGTTTAGCTCCTGTGGGGTCTCAGTTGCCTCTTTCTAGCTAGTAGGAAGAGTCTTGGTTTGAGAGACTTATCCTCAATCAGGAAGATTTTGAGGAGGTTTCTCAGATGGATAATAGGAGGATAGTTTGGAAGGGATACTCTTGGAGTTCTTAGTTAGGGATCTGATTTGGAAGGCCTTCGGTCCGTCTCGTCTTTATGTGTGTTTGTATATGTGGAAGGGATCTCAGGAGGGGTTGCTAATGGAAGTCCAGCAGGTCTAACTCAGAGAACGCTCCTTATTTGTCTGGTTACATTTGGTGAGCCCTAAAGAAAGCTCAATAGGCCTGTCTCTGGGGGTGACTATCTGGTCTTTGCCTTGCCCAGAGGTCTTATTGTGAATTACCATTTGGAGGTCACCCCTCCCCACCTGGAGTGGATCAGAAATAGGGAGCAATGGGAAAAAGATTGAGCTTTCCCTGGCTGATATTGGGTGCTGAATGAGGTGACTGATGTCTGTTTTGTTATGTGGATTTTGCTGGGATGGAAAATCTTAATTTGGTTCCACATGCAGCCCATTGGGCAGCATCTTGCAAATTAAGAATCTTGCCTATGGTTCCATAAAACAGCAAAGTGGCTTTTTTTTTCTCTTGTAAAGTGGCTTGAACCCCACAGCGATAGCACAAGCGAGCAGGGTCATCAGAAGCCACTCCGTTCTTCTGGAAGCTGCAGAGAAAGGCAACCCAGAAACCTGATATGCCAGTAAAAAGGGTAAGAAATTCTTACCGGCCAAGTTTCTGGTCTCTCTTTCTCTTTCTCTGTCTGGGTAAAACAGTAAACTATTGGTCTCTTCTGCAAGGGTTTGATGAATAGAAAAAAGGATTTGTGAGATTAGTCTTAGGCGGTAGCCAATCTGCTGTACTTTGTGCAAAGAATTTGTCTTTCTGTGTTCTGTAGTGGAGAGAGGGGTATCACAGGATAGAATGTGGGTTTAAGACCCCTATAAGCTCACTTTTCAAGCCAGCTTGGCAGGCTGGTCAGTTACAAACCTTGCTACGGGTCCCTGAAACCAATACCGGATGAAATTTCTCTGTCTTGCTTTGTGCCCTTAAGAGCTTAACTTTGTGACCATGTGGGGATACTTTCTCTTGGTTTCTGCCATCCAGAGGACAGGAATTTTGGGGTTCATGTCATAGTCCTAAAAAATGTTTCTTGAGCAGTTAAAAGCCTGTGCAAGCTTGAAATTGGTTTTTCTAATCTCCTTCTGGGGAGAGCGATAGAAACTGCTCAATGCTGTAACTCAGTAGTTGAGGCTTTGCCTTTTGACAATGGCGGCCTGGGTTTTAGTCTTGGCTTCTGGAATGATTCCTTTCTGGGTTTTATTTATGAAACTTTGCCATTTATCGAGGTTCCCCCCCCCGCCGCCCCACCCCAGCCAACCCATAGATAGCTTCTGATTCCCTGTCTTGAATTTTCCTTTCTCTAAACTACCCTGGGGGAGATTCTAAATCTTGTTCAAAAACAAAAAAACAAAAAAGAAACTGCTTACCATCTCCTTGAGACACGTATGTGTCTATGGTTAAGTTATAACCTTAGCTAAAACTTATTAATTTAGTGTGGGAAGTTAACTGTGGTAGAATTTAAAAGCCAAAAATATTGGTCGCTCAGTGTGGCTAAAGTTGGGTAATAAAAATTTTTAAAGGATTTTTTTTTTTTTTGAGATGGAGTCTCACTCTGTCGCCCAGGCTGGAATGCAGTGGCCTGATCTCGGTTCACTGCAAGCTCCGCCTCCCGGGTTAACGCCATTCTCCTGCCTCAGCCTCCAGAGTAGCTGGGACTACAGGCGCCCGCCACCACTCCTGGCTAACTTTTTGTATTTTTAGTAGAGACGGGGTTTCACCGTGTTAGTCAGGATGGTCTCAATCTCCTGACCTCATGATCCGCCCGCCTTGGCCTCCCAAAGTGCTGGGATTATAGGCGTGAGCCACCGCGCCTGGCCCTTAAAAGGATATTTTTTAAAAAATGCTATGGTTAAACGTCAGCTTAATTAAAAGTGGCTAAACAAGCAATAGGTATATTTAAAAGGCCTTTATGTTTTTCTCTTTTTGGATCTTGTTTTTTTCCTGGAAATAGGTTTTTTCTTCTCAGTCAACTGAATTACTTTTTTCCATTTTTTTGTCTTGCCACTCCTAATGCACACATGAGAGGCCCTAAGATAACTTCTGGTAGCCTGAGACTCCTTGGGAAAAACAGAGGAGGCGCCACAGACCCCGTTTTGGAAAAAGCTCTGTTTTTCTCATGGAACCCCAGGAATTAAAAGCGGATAGATCCCTCTCAAAATCAAAGGCTCTGTTCTGTTTTGCATTGTGTTATCTGACAGTTTTGAGTTTTGGGGGTATCAGAAATTACTTCTCATTATGAGAGAGTTTTGGTGTGTAGTAACTAGGTAGGAAATACACTTTAGGGGATGGCTAACAGTAGTTATGGAGGGATACTTGATTCTGCACGCTTGGATCAGAGACGCTTGCTCTTGACCACCTGGAAGATAAGGAGACATCCCTGCCCCCGACTGGGAGATGAGACTCCCCTGAGAGATGGGCCGATTACAAAATGGGCTGATTGGCTTTGGCTGCCTTGAATGGAATGCAGGGTAGAAGCACTGCGCGGTCTTCTCCCACAGTATTTCCCTCCTCTTGGGGATCCAGGATCCAGTATAAAATGGCACCATTAATTCTGGGGATCTGTCTTTGCCTTCAGCTGCTTACTTGCTGCTTATTTGGCCCTAGAAACGCATGCTTTCCCGGCCCTGTTCCTCCAAGGGCTCCACCCTGAAGCCAGTCATCCAATTAAGAAACTGGCAAATAAGGCCAAGCACGGTGGCTCACGCCTGTAATCCCAGCACTTTGGGAGGCTGAGGCGGGCGAATCACAAGGTCAGGAGATCGAGACCATCCTGGCTAATATGGTGAAACCCTGTCTCTACTAAAAACACAAAAAACTAGCCAGGATCGGTGGCGGGTGCCTGTAGTCCCAGCTACTCTGGAGGCTGAGGCAGGAGAATGACGTGAACCCGGGAGGTGGAGCTTGCAGTGAGCCGAGATCACACCACTGCACTGCAGCCTGGGTGAGAGAACAGGACTCTGTCTCCAAAAAAAAAAGAAAAAAAAAAAAAAAAAAAGAAAGAAACCGGCAAGCGAAAAATCTTACAAATGCTGAATCTTCTGTCTGTCTGTATTCATATGTGGTGTGTGTGTGTGTGATGTTTGTATAAAAGAGCTCTGATTAAATGGCTTAGATATATAAGCATTTAAATCAAACATTTTATTAGAGAAATAGAAACTATAATACCTTTTTGTTCACATGACTCTAGTAGTCTTTTGGAAATAAAGACAGTTGTTTTTGTTTTTGTTTTTTCTTTGAGACGGAGTCTCGCTCTCTCACCAGGCTGGAGGGCAGTGGCACAGTCTCGGCTCACTGCAACCTCTGCCTCCCAGGTTCAAGTGATTCTCCTGCCTCAGCCTCCCAAGTTGCTGGGACTACAGGCGCCCACCACCATGCCTGGCTAATTTTTTTGTGTTTTCAGTACAGATGGGGTTTCACCGTGTCAGCCAGGATGGTCTTGATCTCCTGACCTCATGATCCACCCACCTCAGACTTCCAAAGTGCTGGGATTACAGGTGTGAGCCACCGTGCCCGATCCCGGAAATAAAGACAGTTTTAAAGATTATTGGTAAAATAAAAAGTCTTGAAAATGTAGACATTTGGTCTAAATTAAGGTTAGATATCAGATTTGCTAAATGCTTTATGGTCAAACTGTTTCTTTGACTTTTGAAAATTATTCAGTTTCCCGTGCTCGCTTCGGCAGCACATATACTAAAATTGGAAAATTATTCAGTTTCTCTACTTTGGAGCATTAGATGATAGATAAGGCCTGGGGACATATGGAGAACCAGGCCCGTCAGCTATGCTAAGAGTCAGACCTTATCTTCATTTCTGGCTGATGTCCTAGACTCCACCCCAGTACATAATTAAAATCAGTTACTTATCAGATTTTTCACTAAAAATAAAAGTTGCTAAGATTTAACATTGTAACATGTAGTTGAGACCACTGGAGAAACAGTTTTATATACTAGGTGTGTGGGGAATGTGTTTTTGGTAAAAGATGATAAGAAGGCATGGAAATATGGCTTTTGTGAAAGGGAATGTAGTTTTGTCCACTTCAGAGGGTTTTAAAGATTGTCTTAACCTAAAAGAGTAACGGAACAAAACTGAAGGTTTAAGCAAAGGGAAAAGTGTTTGTAAAGGTTTGATCTTGTAAAAAAATTCTGTGGGTATAAACAAGTTGGCTAAGATTTAAAAGAAATTGGCTGGGTGTGGTGGCACTTTGGGAGGCCGAGGACGGGGGATCCCTTGAGGTCAGGAATTCAAGACCAGCCTGGCCAACATAGTGAAACCCCATCTCTACTGAAAAAAAACAAAAATTAGCTGGGCGTGGTGGGAGGCGCCTGTAATCCCAGCTACTCGGGAGGTTGAGGCAGGAGAATCGCTTGAACCCGGGAGGTGGAGGTTGCAGTGAGCCGAGATTGCACCGCTGTACTCAAGTCTGGGCAACAGAGTGAGACCATGTTGCAAAAATAAATAAATAAATAAATAAAATAAAAAAGATTTAAAATAGATTTTAGCTTTTTTTTTTGAAACGGAGTTTTGCTCTTGTTGCCCAGGCTGGAGTGCAATGGCGCAATCTTGGCTCACTGCAACCTCTGCCTCCTGGGTTCAAGTGATTCTCCTGCCTCAGCCACCCAAGTAGCCTGGATTACAGGCATGTACCACCACACCCAGCTAATTTTGTATTTTTAGTAGAGGTGGGGTTTCTCCATGTTGGTCAGGCTGGTCTCGAACTCCTCACCTCAGGTGATCCACCTGCCTTGGCCTCCCAAAGTGCTGGGATTACAGGTGTGAGCCACCATATCCAGCCTTTTTTTTTTTTTTGAGACGGAGTCTCACTCTGTTGCCCAAGCTGGAGTGCAGTGGCGCGATCTGGGCTCACTGAAAGCTCCGCCTCCTGGGTTCACACCATTCTCCTGCCTCAGCCTCCCAAGTAGCTGGGATTACAGCTTTAAAAACTGTGCTATTGGAAAAAAGGAAACTTCTAGGACTCTCATGGAGAGCTTGTGTGTTAAACATTGCTAATCCTTTTGTTTTCAGAGTCAAGGTTACTTATTTCTTTAGAGTTATTTGCAACTTTTAACAAGTGAGTAAAATATACTCCTGTGGAAAATTTTGGAGCATATTTGTTTCTCTCTACCTGATTGCTCTAGAATTTGGAAACCATTTGTGTGTATTCTCAATTTATGGCAGTATAGTTAATTGCATAAGTGCAATAAGAATCTGTTTTCTTTTGTAACAGGACACCATTGGAGAAACTGGTCGTTTTACCAAGGATTTGACTGGAATGGCATGCTTCCTTTGAAGAATTAAAGTTGACTTATAGAGCCAATTAAAGCCGTTTGGGGAATCTGGCCTCATACCTTGTCCACAGAGTTCCTGTACAAGGTTCCTGAGCTGTGGTAAGTACAAAATGTCACTTTCTAACAGGCCCAGGAACCCCAAGTTATCTTGGGACCTCAGGAGGAGAGGACTTTGCTCAACTCATAGGTATTTGAGGGTAAAAACCCATGGCTGGGCTCAGCTTTTAAAAAATTTTATCTGGCCGGGCGCGGTGGCTCACGCCTGTAATCCCAGCACTTTGGGAGGCCGAGACGGGCGGATCACGAGGTCAGGAGATCGAGACCATCCTGGCTAACACGGTGAAACCCCGTCTCTACTAAAAAATACAAAAAACTAGCCGGGCGAGGTGGCGGGCGCCTGTAGTCCCAGCTACTCTGGAGGCTGAGGCAGGAGAATGGCGTGAACCCGGGAGGCGGAGCTTGCAGTGAGCTGAGATCCGGCCACTGCACTCCAGCCTGGGCGACAGAGCGAGACTCCGTCTCAAAAAAAAAAAAAAAAAAAAAAAAAAAAATTTTATCTGAGATTCTTCATGGAGCAGAGTTCTATTAAAGCCAATTTAAAAAGCCTAAGTGAAAAATAATTATTCTTGCTGCACTTTATGCAAATAATCAGGCCAAGTAGAGTAAGACTAAAATTTATTTTGTAAACTGTAAATCAGTTCTATCATGATTTACTTTTAATAAAAATGGTGACTGAAATCCCAGCACTTTGGGAGGCCCAGGTGGGTGGATCGCTTGAGGTCACGAGTTCAAGACCAGCTGGCCAACATGGTGAAACCCTGTCTCTATTTAAAAAATACAAAAATTAGCCAGGCGTGGTGGTGTGCACCTGTGGTCCAGTTACTTGGGAAGCTGAGGCCTGAGAATTGCTTGAACCCGGGAGGCAGAGGCTGCAGTGAGCTGAGATTGCGCCACTGCACTCCAGCGTGGGTGACAGAGCAAGATTCTGTCTCAAAACAAACAAACAAACAAAGCAGAAACAACAACAACAACAAAAAGATTGTTGTGGGAGGACTAAGGCTACCAGGTACCCAGACAGATGCATGTCTGGACAAGAAGCCCCTCCTAATGTAACTGCCCAAGGGGTTCACCTTGTCCACTGCCTAGTGACAAAATTATGCTCCAAAAGAAAACTATAGTGTACTGTTGTTAGCTGTTCTTGAGGGTTTTTTTTGCTGCAGGTTAGACTAAATTCTAAATTCCTTGTGGGTTAGAAGTCCCCAAGCTAATGCTTTCAAATCTTTGCTTTTAAAATCCGGGATCGTACTCATCGTAGAACTCGTGATTTACCTTATAGGAGGCTGTTCACTTAAACACTGTAGTAAGACTATAGATGAAAACACTAATGTTTTTCACACACAAGCCTTGGAAGCCCAGCCAGGCCTGCATGAGTACACTCAGACAGTTACAAAACGTTTCCATTCTTCTCACCTTGGGGTTCACTCCCATTCCCACAATGTCCCTCGTCAGCAGGAAGAAGCCAGAGCGATTGACAGTGTTTTCCCATCTTCACAGCCTACACCTTAAGATGAAAGTGTTACAAAATCCAAAGGGAGCGATTGAGACCGCCTTTGCAAAATTATGACTGAGACAATGAAAGAGATCTAACTTAATCGACTCCATCTTGCCTCTAACCTCCAGGCTGTCTTTTTCATTTCTGGGCATAGGCTGAACTAACTCTGGGAGAAACTTAGTTTGTAGTTTATAGTTTAAACAAAAATGGTAACAGCCCTTTCCCAAAGCAGACCTCCTTCTTGCCTGGGGACTAGATTAACATTAGCCAAAGGATTAGAAATTACGATTTAGGAATCTTGCAGCTGAAGGCCACAAGATTCTGACCCTCCCTAGACTGCTCCTAAGATCAGTGCTTGAGATATTTTGCAGACCCTGCACTTGATGGATCAGCTGGCACTACCCAGATCAATGAACTGGCCCCTCTGATCTTGTGTCCCCCACCCGGGAACTGACTCAGTGCAAGAAGACAGCTTCAACTCCCTATGATTTCATCCCTGACCAGTCACCACTCCTGGCTCACTGGCTCACCCCACCCACCAAGTTATCCTTAAAAACTTTGCTCCCCGAATGCTCAGGGAGACTGATTTGAGTAATAATAAAACTCTGGTCTCCTGCACAGCCGGCTCTGTGTGAATTACTCTTTCTCTATTACAGTTCCCCTGTTTTGATGAATTGGCTCTGTCTAGAGAGCTGGCAAAGTGAACCCCTTGGGCAGTTACACTAGGAGGGGCTTCTTGTCCAGTCATGCATCCGTCTGGGTACGTGGTGGCCTTAGTCCCCCCACAACAATCTTTTTGTTGTTGTTGTCGTTTCTGGTTTTTTTTTTTTTTTTTTTTTTTTTTTGAGACAGAGTCTTGTTCTGTCACCCAGGCTGGAGTACAGTGACGCAATCTCAGCTCACTGCAGCCTCTGCCTCCCGGATTCAAGCAATTCTCATGCCTCAGCTTCCCAAGTAACTGGGACCACAGGTGCACACCACCACGCCTGGCAATTTTTGTATTTTTTATTAGAGACAAAGTTTCACTATGTTGTCCGGGCTGATCTTGAACTCCTGACCTCAAGTGATCAGCCACCTGAAGCCTCCCAAAGTGCTGGAATTACAGGCATGAGCTATTGAGCCCGGCCTCTCCACAATTTATCTTTAGAACGTACCACAGCATGTGTGACTCTAGGTAGAAAAAAAAATCCATGGCTCTCCATAATCAATACAGGTGACCTGTGACATTAACATCTTTTTTTTTTTTTTTTTTTTTAAAGACAGAGTTTCGCTCTTATTGCCCAGGCTGGAGTGCAATGGCACAATCTTGGCTCACTGCAACCTCTGCCTCCCGGGTTCAAGCGATTCTTCTGCCTCAGCCTCCCGAGTAGCTGGGATTACAGGCATGTGCCACCATTCCCGGCTAACTTTGTATTTTTGGTAGAGACAGGGTTTCTCCATGTTGGTCAGGCTGGTCTCAAACTCCCGACCTCAGGTGATCCACCTGCCTTGGCCTCCCAAAGTGCTGGGATTACAAACAGGAGCCACTGTGCCTGGCTTCACATTAACACCTTTTTTTCAAGCTTTTTTGATTATGGCTTTTAGTAAGCAATACCTTTTGTCATAATCTAGTACACACATACAGTCATACATAACATAGTAAGCAATATCTATAAACATATATAACAAATATCACAAAACAGTACTTACCTTTACTCTGCAATACACTGGTATTTTCTGTCTATTCTTTTCCATACGATTCTACCTTTAAATGTTAATCATGACTCACTAAATAGATTTCATTATCCATTGAGAGGTTGTGACCTGCAGTTTGGAAAGCACTGTGTGAGCAGACATAATCATGGTTTTAATGAATGGCAAACTACTTGGGAGTTGTTTATGATCTTGCTGAGGTGGGCATTTGACTCATGCTACAGGGAGGCTGAAGTTCAGGCATGTGTCATTCAGCTGATGAGTGACCTCAGCTTTCCCCCAGCTCCCTGCCCTGTGAGTTGGTCCTTTTCTCCCCATGGTGGATTCACGCATTGGCATGGCAGGATGGACTTCTGGTCCTTCCAACTCTAGGACCCATGCACATATTCCCACTGTTCGTTAGAGACCTTCCTTATTTTTGACTTTGCCAGGCCCTCACTGAGTGACCTCAAACAAGTCATTTCCTATCTGAGGTTCTCAGATATAAAATAGGAAGAAGGGTGGATTGAACTAGCCTGTGCTTCTCACAATAGCGGGGGAGGCAGTTTGCAGCAACAGGATGTGTATAATATGTATTTTTTTCTGGAAGATTTGGAGAAAATAAATATTTGTGTTAAAACAACTTTAAATTACGGAGCAGACTACAAAGAGCACATGCTTTTTTATGATACTTTTTTATTGTGGTAAAATATACATAACATAAAATGTATCATGCTAAGCCCTTAAAAATGTGTAATTCATTGGTATTGAGTACATTCACATTGTTGTGCAACTATGACCACCATCCATCTCCACAACTTTTTCATCTTCCCAAATAGAAACTATGTGTCCCTTAAACACTCATTCCCCATCCCCGCTACCCGCCTCCCTGGCCCCCATGCCAGACTGTCTTTACATAAATGTCTCTATAAATTTGTCTATTCCAGGCATGTCACCTTAGTGGAATCATACAATATTTGTCCCTTTGTGTCTGGCTTATGTGACTTAATGTTTTCAAGCCTCACCCACGTTGCAACATGTATTAGAATTCTAGTCCTTTTTTTTTTTTCTTTTTTTAAGAAATAGGGTCTTGCTCTGTTGTCCAGGCTGGAGTGCAGTGGTGTGATCACAGCTCACTGTGGCCTCGTTCTCCTGAGCTCAAGCAGTCCTCCCACCTCAGCCTCCAGAGTAGCTGAGATTACAGGCATGAACTACAACATTGGGCCTTTTATTCTTTCCTAAGGCTGAGTAATATCCTGTAGTATAGATATACCACATTTTGTTCATCCATTCATCTGCTGATGAGCATTTGGGCTTCCACCTTTTGGTTGCTGTGAATAATGCTGCTGTGAAAATTGGTTTAGAAACACCTGCTTCAGGCTGTGCACGGTGGCTCACACCTGTAATCCCAGTACTTTGGGAGGCCAAGGTGGGCGGATCACTTGAGCCCAGGAGTTTGAGACCAGCCTGGACAATACAGGGAGGCCTCATCTCTACAAAAAATACAAAAATTAGATGGTGTGGTGGCATGTGTCTGTGGTCCCAGCTACTTAGGCTGAGGTGGGAGGATCACTTAATCCCAGGAGGTCAAGGCTGCAGTGAGGCACTTTCAGGCTGGGCAACAGAGTGAGACCCTGTCTCAAAAAAAGAAAAAAAAATATGTTTCAGCCCCTTTCACTTCTTTTGGGTATATACGTAGAAGTGAAATTGCTGGATTATATGGTAACTCTGTTTAACTTTCTGAGAAACTGTCATACTGTTTTCCATAGCTATTGCACCACTTCACAGTCCCACCAGAAATGCATTAGTTTCAATTTCTCCACACCCTTGCCAATACTTACCTTCTGTGTTTTTTGTTTGTTTTGTTTTTTGATAGCAGTCACCCTAATGGCTGTGAAGCGGTATCCCATTATGGTTTTGAATTGTGCTTCCCTAATGACTAGTGGTGCTGAGAATCTTTTCACCTGCCTGTTGGTTGTTTGTTCTTTTATTATTGTTATTATTATTATTTCTTTTATATTGGTTGTTTGCACATTTGGGGAAAAATATCTATTCAAGCCATTTGCCCATTTTTGAATTGGCTTGTTTGGAATTTTTTTGTCAAGTTCTGGGAATTCTTTATATATTCTGGATATCAGTCTCTTGTAGATATCTGATTTGCAAATCTCTCATTCTGTGGGCTGTCTTTTCACTCTCTTGATAGTGTCCCTTGATGCATACAGGTTTTTTATTTTGATCACATGTTTTAAGGTAAAATGGTCTGAAAGCAGCTGGGGCCCCTGCTCCTAGGCTCTGCCTCCCTCCATCCTCCCCCAGGGTGCTATTCAGTCCTTGGAGGTGGTGAGGACTGCCAGGGCCTTCTGGCACAGTGATGGGATCAAGACTCGGCCGTGGTCACCTCCTGGGCTCTGTGCTGTTTTCTGTCCACATGAAGGAGATTAGACAGGAGCCCCAGGGGAAGGAGAGGATCAGAAGTGTGGCTCAGCCACCCAGAGCCCGCCTGGACGCAGGACCTCCCCTTCACCTCTCACTCTCTGTTCTTCTCCAGCCATGCTCGGACCCTGCACCTTGCAGCGCGGGCTAAAGAAGCCAACTCCTCCTACCACACGCAGGAGGCATTCGGACCACTCTGAGGATAAGTAGAAAGGTGATGCTGGCTTCTCTCTCCCGACATCTCCTCGCTGCTTCTCACAGAACCTGAAACCCCTCTGTTAGCCTTGCCTCTTTGGGTCAAATGTATGACCACTTGTCTGAAAGGCCTTCAACAAAATCCAGACATCCAGTGGTGATTTAGACTGGATGGCTTCTCAGAAGCTTCCTGGTCTCGTGTTTCCATTCTAAAGCGAGCACGGAGAAATTTCCTACCAGTGTTCTTTGCCTTTGCTATGCGTTACCCGACTATGAGTTGAGTGTTTTGTTTTCCAATATGTTTTTCAGGAACAAGGAGGTGGCATTACAGCTGGGTCTATCCAGAGTTTTTCATATTCAGGGTCACTGCATTCCATTATTAGAATAGGCTGTCTGGGGGAACATGGGTAACCCTGGAATTTCCCAGTGAATACTTATTTGGAATCCTTTCAGAAGGCACTTGACACAATCAGGGAAAAAAATAGAGGCAAAAAAATGTAACACAGATTGAGATTTATTCCCAGGAATATGGTCTTCCAGTTGCAAATCCTGGTTTTGTGGTAAAAGAGTCTTTAAAGCTTCCTTTAAAGAGCTGAGTAGTGAGTTTGGAGAAAGTAATCATTGCAGATGAACTTAGGCCAACTGCTCATTTACAATGACTATTTCATCAATCAATTTCAACATATACTTTTTTGCGACATTTTAACAGCTCTGAAATCAAGATTCATTTCCTATCAGTGGTGCCTCATGATAAAATTGGCAGCATTTGTGTGTGTGTGTGTGTGTGTGTGTGTGTGTGTGTGTGTTAGTGGTAGGCAAAAATAGTGGCATGACTTCCAGCTGACAGTGTCTGAAGTTGATTGAAATACAGTCCTAGGCTCATTCTATCTGTAGGCACCTGAGAACTAGAAGGACCCCCACAATCTCAGCACCGGGTAGCACAACACAATGCAACATTCAGGGTGAGTTCCATCATGCATATCTTTTTTTTTTCTTTTTTTTTAGCAAGCAGACAGAGAAACAGTATAATGACCTAGCAAACCCCAGCAAGCTACTCTTCCTCCTGTGGCTGGGACCACAGGCACATGCCACCATGCCCAGCTTATTTTTGCATTTTTGGTAGAGACGGGGTTTCACCATGTTGCCCAGGCTGGTTTCGAACTCCTGGACTCAAGCAATTCACCTGCCTCGGCCTCCCAAAGTGCTGAGATTACAGGCGTGGACCACCATGCCCGGCTACAGCAAACTACTCTTTTAGGAACTCTTAGGCACACCTTGCTTGAAAGTTCGTGCATGACTGATGTGACAGCTGTCTTGTGGCATGCTTCAGCTGAACTTCTAGTTGTATTCAAACCATTGACTCTTCCCTAAAAGGCTTATCTGGACTCATTTCGAGGAGTGGCCTCTTTGGGGTATACCATAGCTGTCACGCAAGAGAGAGGGAAGCTTCTCACTCATTCACATATCTCTAATTCCACTCATTTCTACAAAGAAACAGCATTCACTCTGCTAATTAGTAAAGCCTCTGGTGTTGATTAAAAATAACCTCAACTGAATCCAAGCTGTACCCTCCAGAATGTGTGTGTGAGTTTATGATTCGTCTTTCAAATGCTAACTAACCACCCCCACCAGGGGTATGGATTAAAACTAACATTTTCATATCATGTTATCTATGTGAAGTATTTGAAAGCAAATTGCAAACAGCATAATAATAGCGAATGAGGACTTGTGACTTGGGACACATTTGTCAGCAATTAGCATTAAACACAGCTTTAACAAGTATAGATTTCAAACAACTTTGTTGGCGGTGAGAGTATTTTTCAAGTAAACTGTGTGAGGTGACTCAAAAGAGCGGCCGTAGTTGTGAAGATGCTCTTGCTGATTTTGAATACACTTATTTCTATGAAATATGAGTGGAGGCTGGGCACCGTGGCTCATGCCTGTAATCCCTGCATTTTGGAAGGTCAAGACAGGTGGATCACTTGAGCTCAGGAGGTAGAGACCAGTCTGGCCAACATGGTGAAACCTTGTTTCTACCAAAAAATACAAAAATTAGCTGGGCATGGTGGTGTGCTATAGTCCTAGCTACTTGGGAGGTTGAGGTGGGAGAAACTCTTGAACCCGAGAGGTGGAGGTTGCAGTGAGCTGAGATCACACCACTGTACTCCAGCATGGGTGACAGAGTGAGACCCTGTCTCAAAAGAAAAGAAAAAGAAAAAAGAAAAGAGACAGAAGAAAGGAAAGAAGGAAGGAAGGAAGGAAGGAAGGAAGGAAAGAAGGAAGGAAGGAAGGGAAATATCAGTGGAAAAGCTATTTTAAAATTGATATATTGAATATGTAATATTCAATATTCATATAAATATATGAATATATTTAGGGGTTCTGAATATGTATGCCTAACTAATTAATAAATTAATGCTGTGAAGAGACTTTTTTAGTTTATTTGTATTACTAGAAGTTAGTAAGTTTTTGGACCCTCTCACTGGGAAAATAGTCCATAGGCTTATAATTTGGCCACCTTTTATGTAAACATATTTGATAGGTTATGAGGTTTGCCAACTGTGTCCTTCAAGGCCTAAGATCCACAGAGTGTAGGCTGAAGTTCACTGTTGGGGGATCTTTATGGATGGGCCCCTAGCCTAAGAGGAATGAGACAGCCAAGTGCAAATTTCACCTCTTAGTAATTTTGCTTGGTCTTGAATGGAAAGGTTTTAGCTTGAAACCTCCTGAGGGTGATGGCCCCTAGCCTAAGAGGAATGAGACAGCCAAGTGCAAATTTCACCTCTTAGTAATTTTGCTTGGTCTTGAATGGAAAGGTTTTAGCTTGAAACCTCCTGAGGGTGATTTTGCCATTGATTTGCCTGTTTTGTTTTCTTTTTTAAGGCTATTTCAGGGGAGCTCAGCATGTCCTGGAGAGTGTATTAAACACACACCCTCTTTTTGTTTTGATTTTTTTGAAGCTATTTAAAACTTATTTTAAAGCTTCGGAACTCTCTTTTAAATGAAATCTTACATTCAGGATTTGTATCCTAGGTAAAAAAAGAAATCTTGCATAGCCGGGGGTGCCTGTAGTCCCAGGTACTTGGGAAGCTGAAGTGGGAAGATGCTTGACGCCAGGAGTTCGAGGCTGCAGCGTGCTGTGATCACACCTGTGAATTGCCACTGCACTCTAGCTTGGGCAACAGAGTGAGACCCAGGGCTGGGTTCCCTAAGGGAGGGGGACACTACTGAAAATTTATACTATTATTCTTTCTCCCAGCCTTTGCCAAAGGGACCTGTGGCCCAGGGTAACGGTGCATTAAGAAAAGGAGGTAATCAGAACTTTCATGGACGGCTATACACCAGCTCTGTGCTGACATTGATTCCAGGAGGCCCAAAATGTTACTGTGGCCCTCTAATCAGAGGCGAGGCTCATAGAGGTGAGATGATCAGCAGAGTTGTAGCTCGGGTCTGACTCACAGTGAGTCCAAGGGAATAGACAAACTTAGAGGCTGGCAAGAATCCCCACATGACTTCCCTAACCTGTGAGGGGAGGGCTATTGTGGTGGAAATGGCCGAATGAAAGCCATTAGAGCTGTCTCTACCTGGAAACATAATAAATCAAAAACAATATCGCATCCCTGGAGGGATTGCAGAGATTAGTGCTACTATCAAGGACTTGAAGACACAGGGGCAGAGATTCCCACCACATCCTCATTCAGCCTGTGCAAAAGACAGATGGATCCTGAATAATCCAGAAGACAGTGGATTATCACAAGCTTAACCAAGTGGTGACTCTAATTGCAGCTGCTGTACCAGGTATAGTTTCATTGCTTGAGCAAAATAACACATCTCCTGGTACCTGGTATGCTGCCATTCATCTGGCAAATGCCTTTTTCTCCAACCTGTCTCTAAAACCCACCGGAAGCAATTTGCTCTCAGCTGGCAAGGCCAACAATACACCTTCACCGTCCGACATCAGGGGTATGTAAACTCTCCGGCCCTTTGTCTTGATTTAGTTTGCAGGGCACTTGATCGCCTTATCTTTCCACAAGGTATCATGCTGGCCCAGTACATTGATGGTGTTGTGCTGACTGGACCCAGTGAAGTAGCAGCCACTCTGGGTTTATTTGTAAAACATTTGCTTACATAGAGGGTGAGAAATCTGACAAAATTGAGGGGCCTTCTACCTCAGTGCAATTTCTAGGGATCCAGTGGTGTGGGTCGGGTATCTTGAGATATCCCTTCTAAGACGAGGGATAAGTTGTTGCATTTGGCCCCTCCTACAACCAAGAAAGAAACACGTGAACACCTTGGGCTTGTTTGGATTTTAGGGACGCGTGTTCCTCATTTGGGTATGTTACTCTAGTCCATCTACCAGGTGACCTGAAAAGCTGCTCGCTGTGAGTGGAGCCCAGAACAGGAGAAGGCTCTGCAACAGGTCCAGGCTGCTATGCAAGCTGCTCTGCCACTTGGGTCATAGGACCCAGCAGATCGATTGGTGCTTGATGTGTCAGTGGCAGATAAGGGTGCTCTCTGGAGCCTTTGACAGGCCCCTGTAGGTGAATTGCAGCAGAGGCCCTTAGAGGGCCTTTTGGAGCAAGGTCTTGCCATCATCCACAGATAAATGCCCTCCTTTTGGGAGGCAGCTCTTGGCCTTAGTAGGACTGGGTCTTAGTAGAAACTGAATGCTTGACTGTGGACCACCAATTTACCACATGACCTCAGCTGCCTATCATGAACTGAGTGTTATGTGACCCACCAAGCCATAAAGTTGGGCATGCACAGCAGCATTCCATCATCAAATGGAAGTGGTTTATACATGACCAGGTCTGAAGAGATCCAGAAGGCACAAGTAAGTTATATGAAGTGACACAAATGCCCATGGTTTCTACTCCTCCTACTCTGCCTTCTCTCTTCCAGCCTGCACCTATGACCTCATGGGAAGTGCTGTACAATCAGTTGACGGAGGAGGAGAAACAGGGCCTGCTGTCCAGATGGATCTGCGGGAGATACAGGCCACCTGAAAATGGACAGCTGCAGCACTATGGCCCTTCTATGAGGCATCCTTGAAGGACAGTAGTGAAGGGAACTCTTCTCAGTTGGCAGAACTTCGAGCAGGGCACGTGGTCATGCATTTTGCTTGGAAGGAGAAATGGCCGGATGTATACAGTATACTGATTCATGGGCTGTAGCCAATGGTTTGGCTGGATGGTCAGGAATATGGAAGAAACATGACTGGAAAATCGGTGACAAGGAAATTTGGGGAAGAGGTATGTGGATGGACCTCTCTGATTGGACAAAGGAGGTGAAGATATTTGTGTCTCATGTTAATAGTCACCAAAGAGTGACCTCATCAGAGGAGGACTTTAATAATCAAGTGGATAGAATGACCTGTTCTATAGATGCCAGTCAGCCTCTTTCGCCACCCATCCCTGTCATCATCCCAGAGTCTCATGAACAAAGTGGCCATGGTGGCAGGGATGGGGGTTATGCACTGGCTCAGCAACATTGACTTCCACTCACTGAGGCCAACCTGGCTACAACCACTGCTGAGTGCCCAATCTGCCAGCAGGAGAGACCACCACTGGGTCCCTGATGTGGCACCATTCCCTGGGGTGATCAGTCAGCTACCTGGTGGCAAGTTGCTTACACTGGACTCCCTCATTGTGGAAGAGGCAGTGTTTTTTCCTTACTGGAATACATATTTAGTCCAGATATGGATTTGTCTCCCCTGAATGTGATACTTCTGTCGAAACTACCATCCATGGACTCATAGAATGCCTTATCCATTGCCATGGTATTCCACACAATATTGCTTTTGACCAAGAAACTCATTTTACAGCCAAAGAAGTATGACAGTGGGCCCATGCTCATGGAATTCACTGTTTTTACCAGGTTCCTGTTATTCCGAAGCCGCTGGCTTGATAGAACAGTAGAATGGCCTTTTGAAGTCATAATTACAGAGCCAGCTAGGTGGCAATACCTTGCAGGGCCGGGGCAAGGTTGTCCAGAAGGCTGTACATGCTCAGAATCAGCGTTCAATATATGGTACTATCTCTCTCACAGCCAGGATTCACAGGTGCAGGAATCAAACTGTAGAAATGGAGGGGGGTGGGGGGCACCACTTGCCATTATCCCTAGTGACTCACAAACAAAACTTTTACTTCCTGTTTCCAAGAAGACTTGATGCTCTGCTGGTCTAAAGGTCTTAGTTCCAGAGGGAAGAATGCTTCCACCAGGAGACACAACAATGATTCCACTGAGCTGGAAGTTAAGACTGCCATCCAGCCACTTTGGGCTTCTCGTGCCTCTGAATCAGCAGGCTAGGAAGGGAGTGATGCTTTGGGCTGGGATGATTGATGTGGATGACCAAGAAGAAATTGCCCTTCTACCCGACAATGGGAGTGAGGAAGAGTATGTCTGCAATACAGGAAAGCTCTTTGGGCCTCTCAGTATTGTCCTGCTCTGTGATTAAGGTCAATGGGAAACTATAACAACTCAATCTAGGCAGTACTAACAAATGGCCCAGACCCTTCAGCAATTAAGGTTTAGGCCAACCCACTAGGTAAAGAACCATGACTAACTAAGGTGCTTACTGAAGGCAAAGAGAATGCAGAAGGGGTAGTAGAAGATGATAGTTATCAATACCAGCTACAAACATGATCAGTTACAGAACCAAGGACTGTAATTTTCATGAGTAGTTCCTCCGTTTTGTTAAGAATATGTTTCCAGGTGTATGTACATATATTAATAAATAGCTTTGTTTTTGTGCTTCTCTTATTTCTTCATCATGTAATATAAGATTCATTGACCTTGTATCAGTAGTTAAGTATTTTTAATGTTATATCATAGTATTTAAGTCATGAGATATCAAGAGAAGAGTAAATATCACCCAAGAGCTTTACCTCCTCTTCTGTGGAAGGGATTAGTGAGTTTTGGGTTGTATGCAGGATAATTGTATCATGTTATGCAGAACTATTTTCTTGTTATTGTCTTTATTTGGAGATTAAATATGGTTTAGGAGATGCAGATTGGTGCCAAGTTGACAGGGGGTAGACTTATGATGGTTAATTTTGGGTGTCCACTTGACTGGATTAGGGAATACCTAGAGAAATGCTAAGAGTGATTTCTGGGTGTGTCTGTGAGGATGTTTCCAGAGGAGATTGGGTTGTGAGTCCATGGACCAAATGGGGAAGATCCACCCTCGGTGTGGGCAGACACCATCCAATCAACAAGGGCCCAGATAGAACAAAAAGAGGAAATTCAAATTCTCTCTCTCTTTCTCCTGGAGCTGGGGCACCCTTCTTCTTCCCTTGGGCATCAGAACTCCAGGCTCTCTGGCCCTTGGACTCTAGGACTTGCACCTCCACCCCACAGAGTTCTCAGGGCCTTCTGCCTCAGCCCGAGGGTTAAACCATCAGCTTTCCTCATTCTGAGTCTGTAGGACTTGGACTGAGTCACACTGCTGGCATCCCAGTGTCTCCAGCTTGTTAGACAGCCTGTTGTGGGAATTCTTGGCTGCTATTATCACATGAGCCAATTCCCCTATCACCTCTCTCTCTCTCTCTCTCTCTCTCTTGCTATCTATCTATCTACCTACCTATCTACTTGGTTCTGCCTCTCAGGAGAACTCTAACACAGGTGTATATTTGTCTTATTTCTTCTTTCTTTCTCTTTTCTTTTCTTTTCTTTTATTTCCTTCCTTCCTTCCTTCCTTCCTTCCTTCCTTCCTTCCTTCTTTCCTTCCTTCCTTCCTTCCTTCCTTCCTTCCTTCCTTCCTTCCTTCCTTCCTTCCTTCCTTCCTTCCTTCCTTCTCTTTTTCTTTTTCTTTTTTTTTCTTGAGACAGTCTCACTCTATTGCCCAGGCTGGAGTATAGTGGTGAGATCTCGGCTCACTGCAACCTCTGTCTCCCGGGTTCAAGAGATTCCCCTGCCTCAGCCTCCCAAGTAGCGGGGATTACAGACATTCGCCACCACACCCAGCTAATTTTTGTATTTTTAGCAGAGACAGGGTTTCACCATGTTGGTCAGGCTAGTCTCGAACTCCTGACCTCAGGTGATCCACCTGCGTCAGCCTCCCAAAGTGCTGGGATTACAGGTGTGAGGCACTGTGCCCGGCCTGTCCTATTTCTTTATTTCTTTTTTATATATTTCTTGGAGACAAGGATAGTCTTATTCATCTTTTTCCCCCTGTGCAATGAAGGAATAGAATGATACAAAGCATGCCTACTTCCCTCTATTCTGCGTATCCCAAACTTAAACCATTTTTATATCAGTTAAATTCTCAGCTTTTCCTTAAATCTGCGGCAGCCCACAGAGAATAATCAGCTATTCACTTATCCCTTACCCTTTCTTGCCACATGATTAAAATGCAGTAAGCAGTGAATGAATGAAGAAATGAATGAATCCTACACTACTTTGTATTTCCCCTTAGTTTTGCATGGCTAATGTGGTCATCCTACCTAGATAGTGTGACAGTAGGGACTGTGTCTTTCTTATTCTTCCCATGATATTGAGTCAAAGCCAGGGAGAACTAAGGGACCTAGGTAGGCAGGTCTGTGGAGACCCAGCCTTGATTTCTATTGTTGTCTAAGGCTTCTCTGGTGTGTTTGAGTTTCCCTATTACTGGACTTTTGCCTCTTGTCCTGCCATTAGGTGGATTAGTGGTACTTCTGTGAGTGTGCAAGGCTCGGTGATTTAGCCATGAAAAACTAAGTGTACCACGGCTTACTTACATCAGTGTTGTATTTTTTGCAAAGTATTAACTTCCATTTTTTAACCTGGGCAAAATGTAGGTGAGTTTTAAAAAGTTATTTTCTTTATTATTCTATAATTTTGAAATCGCATGTCACTATTTTATTGGTATAAAATATATATAACATTTAGCATTTTAACCATTTTGAAGTGTGTAGCTCAGTGGCATTAAGTACATTGGTAGTGTTGTGCAACCATCGCCATCATCCGTCTTCAGAACATTTTTATCATCCCAAACAGAAACTCTGTGTCCTTTAAACACCAAATCCCCGTTCTCTCCCCCCAGCCCATGGTAACCAACATCCAGCTTCCTGTTTCTAGGAATTTGACTACTCGGGGTGCCTCGTGGAATTGTACAATATTTGTCCTTTTGTAAGTGGCTCACTTCACTTAGCTTAAGGTTTTCAAAGGTGTGTCCTGGCTGTAGCATGTATCAAAATTTCCTTCCTTTTTAAGGATGAATAATATTCCATTGTATGTATAGTTCACTGATATAGTTTGAATATTTGTCCCTGCACAAATCTCATGTTGAAATGTAACCCCCAGTGTTGAAGGTGGGGCCTGGAGGGAGGTGTTTGTATCATGGGGGCAGATCCCTCGTGGTTTGGTGCTATCTTTGAGATAGTGACTTCTGTCAAGATCTGGTTGTTTAAAAGTGTGTGGCATCTCCCCACCCACTATCACTTTCTTTCTTTCTCTCTCACTCCTGCTTTTGCCATATGACTTGCCAGCTGCTCCTTCACCTTCCGCTGTGATTGTAAGCTTCCTGCAGCCTCCCTAGAAGCTGAGCAGATGCCAGCACCATGTTTCCTGTCCAGCCTGCAGAACGTGAGCCAATCAAACCTCTTTTCTTTATAAATTACCCAGTCTCAGGTTTTGTTTGTTTGTTTTCTTGTTTTTGAGACAGAATCTTACTCTGTCATCCAGGCTAGAGTGCAGTGGTGTGATCTTGGCTCACTGCAACCTCCACCTTCCAGGTTCAAGCAATTCTCCTGACTCAGCCTCCTGAGTAGCTGGAACTACAGGTGTGCACCACCATGCCTGGCTAATTTTTGTATTTTAGTAGAAATGGGGTTTCACCATGTTGCCCAGGTTGGTCTCAAACTCCTGACCTCAGTTGATCCACCCACCTCAGCCTCCCAAAGTGCTGGAATTACAGGCATGAGCCACCGCGCCCGGCCTCAGGTATTTCTTTATAGCAATGCAAGAATGGACTGATACCACCACGTTTTATTCGTTCATCCTTTAACGGACACTTGGGTTGCTCCCACCCTTTGAGTATTGTGAATAATACTTCTATTACTGTTTTTAAGAAAGAATCCTATTTACAACAGTGAAATAAACAGATTGTATTTTGCTGCATAGTTCCAGAAAATACTTGGAACATAAATATAAGAAGAAGCAAAAGCAAACAAACCACAAAAATCAAAACGACTTCAAGTTCAAACTGTGAGCATCATTGCTTCATTAAATAAGCATTTGCTGAGGCCCAGGGTGGGCCAGGCATACACCCCGAGTTTCCAGCCAGCTATGGGAGGCTTCTTCCTGAGGGGGCAGACAAGGCCTAGAGAGTTAGCTGTGACTATAGGTATGATGTGGTTGAAGTTAGCTGTGACTATAGGTACGATGTGGTTGAAGTTAGCTGTGACTATAGGTACGATGTGGTTGGTGCCGCAGGTACATACAAGCAAGGTCTCTGTGTGTTCAGAGGTGGGGAAAGAACCCCTCTGGTTGACAGGGACTATGAGGAGGGCTCTCAGGAGGTGGTAGACTTCGGCCCAGTGATGATAGAGGTAGAGGAGGAAATTTACCATGGTCAATTTCCAACTCTGCTCTTCTTTGCTAAATCCAAGGTGTATTTTTCTGTTTCTTGGACCTGTTCCAAGGGTTCTGGGTCTCTGTGGTGCACATTACTCACAGCTGTTAAGTGGTCTTCATCCTGCATTTAAGCAATCTTGTTACTTACTCTTGAGTTGGTCTGTCTCCAACAAGTGCCTTGGATTTATTTGCTTGGCTTGGTTCTTTTGTGTGTCTCAGGGCAACCGAACTCTGGTCAGCTTTCTGGAAGAGTTGAGTTGCTTCTCCTTCTGTGATCTGGGGCAGCTCCTGGTCCTCTTCCACCCACTGGCTAGACACAGACTTAAGATCCAGGTCAGGAGATCGAGACCATCCTGGCTGACACGGTGAAACCCCGTCTCTACTTTAAAAATACAAAAAACTAGCCGGGCGAGGTGGTGGCGCCTGTAGTCCCAGCTACTCGGGAGGCTGAGGCAGGAGAATGGCGTGAACCCGGGAGGCGGAGCTTGCAGTGAGCTGAGATCCGGCCACTGCACTCCAGCCTGGGCGGCAGAGCGAGACTCCGTCTCAAAAAAAAAAAAAAAAAAAAAAAAAAAGATCCCACTGTCCATCCAGGCGCAGCCTCTGGTGGAGTGGAGCAGTGAGCAGCCCAGCTCTCTCACTGCGTTGCTGCCTTGGGAAAGTTATTCCACCCCTCCCACCTTCATGTGTAACATGAGAAGACTGGGTGACCTCTAAGACCCTTTTCAGCTCTGTGGCTTTTTCTTTTTTTTTTTTTGGAGACAGAGTCTTGCTGTATTGCTCTGGCTGGAGTGCAGTGGCATGATCATGGCTCACAGTAGCCTGGACCTCCTGGGCTTAAGTGATCTCACTTTAGCCCGCCCTTGAATAGCTCAGACTACAACACTATGCCCAGCTAATTTTAATTTTTTCTTTGTAGAAACAAGGTCTCACTATATCGCCCAGGCTGGTCTTGAACTCTGGGGCTCAACTTATCCTCCCATCTCAGTCTCCCAAATTTCTGGGATTACAGGCATGAGCCACCACATCTGGCCTTAGCTCTGCAATTTTATGATCACTGTCTTAGTCCATTTGGCATGCTATCACAAAATACCCAAGACTGGGTAATTTATAAACAACAGAAATTTATTGCTAATAGTTCTGGAGGCTGGGAAGTTCAAGGTCACGGTGCCAGCAGATTCCCCATCTGGTGAGGGCCCATTCCTCATAGATGTCTCCTTCTATGTCTCCTCACATGGTGGAAGGGGCGAACAAGCTCCCTCAGACCTCTTTTCTATGAGCACTAATCCCACTCATAAGGGCAGAGCCTTCATGACCTAGTCACTTCCCAAAAGCCCTGCTCCTTGTCACCACAATGGAGATTAGGTTTTGACACATGAATTTTGGGGAGACACAAACATTCAGACCATAGTAATTGCCCATATTATTATTTAATTACTTCCCTCCAGCACTCTTGGAGTGGATGACTCAGCAGTCTGATCGTTTCGCTGTTTTTAAGGAAGCTTGATCTTGTGCCATCATGTGTAGCAAGTATATGTTCGATAGTTGAACAAGCGGACTGTCCTGACCCAGCTGGAGTTAGGCTGAAACTGACTGGATTTCTTCATGCTGTCCTCTTTCAGGGAAGCAGCACAGCACCAGCTAGGCAGAGACGCCCCAGGCCATGTCAGAGCTTTGATTGAGGCCTGGTAACAGGGAGGCGCTGTCACCCACTGGCCTTGCCAACCCAGCTCCAAGATGCTGAGCCTGAAGCTCCCCAGGCTGTTTAGCACAGACCAGATACCACAGGTATGTGCTCTATTTATTATGATGGTTCATTTCCAGGGTGTGACCAGGGCTTGGCCTCTGCAACGGGGGACTGTTGTCTTCACCTAGTCTGTTCTGTACAGGCCCATTCTCTTCAAGGATCCCCTCCCACACTTCCTTGGAGGATATTACAGCCTCCTACTTCCCCCACCTACCTTGAAATGGAAGTATTCCCAAAGTTGTTTAAGTTATAACCCTTCCTTATAACATCTGTGTTTTATCCAGAAGCAAAGTCATTACTGAGATTCAACCTGAAGAGATAAAGCCAGCAGCAGCTGGCTGGATAGGAGGTTTATGTTTTTAGGACCCTTCTATGGGTGCTTGAAAGCAGACTATGGGCAAAGGCACACCAGGGCATGGCTTTGCTCATCCCCGTTACTTGCAGGATGCCCAGGCCAGGGCTTCACTGGGGTGATGGGGAGGGTTGTTGAATGGGCTTAGCACTGTCTTGTAGTGGACTCATGGGCCTGGGAGCTCACAGGCATGTATCCTGAAACATGTGAGACTCACTGATGATCTGCTTTAATAAGCCATAGGTGAGCCTGGTTGTGTGCTACAGAGAACTGGTGCACTTCCTCCTTCCCTTGCAAAGGACACATCGTTGTGTTGCACCTCCTTGTTGATGTCAAATTTCCTTCCTTTTTGACTAAGAAGAGTGGGTGTCATTTCATGGTGGGAAGTTTCATTGGGAAGATGTGACAGAGTGGAGGAGAGTTCTACTTGGCTGATGGCCAAGCACTTATGACTTGCCCTAGAAAAATAATTTCAAAATAAATTCAACATCACCAATGGAAGGTTGAGGGGGAAACTGCCAAACCCTATCCCTAAAAGCCTGTGAAGCCAGGTGATTCCAGGAAGATGGCATGGGGGAAAACCATAAGGGATGCAGAGTTGTTTGGTGGGGTGAGCTGAGGAATGTGGCAAGTAATAGGCAAGCTACATGTGTGGCTGGCTCCCATGATACTGGGCAGAGCGCCTGCCTCTGTTCTCACATGGCCATCACCTTCTCTTCTTGGTGCGCTTTGCTGGTTGGTTCTACCCACAGAGCATTAGCAGCTGTGATTAGTCGGAACACAGTGTGATTCTTGAATGTATTTACTCATGAAATGTGTATTGACTGCCTATCATGTGCAAGGGATTCAGCGAATAACTACATACAAATCCTGTCCTTGCGTGGCTCATATGCTGGTCAGGAAGATTTTTAAATGTGCATGAGAAATTCTTTCCTAAAGTGGGTTAGGGTCTCTGTTAAGACAGGGTGATTGTTTCAGAGAAGGGATTGGTCACTTCCATCATGGGGGAGTGTATTAGTTCATTCTCACATTGCTATAAAGAACTGCCTGAGACTGGGTAATTTATAAAGAAAAGAGGTCTAATTGACTCACAGTTCTTCATGGCTGGGGAGGCCTCAGGTAACTTACAATCATGGGGGAAGGGGCACGTCTTACATGGCAGCAGGTGAGAGAGAGCACGATGTGAAGGAGGAACTGTCAGACACTTATAAAACCATCAGATCTTGAGAGAACTCAGTCACAGTCTGGGGGACAACACCCCCATGATCCAGTCACCTTTCACCAGGTTCCTCCCTCAACACATGGGGATTATAGGGATTACAATTTGAGATGAGATTTGAATGGGGACACAGAGCCAAATTATATCAAGCAGGAAGGGATCAGGGAAGTCTTCATGAAGGGTGTGATCTGTAAGACAGATTTTGAGGGATGGACAGGATTGTGGAGCTGGGGAGAGCATTCCAGGTGGAAGGAGCAGTGTGAGTAAAGGCCTGGAGATGGGAGATCATGGGACAGGTGGTGATGGCGGGAGGACTGGGGAGCCTCTTTCAGGTAGAGGTTATGGCAGTCTGCTTATATATCTTTCTGGACATTTTGGTCAGGGTTGGGTTCAGAGTATGTCCACAGGAAAGAAGTGAAGGGGGCAGAGTGGTATCAATAGGTCCTTTGGGTAACCTGCTGGGAATCTGAATGTATGGAGATTCTGAATGTCAGGACTGGACAACCAAGGCAGAGGCTAAGGGAGAAAGATGAATATGTCCTCTCTGTCCAGTTTTTCATAAGTTAGAGGATGATAATATCTTTTAGTGAAATGGCACTAGCTAGAGGCAGAAAACCAGCATCACACCTTGCATCCACCGTTTGCTTCAAAATCTTCCTTGGGCTCCAGCATCCACTATTGGGTTTTTGGGCATCATACCCAGGGTTCATGAAGCCATAGAGAAAATACAGTGGCTCTGCCTGCCTGGAGGGTAGTTTTGCCTGAGGATTTGGTGCAAAGACATTTATTAGTATTAAAACAGATGCACGCATATTAAAAATGGAATGCACTATTTACATGACTATTTAAAATAGGATATTTCATACAATTGTTAAAGCTTACCTTTGGTGGGCTCTGTGGGTTCCAATACTTGGCTTTTAGAGTGGCCTCAAGCAAGATAATCTCTCTACCTCAGCTTTTGCTTCTGTAAAATGGGAATGAAAATAGTATCTGCCTCCTGGGGTTTTGAGAATTAAATGAGATGACCCAAGTGAAGTGCCTGGCACGTGGTGAACAATTAATAATGTTGGTTGTCATTATTATCATTCTCTCCTAGGCTCTCTAGGGCACTTTGAGGGGTACAGCATGCTGGCAGGAGACTTCAGAGGCCCTGTCCAGAGACTAGAACCCCAGCTCCCCAGCCTGCTGTTCACCATCTTCACCAGCTTGATCCCTCCCCACCTCTTCCACCACGTCCCATCCACAGACCCTCTTCTTTTTATTCTCCCCAGCAGATGCAACCTTCACTTGTCTTAATTTCTGTTTGAAGAAGGCTTTCCTCTCCCCAACCTTTGCTCCCCCTTTCTGGCTTCCTTCTTTGCGGAGTGGCACGTGCTTACTCCCTTCCCTGAGCTCTTTCAGCTGTTGGTTGTACTTCTGCAAGCTGCTCTGTACACCTGCCTCTCCTGTTGTATATCAGCCAGCTATGTGACCTGGGCCACTTCACTACCCTGTCTGGGCCTCAGCTATCTATAGGGAATGGTGTGCTCACCTCTCTGCATCATCAGAGTTGTAATCTTGGCCCATTCTTGGTGCATTCCTGGCTGATAGATTCTTCGTGGAAAAGGGCAGTTTCTCTCTTCCCTCAGAAGGCAGAACTTGTGTGTATGCCTAAATAAATAATATTTAGTCTCCCTTGTGTCCAAAACTAAGCCTGGGTACATTAGAGGGTTATTAAAGAAAAAAGACAAGTTCATATGCAACATGGCATGACACTTTGCCAGGAAACAAGAACATCGAGTGTCAAATTACTAATCTGTTTTTTTGTTTGTTTGTTTGTTTGTTTGTTTGTTTTGGAGACAGAGTCTCGCTCTGTCACCCAGGCTGGAGTGCAGTGGCACAACCATGACTCACTGCAACCTCTGCCTCCCAGGTTCAAGCAATTCTTCTGCCTCAACCTCCCAAGTAGCTGGGACTACAGGTGCATGCCACCACACCCGGCTAATTTTTGTATTTTCAATAACAACAGGGTTTCACCGTGTTGGCCAGGCTGGGTCTCGAACTTCTGACCTCAAGTGATCCGCCCGCCTCGGCTTCCCAAAGTTCTGGGATTACAAGCGTGAGCCACTGCGCCCAACCAAACTGCTAAGCTTTAATTAACTACAGCCTTGACTCACAGGCTACAGGTAAACACATCCCATAGTCCCAGATGCCTTAGTTTAGGGGCATGGACAGGAGGATTCCCCGAGGTACTGGTCTACACAGAGAGGAAAAGCAACGCTGTTTCCAGACTTGCACTGCAGCTCTGCCACCCAGTCATAACCTCAGTCTCAGTGTTCTCATCTGTAAAATGGAGGTGACTCCTGTTAAGTCAGTCTCACAGGGCAATTGTGAAGATCCAAGAAAAATGAGATAGAACAGTGGGATTATTATGAACGAAGGAAGCATAGCCAGATCAGTGGCTGGCATTGGTGTTTGGTAGGTGGGCTCAGGCACTGGGAACAAGGAGCCATCTCAATGCGTAAATGGTTTCTCCAGCCCAGGGCTGTTCAGAGAGGGTGCTTAGATCACCAATATCAGAATCACCTGGTAGCTTACTAAAATATGATAGGAGCCGGGCTTGGTGGGTCACACCTGTAATCCTAGCACTTTGGGATGCCGAGGTGGGTGATTTTAAGGCAATCACCATTCTGTCTCAAAAAAAAAAAAAAAAAAAATATATATATATATATATATATATATAAAAAATAGGAGTCGTGATAGCAGGCATCTTTGTATTGTTCTTGGTTTTAATGAAAAGAAATGCTTTTAACATTTCACCTATTTAGTATATTTGCTGTGTGTGTATGTGTGTATATGTAATAAGTAATCTTTTCATCTTTATCAGATTAAGGGTATTTTTTTGGAGATGGAGTCTCACTCTGTCACCCAGGCTGGAGTGCAGTAGTGAGATCTCAGCTGACTGCAACCTCTGCCTCCCAGGTTCAAGCAATTCTCTATCTCAGCCTCCCAAGTAGCTGGGATCACAGGTGCCCGCTACCATACCAAGCTAGTTTTTGTATTTTTAGTAGAGACGGGGTTTCACAATCTTGGCCAGGCTGGTCTTGAGCCCCTGACCTCGTGATCCACCTGCCTCGGCCTCCCAAAGTGCTGGGATTACAGGTGTGAGCCACTGGGTCCAGCCTTCCCTTATTAATTTTATTTTATTATATTATATTTTATTTATTTTGAGACAGAGTCTCGCTCTGTCACCCAGGCTGGAGTGCAGTGGCGCAATCTCGGCTCACTGCAACCTCCGCCTCCCAGGTTAAAGCGATTCTCATGCCTCAGCCTCCCAAGTAGCTGGGACTACAGGCAAGTGCCACCATGCCCGGCTAATTTTTGTATTTTTTAGTAGAGATGGGGTTTCATCATGTTGGCCAGGCTGGTCTCAAACTCCTGACCTCAGGTGATCCACCCACCTCAGCCTCCCACAGTGCTGGGATTACAGGCATGAGCCACTGTGACTGGCCTCCTTTATGAATTTTACAGAACTCTTTTTTCCAATCAGTATCTTTTGAGATGATCATATATGATTTATTTAAGTTGTTAAAGTGGTGATTACATTGATTGATTTACTAATGTTAAACCAATTTTTTGTCTTGTTTTAAATACAGTTTGGTTATGATGCAATATCTCTTTAATCTATTGCTAGAGTCAGTTAGCTAATATTTTGTTCAGGATCTTTAAGTCGATTTAATGAGTTGGCCTATAATGTTTTCTTCTTATGCTGTGCTTGCCTGGACTTGGGATTCAGAATATGCCAACCACAAGTGAGTTGGAGATTGCTGCCTATTTATTCTATGGGGAAAAATATCTAATATTAGAATTATACATTCCTGAGTGGTTGGTAGAATTTATCTGGGAAATTACCTGGGCAGAGCCACCATATTGCCCAACTCTAAGGCGGCACCATGTCCCTTTTAGTCTATGTGAATGGCAACCTCTGGAGTTGTACAGGGAACAACTTGGCCCTACAGCTGAATTTTCTTGATGGGAAGATTTTTTTTATAACAGCCTTGTTGAGATACAATTCACATATTATAAAATCCACCCTGTAAAAGCGTACAATTCAGTGGGTTTTCGTATGTTGAACACAGATTATGTTGCACAAAACCATCACCATGATCACCAGTTTTTAGAACATTTTCATCACCCCAGAAAGAACTGCACTCGTTAGCAGCTATTTTATATCCCCTCAGTTCCTGGCAACCACCTAACCTACTTTCTGTCTGTATAGATTCGCCTGTTGTGGATATCTCACAACAAACGGAATGGTGCAATATGTGGCCTTTTCTGACTGGCTTCTTTCACTTAGCAGGATGTTTTCAGGGTTCATCTACGCTGTAGCATCTATCAGTACTTTGTTTTAATGGCCAAATCATAGTCTATTGAATGGATAGACCATAGTTTGTTTATTCATTCATTAGTTGATGAACAGGATGAGTTGTTTCTATTTTTTGGCTATTATAAATAAATATGCCACTGTGAACATTCACGTACAAGTCATTTAGGTGGACAAGTTGTCAGTCTCTTTGGTGAACAACCCAGGAGTGGAGTTGCTGGATCATATGGTAACTCTATGCTTCCAAGTATATGGAGTTTTTATACTATTGATTTAACTTAATTGATCTTGGTCTGAGAATGCCCCCTGTGTTATTCCAATCCTTGACGTTTGTTCAGACTAGCTTGATGGCCTAGCATATGAATAATTTTCATAAATCTTCTAAGTGTGCCTATAAATAAAGTATAGTCTCCAGTTGTTGGAGGAATTATTCCATATTTGTCCATAAGATCAATTATCTTTATATTTTCACTAATTTTGTTCTACTTGATCTATGCATAATTGAGACGTGTTAAAAAAATCTGCCATTATAGTGGCAAATTTGTAAATTACTTCTTGTAAGTTAATTTTTGCTTTATGTATTTTGAGCCTGTGTTTTTTAGGTATATCCAAGTTTAGAACTGTCCTATTTTCTATCTTCCTGGTGATGCAAAGGTATGATTTTGTAGTGATTATCTTTATATCTAGTAATGCTTTTTGCCTTGGAATGCATCTGATATTAATATAACCACTCAAGCTTTTGTTATCATTTGTTTGGCTTATCTCCTTCCTTTGACTTTCAATCCTTCCCCATGATTATATTTTAACTGTGTCTTGTGTAAACAGCACATGGTGAGATTTTATTAGTTTGACAATATTTGTCTTTTAGCTGACAGTTTAGTCTACTCACATTTATAATGATTACTGATATCCACATTTATTCTCATTGTCTTAAATGCTTTTGTCTTGTTTTCTCTATTTGTTCCTTGTTTCCCTTGCTTTCTTTTTTCTTTTTCTTTTTTTTTTTTTTTTGAGACGGAGTCTCGCTCTGTCGCCCAGGCTGGAGTGCAGTGGCGCGATCTCGGCTCACTGCAAGCTCCGCCTCCCGGGTTCATGCCATTCTCCTGCCTCAGCCTCCCGAGTAGCTGGGACTACAGGTGCCCACAACCGCGCCCGGCTAATTTTTTGTATTTTTAGTAGAGACGGGGTTTCACCGTGGTCTCGATCTCCTGACCTTGTGATCCGCCCGCCTCAGCCTCCCAAAGTGCTGGGATTACAGGCATGAGCCACCGCGCCCGGCCTCCCTTGCTTTCTTGGATTGAGTTTTACATTCATCTTTTTTTTCTTTTTCTTTTCATATGCTATTTTTCCCTTCCACCTGTTTTATAATTAATGTGTTAGAAATATGCTCTATGTGGGGATTAGTTTAGTGGTCACTTCAGCTATTTTAACATGAATAGCTGTACTAGACAGGGTCAGGCTATGCTGAGTTAAAAATTACCCCATATAGCTCAGTGACTTAACATAGCAAAGGTTATTTCGCATCACACTACGTAGCTAAGTGGTCAGTGAGGGACTGAGACACCCAGGCAGACGGAAGATCCACCGTCTCCCAGCTGCAGCCTCCGAGGTCATCCCAGAAGGCGAAGTGAGGGTCTACAGCCATACCATCCTGAACACGCCTATCTCGCCTGATCTCAGAAACTAGGCAGGGCTGGGCCAGATTCAAGCTTGGATGGGAGGAGAAGAGAAAGTTAGTTTCCCTAGAAACAGACTTTGAGAAAAAGATTCGGGCACAGGAAGTTTATGGGGGAGTATTCTCAGGAACACCTGCAAGGATGTGAAGTAGGCAGGATGTGCAGAAGGAGAAGCTGCGTTAGAAGCCTCCACCAGTCACTCAGGAGCTCCGGAGGTTAGTTGGCCTTTCAGAGTTGTCCCAAATGGGAAAAGGAGGCCAGGACCTTGATCCCTCATCAGTGGATATACACAGCCCCCGGGGAGGAGTATAACTAGTGCCCGTTGGCCAAAAGCAATTCCCGTGGCATCATGAGTGGCTCAGTACTGAAGAGTCCCTCCGAAAGGTCCTTCAGAAGTGTGTAGTAATATCTGCAAGCAGGTTTTCTGTTTTGTTTTGTTTTTTTTTAGACCAAGTCTTGCTCTGCAGCCAAGGCTGCAGTGCAGTGGCACTCTTTTGGCTCACCGCAACCTCCGCCTCCAAGGTTCAAGCAATTCTCCTGCCTCAGCCTCCCATATAGCTGGGATTACAGGCATGCACCACCACACCTGGCTAATTTTTGTATTTTTAGCAGAGATGGGGTTTCACCATGTTGGCCAGGCTGGTCTCGAACTCCTGACTACAGGTGATCTGCCCACCTCAGCCTCCCAAAGTGATGGGATTGCAGGCATGAGCTACTGCGCCTCTGCTTTTAACTCTTCTGGCCTCGAAGTAACATTAACCAGAAATAGTCACATGGCCCCAACCTAACATTGAGAAAGTTTGAGGAATGTGGGAAAGCACATGTAATATTTGGTGAACACCAACTGTCTACTTAACCTCTTGGATCTGAAGACTGATGACTCAATAATTCCAGAAATGTATCAGTTATTTCTTCAAATAGCACATCAAAACCATTTATATTTTCTCCTTCTGGAGAAATGTTCTCTGTGTCTCTTATTAGATTTTTCATATTTTCTATCTATTACTCTCTCTGGACTGCATTCTGGCTACTTTCTTTGGATCTTTCAGTTGACTAATTTTCTCTTCAGACAGGTTTAGTGTATTGTTTATTCCTTTGATGTATTTTACATTTCAATTATTATTTTTTAATTTCTAAAAGTTATATTAGGCTCTTTTTTTTGAGACAGGGTCTTGCTCTGTCACCGAGGCTGGAGTGTTGTGGTGCAATCATGGCTCACTATAGCCTTAAACTCTTGGGCTCAAATGATGCTCCTGCCTCAGCCTCCCCAGTAGCTGGGACTACAGCTCTGCTCCACCATACCCAGCTAATTTTTTTTTTTTTAAATTTTGTAGAGATGAGGGTGTCTCACTATGTGGCCTAGGTTGGTCTCAAACTCCTGGGCTCAAGCAATCCACCCACCACGGTCCCCAAAGTGTTAGCATTACAGGGTTGAGCCACTAAGCCCAGCCTGTTTTTTCAAATTGGCTTGTTTCCTGTTTATCTTTATTTCTTTAAATATATTAAACACAGTTATTTTATATTTTAATATTTGAACTTTGATCTCTGTCTCTGCCATCTACTGTTTCTGCTGTTTCTCACTCATGGTGTTTTATTTCCCTATGTGTGCATGCCTGTGTTAAAGTAGAAATCCGGCTGGGTGTGGTGGCTCACACCTGTAATCCCAGCACTTTAGGAGGCCAAGGCAGGTGGATCACCTGAGGTCAGGAGTTCAAAACCAGCCTGACCAACATGGCGAAACCCTGTCTCTACTAAAAGTACAAGAATTAGCAGGGCGTGGTGGCACGTGCCTGTAATCCCAGCTACTCGAGAGACTGAGGCAGGAGAATAGCTTGAGCTTGAACTCAGGAGGCAGAGGTTGCAGTAAGCCAAGATCATGCCATTGCACTCCAGCCTGGGTGACAGAGCAAGATTCTGTCTCAAGTAAAAAAAAAAAAAAAAAAAAAGGTAGAAATCCTTCAGAGAGGATTTGTGTTTGCTTTTGTAACTTACCTGAGGGAACTACAAAATGTTAACCTCTTTCTATTTGTAATCACTTTAATTTTTTCACTTGAGATTTCCTGGACCACAAAAGTAGTAGGGGCTTGGACCACAAACCTATATGAAGACTATTTGATGGTTATGAATTTTGGGAGAGATTTTTTTTCAGAGAAACAACTTTCCTTATTGTCCTCTTCTGCCTGGTTGAATTTATTTCACACTCACTTATCTTTAGACTCCTAGCTTTATTGGCAAAGTCTCCTATTAGATTCCCTGCCTTTGCTGGGCCTTGGGTTTCATCCCTTGTTTACAAAATCTGGCAGCAGAGACTCTGATGGTGAATGCAGCTTACCTCACAGGGTTCCTGGTTTCCCTCTGTTTGGGGGCTTTGTGACTTCTTTACTTTTGTGTCATTTTGCTGATATACTGGCTTATGATGCATACTCCAGACAGCATATTAATTGCATTAATCAGAAGGATCCTTCATAACATCTAATCGACCATCATTTGGCCAGAACCGGAGTCCCCCAGTCATTCTTCCAGGTCCTTCCTTCACCCCCAGTGATTACTTCCTTCTGAAAACTTTCATGACCCTTAGCGTTTCTATAAAACATGTTTGTAGCAATCCTTAGTTCCACCAGCTGGGTGCTGTGAAGCACACAGGGGTTTTGCAATTTAAGACTAGGGTTTGTGTCTTGGTTCTGGTATTTATTATGACCTTGGAAACTTCGTCTCACTGAGCTTCTGTTTTCTTATTTGTAAAATGGGTTGACAGTCCCTACCTTGCCATGCTCTCATGATGATCAAATGAAACCAGACCTGCCCTTAATATATGCTAAGTCTGAATAAGAAGGACAAATGCAGGCCATAGGCTATATGTCTAAATACTTAAAAGTTATAAATGAAGCCAACAGTTATGTAAAATGGTTCTATTCTACCTTAACAAATGCCCCTTTATTTTATTATTTATTTATTTATTTATTTATTTATTTATTTTGAGATAGTTTCGCTCTGTTGCCCAGGCTGGAGTAGAATGGCATGATCTCAGCTCACTGCAACCTCTGCCCCCTGGATTCAAGCAATTCTCCTGCCTCAGCCTCCCGAGTAGCTGGGATTACAGGCACCCACCACCATGCTCAGCTAATTTTTCGTGTTTTTAGTGGAGACAGAGTTTCACCATGTTAGCCAGGATGGTCTCAATCTCCCAACCTCAGGTGATCCACCTACCTCGGCCTCCCAAAGTGCTGGGATTACAGGTGTGAACCACTGTGCCTGAGCTGACAAATGCCCCTTTATAAGGACAGAAAAAGTGAAACTTTGATTTTTATATAGCTAAAGTCAGCAAAATATGAAAAACAACTGAGTTTAATTATTATTGTACATGTCTAAATGTTACGTTGATGAATCACTTATGTTTGAAAGAGTAATAAAACAAAAACATGCATAATTTATAAATTATTATGTGTTTATTCCATATAATTCATTTTACTTCTTCATTTCAGTAAAATTGAGTTATAGTGTTGTAATCAACATTATCATATAATTTGTGTTCTGTTGACAATGATGTTATAATTAAACCACTATTCCTGAGTCATTGTAGTTCTTAGTTTTGTTTCTTAAATTAATTTCATTTGGGATAATCTTCTGCTGAGATTCCATTCAGTTTTATTGAGGTAGAACAGCTGGAATTACCAAAAAAAAAAAAAAAAAAAATTGTTACGGCCACATTTTGAGTCAGAAATGAATTATAAATTTTTTTCTTTTTTTAAATTGAAGCCAGTTTGAGCAAGAAAATTATAAATTTTTCATATAAAGTTCAAACATTGTAATGAGGCTGCATCATATGATAATTATATTAAGCAGAAAAATTATTAAATATTTTAATTCCATATAGATTACCATCTCATCTTGCTATCTTTACTCTCTCAAAGTAATGTCTAGATTAATATTCATCTATTTTATTAAGAAAAATATAAAGAGATAGTATAAGGAAAACTGAAAACAGTAGGCCTTTATTCAGTCAAAATTATACCTTAGTCTACAATGTCCAGAGAAATAATCCCTACAGAAATTAATTTCAGGATGATCTGTATGTGAATCTTCTCTTTCATAGTCCAGAGACATTTTTGTTTCCTTTTTTGGATTTTATCTTATTGGAATGTCACCTTTATTATGTATTTTACGTGTGACTCCTTTGGTTTAGAAAAGTCCTATACATATTTAAAATAATAAATATGTATTTTTAATCCCTTTAAAAATGAAATAGCCAGGCCTAGATTTTTTTGTAGGCTTTTGCTAACACTATCTCGTAACAAATATCAGTTGAGAGCTCAAATTCAAAATTAATGTTATTTCCCACTAAAAATAGCATATTCTGTTACACTGATTTCTTCCCATCATCCTATATCTTACCTAAATTAAATCTAAGTGTTTAACAGCACAGATTTGTTATTCCCATTGTGTGAATGAGAGTAGTTAAGGTCAAATTTGGTATGTGTTTCAGCAAGATGTCCCATTTGGGAGAAGATTCAGAGAATGTCATGTATAATCTTTAAACTATTCCATAGAAAATCTAATTGAGAGCCTAATCAATTTTAGTAAGCAATTCAAACCATGTGCTACCATACCCAGCACTAAGAATACTTTTAAAGCCGCCTTACATATTTGGCCAGAAGAAATTTACCATTGTCTTCTGTAAATAGTGTGCTGTACGTACAAAAAGCATTCTTGGCCAGGCACAGTGACTCACGCCTGTAATCCCAGCTCTTTGGGAAACCAATGCAGGTGGATCACTTGATGTCGGGAGTTTGAGACCAGCCTGGCCAACATGGTGAAACCCTGTCTCTACTAAAAATACAAAATTCTCTGGGCATGGTAGCACATGCCTGTAATCCCAGCTACTCGGGAGGCTGAGGCAGGAGAATCACTTGAATTCAGGAGACAGAGGTTGCAGTGAGCCAAGATCATGCCACTGTACTCCAGCCTGGGCGACAGAGTAAGACTGTCTCAAAAACAAAACAAAAAGCATTCTTTTGCTTGACTGAATATTGGACACATTATTTTTTGAAAACCATCACACCACTGTTGTAAGTTGGCATTTTGCTGTAATTATTTCATACCAAAAATGGCTGGTTATTAATTCAGCCTATTTAAAGTTCTAGTAATTGCATGTGTGTTGTGTATAAGCGATGTTTTATGTTCTTTTAATTGAGAGCACAATCAATTCTCCTAGTAAGCAATTCAAACCATGTGCCACCATACTCAGCACTAAGAATACTTCTGGATTTTTGGTCAAATTCTGACCTTGCATTAGTTTTCTGTTGCTGCTGTAACAAATTACCACAAACTTAGTGGCTCAAAAAACAAACAAACAAATATATGATCTTACAGTCCTGTAGGTTACAAGTCTGACATGGGGCTCACTGGGTAAAATCTAGATTTTGGTGGATGTTGTTGGGGAGAATCTGTTTCCTTACCTTTCTAGCTCCTAGAGGCTGACTGCTCTCCTTGGCTCCTGGCCCCTTCCTCCATCTTCACATCAGCAATGTTGCATCTCTCTGACCTTATTCTGTAGTCACTTTTTCCTCTGAGTCTCTTTTTCTACCTCCATCTTCCATTTTTAAGGACCTTTTGATTATACTGGGCCCACTCGGTAACCAGAGAATCTCCCTAATTTAAGGTCAGTGTATTAGCAACTTCAATTTCACCTGGGACATTACTGCCCCTTTGCTGTGTAACCTAACATATTCACTGGTTCTGGCAATTACGATGTGAACATCTTTGGGGAGCCATTATTCTGCCTACTGCAGAGTTAGCAACCATGTTATACTATTATCACAAGCTTGCCCATGGCAGCTTTGGAAATCAATGCCTAAAACTGAAAATCGTTTTTCTACTTCTTAAATCAAAGACTGCATTTTTACAACAAATGTAAAACCAATGGAATTGCTCTGTTATTTCAACTTTCTTACTTTCGTCTGCTGTAGATCAATACTGTCTATAATGCTAGTCATTCAATAGGACTTTTCTTCCCTAGTACACACTACCTGAGTCCTATTTACTTTTCTTTTTTTGAGACAGAGTCTCACTTTGTTGACTAGACTGGAGTGCAATGGCATGATCTCAGCTCACTGCAACCTCTGCCTCCCAGGTTCAAGCGATTCTACTGCTTCAGCCCCCAGAGTAACTGGGACTACAGGCATGCGCTACCATGTACAACTAATTTTTGTAGTTTCAGTAGAGATGGGATTTCACCATGTTGGCCAGGCTGGTCTCGAACTCCTGACCTCAAGTGATCTGCCCACCTCAGTCTCCCAAAGTGCTGAGATTACAGGTGTGAGCCACCATGCCCAGTGCTATTTACTTTTTAAAAACATTTTGTGTATCATTTTTTAACTTTATTGTCCATTAAATTATTAATATCCTTTGGTTCCTCCATCTCTGATATTGATCATTTATTTCATTACTTTTTATCCATCTTACATGTTCAGCCAGAAGAGACTTACCATTGTATTCTGTAAATGTTGTACTTCATGTACAAAAAGCATTCTTATGCCTGACTGAATATTGGATATGTTGTTTTTTTAAAAAATATCACAGCAGTGTTATAAATTGGCATTTTCCTGTAATTGTTTCATACCAACAATGGTTGGCTATTAATTCAGCCTATTTAAAGTTCTAGTAATTGCATGTGTGTGGTGTGCAATTGTTGTTTTATGCTCTTTTAATTGAGAGCCTAAGTATTTCTGTCCTGCAGGAACTAAGCATGGTCCTGCAAGTGACGTGGCATACTGTCCAACCTAGAGCCTGGTGCACCGCAGGTACCCAGCAAATGATATATATAACCAGCAGGTTATAACTGCTGCAGCAAGGCCGGACGTGGCGGCTCACGCCTGTAATCCCAACACTTTGGGAGGCCAAGGCGGGTGCATCACCTGAGGTCAGGGATTCGAGATCGGACTGACCAACATGTTGAAACCCTGTCTCCACTAAAAATACAAAAATTTAGCTGAGCATGGTGGCAGGCGCCTGTAATCCCAGCTACTCGGGAGGCTGAAGCACGAGAATCACTTGAACTCAGGAGGCAGAGCTTGCAGGGAGCCGAGATCGTGCCACTGCACTCCAGCCTGGGCAACAGAGTGAGACTCTGTCTCAATAATAATAATAATAATAATAATAATAATAATAATAATAATTGCTGTATCAATGCATGGCCTCCCCCTTTTCCCTCTCATTCTTCCCCTGCCCTCTGCCAGCAAACACCTCATCAGACTCCCCACTGGCCTCTAACTATTCCTTGTCCTGGCCTTCCCTGTCATCATGTCCCTCTTACGTAGAGGGAACTTCCTCTTCTGTAGGGAACTGGATTCTGGGCAGGAAGGTGACAGCACGATGCTAGGGTGGGAGTCTGGCTTTGAAGCCAGAGGCAGTTGTAGCATCAGCAGGCCCTGGGAGCTGATTAGAACTGCAGACTCTTGCCCCAGCCACTACACTGCAGTAAGGTGCCCAGGTGCTCTGCACACACTAGAAGAAAGTTTGAGAGGCGCTGGCTTGCACAACCTCACTGCTTGTATTAGTTTGCTAGGGCTGCCACAACAAAATACCACAGACTGAGTGGTCTAAACAACAGAAAGTTATTTTCTCACAGTTCCGGAGACTGAAAGGTATCCAAGATCAAGGTTTGGACAGGGGCGAAGCCTCTCTCCTTGGCTTACAGATGGCCACTCTCTTGCTGCCTCTGTACAAGGTCACCACTCTGTGGGCGCTCATCCCTGGTGTCTCTCTGTGAATTCAAATGTCCTCTTCTTGTGAGGGACACCAGGCAGATTGGATTAGGACCCACTCTAATGGCTTCTTGAAAGACCTTATCTCTGAATGCAGTTGCATCTGAGGTCCTGGGGGTTAGGACTTTAACTTAACAGATGAATTTTGGGAGGGACACAGTTCCCTCCCAGATTTAGTTCATAATGGCACTTTAAAGAAGAAGAATCTAAGGCTCAGAGAAGTATGTCACAGTCCAAAATCACAGTACAGGCCGGGGGATAGGGGTTTTATCTCTTGACAGAGCCCTCCCCAGGGGAAGCAATGAAGGACAGTGCACAAGAGGGCAGGGAATGGAGCCTGCTGTCTGCATTTAGGTTTCAGCTTTGCTTCTGTTACTTTTGAGAACTTAAATAAGTGCCCTAACCTCTCCAGGCCTCAGTTTCTTTTTCTGTGAAATGGGGACAATAATAGGTTCTTCCTCACAAGCTGGTTGTGAGGATTCAGTGAGCAGGAATCACAGAATTCATGTGAATAGCGCCCGAAGCCCCCTGATCCCACTCTGCCTCTTCCCTTTCCCCGCTGTCAAAATCTGCCCTTATTTACAGCTGGCCAAAAATGCCCAGCTATTTTCTCCAGGTGGTTTGCAGTTTAATAGCTAGAAAAACCAAAAGCTTTTAACTGTCACGGTGGAATTGTAGGCATCGGCTAGCAGGTGCATGCAAGTCTTGGCCATGCAAGAAGACTTTCCTCGATGCTGAGTCTGGGGCAGGAACTGAAAGGGAAAACTTGCTGATGTGCCCTTCCGCTCCCAGTTCCTGGAGGTTCTCAGTTCTAAATAATATGCTGCATATAATTTGATTTCATTTCACTCTAAATTGCTCAGCCTGCAACTAGGGGTGCAAGGTGGAGTCCTACAAATCAATTCTGCTGTGCAAATAAGCAAGCACTTGCTTACTTGGGGGCGCTTAGAAATGAGGCCAAGCTACGAAGTGTTGAGGAAATGATTGCAGTTTTCCTTTGGGGTCAAACTGGGTTTGGAATACAAAATTGTTGTCAAATATTTAGTTTGTCCTTTCAATGTATGTACCCTGCATTCCATGAAGGTCTGCTCTAGGCAAAGCACTTTGCTGAGTGGGAAGACGGAGAGAATGTTTCTCCTTTCCTGCGCTCACAGGAGCTCAGGGCAGGAGCACAACTAAGAACTAGCAATGGGGTTTGATAGACAGAGGTTCAAGTTGGGGAGGGCAGGGACAGGTCAGTCTTCTTAGTCTAAGCTGGAACATCACTGTCCTGGGACAGAGGGACTCCTTTTACTACACTTTATCCATCCATTTATTTTTTTGGAAAGGCTGCTTTGAATCCTGCCCCTATTGCATGGCCAGTATTGGGCTTCCCATCCTTTTCTGGGGTCAGCGTAGCAGGTCAGATGGAGGCAGGTGTTTTTAATCTGGGCCCAGCCCTGGCTTTGGTGGTAAAATATCCTCCCCAGGTCTGGGGCCGGATTCCTAAATGAGGTCAAGTTGTCCAGTGTATGGATTTCCCTTCTGTTCCCCGCTGGCTTTTGACGACATCAGTCCCCCCGGTATTGCCTGCTGGAATGCCGGGATCCACAGAGAGAAGGGAAGTAGTCACAGACTGTGAGTGACCTTTTCCTCCAGCTTCTGTTTAGCCACTGCCACTGTGGCTGTCACAGGGTCTGTGCTCTCCTGCAGCCCTGCCCCACCTCCTCCCTGCAGGCCACTGTCCCCACATTCCCAGTGCTCTGAAATGTTTCTGCTCTCACTGGCCCCTTGTCACAAACTCTCTTGGTTTATAGGATCTGCTAGTCTAATTCATATGAAGGAATAAATAGTGATTAATGGAGTCTGCATTGTAACCAGTGGCCAGTGCTTTAATAAATAATTATAAAACAACGACTTTAAAAGAAGAGAGAAAGAAGCTTGAAAGGTAGAAGGACAGACCCAGTGTGGAGCTCCTGGGAGCTGTTATTTCTGCTAGAAGGCTTTCTGAGTCCCGCCAAGCACATGCCGTCCTCCTCCACAGGGATCAAAGGCTGAAGGCCATTGGCCTATTTGCCTCCTTATCATCAGCCTTGGTGGGGTGGAAATCTGCAACTCAAGATTCCTGCTGCCCATTATAGGAATCTGTCCACCATAAACCGGGGCGTCAGCAGAATTGAATGGTGAATCAAAAACTGGAATAAATCGCTTTAATTACCTAAGACCCAAACCGAATTCATAGTATTTCTTCATTGGACCATGAGCCAACTTCATTATATCCCCTCCCTCTAGTTGACCAGTTTAACCCAGAACTGAACTAAGAGTTCTCTAAAACTTGGAGCTACTGCTGGAAGGGAATGTTCCGACCATTCAGCTAGCCAAGCCCTCTCATTTTACACAGAGGCCCTGAGAGCTGTGACCCAGGGCCTCAGCTTCACTTTTCTCAAGGCCACATGGCGCCTTGGGGGCCCAGATTTGACTCATTACTCTGGCAGCCCCTCACCTTCTGCACTGTTCCATGTGACTACTTGACTTGGAACCCCAAGAAATAGCACAAGGCTGGGCACAATGGCTCACACCTCTAATCCCAGCACTTTAGGAGGCCAAGATGGGAGAATCACTTGAGCCCAGGAATTCAAGATGAGTCTGGGCATCATAGTGAGACCTTGTCTTTGCAAAAAATAAAAAATTAGGCTGGGCATGGTAGCTCACACCTGTAATCCCAGCAGCACTTTGGGAGGTCGAGGTGGGTGGATCACTTAAGGTCAGGAGTTCGAGACCAATCTGGGCAACATGATGAAACCCTGTCTCTACTAGTAATACAAAAAATTAGCCAGGCGTTGTGGCATGCGCTTGTAATCCCAGCTACTTGAGGAGCTGAGGCAGGAGAATTGCTTGAACCTGGGAAGCAGAGGTTTCAGTGAGCCGAGATCACACCACTGCACTCCAGCCTGGGCAACAAAGTGAGACTCCGTCACAAAAAAAAATAAAAAAAATAAAAAAATTAGCTGACCATGGTGGCACTCCTGTAGTTCCAGCTACTCAGGTGGCTAAGGTGGGAGGATCATTTGAAGCCCAGGAGTTTGAGGCTGCAGTAAGCCATGATTGCACCACTGCACTCCAGCCTGGGCTTCAGATCAAGACCCTGTCTCAAAAAAAAAAAAAAAGAGATAGCACAAACTCTGGTATTATATATTGTACATTTTTTTAACAGAGAACCTCTCTTACACTAAGATGTTGGCACCCTAAATGAGAAATGGGTGGCTAGATTGAAGTTCCTCTAGCCTTCCCCTCACAGCCCTAGAAATTCAAAGGAGAGGCTTTGCAACTTATTGTGACCTGATTTAGGTTATGATTACTAACATTATCATTGTTATTATTTGCTTCAATTACCCTACTCATTTATAATTTAGGTTTCAAAGGGTATGGCAACACTTATCTAAATCAGTGGTCCTTACCTGGGGCAACTTTAGCCCCCAGGGGACATCTGGCAATATCTGGAGACATTTCTGTTTGTCACAACTTGGGGGGTAGGGTGCCGACAGTGTGGGCTACTGGCGTTTAGCAGATAGAGGCCATGGATGCTGTGAAAGGATGCACAGGTTGGCCCCCACAACAAACAATGATCTGGCCCAAAGTGTCAATAGTGTCAAAATTGAGAACCCTTGGTCTAAATCAACAGAGAAGGGGAAAACAGGTCTCCTTCCATCCTACTACCTCAACAAATTAAACACCACTTTTCTATGTTCCTCCCAGCCTCTGCCCCACGGTGTAAACTTCAATTTCCCAAGCTCTTCTAACCGTGGCAGGAATACAGTTTAAATTCCACATTTCTTCACTTCTTATTGCATCCTGGGCTGTTGTCCCTCTGGCCTCATTATCTTCTCACCACTTTTAGTGGATATAATACAATACTCCAGGCAGGTTGATACACCATATTTCACCTGATCAGTCCAGGTTTCTCAGTGGGGGTGTTTTTTGGGGGGGCACTTGCCAAATGGGCTGCATGGGGGTGGCAGTGGTTTGAGTAGCCGTGCTGTGGGCAGCCACCTCCTCTTCCTGCAGCCCAGGCATCAGCATCACGGTCCTCATCATCAAAAGCCCTTTATGAAGCACCTTGGTGAATATATCCTGGCACCGGGGACATCTTCTGCAGAGTTCTTCCCACCAGCCCCTGACATGCAGGGCTTGCCGGCTCAGACAGACAGCATCTATGTCAGCTCACCAAAACGGCGTCCAAAAACCGGGCTGTAGGCCCCAGGCAGAGGGGTAGGAAAACGGATTCTTAGGCAAGATTCATGCCAAGAGTAAGTACGCCAGGGAATGCAAAGACAGGCTGGATTCCCAAAGGGAGGCTGGCCCTTGAATTCCCTCCTCCAGCTGGCTGGAGGCTTCTTGGAGGATGTGGGATTTTAGAAGCCACTGTGAGGGAAGGAGAGAGTGAGGGGAACAGCTTAACAGGTCAAGGACTTGGGGTCAAGCATTCCAGGCACACAGTGCACAGCCTGGAAGATGTCCCTCCAGAGACCTTCGTGCTGCCCTCTGGTCTCACCTCAGTGTCCTTTTCCTTTTGCCTCTGCAGGTGTTCCATGAGCAAGGCATCCTCTTCGGCTACCGCCATCCACAGAGTTCTGCCACTGCCTGCATCCTCAGCCTTTTCCAAATGACCAATGAGACTCTCAACATTTGGACTCACTTGCTGCCCTTCTGGTACCTTCTGGCCCCCTTGACCGGCCTGTCTCCTTCAGGAGCCCTGGAGACCAGGGAGTCTTAACACAGCTAGTGTTGAGATGGCTGAGATTCTGTGCTGGGGTTTGGGGATCCCCCATGGGTACGCGTGGGTGAAGGGGGTGTGTGACAGAGGGAAGAGACATTGGGTGTGCCGCTGGGATGACCTTTAAGGCATGGACTGGGGTAGGATTTGAGGGGAAATCCCAAAAGTGCCTCAGTCCTTCCCGGCTCCCTGCTCTCATGCCTGATATGATAGCATTTACCTTCACCTCCTTCAGTCTTGGAGACTTTCCAGGTTTTTCAGGAGCCTTGGTTAAAATGTCACTAGTTTGAGGAAGTCAACCTCTCTGAGCCTCACATTTTCCTACCTGCAAAGTAGGAGTGATGGTCCGCACCTCCCCAAGGGTTGCTGTGAGAGTTTCGGGAGAAAACATTGGTAGAAGCATCTGGCACAGAGCTGTGGGTGTTCCGTAATCATTCTGGGAACCATGGCAACTGGGAGGCACTTCATCTGGCAGCCTGTAGGTGGAGCCAGCTAAGAGCAAAGCTCTGGGAAGCCTGTGCGCAGAAATGGGAGTTGCCAGGGAAGCGAAGAGGGGCCTTGCTGAGAAAGGTGGGGGATGAAGGCCAATGTCACACACTGCGCACCTTTGCTTAATGAATGGAGAATGGAGACAGGGTCAAAGCACCAAATCACAGTGGATCTGAGCTGGAAGAACTCAGAGGCCATTCAAGCCACTGTCCCACTCAGACCACCATTGGTCGACATAGACACAGCCGAGAGAAGGGGTGGCTTCCTTATGTCATGCAGGGGCGCTGTGTCACAGGCTGGTCACTGGACTCCCTCTAGTCACGGTGAGAAGAGATTAGGAGTGTGCCATGCGTGCAGATGGGCCCAGGCTCCCCGCACAGGGGCAGCCAGCCCGACTAAAAATCAGAAGACAGACCCAGGGCCAAAATGCAGGGGCAGGCTGTTTGGTTCCAGCAGCCAGCTCAGTGGAGAGAGGAGAGAGCTCAGTCTGGTGTGGACTAGGGTGATCTGTAAAGGGGCGTGGCAACCCTGGGCCTGCGGACTGGGCAGGGGTGGCAGCACAGCCCTGCTCCAGGGGCCATCTGTCATTTTTAAAAGTATATGTGCTTATAAATTATAACCCTTCAGAAGGGAATAGAGTCAGGCTCTGCCACTGGCCCCAGTTCTCCTCCCTGGAGTGGCCAGGGGGACCTGCTTCCTGTGTGTCCTTCTGCAGCTTTTCTGGGGACTCAGGAGCATCTGTGCTGTGAGTGTCCCCAGCATCTGCCTCTTTCCCCGCTGCCCTCCCCTTACTTCCCTCCCTTGGAGATCTCACTCGGTCAGCATCTGCAATCTACATGTCTCCTGGACTTTGGAACATCTGCCTGGTGTTCCATTTTCTGGATGAATCATGGTTGATTTAGCCTGTTTTGAGATTTGAGCTGCTAAAAGGCTACCGGCCTGTCCATCCCTGCTTGTGGGTCTTGTGCTGCATGCTTGGATCCCTGTAGGGTGATTTTTTTGCTATTTTACAGCTGAGCCAAGCTGGTTGAGCCGCACCCCCTCACCCCCAGCACTGCCTATGCACCTCTACACTGTGCCAGGCTCTCAGAGATGATCCTGACTGAGCAACAGAGAGTAGCAGGAAGGACTTGGGAAGGTCTGGATCAAGATGCCCTAGGGAAATGGGACCACCAAAACATTGAAATGACTGAAGGATACGTTTTGAGAAACAGCAAATAGCTTAAGCTTTACTTCTGCTGGGACAAAAATGAAGAGACCACAAGTGTAGCTGGAAGGATTTAGCGACGCTCCTTCAGCTCCTATATATGAAAAACTTTGTAGAGTCTCCTTCCTTGGAGGAGTTAGTGGGAAAGGGAGCCAGCTCTCTAGGCGTGGGTTGTGGAAGTGAGGTGTTCTGCAGGCGGGACCTCATGTGTGGATTGCAGGTCAGGCAGATCTGGTGAAGAATTGTGAAGTGTCTCTGCATAGAGATCTAGGCTCTGCTGAGAGTCAGCTGTGGGACTAGCTGTTCAGAAAAGTGATTGTACTCTTAGTGGAGGAACAGTGTGGAGGAGGAGGGAGAAAATAGTCCTCTTGTCCTCTGGGCTTGCAAGGTTCCACCTGGGGCATTGTTTCTATTTGAGGAGCCTTCCTACAAGAGGGACACAGATAAACTACATGGAGCAAGGACAAACCACAAGGATGGTGGTAACGCCAAATTTAGATCCTGCAAGGAATGGCTGAAGGAACTGGGGTTGTTTAATGTGAAGTTCAAGGAGGTGGGAGGGGGTTAGAAAGACTGCCTTAAAATATTTGATAGGCAGCCGGGCGCAGTGGCTCACGCCTGTAATCCCAGCACTTTGGGAGGCCGAGGTGGGCAGATCACGAGGTCAGGAGATCAAGACCATCCTGGCCAACATGGTGAAACCCCGTCTCTACTAAAAATACAAAAATTAGCCAGACGTGGTGGCGGGCCCCTGTAGTCCCAGCTACTCGAGAGGCTGAGGCAGGAGAATCACATGAACCCAGGAGACAGAGGTTGCAGTGAGCCAAGATCGTGCCACTGCACTCCAGCCTAGAGACAGAGCGAGACTCCATCTCAAAAAAACAAAACAAAACAAAAAAACAAAAAAACACATGCGTGCACACACACACACACACACACACACACACACACACACACACACACACACACACACACACACACGTTTTCTGTGATCCTGGTGGAGGGAACTAGGCCAACCAAATGGAGATAGATACAAGGAGGATAGATTTGAGCCAATGAAGGAGAACTTTCCAGCCCTCAGAGCTGCCTTGGGAGGTAATGAGCCCCCCATCCCTGGAAGCATGCAAGCTGAGGCTGGAGAATCGCTAGGGGATTGGACTAGATATACATAAAGCTTCTCTTCTTACTTCACCTGCCCATTCCCAACATACTGCCTCCCAATTAAAAAAGGACCCCCCCCCACCTCCCTAACACACCGTATTTCCCCAAAGTGAGAACACAAAGGAATTGGTCATCGCGAGGGAATGGAGACAGTAGATAGGTGAGGATCTAAGAGGAGCTTCCATCATGGAGGGTGAGTGGGCCCTCTGTGTTCATGATGGAGGGTGAGTGGATCCTCTGTGTTCATGATGGAGGGTGAGTGGGCCTCCGTGTTCATGGTGGAGGGGGACTGGATCCTCTGTGTTCATGGTGGAGGGTGAGTGGGCCTCCGTGTTCATGGTGGAGGGTGAGTGATCCTCTGTGTTCATGGTGGAGGGGGACTGGATCCTCTGTGTTCATGGTGGAGGGGGACTGGATCCTCTGTGTTCATGGTGGAGGGGGACTGGATCCTCTGTGTTCATGGTGGAGGGGGACTGGATCCTCTGTGTTCATGGTGGAGGGGGACTGGATCCTCTGTGTTCATGGTGGAGGGTGAGTGATCCTCTGTGTTCATGGTGGAGGGGGACTGGATCCTCTGTGTTCATGGTGGAGGGGGACTGGATCCTCTGTGTTCATGGTGGAGGGGGACTGGATCCTCTGTGTTCATGGTGGAGGGGGACTGGATCCTCTGTGTTCATGGTGGAGGGGGACTGGATCCTCTGTGTTCATGGTGGAGGGTGAGTGATCCTCTGTGTTCATGGTGGAGGGGGACTGGATCCTCTGTGTTCATGGTGGAGGGTGAGTGGATCCTCTGTGTTCATGGTGGAGGGGGACTGGATCCTCTGTGTTCATGGTGGAGGGTGAGTGGATCCTCTGTGTTCATGGTGGAGGGGGACTGGATCCTCTGTGTTCATGGTGGAGGGGGACTGGATCCTCTGTGTTCATGGTGGAGGGCGAGTGGATCCTCTGTGTTCATGGTGGAGGGGGACTGGATCCTCTGTGTTCATGGTGGAGGGGGACTGGATCCTCTGTGTTCATGGTGGAGGGGGACTGGATTCTCTGTGTTCATGATGGAGGGTGAGTGGATCCTCTGTGTTCATGGTGGAGGGGGACTGGATCCTCTGTGTTCATGGTGGAGGGGGACTGGATCCTCTGTGTTCATGGTGGAGGGTGAGTGGACCCTCTGTTTATCGTGGAGGGTGCGTGATCCTCTGTGTTCATGGTGGAGGGTGAGTGGGTTCTCTGTGTTCACGGTGGAGGGTGAGTGGATCCTCTGTGTTCATGATGGAGGGCGAGTGGACTCTCTGTGTTCACCACGGTGGGTGAGTGGATCCTCTGTGTTCATGGTGGAGGGCGAGTGGACTCTCTGTGTTCACCACGGTGGGTGAGTGGATCCTCTGTGTTCATGGTGGAGGGCGAGTGGACTCTCTGTGTTCACCACGGTGGGTGAGTGGATCCTCTGTGTTCATGGTGGAGGGTGAGTGATCCTCTTTGTTCATGGTGGAGGGTGAGTGGACCCTCTTTGTTCATGGTGGAGGGTGAGTGGGCCCTCTGTGTTTATCGTGGATGGTGAGTGGGCACTCTGTTTTCATGGTGGAGGGTGAGTGGGCCCTCTGTGTTCATGGTGGAGGATGAGTGGGCCCTCTGTTTTCATGGTGTAGGGTGAGTGGGCCCTCTGTGTTTATCGTGGATGGTGAGTGGACCCTCTGTTTTCATGGTGGATGGTGAGTGGGCCCTCTGTGTTCATGGTAGAGGGCGCATGGGCCCTCTGTGTTTATGATGGAGGGTGAGTGGGCCCTCTGTGTTCATCGTGGAGGGCGAGTGGGCCCTCTGTGTTCATCGTGGAGGGTGAGTGGACCCTCTGTTTATCGTGGAGGGTGAGTGGGCCCTCTGTGCTCATCGTGGAGGGTGAGTGGGCCCTCTGTGTTCATCACGGAGGGTGAGCGGGCCCTCTGTTTATCGTGGAGGGTGAGTGGGCCCTCTGTGTTCATCGTGGAGGTGAATGGGCCCTCTGTGTTCCAGGTTCTTTGCATGGAGGTTTGTGACTGCACTGTATGTGACAGACATCAAGAATGACAACTACTCCTGGCCCATGCTTGTGTACATGTGCACCAGCTGCGTGTACCCGCTTGCGTCCAGCTGTGCACACACCTTCAGCTCTATGTCCAAGAATGCCCGGCACATTTGCTACTTCCTGGACTATGGCGCCGTCAACCTCTTCAGCCTGGGTATGTGAGGCCTTGTTCTTGCTTTCCTTCCCCTGCAAGTGGGCTGTTTGCCCCTTCTCCTGGGAGCTAAGGTCACTGGAAGGCTTCGATGAGTTTGCAGAAGAGTCCAGGGAATGCCAGTGCCCCTGTCCAGGTTCCCAGTGGGTTTTTTATAAGAAACTGTCCATAAGCACACTGCTAAATATTTAGCCACAACAGCCCTGATCTGTGGTGTTTGCCAGTTTCTATGGTGTAAATCTTCCCATCATGGCCAGCTTCAACCTACCAACATGACATCACAGAACACAAGGGTGGGAAGAGATATGCGTAGCACACCATTATAGAAATTCCACCATGCAGATACAGTAGATGTAGTCATTGAGTACTCAGTACTTTTGTTAATAGGATTTATTTAATTGCAAGTTTATGTGATTTAATTTTTAATGATGGCTGTGTTCAGCACTCAGCTCTCTCACAGGCCAGAATGAACTGACTCTAGTACATCAGTGCTGGTCTCTGTCATGCCAGGCAAGAGGAGGAGGGTGAGCTCATGAGCCTCATATGTCCAGAGGCTTAGAGCAATCAGAGAGATGCTCAGAGTGTGCAGGAATAGAGCAGCAGCCTAAGCTGGTGAAAATGGGTACTGACTGTCCCCTCTTCCTTGTCTTTTTCTTTGACTATGATGCGCCCTCCTCCAGCCTTTTCTCCTCTCCTCCCCTTGTGGGCATGCATCTGTCCCTAAGGATATGAGTTCTGGATTCTTCCTCCAGGTCCCATTCTAGGTGAGAAAACCAATTATTGTCTTCCTTGCCCAAAAGGTGGTCCATGAGGAGCCTACCTTCATCCTCTTTCTTCATATACACACACTCATACTCACACACACACTCACATACTGACACACATACAATGCACTCACACATACACATACACACACTCACCACATATACACAATACACTTACATGCACACACTCCACACACACACACACCACATGCCACACATACTTACACATTGACACACACACAATACACTCACATACACACACTCACACCACATACACACAATACACTCACAGGCACACACACAGTCTCAGACACTACGCACACACCACACATACTGACACACACACAATACACTCACATACACACACAACACATACACACAATACACTCACATGCACACACACATACTCTCAGACCCTCCACACACACTCACATCCACATACACACCACACATACTGACATATACACACAATACACTCACATACACACTCACACCACATACACACTCACATGCACATATATGCACACATACTCAGACACTACACACACATCCACACACTCACACTCTCACATACATCACACACACGCACCACACACATGCACATCACACACACCACATACATACACACACACCACACAGACACACATGCTCACACACACACTCACACACATACACACACATTTTCCCGCTTCACTGCCCACTCCTCAGTGCTCTGCTGTCCAGTCCCCAGCATTCACCAGACCTTGCCCCTTTCCGTGTGAGCCAGGCTTACCCTCAGGGTTTGATGGGTTTGCAGAAGAGAGCAGGGAATGTGCGTGCCCCTGTCCAGGGTCCCAGCCTCCTGACTGCCGAGATTGACACAGGGATACTTCAGGCCTCCTCAGTGCCCCTCTCTTTCTCTGGTCCCTGTCACATCTCTCCCTCCCTCCTGGGTCCCCTCCCACCCTCCGGATTCCCTCTTACCCTCCATGTCCCCCTCCCCTGGGCTGGCTCCCCTCCTCTGCTTTCCAGCACACATGGGCGGGGAGGCTCAGAAGTAGTCCTTTGACCTCTCCTCTTGCATGATCTGGCTCCCCGGGGATCTCCTCCAAGCCTAGTGCATCTCTTCCCACCTCCGGAGAAGCCCTGTCTCCAGTGTAGACCTCTTACCTGAGGTCCACACCACCTCAGAGCCATGAGACAAGAACTGTACCTGCTCCTGCCCCTGCCCCTACACCTGCTACCGTTCTGTATGTCCAGCCTGACTATGGTCGCGCCCCTACTCCTTCTCCCCAGTCAGAAGCCTCGCTAATCCTCGGGGTCCCCTTCCTCTCACTCCCCGCCCACGCCCATCCTCTGGCCAATTGGTTATTAAGGCCAGGTGACTTCTCTCCTACCTGCTGTAAGTGGTACTGCCCCTTCGTCTTGACTCAGGCCCTGGCCTCTCACTTGCACAGTTATCACAGCCTTCTCCACCTCCCCCGGCCCCTGGAGGCTTCCACAACACCTTCTACCACAGGTGTTCCCAGGCTCCCAGGGGTTCCTCCCTCAGGCCATCCTGTGTGCTTTCACTAGGTTTTGGTCATCAAAATCCTTCATTGACTCCCTTAGTGCCTGAAAGAGGAAGTTCCCTTTCCTTAGCCTGCACCCAAAGCTGAAAGCCTCCCTGCCCTCAGGCTCCTGTCAGAATCCCAGATGACCTGCCAGGCTTTGTTCCAAGATCAGCTTCTGTGCCTTGTGCTCCACCCATCCTGAGCGCCTGCCCCACACTCCCTCAGGCTCTGATCTTTTGCTTCTGGCTGCGGTTCTGGGCAGGGACAGAGGCTCCCTGGCTCTTGTATGGCCCACAGCTTGCCCCAGGTGGCATCTGCTGAGCAAATGTGTCCCAGTCCAGAAGGGAACCCCCTCCCAGTATGGGGCCAGACGAAGGCCTTGCCTGTCCCTCTGGAGGCAGCTTCCCACTGAAATCTCGCGCGCTGCCTACTGGAGCTGGGAACATGGGACCAGGAGGCTTTGCTGTTCACCCTCTTTGCCTGTGTGGCCAGCTTCGCTAGATCCACCTGTCAATGGGATAAAAGACAGAGATCAACCTGTATGGCCCAAGGCCTTGTTCAGCCCTGAGCTAGGACTCCATGGTTCCTGATGTCTTTGGAATGGCAGGTGTCCTAGGCATGGCCATCAGGCCCTGGGCTGCCTCCCTTGGGGGAGACCTCAGGAGGTGAGGGTGCAGGTCCAGGCCCATCTCCCCAGCTGAAGCACACCTGGCCCCTTTGAAAAGGACAGTGATCTCCCCTGCTCTTCCAAATAAATGCTTCAGCAAACAGGTCTCTAGAAGGTCCTTAAGCAACCCTTCTCTCACAAACTCCAAAACCTAAAACACAATGCAACACCCAGCCTCTCAGCTGGCCTGTCCCCCAGCTGCTGATATGACATCCTCATCTCAGTAAGGGCCCTCCCTCCAACACTGATCTTTCTACCAGGAGCACCCATGTCCCTGGGCAAGTGAGATGTGCACACCCTGAGTGGAGCTCGGCTCACTGGGTCTGTCATCGTGGACCACAGCATGTGGCTAAAAGCGGGGACTGTCACTAACCTGCCTGGGTTTGAGGCCCATCTTTGCTAACTCCCTAGCTGCAGGACCCTGGACGAGTGATTAAATTCCCATCTGTGCAATGAGGATAAGTACAGAGTTATGAAGGAGGATGGTTGAAGTGTTATGTGATGTCACATATGTAAAGCCCTTGAAGCAAAGCTAGGCTCACAGTAAACTCTCAGGATGGGATTTGGGTGGGCAGAGAAGAGAGAGGAGGACATCCTGGAAGGGGGAATGGCCCCAGCAAGGGCACAGAGCCAGGACTATGGGAATGATGGAGGCCAAGTCAGATGCTGGGGACGGTCTTTGCAAGGGGCCTATATGGTGGCAAGGCCTGGCTCCTCTCCCAAGGCTGGTGTTTCTTCCCCAGGCTCAGCCATTGCCTATTCTGCATACACGTTCCCAGACACGCTGGTGTGCACCACCTTCCACAACTACTACGTGGCCATGGCTGTACTGAACACCGTCCTCAGCACAGGCCTCTCCTGCTACTCCAGGTACTGGGTCGCTCTGACCTCAGATGGGAGGGGAGGGAGGGTCTTTCGTGCAGCTCCCTGCACTCTTTGAGGGAGCTGGGGAAGAAGTGGGCTCAGTGGAAAAGATGCTTGGGAACCTAGGACTCTGTTTCAGGTGGACTTCCTATTGCTGGCAAAACCAGCTTCCTGGGCATGCAAGCTCCAGGCCTCCATGCTCAGAGAGCCTCATACTTGCTGCTAATACTCTGCTGCTTTTTTTTTTTTTTGAGACAGAGTCTTACTCTGTCACCCAGGCTGAAATGTGATGACACAATCTCGGCCCACTGCAACCTCCGCCTCCTGAGTTCAAGTGATTCTCCTGCCTCAGCCTCCCATGTAGCTGAGATTACAGGCACCCGCCACCATGCCCAGCTAATTTTTGTATTTTTAGTAGAGACAGGGTTTCCCCATGTTGGTCAGGCTGGTCTGGAACTCCTGACCTCAGGTGGTCCACCCACCTTGGCCCTCCAAAGTGTTGGGATTACAGGCGTGAGCCACCATGCCTGACCTGTTTTTTTTGTTTGTTTTTTTTTTTGAGACAGGGTCTCTGTCTGTGGCCCAGGCTGGAATGCAGTGGTGGGATCTCAGCTCACTGCAGCCTCGCCTTCCTGGGATCGTCTGCTGCATTCTTAATAATTTGTAATAATTTTTGAACAAGGAGGTCCTGCCCTTTGATTTGGTACCAGGCTTTACAAATGATGCAGCTGTTTCAATTGCTGGACAAGTTGCTTTTCCACCTCAAACTTCAGTTTGCTCATCTATAAAATGAGGCTGTTACAAATACCCCTAAGGCAAATGGAAGAATTACAGGTAAAGTACCCAGGACACTTAGCACAAGCCTGGCACAGAGGAGGTGCCCCACAAATGTGCGGTCACTAATGGTGACTGGGTGTGCCTGCCTCTGGGCATATGTGATGGATGATGGTGTTATTCAAACGCCCTATGCATCCCTCATCACTGTGAGTCAGGCCCAACTCACTGGCTCTAATTCCCACTGTTTTTTTTTTTTTTCTTTCTTTCTTTCAAGAAAACTCACTGGGGTGTGAGTGTAGAGAATGTTGTTATGTTGTTATGGGGATAACTACACCTGTTTATTCAGCTCTTTGTAGAAGAGAACTGCCCGAAGTTCCTTTTCCCTAAAATACTCAGGGAATCTCCCAAATGGTTGTGTTGGGGTGACAGCCCTGGCTGAATAGTGCCAAGGCCAGTACTTTTGGGCCGGAGGCCTTTGGTGCTGGTCGGGAAAGGTAGGCTGGCAGGTACATCTGAGTTCTCTGTCCTCCGCAACGGCAACTCCAGCGAGCCAGTGGGATCTCCCGGCCTCCACTCGCCCCCCTCTCCCCAGGAAAAAACAGGGAGGTGAAATATGCCCCATCTGGTAACTTTTCCAGAATGATTTTGTCTCCAACTTCCTTTGGGTGACCCTTGGGATGTGTGGGGCTGGCAAGTTTCACAAGGGAGAGCAGGCAAGTTTCACAAACAGGACAAACCAGTTTTTTTGTTTTTGTTTTTTATTTTTAAATGGAAGGATAGATTCTGAAACAGCATCGGGAATACCTGTTCCAACTCGCTTTCCATTCGCCTGTGCTGAGGCGGGTTGGAAATATGGAGCTGCCTTCCATGGGAGTGAAAGTCTCTTTCTAGGAGTCCCTGCCATGGATGAAGGGAGGTGTAGCACACATAGAAAAGTAATAACGCTGCGGAAACAAGTCCAGCAGAGATGAAGCAAGCCCCGGAGGCCTGGGTGCATAGACTTGTGGACCGGCCATGGTCCAGGAACCTGGACACTATTGGACCTGGTCCTTGGACCAGTCACTACTCCTGTCTGTTGGCTCTCCTAGGGCTGTGTGACTCTGATGTTTGAAATTTAGGATTAGACAGGGAGAGCACCATAGGTTGAGAGGGCAAAGGAGGAAGAGAAGGCGTCGTGAGTGTGGAAGAAGGTCTCCAGGGTGAGGCTGGGCGTAGTGGCTCACACCTGTAATCCCAGCATTTTGGGAGCCCCAGGTGGGTGGATCACCTGAAGTCAGGTTTCAAGACCAGTCTGGCCAACATGGTGAAAACCTGTCTCTACTAAAAATACAAAGGTTAGCTGGGTGTGGTCATGGGCGCCTGTAATTCTAGCTACTCAAGAGGCTGAGGCGGGAGAATCGCTTGAACCCAGGAGGCAGAAGTTGCAGTAAGCTGAGATCATGCCACTGCACTCCAGCCTGGGCAATGGAGCAAAGAAAAAAAAGAAATTGTCTCCAGAATGGATGATCCAAGATGGTGGATCATCCCCCAGGAGCTCATAATTCAGATTCTTAGAACACTTGCTGGTTTTAATTTTTGTTTTGTTTTGTTTTTAAGGAGAGACAGGGTTTCGCCATGCTGGCCAGGCTGGTCTCGAGCTCCTGACCTCAGGTGATGCACTCTCCTCGGCCTCCCAAAGTGCTAGGATACAGGTGTGAGCCACCCTGCTCAGCCTAGATTGCTTTCTTCTAGCCAGGAGTCTTCCCTGATGGTTCAGATATAACAGATGGGGTCTTTTGGATGTGGCATGCCTGGTGTCTTTGGAGGAACTTACCCGACAGGGCAGCTTTGCCAGACATCTCCTGGGTGCCTGAGTTTGGGGGCTTCTCCCTTTGCCAATGAAGTGGATTATTTATTAATAGCATCTGTGGCTATTCCATCCATCCACGCATCTACACGCCCACCCACCCATCCAACATTCCTTAAATACCTGCCATACTCCAGGTACCACGTTAGGAGCTGGGGGTGCCAGAAGGATGCCCTTGCCTTCAGAGAGCACCCAGTGCTGTAGGGGAGAGACTGCAGATGCCCCTAGAGGCCCATGAGGCCATCATTTCCTTCAGAGTGTAGCGGGAGGGAGTGTAAACAAATAATGATAAGGCAGAATGACACCTGCTGAGATACACAGGGTTCTGAGAAGTGGCATTAGGACTGGATATTGAAGGAGGTCGAACACTTTAGCTGAAAAGGAGGACAGAGCAACCAGCCAGGACAAGGATGAAGACTACAGAGAGGGTGGGCCAGGGTCGGGAAGCAGCAAGGATCATCAGAGTTGCCAGAGTCTGCAGGAGTGGATAGAGGAGAGCAGCTGCAGAGGGACTTGGATGGTGGGCTGGGGGCTTGTGGGTCCTATGAGGACTGGTCCTTTGCTCATGAAGGATGAGAGTCTCCTAGGGGGAAAAAAAATCCTATGCACTCAGCTTCTGTGCCCTGAGGGGTTTCCAGGCATGTTAACAGCCACAGAAGTGGGAGCTGAGGGGAGAGGGAGGTGGTGGGCTATGTTGGAAGCAAAAAGGAGGAAGGGGGCACGTGCCACACTTTTGCACCCAAAGGTAGAGTGGGCATTCCAGCTGTGGCCCTTCCAGTGCCCTTTGTACCTCGTCCTCGCTCCACATTCCCCTGTCTGTGGTTTTGCTGCTCTTACAAGCTGTCCTCCACTCTGTTCACTCCCTATCTCTGCCTTTAGTGTCTGGAGAGTGAGAAAGCTGACTCGTGCAGAAGTGATGCTGGCCCTGAGTAACTTCAGGAGAAGTGGGTAGAGAGGAGGGTCTGGGCATCTGGAGGCCTGAATTTCAACCCTGCTCCCCCAGACTTGCTGTGTGGCCTCAGGGCAGTCACTGTCCCCTCTGGGCCTCAGGGTCTGCATCTTCAGTGAGGGCATCTGAAACAACATCCTCTGGGTCCTCTCTGGTTTGGGCATCCTGCAATGCCAATGCCTTAGTGTCTTCTCCAAGCTTCCTCTCCCAGCTGTCTTCCTCCCCCAGGCTCCACCCCTGCCTCTCCCTCCTGCTCTATCCAGCTGTAGTTGGGCAGAGCAGGAGAGAACCACCTTCCCCTCCCAGGAGCACAGGGGGAGACCAGGAACCTCAGTATTAGCTTGATAGTTATCTGATGCTTGCCTGAAAATCAGGGTTGAAATGGCATTCGTTCCATTATAAGGCAGACCATTAAGGCCAATCTCAACATAGCTTTGTCATACCCTGAGTGGTTTTTGGTTCTTACTATCATGGACTTTGGTTCAACTGAATATGTTCCAGAAAACTGCCTTCTCATTCTGTAGCATTTGAGAGGGGAAATGAGAGAATGCATGCCTTCTTCGTGGTTCTTGGAGCAAGGCGGGGGTGGCCGAGGCCCTGGCCTGCTCATGCCTGCACAGGAAAGGGCTGCCACTCCCTTCACGAATGTCAGTTACACAGCGAGTGCTGTATATCACAAATCATTGTCCATCTCCATCCAATGCGTCCAACTATTGATTGCTTTTTTTTTTTTTTTTCCGAAGAGCTGCTGAGTGAAAAACCTGCTGGTCAGAGCTGTGAGGGCGAGAGATTAATTTTCACTCATGAGCTCTGCTGTAAGGACAGCTTGGCAGTTGCTGAGGCAGCTCAGAGGAGTAGAGCTGACCTGGAAGGGGTTTGAGGTCAGCGAAGGAGGTAGAAGGCTCAGCAGACATGGTTCTCAGAGGATTGGCCAGGTACGGACATGGGGAAATGTCCACATTCCTGCAGTTCTCCAAGATAAGACAACTCCTACACAAGAAAACAACCATAACCACCGCCCTTATGTACACACACACGTGCACTCGTGCGTGCGTCTCTGCAATAAAATGATTTTTCCGAAGGCCCGCTATTTTCAAGCCCTAGTTTCCGGAATTCCAGTTGCCAGTGCTTTCAGCTGTGTTGTCAGGGTTTAGAACAGACTGTGTTGAATCAACCCTCTCTTAACGAAGGCTTCTCCCGCAACTCCGTGTGCCTTGCCAACCTCGTTCTGAGCAGAGACCTGACTTCCTGTATAGCAGCCCCTTAGCCCTCTGCTGCGGGACTGCCCTAAGCCCGAGCAGGCTGGGCTGTGGGGCCGCGCGTGGGGCGCCTCTGAGGATGCTGTGGCTGCGGCTCTGCTCTGGCTGTGGCGACATCGCGTGGCCTGATGCGGAACTGCAACTTGGCAGCGGGCGGCCCTTCTCCCAAGCTACTGGCCCTTCTGCCTTTTTCTCTCTGTTGCTGTCTCTCTTCTATTCTGCTTTTTCTCCTCTTTTCCCTCTAGACTCGGCTTTGCAGCTGGAGAGGCTGGTCCGTTTGCCCCTGGGGAAACACTTTGTCAGGCCGAGCGAAATGTTGTCTCAAGTCACAGAAAATCCATGCTTTGGGGGATGGCCTTCGCCAGCCAGAGCCAGATTTCTTCGAGTGTAAGTGGCCACAGGGGCCCTTTAAGAGCCAGCCTCTCAACCCAGAGAGGGCAGGCCGTGGCAGGGCACAGGGCAGGAGGGGGCGGCCTGCCGCGGCCGGGCAGGGTCTGCTGGAGGACTAAGAAGGCCGGTGAGGCAGGTACCTGGCTCTCGGGATGGCAGGAGTGTATGCCCTCTGCTCCAGGGGCAGAGTGGGCAGGGAAGGGTGAAGGCTGGGCGGAGTCTGAGGCTACCCAGCCTACTGCTTGAGGCAGAGGGGGTGACACTTGGGAACCAGAAAGCCCAGGGTTTATATCCTAGCTCTGCTTCTTATTGACTCATCTGACTTCAGGCAAATCACCCAGAACCTGTTTGTTCCCTCCTGTTCCTATTTTCTGGACCAACATCGATACAAGGTGGGGCGGGGGAGAGAATGGAGCTCCACGATGCATGTTTTTTAAAAGCTGCTATTTAGTCTGTGTGACTGTACCATGCACAGTTCTAAACACCTCACGAGCATCGTTTCATCGAATCCATACAACAAGGCTGTGACGAGGCACAGTCATTGTCCCTGTGTCACCCGTGAGGATCAGGAGGTACACAAAGGTTAGTGACCAGCCGAGGTCATGTGGTTGTGAAGGGCAGAGTCAGGATTTGAACCCAGTGTGTCCCGATCAAGCTCTCCACATGAAATCACAGTGCTGCTGCCTCACCTCTCCTAGAGTTTGGTTCTTTTTTGGGGGGACGATGCATCCTAGTCCCTTCTCATTGAGCTTCTCACCTGGTACGTGCCAGGTGCCATGTATGACTTACAGGCAGGGTCAGCAAAGAAGAAACACCAAAGTGGGCTGGAGTGAAGTTGGAGTTTGTCTTGGGAGGCCGTGGGGCTTCTTGGGGCACACAGTGGTGTCCTTTTCCCCTGAAACAGGAATCTCTGGGTGGGCCGTTTGTGCTCGGATGCCCTGAGGACTGAGTGGAGCACACTAGCCTGGACAATGTCCACATCCTTAGACCTGATTCTGTGCTGGGTCCCCGGGATCCAGGCCTGACCAGACCTGGCGCCTGCCTGAGGAGCGTTCCCTAACTGCCCGATGTGGAAGTCCCTGCATACTCCATGCTGAGGGATACAGACAGCAGCCAGGTTTATGGTCAGGTAGCTTTACTGGCTCATACGAGATGTGAACAGCCTGGCCACGGGAAATGCGTCTGGGCTCAGAGGAAACAGCAGATGGCATTTGAAGGAGAAAGAACAGGCTTGTGGACTGGGCCCGAGGTTCTTGGGAGCAGAGTGGGAGCCACAGCAGGACCCAGACCCCATCGCTCCAGTGTGATGAGGGGCAGAACTGTCAGCAAAGGCTGAAAGGGCCCAAATGCACGCATTGCCTTTACAGACTGCATCAGAACAGCCATCCCAAGAGCCTCAGCATGTGGCTCTGCATCCCCTGTGCTGGGTTCCTTACCCTGCAGCCCTGTGGGCCCTGAGGGAGGACACAGCCCTCCACAGTACACCTCAGCATTGATGTGGGGACTGTACCTGTCCCTACTACCTGGCCTTGGTGGCCCAGCCAGGGCCCATGAGCACTTCCTTACCCAGGCCTCAGTTCAGGGCTGTGGTTTTGTGCAGAGATCCTCCTTGCCCATCCCCATGTCCTCCCAGTGTGCAGCCTGCCCTCTGTGCGGCCCAGTTCCCCATACCCTGAGCTGCTGCCCCAGGCTGGGCCCAAGTCAGCTGAGGTCCTGTCATGTTCTGTCTGGGGGGACCTGCCTCTCAACAATCAACATCACTTGTTTTAATGTTGCTGTCAGCTGTCTTGGATTGGAGGTTGGGTGAGGGTGGCAACGAAGGAGAGAAGGAAAGACTTCATGTTTATTTAGTTTTCCCAAGCCAAGTATCCCTGTGTGTGGTATAAATATTCCAGAAAGCTCTCCAAGGATCAAATGCCTACTTCAACCCAGGCCTCCTGCGTGATAATACCTGGGCTCCAACTAGATGGGTGCATCTCAGCCTTTGCAGAGTGTGCCCCCCAAAAGTCTGTGGCAGTGGATCCCCTGAAGCTCCCTACTCATTCCCTGTCCCGGTAGCAACTAGAGTTTTAAAAGGCTCTTTGGCAGTTATGTAACGTGGCCCTCAAAGGGTTTCTGCCCAGCGCCTCCTTTCTGGCTTAGTCTGGACACCACTGCTTCCCATGGTCTGGAGGTGGTGTCTCTGGAGATCTTTTTGCATCTGAAGTTTTGTCACTTCCATTGGGGTGGGAGGAATGGATGAGGCTGGTGGAGAAGCTGCTGGCCACAGGAGCTTGTACAAAAATGCTTGTCCTCTGTCGATGACCAGGCCCTCGGTGTGCGTGCATGTGCATGTGCAATTTACTGAGACTCTTTTCATTCCATTTCCTCCCCACTTTCCTTCCCTCATTTAGGTTTCTTGAAATCCAGAAGCCCAGACTCTGTAAGGTGATTCGTGTGCTCGCCTTTGCTTATCCGTACATGTGGGACTCCCTGCCCATCTTCTACAGGGTAAGGACTGGCTGTATCTCCTCTCTGCCTGTTGGCAACACCAGGAAGTCAGTTGTTTTACTGAGCTTCTGGGGGTCACAGCACTGCAATGGGAACTGTAGAACAAAACAGGAGTCAAGACCTAGGTGAAGGGGGCCAGCGCCTCCACACCTGTGGGTATTTCTCGTCAGGTGGGACGAGAGATTGAGAAAAGAAATAAGAAAAATTTTTCTTAGTACAGATCAAAATGGAATTTCTTATGTCTTCCTTTTTCTACATAGACACAGTAACAGTCTGATCTATCTTTCTTTCGCCTGCACCCAGGTGCTGCCTTGGTGGCACTTGAGGAGTGGTTAGGAGATGGCATAAGCACAGAGGCCCTGACTGACAATATGACTGTGGGCTCAGGAATGTCATAGAGCCAGGCAGAGCAGGCAGCCTGGGGCTGAGTGGAGTGAGCAGGAGAGTGAGCTCTGCAGGCAGGTCTCCAATACTTGCTGTCAGTCCCTGGGCCAGTTCTCTATGCCTCAATATCCCTCATCTGTAAGCTGGGCTTGATAACACCTCATGGGCTGTGGGGAGGATTACACGGAGAACATGTAAAGTGCTGACTGTTAGCAAGAGTTTGGGAATGCATTGTTCCATCATCAAGCAGTATACTGTTAATATTGAATGAAAAGGCATGAACGAGGGTCTTAAACAAGCAATGGGAATGAGATGGAGAGCATAAAGGAAGAGGTTATAGTAGGGACAGCAAGTAGGACAAGAAGGGGAAAGTCCATGCACTTTCAAACCATATGGGCTTGAGTTCAAATTCTAGTCCCACTGCTCACTGGCTGTGTGACCTCAGGCAGGGCACACAACTCTCTGAGCCTCAAATTAGTTTCCTCATCTGTACATGAGGGTACCAGCCCTCCTTTGTAGGGGGTAATGAGGATTAATCAAAACAATGGATCTGATAGGCTCTGCAGTGCTTATCCAGTACCTGGTGAGTGAAGTTTCCTCCCAGAGGTGGTGTCCTGTGGGCTTGAAGAATAAAGCCCAGATGGCAGGGCTGAGGGACAAGGGGAGGGGCTGAGCTCCACCCAGCAGCTGGGGCATTGAGCACGTTCTCTGTGCTCTGCCTCTGTGGGTCTGGAGGAGCACCAAAGATGGGGCTGTAGCCCATTCCCCTCACTCCTTCCTCGAGGGCGCAGACCACACACAGGAAACCAAGAGCAGACAGAGCAATTCTGTCCCATGTGCCTCCAAATCAGGCAGTGTGAGTCCTGTGTTGTGACAAGTGTTGCGTGCTTCTGGCACGTGGCTGAGTCAGAGGAGGGCAGAGGGAAGGGGAGGTCCAGTTCTAAGTGCCGATGTTGATGCTGGAATCAGCCTGCCTGGATTCAGATCCTGACTTCACTTCTCACTAAGTGATATGCAAGTCACTCTCTGGCCCACTCTCCTCATCTGCAAAATGGGGAAAATGGAGTCTGCCTTATGATAATTGTGGCTCAGGTGAAATGATGCACGTAAGAGGCCTGGCTTGCTGCCCTCGGTAAGTGGCGGCTGCTATGACTGTTTATAACAATAATACAAAAACTACACTTAGCTCTGAAACAGTATAGTGGCCATGATTGATACTTTTGGATGACTCAGAAGGCCTTCCAGGGATTTCTAGGCCTTAAAGCCTTAATTAGGAGCACCAGTTCAGTGGATGTGCTGATAAAAAGTGAGTTCCAGCGTGAATCCCCTATACAGTTGACCCTCAAACATGGGTTTGAACTTATACATGGGTTTTCTTCCACCTCCGCCACTCAGGAGACAGCAAGACCAACCCCTTTTCTTCTTCCTCCTCCTCAGGATTTTCTCAATAACACTTGCTTTTCTCTAGCTTACTTTACTGTAAGAATACAGTATATAATACATATACAAAATATGTGTTAATTGGCAGTTTGTTACAGGTAAGGTTTCCAGTCAACAGGAGGCTATTAGTAATTAAGTTTGGGGGAGTCAAAGTTGTACATGGACTTTTGACTGCAGGAGGTCAGTGCCCCTAGCCTGTATGTTAAGAGTCAATTGTACTTACATTTTACCCCCAGAAAGAGTACCAATTATCTAGTAGGATTTTTGTCTTTCTTTTCCTTTCCCATTCCTTCCTTCTTTCCTTTTTCTCCCCGCTTCAGTAAGTAAATAACCCAAAAGACTCTCATGAGCATTTGGGGGACTGAAATATAATAGTCTCGAGTCTCAATCGACCACACTCAGGATAGGAGTTCCGCTCACATGGTGCCTGAGTTTCCTCTCCCAGGCCACAACCTGAGGAGGTGAGGGACTTGGCCTCTGGAGTTTGTGTGTGTGCTGACGTGTGTGGGTGTCAGAGCCCCCAAAGTCCCAGCTGCAGGTGCTGAGAAGGAAGAGGGCCTGCCTCAGGCCTGTCCTCTCAAGACCTGATGTTTCTTTAAACACCTGCAGCTATTCCTGTTCCCAGGGGAGAGTGCACAAAATGAAGCCACCTCCTACCACCAGAAGCACATGATCATGACCCTCCTGGCCTCTTTCTTGTACTCTGCACACCTGCCGGAGCGCCTAGCCCCAGGACGCTTTGACTACATCGGTGAGTGGGCAACAGCCCTGCTGCTCTGCTCATTGCCCACCTGGCTGGGCAGGGTCCTGTCCCTGACTCTAGCGCATGGAGCTGCAAAGGGCAGGGAGGGGCAGGGAGAGCGGCCAAGGTGAGCACCACTGCAAGTTGACAGAGGCCAGGGTGTCCGCAGCAGGTGCACTGTTAGGTAGTATGGGCAGGATGAAGGGCAGGTAGGCCCAGGAGCCTAAAGCATTCTGATGGGGTATGGAGCCAGTGTGTCCTATTGTTATCCAGAACATGGATCTCATTATTAAATGAACATTGGGGCTGGGTGTGGTGGCTCACGCATGTAATCCCAGCACTTTGGGAGGCCAAGGTGGGCAGATTACTTGAGCCTGTGCTCAAGACAATCCTGAGCGACACAGCGAAACCCTGTTTCTACAAAAAACACAAAAATTAGCCGGGTGTGGTGGCGTGCGCCTGTGGTCCCAGCTACTCAGGAGGCGTTGGCTTGAGCCTGGAAGGTTGAGGCTGCAGTGAGCCATGATGGTGCACTGCACTCTAGTCTGGGTGAGAGAGATCCTATCTGAAGAAAAAAAAAAAAGTACATTGGGGGCAGCCGAGGACAGGAAGAGGAAAGACAGGATGAAGATGGCTCTGAGGGTACCAGATAACAGGGGGCTGTGCAGGAAAGGGAAAAGGGGAAAGCATCCTTCTTTGTCTTGAGCATGGTGGGCAGGAGGGGGCCAGGAGTTCATGGTAGAACAGTGGTTTCTCAAGGGGTGGTCATCAGCCAGCAGCATCAGCATCATCTGAGAACATGCAGATTCTCAGGCCCCACCACGGACCTCCTGAACCAGAAACTCCAAGAGTGAAACCCAATACTCACACAGAGGCCGAGTCATCCTCCAGATGAACCTGAGCTCACTGAAGCTCCAGAGGATGTGGTGGAGAGAAGGTGTCGGAGTCACGGGGGTTTCCACCTGCTGGCAGAGTTCTTTCCCCGCTCTGTCTAGGGAAGGAGGGACGGGGCCCTGCAGAATGTGCCTCCTCTGCTCTGGCTCTGGGACTGGCTAGGAGGAGGCATCCTTGCATCACTTCTGGTGAGGATGACAAGACTTTGGGGTGAGAGTTCCTTAGATGAGTACCTGGGAATCAAAGGACCAGTCATTGTCCCCACCAGGGTGGGAAGCTTGCTTCTCTCCAAGCCCATTTTGTTCCTGATTTTCCATCTCCTCCCACTAAGAGATGTGGCCAGATGCAGTTTGTTTGATCTGATTAAAGTTTTTATCTCTTTTCCCACTTTTGTTGTGTCAGAAGGGGTTGTAACTAGCAAAATGCTTAGAGAACAGATTTCCAAAAAGGAGGAAAAGGAGAGGCCAGGGAATCGGAGTGACCAGCATCCTGACCGCCATGTCCACCTCCCCAGCCCCCTTGATGAAGTAGAGGTGTCTGTGTAGCAAGTTTTGGGGTTGCAGGAAAAATAGCCCTGGGCCTTCTTTTGCTACCACTCAGGTTTCTTAATAACATTTTATTTATTCAACTCTGTCCCATCTTCTTGGGCCTAGGGATACAGAACTGAAAAACACCCCTCTGGGGGACATTTCCTAGACAATAGTTCATGACAGATCATTAACAAGATTTGGGACATTCTCAGTCCTTAACTAACAGAGTCTGCTGGAGGTGGGAATCCCTCTCTGGCCATGAGCCCCAGGTTTCCTGGGAAGTGCTGGCCTGGCATGGTTTGGCCCAGAGGAAGCTCCTCCCTATTCCTGTTAGGCAGGATTGTTGAAATCACTCTTCCTGCTGCAGCCACATTTCAGATACATCCAATGCTGATGGCTCTTTCTGTCTTTTATCTCATGCCCCAGTGGAGACAGGTTTGAGCCTCAGCTGGAGAAGGTGGCTAGTTACCACTCTGCTTTGCCCTGTGTCCTGAGAGCACAGCTCTCTGCTGGAGATGAAATCACTTTGCTGCATCACATACACATTTGGAAATCATACACAGCCCATTAGTATAGCTTGAGTAAGGCAGGCATGGCAGCTCCAGGCACACCTTCTTCCTGGAGACAGATACTGGGGGCCTCACAGCTCCCTGCTGTAGGAAACTTGTCAGACATCCACTTGAGAATCCTCAACCCTTCTACATTCTTATTCCTAACTCTGCTCCTGCTCAATAGTAGAGGTGGCCAGGCTGGATCAAGTCCTAGGACACATTTATTGCGTATTTCTTCTGAGATAGGTCCTGAGGGTGCAACACTAAATTTTCAATTTTTCTAGAGATAGGATCTCACTGTGTTGCCCAAGCTGGTCTCAAAACTCCTGGGTTCAAGCAATCTTCCTGCCTTGGCCTCCCAAAGTTTTGGGATTATAGGTGTGAGCCACCATGCCCAGCCTTTTTATTTTATTTTTTTTAAACCAAAAGAGAATCCTTATTTAACTTTTATGTTGTATTAGTTTGCTAGGGCTGCCATAACAAAGTATCACAGACTGTTGTGGCCTAAACAACTGAAATTTATTTTCTCACAATTCTGGAGGCTGGAAATCTGAGATCAAAGTGTTGGCAGAGTTGGTTTCTCCAGAGGCCTCCTCTTTGGCTTGTTGATGGCCGTTCTTTCCATCTGTCTTTACATGATCTTTTTCTCTGTATACATGCATGTCTGTATCCTAACCTCCTTTTTTTTTTTTTTTTTTGAGAGGGAGGTCTCTGTCTGTCACCCAGGCTAGCGTGCAGTGGTGCAATCTCGGCTCCCTGCAAGCTCTGCCTCCCGGGTTCATACCATTCTCCTGCCTCAGCCTCCTGAGTAGCTGGGATTACAGGTGCCCGCCACCACGCCCGGCTAATTTTTGTATTTTTAGTAGAGATGGGGTTTCATTATGTTAGCCAGAATGGTCTTGATCTCCTGACCTCGTGATCTGCCCGCCTCAGCCTCCCAGAGTGCTGGGATTACAGGCATGAGCCACCGTGCCTGGCCTAACCTCCTTTTCTTATAAGGACACCAGTCACAGTGGATTAGGCCCATCATAGAGACTTCATTTTTACCTAATTATTTCTCTAAAGATCCTATCTGCAAATATGGTCTCATTCTGGGGGTTAAGACTTCAGCACATGTATTTTTCAGGGACATCATTCAGCCCATGACACATGTGATCTCCTCCTTACTCCTGGGGTCTGAGGGTTGTCCCCCAAAGCTGCCCCTGACCCTAGGCATTGGACTTGTTTCCTCGCCAACCACCAACCACCCAGCATGTCCCTGTCCCTGTCACTCCCACTACCCTCTACTCTGCTCCCAGGCTCTGTGATGAGCACCATGTAAGATGGGTCCAGCATGGCATTGGCGAGGAAGAATCCTAGTCATATCTGTGACTAACTGGCAGTAGGGAGAGGTCCACTTGGTTAGTGGCCAACAGAAAATTCAGCCAGCTTCTCCCTGAGCATTGAATGAAACTCTGAGCTGATCAGTGCTGGCTCTCCAGAGATGACCTTTGGTGCCTAATTTTTTCATCTGAAAAATGAGACTGGTGGATAGTTGTTTTAAAAAAGAATTTGGATTTGGTTTTCTCTGATGGACCTTTTATTTTTCCCATATTGCTTCTTAAAAATAAATTTATTAAGGTGTATATCACATATTCAATAATTCCCCAATGTCAAGTATACAATTTAATGATATTTTCAGTAAATTCACCATACATCAGTTTTAGAACATTTTCATCCCCTCCATCAGACCCATGCACTGTTAATCCCTATTCTCACCCCCTGTTGAAGCAGCCACTAATCTACTCTCTGTCTTTATGGATTTGCATATTCTGGAGATTTCATATAATATGTGGTCTCCTGTCTGGTTTCTTTCACTTAGCATCATTTTTAGCATACATGCCATAGCATGTATCAGTATTCATTCCTTTTCTTTTTTTTTTTTTTTTGAGACGGAGTCTCGCTCTGTCGCCCAGGCTGGAGTGCAGTGGCCGGATCGCAGCTCACTGCAAGCTCCGCCTCCCGGGTTCACGCCATTCTCCTGCCTCAGCCTCCCGAGTAGCTGGGACTACAGGCGCCCGCCACCTCGCCCGGCTAGTTTTTTGTATTTTTTTAGTAGAGACGGGGTTTCACTGGGTTAGCCAGGATGGTCTCGATCTCCTGACCTCGTGATCCGCCCGTCTCGGCCTCCCAAAGTGCTGAGATTACAGGCTTGAGCCACCGCGCCCAGCCAGTACTCATTCCTTTTCATTGCTGATCTTGACGGCCTTTTGTGTTTGCCATAGGTCACAGTCACCAGCTGTTTCACGTGTGTGTGATCCTGGCCACGCATATGCAGATGGAAGCCATACTTCTAGACAAGACTCTGAGGAAGGAATGGCTCCTAGCCACCTCCAAGCCCTTCTCTTTCTCTCAGATAGCCGGAGCCATACTTCTGTGCATCATCTTCAGCCTCAGCAACATAATTTATTTCTCAGCTGCTCTGTATCGGATTCCCAAGCCAGAATTACACAAAAAAGAAACATGACTCAGACCATAAGCTTTTCATGCCAAATGTCAACATAAAGCTGCAACACCAAGCTGGAGGCGGTTACAACTTACCATGGCCTAAAATATTCATAATGGTTGGTGTCTTTTGAATGAATTCATGCCAAAAAGGTATTCAGCTGGCGAAATTTCTCCAAATGTACACTGGTTCTGTGTGTGTGATTTTAAAAGGAGAACATGGTTCAAGCAAGTCCTTGTTAAGGCAAACTACTGATATTTCATTAATTTTAAATTTACTTAAAATGGGGTTTTTTATTCTATTTAAACAATTGGATTAAGCATATTACCCTGGAGCTTTGTAATATTTTTAAAAAAATGAATCTTGCTTCATTTGATGAATTTCATGTCACAAAGCTTCTCTCAAGAGCTCTTGTAGTGGCCTGTTGACTTCTTCGGGAGAATGAGTCAAGGTCAGTCACTGGGAGGACCTGTGAAAGGAAGTTGGTCACTGAGCGCCTTGGGGACTGGGAAAACATTCCAGAATGAAGAGAGCTGTTTGGGGAGAGACCTTCTTCCCTTCTCCACCTAGTGAAGGGAGAACAAAAGGGGAGTCCTCTCTTCCCACAAATCCATTCTGCCTTCAAAGTGCAAGTTCTCATGTCACTATGGATTTGGAATTCGTCAGTTTTTTTCTTAAAAATCCACAGCAGGGTGTCATGTGTTCTGTTATGCTGTTTTCTGGTTGCCAGTTTGATCTGCAAAGTATTATTCGGTGCAGGTAAAATGTGTTAAACTCTAAGAATTGGCTGAGTTAATCCCAATTGGTTGTGCTCATCTGCCACCTTTTAAACCAAAGGAAATTACTATATTTGGGGATGTCATACATTTGATATTGCTTCAAGATTTCAAATATGCTGCAAAATTCAGTATCCATATGCATAAGATGTTAATGGCCTTGCCAGTGGGATGGTCACATATAATGTTCTCAAGCTTTACTGTGAATCAGAAACATCTAGTAAGCTTGTGACAAATGCAGACTCCTGGGGAAAACCAGGGGGTTCTGCTTCACTAGGTTAAATGTAGGTTTTGTAGAGGAGATCTGCACTGGAGCAAGTCTCCCAGATGGTTCTAATACAGGAGGGCCAGAGGACAAACTTGAAGAACTGCTGGTGTTACACATTCCAGAAGGCATTGGACCTATCACCTTCGCTTCACCTGATCTCAAGTTTTAGCAACTCACCAACTAAGGCGTACCCCCCCATTTTATGTTCCAGAGTTTTCTGCTCTGAATAGTTCTAAAACACTGAGCATTTTCTCATTTGTTGTATTACTGATTAAAGTTCAGTATTTCATGGTGTTTTCAGGGAACACAGAAATGCGGATGCAAAACACTTTTGACAGAGGCCCATCAAACCCTGATCTGCACTTGTTAATGACTTAGGGGGCCTTCCTCACAATGCAAGATCCTCTTTGCTGACTCAGGAATACCCCACATCTTAGACTACTGCCTCTACCATTAACTAGCCCAGACATTTGAATGCCCTTGTAAATAGCTCACTGTCTAATCCTCTAAGGACAAGTAACAATTTATATTGGATGAGAGTGGTCAAGAAATATGATTTCATTAGTTTTATTATCTGTTTACTTCCTCTGGGGAAGGCAGATGATAAAACTGTATGGGCTGGTAAATTTTTGGTACATTAATTGCAAGCTGCATGACAAAATTTGTTTTTTTGGCAACAATCTGACATTATTAGTGGAATTCCATACCAACAGGGCTGTGGGCTTCCATTTCATCTTACTGTAACTTCAATTTTATGGCAACAAAAGGTACAAAGTTTAAATACCCCTTTCTAGTAATGCCAAAGACATACATTGTTTTAAATTCTCTACTTTATAGATAACAAAATAATGTTTAGCTCAGTAAGAAATGAAGTAATGAGTGATCAATTTGAAGGATTTTTAGATTATTTAATCTTTGCTTATGTTGCTTTTTCACATGATTAATGATGAAAATGAAATGTTAAATCAACAAAATAACATCCAGTGTTTCATAACATTTTTAGTAAGTTTGGTAAACTTTAGTCCCATTATATACTTTTGGGGACAGTGTTATAAATCAGAATTTTACAACAGTTTGCAGCACACTGATTTGAAAGTTTCCACTGCAAAATGAGAAAGGGTTCAAATATATTAATTATTATTAAGTATTAAGTGATAGGCATTAGATGTCTAATGTGAGTATAATTTCATCCAAGCCATTTCAGAAAGTCTAAAAGGTTGGCAGGGGTCAGCTGAAGACCTCACTGGAATGGGTCTCAATTTTTAAAAAGTATCTCACTACACTTAAGAGATGTGACACATTCCCATTGGTAACAATTGCTCACCATGGCATTGTCTCAAAAAAGGCTATGGTGGTGAGGGTGGCACATTCCTAATGGAATGTACCTCTCCTCGCTCCCCTTGCTTAAGAAGCGCTACTCTAAAATTTACCAGACCTTATAACTGTGATAAAACTTGAATATGTAGGAATAAGGCCATTCAGTTAACTTTACCTCCCTTTACCCATTGAAGGGGTTCCATTGCTTAGTTTTTAGAAAATAATTCTCATCTTTTTTCTAAAGAAATGAATTTTTGGCTGGTCTGAAGGTAGTGAGTTAGCTCAATTGATTGGTCACAGTCAGTTATAGGTCAACCTCCTTGTTCTACTCTTCCCCTCTTCTCACTACTGCACTTCACTAGTCTTAAAATAAAGAACAAACGAATGAATTAATTAATCTGTAGCTGGATGCAGCGGCTCATGCCTGTAATCCCAGCACTTTGGGAGGCTGAAGTTGGAGGACTGCTAGAGCCTAGGGGTTTGGGACCAGCCTGGACAATAGAGCCAGACACTGTCTCTATTAAAAAATTTTAAAACTAGCTGGTTGTGGTGGTGCATACTTGTGGTCCCAGCTACTGTGGAGGGTGATGTCGGAGGATTGCTTGAACCCAGGAGTTGGATGCTGCAGTGATCTATGATTGCACCATTGCACTCCAGACTGGGCAACAGGGTGAGACCCTGCCTCAAAAAAACAAAAAAAGAATTTGCAATTGTTGGTAGGATGTTGTGGGAAATTTAGAGGCCTTCTGAGTATAAAGTGGTTTAAATATTTGGTCTGCTGAAGTCTTTCTGGAAGTGTTGTACAACACTTCAGAACATATTATTTGAATGTCAGCCTCTGATTTTCTAGTCAACAATCCATTAAGGCAAAGACCTGTTTTCAAACTCAGATGTTCTCCAACTTACACTAATGTCTGGTTTCTTGAACTATGTGAGAGAAAAAAATAAACAGAATTTATTTATTATCATAAAGTCATCCTGTTTGCCACTTAATTTGGTTATGTTTTATCTACCACACTGCAAGCGTGTTCATTCACCATGAGAAACAGATCCCTGTACACATGTATATCAGTAAATCATCAATGAATAGTTAGTGCTTAGGATGTATAGAATGGCCACTGTCCTAGGAATTGGGGATACGCAAATGAAAAAAACCTATAATGTCCCTCCCCGAAGAGGCTAGTGTTCTGGTTGGGCAGGCAGACAAGATATATAGATGAATCCAGATAATAAGTGCTGTAAAGAAATTAAGCCTAGTAGGGCATGTGAATTGATGGTCACTCTGATAAGCTGACATTTGAAGAAGACTTGATGGGCATAAAGGAGCCAGTCTTGTCAGCTTGTCGGGGGAAGGCACTGCAGGTTGAGCTAAGTAGAGGGGTCCCAAGGCTGGCAGGTACTTGTTCTACTGGAAGGATGTTAACTCCAGAAAATATCTGGATGACTTGACTTTTGAAGAATTCCGAGATTTGCCTGATTTTTTTTCCCTTGAGAAATTGCCTATAGGGCTTTCCTATGTCTCTTGGTACTTGCATGGAATGTGTCAACTCGTAAGAAATGAACTTCAGACAGTTGCCACGCTCATTCTCTTAATGCTAAGCAACAGATTTCTGAAACAGGCTGAACTTTTTTTGCCTCCTCCAGAACACAGAAGGAAAGGCCTTCTAAATAGTCACAGTTACCTGGGGTTTTTCCCCCTTTCTGTGTATGTTATTTATTTGAAATATAGTTCAAGTCATTTGTTTCTTTTTGTCTAAATATTACAGTCCCCCAACCCCCCAACACACACACACACACACACACACACACACACACACACACACACACACACGCTGATTTTATTAATTTGTGTTTTGTGTATGTAAACATTAACATCTAACCATCCATGTTACAAATGGCCTGGTGAGAGAGATTCATGGCCTGGGAACCTGAGACAATGTTTCCAAGGCCACTGAGTGACCAGCATGCCCTGGGAGGGAACAGTGTGCGCAGCATGTCCAAGCTCCCGAGGCAGTGCTGTCTCCATTTTACTGCCTCCCCTCAAACACTCTGGGCTTCAGCAGTTTCTGGTCATTGGTGTTTACTGGGTTCCCACAGCTGGACTTGCTTATCTGGGTGTTTGGATTAACACATGGTTTCAAATTTGTGTAGTGTCAGCCCCTCTTCAATGATTTGGATAAGACTCTCCTGGTCCAATTTAATAGTTTCTAATAAAGTTAAACTTACCATAAGACCCACAATCCCACCTAAGACAAATACAAACACACCTACATAAAGACTTTTACACAAATAATTATACCAGTTTCATAATCTCCAGAAAGTAGAAACAGTCTAAATGTCCAACTGGTGAATGAATAAATTGTCCTGCATTCACACAGTGGAAAAGACTCAGCAACAAAAAGGGAACAAATTACTGGTACATGCAACATGTTGTTGAATATCAAAGCATTATGCTGAGTGAAAGAAAAGACATGCTGGAAAAGGCAAAAGTATAGGGAAGAAAATGAGAAAAGTGGCTGCCAAGGCCTAGGAGTAGGGGCAGCACAGAGAATTTTCCACTGTGATGGAAATATACATTTGATGTGGTTACAGCATACTATATATTTGTCAAATACATAGAACATCACAACTAAAAAGGGTCCGTTTTACTGTATGTAAATTATACCTAAAATACTTGACTTTAGAAAGAAAAAAGCCCCTCAGTTCTCCTCTCCCCACCCTCCTACCCTCACTCCTGCTCTGGATCTCTAATTCTATGGTAAAATATAAATCTTTTAATGGCTACAGGGAGCCCTTTGCTATTTTTGAATAGAGAAATGATGTAATTATTTGGTAGTTTTAAGGAAATTAATAAGCCAGAGAGCTTTAATACAGAAGTGAGGGAGGAAGAAGAAACTGACCTGAAGAGAAGCTGGAGGTGGTGCGGTGTAACTGGGTCCTCAACTGGAGTGTTCTTTGAAGGGATGATTCATTGATCCCCTTCAAGCCATGTATGGGGCACCTGCACTGCGAGGCACTGGACATGCAACAATGCCATCTAGTGAGGCTGTGGGGATAAGCCAGTAGAGGAGACAGGAATGAACAGTGACTGCCAATTGGAATGTGAGTGCTGAAACAAGTCAACAGGTGCAGTGAGTGGGAAAGGGCAGTTTTGGGGGCATGGGGGCTGTACCGCAGGACCCAGTATCCACAGCAGGGTAGCTGGCAGATCTGCAGAGAACTGAAGGCAAGGCATTGTCAGAGGAAAGGAGGGAGAAGAGCGTGTTAGCACAGAGAATGGCATGTGAGCCCAGCGTGTTCAGGGCACTGCAATTCAACATGACTGGAAGGGACGGGGCAGTGATGGGTGATGGGCCCCAGAGGAAGCGCCTCAGGGCCCTGTGGTGGGTCTCCAACAATGGGGAAGCACTGCAGAGTTTCATACAGGTGTGTGACATAATCAGATCCGTGATTTAGAGGTGAGCAAAATGGAAACTGGACTGGAAGGTGGCAGCAGAGAGGCCTGTTAGGACACTGCTGTCTTCATTAGACAAGAGATGATGGTGGCCAAGGAGATGGAGAAAAGTGGAGCGGTTTGGAGGTTTGGCTACTTAGTATGTAGAACTGTTAAGATTTAGTGATTGAATATTGAGACAGAAGAAGACAGAAAAGCCAAAAATGGTGCCTTAGACTCTGGCTTGGCAGATGCCATCCACTGAGAGGGAGCAAGTTTGGGAGAAGAGATTAGAATGTGTTAGGATGTGAGATGAGATTAGAATGTGAGATGCTTGTGGGATATCAAAGTGGAGAATCCAGAAGACAGTTGGATATATGGCTCTGGAGCTCAGAAGAGCAAACATGAATGGTATGTGAAGCCATATGAGTGCTTGAGAGTGCCTAGGGAGAAGGTACACCTAGTGACCAGCTCTAAACCCTGAACCACAACATTTAAGGGAGAAAAAAAGAACTCACAAAGGAGACTGAGAAAGAAGGGCTAGACAGCTAGGAGAAAAAATAAAGGCATGATAAGAAAGGAATGGGCAACATTTTTTAGTGTTGTTAAGAAGTCAAGACAGACAATGGTCAATTAGATTTAGCATCGAGGAAGTGGTAATTTTGGTAACAAAAGGTCCAATGGAGAGTCTGAGGTAGAAGCTAAACTGAAGAGCAACTAGGAGATAAGTAGTCAGCAACCAAGCCCAATTCCAAAATGATAAACATTCCAAACTCTAGGCCAGGCGCGGTGGCTCAGGCCTGTAATCCCAGCACTTTGGGAGGCCGAGGCAGGTGGATCACTTCAGGTCACGAGTTCGAGACCAGCCTGGCCAGCATGGTGAAACCCCATCTCTACTAAAAACACAAAAAAATTAGCAGGGCATGGTGGCACACGCCTGTAGTCCCAGCTACTCGGGAGGCCGAGGCAGGAGAATCGCTTGAACCCCAGAGGCGGAAGTTGCAGTGAGCCGAGATCTCGCCACTGCACTCCAGGCTGGGTGACAGAGACTCTGTCTCAAAAAACAAAACAAAACAAACAAAATAACACTCCAGGCTGGGTGACAGAGACTCCGTCTCAAAAAACAAAACAAAACAAACAAAATAAACTCTAGCTTGACAACAAAATCCTAATGATTCAAAGACTTCCACATAAGAAGCAAAGCAATAAAAGCACTAGGAAACAAAAAATGGGAAATAAAATAAAAAACTCAGAATGGATGTATTTTTCTAGTATGACACAAAACAGAAGCCATAAAAGACGGACAAATCTGTCTACCTGAAATTTTTTCTAAGCTGTCACAAAACATATACAAATAAAAATAACCTAAATGTGAACAATAAAAATATTTAAACTCGTATTTTGGATGAGGACCAATTTTTTTTTTAATATAAGAACTTTCACAACTCATTAAGAAAAACTAACAACCGATAGAACAAAGAGGCAAAGAATATGAACACAGTTCATAGAGAAGGAATCAAAAGGGCTCTTAAATATATGAACAGACAACATCATTTATCTGAAAATAAATGAAAAATTTAACTACATGTTTTTTCTCACCAGTTGATAACAGATATCAATAGATTGATATCTACTAAAAAGTTTGATAACACTTTGAGAATTGTGGAGAAATAGGCACTCTCATACAGGCTGGTGGGAGTGTACATTTGGACAGCTTATGGAGAACAATTTGCAATATCTGTGAAATGTTACACATGTGTATACTTTGACTCAGCAATTCTGTTTCTAGAAATGTGTCCTACATATTTACCTGCATTGTATAAATTTCCAAGTTTATTCACTATAGCTGTATCTGTAATAGCAAAAATTGGAACCATCCTAATGTGCAATGTAGGGGTGGAAAAGGTGTGATACTTTTCTTTACCCATCTTAAGGGTCACAGCTGACATTACCATAACAAAAGACAGGTTAACAAGATAAATGGATAACTAATTTATTGAATCACAGTTTTATGTGGTGTAAGTGCCTTCAGAAATGAAGACCCAAAGACCCAGGGAAAGCTGTCCATTTTTATGCTTACATGAGATGAAGAAAGGACAGCTGTGTAGAAATGTGATTGGACAAAAGGAGTATGATCTAATGGTAACAGACTGAAGGAGGAACCCAGCAAGTCCTGTCTGTTCAGATTCTTGTTGGCCTCTCTGTGTAGCTTTCCTTCTTCTTGAATGTAGGGCAAGACCCTTTTGGAACCAGGGTCTTATGACAAGGTACATCAAAGAATTTCTTTATGGCCAGCTCTTACACAAAAAGGTGGGGGAAGTCTAGATTAATTTTTCTAGGTTTTTCTAGAATAATGTTTCTGGCTTGCTTGGGTGAAGAGGGGTTCTAGTTTCCATGACCCGCCTTGGGGAACAGAAATTCTGATTTCTATTATTTGCTTTAGGAGACACGGAGGGGTGGGAGACAAGAAGGCAGGAGAAAGTCAGAGAGAGACTTTGCTTTTAAGGCTTCTCTGAGGCACTTTCAATCTTCCTTAGTTCAAAGCACTCAGTGTGCCAAAGAGCCATACTTTGGGGTGTTGCTTCCTGAGCACCAACGATATGGGCCAAGGATATTAAATTGTGACTATCCTTACCAGTGCTGTGGTCCTTTAGGAAGTTGATAAGGGGCTAGAATTCCATGAGAGCCCAGGTGTAGATGTGTATTTGATAGACATCAGCTTAGGGTCCAAGACTGAAGTGATACAGAATCAGTTCATCTAAGGCAAGAGAGTAGGTTCTAAAGGGCAACCCTTCAAGGGTAAGGACCAAATTTTATTCATCTCCGTAAGGCCAGGATCAAACACAATCAAGATTTGATAAAATAGGCCGGGCGCGGTGGCTCACGCCTGTAATCCCAGCACTTCGGGAGGCCAAGGTAGGCGGATCACCTGAAGTCAGGAGTTCCAGACCGCCCTGGCCAATATGATGAAACCTCATCTCTACTAAAAATACAAAAATTAGCTGGGCGTGGTGGTGCGCGCCTGTAATCCCAGCTACTTGGGAGGCTGAGGCAGGAGAAATGCTTGAACCTGGGAGGCGAAGGTTGCTGAGGTGAGCTGAAGACTGCAGTCCAGCCTGGGCGACAGGGCAACTCCATCTCAAAAAATAAAAAAGGAAAAAAAAAAGATTTGATAAAATAATGTACATATAGGACAGGGCTGGAGGGAAACCCAGGAAAGTTGAATCAGAGAGAGAAAAGAAGCCAAGATAATGTGGTGACTTGGAAGGCAGAGAGAGGGAGCCTGAGACTCGGAGCAGGGCACAGCACAGGAATACAACACTTTTCACCAGAACGACATTCCGACCTCTGAATCAACCCTGGAAAGGCCCCTCCATTGAACTTCTTGTGATGGAGGAAAAGAAACCCTCAATTTCCTCATCGCAAGGCGGAAGAGTTTAAATACCATACCTCAAGATCGCCCTCCAGCCCTGACACACAACTCCGCAGCCCTTTCAGCATCGGTCGCCTAGGAGACAAACGCCACTTCCGGTAGCGCAGTCACTTCCGCGGAGGTCCTGCCGCTCCCTGCGGACGGGCGCTGATTGGCCCGTTTGAAATGCGCCAGGCGGGAGCTCACCTGGGCTCTTAGCGTCGCCGCCGGCTTCTCCGAGCACCGCACTTTAGCCGCGGGGTCCCAGTTCCTGCTGCCGGTCCTAACGTCCGGCAGTCTTCGCCAGCCCGCCGTTCCGCGCGCGCGTTTGGGCAGCGTGGTGCCTGTTGCCATGAAGTCAGCGTGAGTACGAGGCCACCGAGCAGGGAGGGAGGGCGGACGGGGGCCGGGGCCGCGGGGCTTGGGCAGGCGTCTCCACGCAGGCCGCGGCCGGATGCGGGCAGCGCGGACGGCGTCCCGCTCGGTGCTGCTGCGGCCGCGACCCCAAAGTGGGAACCTTCACGTGTGGCCGCTCCACGGGAGCCTGGGCGCGGAGCCCCCTGCCGCGTCGCCCCCAGCCGCCCCGACTGGGCCTCCAGAGGCCAGGAAGCGTCGGCTTGAAGCCGGGGGTGTTTTATGCGGTACCCGGTTCCCGATAGCGGGGCTATCCTCCTCGGGTCCCCGGGACAGCCTTCCCCTTCTCAAGTTCCCCTTCTCCCTCGCTGGCTGCCGCCGCCGCCTCCAGAGCGCAGTTGGCCGACTGAGTGCGGATCGGGGGTGGTCTCGCGTGTGGAGCCGAGCGAGTGTGCTGGGCAATGGTTAGGTGGGCTCCGTTTCTGGAGAGCCCTGGCACCGGTGATCGCCGCGAGCTTTTTTTTAGCCCAGCACCCTGTCCTTGAGGCCGAGCCCATCCGCTTAACACAGGCCAGTTACTTCTGCTGTATTTTGTGGCCGCAGAGAACCCCCGCCCACATTCCAAAGCCAATATTTTCGGCGCAGCATCGTTCCTGGGTAAAGAAGTATTTGTCGTGCAAAGGAGAGGATTGGCTTTATTACCATTTAGGGAGTTGTTTGCAAAAGGCCACTTGTTTATTAAGAGGCCGAAGTCAAAATCTTTAGATGAAAAAAATTTATATATAAGAAATATACGTTGAGTTTAAGTTAAGCCCACCACAGTGTGTTTGCACTGAACAACACGAATCTGCTTGTGTTTCATCTGAGAATATGTTTTGAAAAATATTTTTAAATTACAGTCAAAGCCAATAGTCTCACTTAATTTTAATATGTTAAATGTATATCTAGCCTATAGGTAAATGTGAAGGGAAAAAGATGAGATGCTAAGAAACGGTGAAATCAATCAAAATAACTTTTTGATTGCCCCTACTTAAGAAACCAAGAAATTGGCAGTTTGGGACCGGATTTTTTTGGAGACAAAGAGTAATCGTTTTGAGCATTCAATGACTGGTTGTTCCTTGAAAGTACAGGCATAAATCTTGTCGAAAGAATGGATTCCTCCGTGTGCATTTTTATAGTGTATTGAAGTTAATCGGTTGTCAGTCTGTAAAGTGTGGGCAGTTATTTGTAGATTTTTCAAATTTGTAGTGCCTCTGTTAAATTGTTGCTCAAGAAAATATGCAAGCTATTTTAAGTATAGAACTAATCAGAGAATAAGTAGGTACATTTGGTACCAAAAATGTGTTCTAAAGCAAATTTTAATTACTTTTGGATTACGCATGCCATAAACACTCTGCTACTATGATTATTATTCATGTTATTTGGGATGCAGTGTTTTGGAACTGCTAAGGGATAATTTACAGATAACCTAGAAAGATTGTGTAAGTTTTAGGTGAGGCTTTTGTATTAGTGTTGAACTGAAAAAAAAGTTATTGTTATTTTTTGAATCTATGACCAGGAGAGCTAAGACACCCCGGAAGCCTATCGTGAAAAAAGGGTCCCAAACGAACCTTAAAGACCCAGTTGGGGTAAGGTCTCCCTGTGAATTTATGTGTGTGTGTTTAAGAAACTTATCTCTTCAATCCTTTCTGTCTTATGTGTGTGCTTGGAAGGGAAGGAAGAAGACGTGGAAATATAATCAAAGAACAATTAGTTAAATGGATGTACTAAATTCTGTAAAACTAGTTCTAGCTGTGAAATTTTCTCTGTAAGATTAATTAGTCCAGTAAAATGAAGTCTTTGGTTGTCAACTGCATACCTTCTGTAATTATAATTTGGCGAGTTAGATAATTAAAAATCTCCAACTGGGTTCATATTCATCCCAGAGAATATGAAGTGAGTTCATATGAACCCAGTTCATGCCATACAGTAACTGACGGCGTGAAGGAGAGTTCCAAACTTCTTGGGACCGAGTTTAATTCAGTCTAATATCTACTCCTAATTCAAGTACTTCACTAGTTTCTGGCTTGGGAACTTGCTTTTAAAAGCAAATGTTAAATTATGAAAGAAAAATGAAGCAGGCAAAAGGAATAAGAATTCTGAAACAAAACAGCAAATGGCAAACAAAAAGTGTTCTTTGCTCTGAGGTATTTGAAATCTACCCCTCGCTGCCACTGGAGTGGGTCGCTGGCTCTGACTTAGGGGAACCAGGTGCTTTGCACACACCTGAATGAGTTTTCCTCAAGCCCCCTCCCCTGCTTTCAAAAATGTCTCTGTAGGCCGGGTGTGGTGGCTCACGCCTGTAATCCCAGCACTTTGGGAGGCTGAGGCGGGTGGATCACCTGAGGTCAGGAGTTCGAGACCAGCCTGGCCAGCATGGTGAAACCCCATCTCTACTAAAAACACAAAAAAATTAGCCGGGCATGGTGGCACACGCCTATAGTCCAGCTACTCGGGAGGCCAAGGCAGGAGAATCACTTGAACCCAGGAGGTTGCGTCGAGCCAAGATCACACCATTGCACTGCAGCCTGGGTGATGAAACTCTGTCTCTAAATAAATAAATAAATAAATAAATAAAAATGTCTTTGTATATTAAATGTCGGGTTAAGCTGACAAGTTTTTAAATTGACATCGATTTCCAAGAAATTCTAACAGTTTTAAAAATCTCACTGTGTGACATGTTGACTTTTAGAGATATTAGTATAACTATTATTTGTGTACAATATAGTAGTAAATACACTGCAATTTGATTTTTATTATCAAAATTTATTTTAATTTTGTGTGTATTTAAAGTTTTCTCATATCTAATATATGTTTGTATTTGTCAATCTCAAGTAGCAGATTTTAATTTTCATAGCTCTTGGAGATACAGAGCTCTAAAACTGAGAGACCACAAATGTTTGTTGAATGAATGAAGGAATGAATGAGAAGCTTAAGTGAAAAGTCAGGCAAAAGATCAAACTTTGTTATTTAAGCACCTTCTTATTTCTTCAGGTATACTGTAGGGTGCGCCCACTGGGCTTTCCTGATCAAGAGTGTTGCATAGAAGTGATCAATAACACAACTGTTCAGCTTCATACTCCTGAGGGCTATAGACTCAACCGAAATGGAGACTATAAGGAGGTAATTCTGATTTGAACCAAGTTGTTTTTTCTCAATATGTTGTTTCCTGAATGACTTACAGTTTTAAATGTAACAAAGTTCATTTGTGAGCCCACATTTTCGAAAGACTTATTTACTTCATTATAACCACTGTATCTAAAGTGTTTTTGACTTCTGCGATGCACAGACATATCTTTGATATGCTGGAGTTAGAGGATTGCTTTTAGCAGATAATTTCTTACCCTGAGTATTATTGGTTTTTAGAGCATGTGTTAGGGATGATTTAATGTGGAATGATACATGATTGTACTAGGCAGTTTTATATATACAACTTCATGTGTGGAAATTAAAGTAACATTTAATAATAGGCATTGTATGCTTGCATCAATCTCCTAGGCAGTGTTTTTATTTTTAGTAAAATTTTGAACCAACTCAAAAATACCATTTAGCAAATGTGCTAAGCTAATAGCTGGAGGCGGGAAGGAGATTTTAAAAAAATGAGCATGATATACTCCTTGCCTTTAGAAAGTCTATAACTTAAGACATATGGTAAACAAATAATTCTCATGTAAATAAGACAGAAAGTTAGGTGTGCTAAAGATGAGGGGACCGTGGGAATGCAGTAGGATTAATTCAGGCAGGCTACCATTTCTACTTCTAGCTATCACTCACTCTTTTGTGCCTACTATTCCTGTGAAATTGCTCTTCAGAAGAATACCAGTGGCCTCTTTGCTGCTAAATTTGATGTATACCTCTTCATCCTCATTATAACCTGTTTGTCAGCAGCACTCCCCTGTTTCCCGCTCCAGCTCTCCCTGTATCTCCAGCCGAAACCTTTTCTCTGGCTCTAAACATTCAGCCACTTACTTGATATCTCTGCTTGGATGTCACATGTGCATCTCAAATTTTACATGCCCAAAAAAGAGTTCTTGATTTTTCTTATTCCCTTTATAAATACTTCCTCCCTTGTTTTCTTCTCAAAGAATGGCACTGTCATCTGTCCAGTTGCTCAAGCCAGAAACCTGGTACCTACTGTTTACTTGCCCCTCCTCATAACTAGTTCATTAATAGCTCCTATCAGTTATATTCCAACATGTGTCTTGAAACTGTCCTTTCATTTCCATCTCCACTGCCACCACCCTAGTCTGAGCCCCATTATTAACCACTGAGACCAGTGCTACTGTAATGAAGGAGTAGCTTTTTTATTTTTAACGCATCACAGCTGGGACTTTTGTACACTGTGCCCGTGTGAGTTAGACAACAGGGAACTAGTTCATAATCTCTTCATAGAGATGAGCCTATTGAATACGGGCTGAAATACTGATAATTGGGCAGTGTCAAATGCCTGTAAAACTTTCTAAACATTTGGCCGGGCGCAGTGACTCATGTCTGTAATTCCAGCACTTTGGGAGGCCAAGGCTTGTGAATCACCTGAGGTCAGGACTTCAAGACCAGCCTAACCAATATGATGAAACCCTGTCTCTACTAAAAATACAAAGAAATTAGCCGGGCGTGGTGGGGCGTGCCTGTAATCCCAGCTACTCGGGAGGCTGAGACAGAAGAATCACTTGAACCCGGGAGGCGGAGGTTGCAGTGAGCCGAGATCGCACCATTACACTCCAGCCTGGGCAACAAGAGTGAAACTCCATCTCAAAAAACAAACAAAGAAAAAACAACTTTCTAAACATTTAAGTAGTCTTGTAACAGTTCTCAGACAGGCATTGGTTTGCTGAGTGTGCTTTGGGTATCATTGACACGACTGCCAAAGCCCAACTGCCTCCACTTGAAATCTTCTCTAATCCATTTCTACAGAGCAGACAGTGTTCTTTTAAAACATAAAATCTCATCATTTTCCTATTCAAAACCTTTCAAGGAATAAAATCTTTAAACAGACAAAATCCTGCTTCATCCGCCTCCCATCTGTCTCTCCACCCTCCACCCTCATCCATCTTTTAGTATTTATCCAATCCTTTGAGTTCCTTGGATAAGGCAGAATCCTGGCTGTTAGCTGTTGCCTTAACCCGGACTTTTTCTGGACCTTAGCATGGGTCATTCTTGGGTTTCAGCTTAAATGTCACCTCAGGTCATATAGACTGCGCAATCAGAAACAGCACCCCACAGCCCCTCTCCCCTGATCTGTACTCTGTGTACCTCCTTTATATTACTTAACCACAATCTATTTATTTACCTGTTTATTGTCTTTCTTCTACTATAATGTAAACTTCCAAGGAATATGTACCTTATATGTTCTGTTCATCAGACAGTAAATATGGCTTCAGCAAGAATGCATGGTCTGGGGGGGTTTTATGGAGGAGCAGGTCTTTGAGGATATAATATGGTTAAACACTGATTTACTGAGTTTTACTTCTTTAAGTAAATTTCAAGTATGTATAAATAAAGGTATCAAGTAGGTATAAAAAGGTTTGATGGGGATTAAAAATAATCACTGCTTTCTGACAGAAGGCAACATTATATAATGAAAAGAGCATTGCGGCCCGGCATGATGGCTTACACATGTAATCCCAGTGCTTTGGGAGGCCAAGGCAGGTGGATCACCTGAGATCAGGAGTTCGAGACCAGCTTGGCCAATGTGGCGAAACCCCATCACTACTAAAAATACAAAAGTTACCCAGTGTGGTGGCAGGCGCCTGTAATCCCAGCTGCTCGGGAGGCTGAGGCAGGAGTATGGCTTGAACCTAGGAGGCAGAGGTTGCAGTGAGCCGAGATCCCGCCACTACGCTCCAACCTGGGTGACAGAGCAAGACTCTGTCTCAAAAAAAAAAAAAAAAAGAAAGAAAACAAAAACACTGCACTGACGATGGCTTTGATACTAATTAACTCCATGAGCTCAGAGAAGTTTCACCTTTGGGCCTCAGTTTTCTTTACCTTGAAGGGAGGGAGTCATTCATGAGGACTGTGAGGTCATCTATCTTCTCAGTATTGTCCTATGTGTATCCTTTCAGTTCCAAGATTGTTTGTTCTTTTTGAACTCTAAAGCTGTTTTTACAGGATATTTTATTAATCGTATTTAGAGAGCCTTGATAATTGAAGTGTTCTTGCTTTCTTAAAGGTCACAATTTATTTAAAATGTATTTCATGTAAGAACTCAGAGATGAGATAATATTCTGATTTTAAAGTATAGTACATCAAAATGTGGTATTATGCTACTATGCCATTTTATTTGATTTGTCTGTTTTCTTTTTCTTTTTTGAGACAGGGTCTCATTCTGTTACCTAGGCTGGCGTACAATGGTGTGACCACAGCACACTGTTTTTTGCGGGTTTGTTGTTGTTGTTGTTTTTACTTTTAAAATTTTTTATTAGATGAGCTTACCCAGGCTGATCTCTTAACTCCTGGCCTCAAGTGATCTTCCTGCCTCAGCCTTCCAAAGTGCTGGGGTTATAGGTTTGAGCCACTGTGCGCATGCTATGCTATTTTAAATGACACCTTTATAAAGAAAAACCAGGAAACAGTAAAGTCATGTGTGACATAATGCTTGTAGATTTCCACAAATCTGTGACCGTGACTCATTATAATACCTTTTGATCTTTATCACTTAATTAAAACAAAATCAGCCTTACATTAGAAGTATTAGTGGACTTAAGATTTTCCTACATTTTTGGCTGGCTGCGGTGGCTCACGCCTATAATCCCAGCACTTTGGAAGGCTGAGGCAGGTGGATCACCTAAGATCAGGAGTTTGACACCAGCCTGACTAACGTGGTGAAACGCGTCTCTACTAAAAATATAAAAATTAGCCAGGTGTGGTGGTGCGTGCCTGTAATTCCAGCTACTCGGGAGGCTGAGGCAGGGGAATCGCTTGAACCCAGGAGGTGGAGGTTGCAGCGAGCCGAGATCGTTCCATTGCACTCCAGCCTGGGCAACAAGAGCGAAACTCCATCTCAAAAAAAAAAAAAAAGGTTTTCTACATTGTCTTTAGTAGTTGTGACTGAAAACATTTACCAGTTTATAATTGGTTTAATATAGGTATGTCATGACTTTTTAGTAACTAAAAAACTAAGGGTTCCAACTGTAAAGACCATTTATATTTTTTCTTTGCATGCTTAGATCTTAAATGTCATAAACACCTTGAGTTTAAGTAGATGTATTTTTAGCCTAGATAATAGTGGAATTCCATTTAGTGCATTTTTTTCTCTCTCCACAGACTCAGTATTCATTTAAACAAGTATTTGGCACTCACACCACCCAGAAGGAACTCTTTGATGTTGTGGCTAATCCCTTGGTCGATGACCTCATTCATGGCAAAAATGGTATGATATGACTCTTGGAGTTTTGTTGGATTTTCCTTTTTCTCCTCTTCTGATAAAACTTTTTTGATATTTATATATTTGATTTATGTTTGGCGTTGAATCCATTTTTAATTTTTTAGGGTGGTGCTAAACTTGCCTTTTTTGATTCCTCTGGCTAATTGTTAGTGTTTTCTAATGCAGTGAAGAAATATTGTAAGTGGGGAACTTCTAAGATACAACTCATTGTGACTTGTTACACTATAGGTCTTCTTTTTACATATGGCGTGACGGGAAGTGGAAAAACTCACACAATGACTGGTTCTCCAGGGGAAGGAGGGCTGCTTCCTCGTTGTTTGGACATGATCTTTAACAGTATAGGGTCATTTCAAGCTAAACGATATGTAAGTATGATTCTTTTGTGTTGTGACTATCTTGCTGGACTAAGACACCTATGGATACAGAAGTAGTAAAGAAGAACCAAAGCACTGGATTCATTTTGAAACCTTAACTGTTCCTTAGTTTTTAAGCATGTTTCTTACTATTTAAGTTAAATTCTACAAAACGTGGTATGATTTTTTTGCCCCCACTTCAGGTTTTCAAATCTAATGATAGGAATAGTATGGATATACAGTGTGAGGTTGATGCCTTATTAGAACGTCAGAAAAGAGAAGCTATGCCCAATCCAAAGACCCCTTCTAGCAAGTAAGTAATTATATTTGTCTGCAGCACTGGCCTTAGGGGCACAGGATTCTTTCCTGTGGTTTGCCCAGACATGAGGAATGGTGAACATTAAATAGAGGAGTTGACTTTTGTGAGATTAAAGTTAAGGAATGTTCTAAGTTCTTTGCTCAGATGTTTTCTCTTTGGCTCTGAGCACATTTTGTTTCAATCACTGTTTTAAGAAGATGCCACTGTGGGTTGGGAGAGGTTATAAAAGCCTTTGTTGTGTGTTTGGGAGGACGTGGGGATACTGCTGGCAAACTGTGAGTATGAATAAAGTTGCTTTGTGTATTTCTGCTTGTAATTGCAGGTATTTATTGTATCTGTTAGTTTCCCCTTGGGATCATTTACTTTTTTTTTTTTCTTTGAGATGGAGTCTCACTCTGTTGCCCAGGGTGGAGTGCAGTGGCATGATCTCGGCTCACTGCAACCTCTGCCTTCCAGGTTCAAGCGATCCTTCTGCCTCAGCTCCCCTAGTAGCTGGGATTACAGGCACGCGCCACCATGCCTGGCTAATTTTTGTATTTTTCGTAGAGACGGGGTTTCACCAGGTTGGCGAGGCTGGTTTCGAACTCCTGATCTCAGGTTATCCGCCTGCCTCGGCCTCCCAAAGTGCTGGGATTACAGCCGTGAGCCACTGTGCCCGGCTGGGATCATTTACTTTTAAAATGGACTTACAATGTATACAATTGAACTTTTTTTTTTTTAGACGACAAGTAGATCCAGAGTTTGCAGATATGATAACTGTACAAGAATTCTGCAAAGCAGAAGAGGTTGATGAAGATAGTGTCTATGGTGTATTTGTCTCTTATATTGAAATATATAATAATTACATATATGATCTATTGGAAGAGGTGCCGTTTGATCCCATAAAACCCAAGTAAGTAGTGAAGAGAGACCCTTCTTAGCTGTTAATGTTGGGGAAGTTACTTTGCCTCAAGGAGCTTTAGTTTCTTCAGTTATGAATGAGAATAATGCTTGCATTTGTTTTCAGAATGAAATGATATAATTTGTATATCACATGGTTTGGTGTTTGAGTATGTTTATCATTAACTAGATATGTACCTGTATTAGGGAACTAGTGGGTTAAAGCATCTAAGGAGAAGAGGGACCCAAATATTCATCTTAGAGATTACTTTTGAAAACTCTGGGCCCTGGGCTGTTTTGAAAAGGATCTTAATTATATAAGGAAGTGTCCCTATTGATGTGTTCTGGGACTACCTTTCAAGAACCTGACACAGTAAAGGGAGTTTTGTAGCCTCTTTAACCACCTGTGTCTTGGTGATTTCTGTAGACTGGAGCCTAAAGCTGTTATCTGTACAAGTAATACTTACATACCTTCTATCATTCGTTAATATGGACTGATATCTGCACTGTAATTCCACCAGAGTTGAAATACTACCTCCTAGATTTCCTTGGGTCTTGCCTTTCTGAGAGGTAAGACTGGTTACCACTTGGCATCACAAATGATAAATCTGCATTTGTGCCAGAGTTGACCCCAGAATCTTATGTTTCATATTAGTATCTTGTTCCTGAGTTGATGGCTTTGTTTTTAAGCCAAAGGCTTGTCTTCAATGCTGTCTTTATTAGGGCCTCTCAGAACATAAATAATACAAGGACTTGTGTCTTATATTTAACTGTGTGTATATCTAATGGAACATTATTGGAGAAACAGCTGGATTTAGAAAATCATTAGACTGAGAATACATACCAGTATATATCCGCTTTTAATTACATGAAAAATTTGTGGACTCTGGTTGAGGCCATACTTGATACAGGTATTTCTGTGATTCTTAGTCACATTTTGATACAGTGTGGTTCTTAGTGAGTCACATTTTGATACAGTCACATTTTTTTGATACAGTCACATTTGATAAAGTCCTTGAATTTTCATCACATTGATTGGGAAAACAATTACAATATGGCTAAGTAAGCTAAATGTAAAATTATTAATCCTAGGAGTTTATGCCAAGGAAGACTCTTTTGCTCTATTTAACCTTTCCTCAAGTGAGAACTTTATTTACCCTTGGAATGTTGGTAATAGTAAAAATACTTGGGATAGGTTGTGGAGCAATACATGTGAGAGTTAAGACCTTGTGAGACAGTTACTTTTTACTTTTTTTTGAGACAGGGTCTTGCTCTGCCGTATCAGCTCACTGCAGCCAACCTCCTGGGTTCAGGTGATCCTCCCACTTTAGCCTCCTAAGTAGCTGGAACTACAAGCACAAGCCACCATGCCTGGCTAATTTTCTAATTTCTTGTAGAGATAGGAGTGATAGAGGTCTCACTATGTTGCCTAGGGTGGTCTCAAACTCCTGGCCTCAAGCAGTCCTCCCACCTTGGCCTCCCAAAGTGCTGGGATTACAAGTGTGAGCCACCATGCCCGGCCTGACAATTACTTTTGATATCAAACTAATTACTTTCCCATTTGTTTTAAAGTGTCAATTGTCTTGACTCTAATCTTGAGTATATCCATTTTCATGTATGCCCATGTGCCAAGTTTTTGTTTGTTCTAAATGAGATTATTTTCAAAGGATCGTATCTTGGCTTTATTTAGTTATACAAAAGAAGATTGACAAAAATACCTTGTGTGCTTTGTAACCTTTTTGGGTAACTCCTTGAATGAACATACAAGGGTGCTTGTTTAGCAGTGAATTCAGATTTAATTTGTTAGGTTAGTGTTAGACCTGCTTTTTTAAGCTAGTTAACTTTTAGTAGTTTTTAATACAATGAAAAACTGTTACAAGTGGAGGGTTTTTAAGATATGACTCATTGTGAATGTCACATAGTCTGGACTGAACATGTTGGTGAGAGATGGCTGCTGTAGAAACAGTAACTTCTACCTTATTCCTTTGGTAGGTGGAACAGTTGCAGCACACCCATGAGGAACACAGATTTTGTGTATGTGATGGTGTTGGCTCTTTTCTTAAGGAGAAGGGTGCAGTTATACTATGGTTGGCATTCCATGGCATGTTTGCATGTAGATTATTTTCCATTGTCACTGGGCTGGCTGCTTTCTCTAAGCCCTCCTTGCTTCCTGACAGATCTGCTATTGACTATCAGTGATGGTGGCTGGTAAAAATGTCTCTACCCTCACCATTCACAAAACTAAGAGCAAACAGGTAGCCACCTTCATCTTGTCATACAGACTAAAACTTCATAAGCCACTTTGGAAGGATTGCCACTCCTGGTATATACCAAACTCTTTCTGAATTTGTTTTCTGCTGTTGCAGAGGAGGTCAGAACCGGTTCTATCTGCTAGTCTTTTAAAATTAGGAAAATACTAGATTTTGGTGCTTAACCTGTGCATGTGATGTTGCTGTAATACTACTTTGGTCTCTAAATTGTTTAGTAAGTATTATTTCATGTGCTTTCTTAGAGTAAATTAGAGCAAAGCTTTTAAAACAAAATTGGTTTCTGTTATCTTGTTATGTAACTAATCTTGACTATTTAGCTTTACAATCTTATCTAAGTTTAATATTTCTCTGGAGTATTATACATTATATACTTATTATAAAGTATATATAATTTTCATTAGAAGAGTAACGTCATGTCACTTGGCATTTTAGTCCTAGTCTTAAATGAAGGTACTGGCATCTCATAATTTAGGAAACTAATCTTTTTTTCTTTCCCATAGACCTCCACAATCTAAATTACTTCGTGAAGATAAGAACCATAACATGTATGTTGCAGGATGTACAGAAGTTGAAGTGAAATCTACTGAGGAGGCTTTTGAAGTTTTCTGGAGAGGTTAGAAACATCTAGAAATAGAAAAATACAGAATGATAAATATTACCTAGAGTTGCTACTAAATTTAATGGCAATCTTTTTTGACTTATTAGCATGTGTAATGAAATGACTGAGTTCAGGTTTGACCAATGATTTCTCTGTTGTCATAGGCCAGAAAAAGAGACGTATTGCTAATACCCATTTGAATCGTGAGTCCAGCCGTTCCCATAGCGTGTTCAACATTAAATTAGTTCAGGCTCCCTTGGATGCAGATGGAGACAATGTCTTACAGGTAAAGTTGTAGTATGTGGAGTTTTTCTGGTTCTAACTCTATCCTTAATTTTTGGAATTAGAGTAATCCCACCAACATGCTGAAAGCCAGTCTCTAGTAAAATTGGAAAAATCAGCCAGGCATGGTGATGCACTCCTGTAATCCCAGCTACTTGTGTGGCTGAGGCAGGAGGATCACTTGAACCTGGGAGGCAGAGGTGCAGTGACCTGAGATCGTGCCACTGCACCCCAGCCTGGGCAACAGAGTGAGACCCTCTCTCGAAAAAAAAAAAGTTAAATTAGGGAGGTTTTATTGCAATGAAGATTGCTCTAGAATAAATACACAGTTGGTTCTCTGGATCTGTGAGTTCTACATCTATAGATTCAACCAACTGCGGATTGAAAATATTCAAAAATAAAATGCTGCATTTGTGCTGACCATGTACAGACTTTTTTGGTTATTATTCCTTAAACAATACAGTATAACAAAGTGTTACATAGTGTTTACATTGTATTAGATATTATAAGTACTCTAAGTATGATTTAAAGTATACAGGAGGGCTGGGTGCATGCGTGGCTCATGCCTGTAATCCCAGCACTTTGGGAGGCCAGAAGTTTGAGACAAGCCTGGGCAACAAAATAAGACTCTGTCTTTGCAAAAAAATAAAGTAAGTCTAAAAAAAATTTAAAAAATAGAATTTTAAAAAGTGTATAGGAGGATGTACATAGGTTATATGCAAATACTACGCCATTTTGTACACGGGACTTGAGCATCCATGGAATTGGGTATCTGAAATTTAGTATCCATAGGAGAGCCTACAGCTAATCCCTTGAGGATACCGAGGGATGACTCTGTATGTAGGTGATGACATTAAAAACTTTTTTTCCCCGTTATTATAGTTTTGGGAAGTTGGATATTGAATCTTAGAGCCTGAATTTTGCTGTGAAAAAAGTTTGCAGATCTTTAAAAATCTCTTTGATAGAAGTGATAAAATAAGACTGTGATTGTTTTCTTTCTGGTGACTTATTCTGTAAGTGGAAATTCAGTTAATGGTTTTAAAATGTCATTAATTCATTTTTCAGGGTAGGTATAGTTTAGGAAGTGGCCAGTGTTACAAGTTGTTCATCTCTTGGCTGATAGGCCAGTAGGGTCCCCCATATGCAGATCACTATTTACTGCCGGGCCTGCCACACTACAAGGCTTGTGTCAATTAGTAACAGCATATGAGTCTGAGTATACATAATCTAATAACTGTAATGCATGAAAGTGTAATTTATTCAAACTGTATCATGAAATTGTGGCATTCTGAAGGTTTATAAGTGACAGGAATGGTATTGAAGACCTCCAGGATTTGAATGCTGATTTCTATTTATTTACTGACTAGCTATAATAAAACCTCCTTATAAGGTTGTGAGAATTAAAGGAGGTAATGCGTGTAAAGTTCTTAGTCCAGTGTTTAGCTTATAGTCAACACTCAATAATTGTTAGCTAGAAAATAGTTATAAGGGCCAGGTGCGGTGGCTCACGCCTGTAATCCCAGCACTTTGGGAGGCCGAGACAGGCAGATCACGAGGTCAGGAGATTGAGACCATCCTAGCCACCATGGTGAAACCCCGTCCCTACTAAAAATACAAAAATTAGCTGAGCATGGTGGCACGTGCCTGTAGTCCCAGCTACTCGGGAGGCTGAGGCAGGAGAATTGTTTGAACCAGGGAGGTGGATGTTGTAGTGAGCCAAGATCACGCCACTACACTCCAGCCTGGGTGACAGAGCAAGACTCTGTCTTAAAAAAAAGAAAAAGAAAAATGATTATAAGTCAGCCTTCCATATATACCTGATTTCCATTGAATCACATCTAATATTATAGCATCAGTTAGGTGCCACTTGGCTTTCACTTCTTTTTATAAGAATTATCTGCTGGGCATGGTGGCTCACCCCCGTAATCCCAAGCACTTTGGGAGGCTGAGGCAGGCAGATCAACTGAGGTTAGGTGTTCGAGACCAGCTTGGTCCACATGGTGAAACCCTGTCTCTACTAAAAATATGAAAAAAATGAGCTGGGCATGGTGGCGCATGCCTGTAATCCCAGTTACTCGGAAGGCTGAGGCAAGAGAACCGCTTGAACCCAGGAGGGGGAGGTTGCAGTGAGCGTAGATGGTACCACTGCAATCCAGCCTGGAGACACAGCAAGACTCTGTCTCCCCTGCCCCCCCCAAAAAAATTATTTATAGCATTATGAAATTAGGTTATTATAAGATTATTAAACATCTGATTATAGAAGAATTTAAGATAATCCTGTTCTAGACTCTTATTCAGCAAGTATCTGTGGAGTTCCTACTGAGTGGTAGGCACTGTGCAGCATGCTGGTGATAAGGTAGTAAAAGACAGAGTCCCTGCTCTCAGGGACCTTACTGTTTGATGCAGAAGGAAGACCAGCCAGTTGACAAGTAATCATTAATGTCATGAGTATATTTATCAAACTCTTTTAGCAAACTCTTCGCTAAAATATGAACCCTTTGCCTATCCTGTGCATTTTGTTCTGTGCAAATGTTCATTAAGACTTAGCTTGTTGATATGAATCTATTTAAAGAACATTGTAAACCAGTTATAACCCATTTTAAGTTATTGGCTTTGTGATTGGCTTTGTGATCTTTTTAGGAAAAAGAACAAATCACTATAAGTCAGTTGTCCTTGGTAGATCTTGCTGGAAGTGAAAGAACTAACCGGACCAGAGCAGAAGGAAACAGATTACGTGAAGCTGGTGAGTAAAGCATAGTATTTATTTATTGCTCTAACTTTCAGAAACTTGCAACGCCAGTTTATTATCTGCTTATCAATGGGTGGGGTTTTTTTTTTTTTTTTTTTTTTTTTTGAGACAGAGTCCCGCTCTGTCACCCAGACTGGAGTGCAGTGGCTCAATCTCTGCTCACTGCAAGCTCCACCTCCCGGGTTCATGCCATCCTCCTGCCTCAGCCTCCTGAGTAGCTGGAACTACAGGCGCCCGTCACCATGCCCGGCTAATTTTTTGTATATTTAGTAGAGACGGGGTTTCACCATGTTAGCCAGGATGGTCTCGATCTCTTGACCTCGTGATCCGCCCGCCTCGGCTTCCCAAAGTGCTGGGATTACAGGCATGAGCCACTGTGCCCAGCCGGAGATGGAGTCTTGCTCTGTCGCCCAAGCTGGAGTGTAGTGGCGCGATCTCGGCTCACTGCAAGCTCCGCCTCCCAGGTTCACTCCGTTCTCCTGCCTAAGCCTCTCGAGTGGCTGAGACTACAGGTGCCCGCCACCACGCCTAATTTTTTGTATGATTAGTAGAGATGGGGTTTCACCGTGTTAGCCAGGATGGTCTTGATATCCTGACCTCATGATCCACCTGCCTCGGCCTCCCAAAGTGCTGGGATTACAGGCCTGAGCCACCGCACCTGGCCAGTGGGTGGTTCTTTGTTTTTTGTTTTGTTTTTAAATTTTTATTTTATTGAGACGGTCTTACTCTGTTACCCAGGAGGGAATGCAGTGATGTGATCATGGCTCATTGCAGCCTCAAACTCCTGGGCTCAATTGATTCTCCCATTTCAGCCTTCTGAGTAGCTGGGACTACAGGTGTGCACCACCATGCCTGTCTAATTTTTAACAATTTTTTTGTAGAGATGGGTTCTCCTTATGTTGCCCAGGGTGGTCTCAAATTCCTGGGCGCTCTCTCACCTTGGCCACCCCAAAGTCTTGGGATTACAGGAATGAACCACTGTAACCGGCCTCAATGGATGGTTTAAGCATAATTGTCCTCCATTAGATAATTTAGAGGCTAAGTTTATAGTTACACTGGTTTGGTATCAATCTATTACAATACCCTGATTTCTTTAAGAATGAGGAAAGTTGTATTCAATTAGTCTGGGTGCGGTGGCTCACACCTGTAATCCTGGCAATTTGGGAGGCCAAGGCATGTGGATCACTTGAGCCCAGGAGTTCAAGACCAGCTTTGGCAACATGATGAAACCCCATCTCTACAAAAAATACAAAAAATTAGCTGGGTGTGGTGCCTCTGTAGTTCCAGGCTACTTGGAGGCTGATGTGGGAGAACTGCTTGAGCCCTGATCTCACCACTATACTCCAGCCTGGACAACAGAGAAGCTGTCTTAAAAAAAAAAAAGTCTATTTTTAGTATTGTAGGTCAGTATTGGGTCCTTGAAATGTTATTTCAGTATTTATTAGTGGTAAAAATTGGCTTCTAGAGATGGGAAAATTCTGAACATAAGCCAGTTGAAGGCTTTAAATAAATATCTCGCCAATCTATATATGTGTTTTTTAAAATCTATGCATGTTATGTCTCGTTACCTTTTTGTAGTTTTTTAAAAAATTAATAGAGTGGTACATACTTTTTGGGTATATGTGATATTTTGATAGATGTATACAGTGTGATCAAATCAGTGTAACTGGGTTTTCTGTCACCTTGCATGTTGTGTTTTATGTTAATAACCATGTATTGAGTACCTACTGTGTGCCAGGAATTAAACACAGATACAAAGGACACAGTCCTGCTGGGGAGAGCCCATCCTAGTAGAAGAGATCAGTAGATAAACTAGATTTTTTGAGTAGAGTATGATGGGAGTGCAGGGTAGGGCTGCCTAAACCAATCTGGGAGTGGGAAGGTGACAAATTGAGTAGGAGTGAGCTGTATGAAGAAGGATAGGATTAAAGGCAACATTCCTGTCCCAGGAGGCAGTTGCTTAGTCCTGAGATAATATGGCAGAGTCAAAGTAGCTGAAGTAGAGGATGTAGGTTGGTGAACTGTGAGAACTGAGGCAGGAAAGCAAGGCAAGGTCATGAAGACCCTTGTCTTTCATACCAAGAAGTTTGAATTTTATCTTGAAGGAATAAGGTTAGCTGCCAACTATTAAGGGTCTAGTGTGTATTGTAGTATCTAGATACAATAGATAGGTAGGATTGTATCATACCCATTTTACAGATGAGAAAATGGGTTTGGGAAGGTTAAATTTCTCAAGGCTGGAGCCAGGTTGGTTGGACTTTCACAGCTTGTGTCTTTATACTATGTTATACAGCCTCCCCTTAAAGAAGGATTAGTCTTTTAGAAAGATCATTTTGCCAGTGTAGAGAAATAATTTACCAGGGGTGAGCCTGAATATATGAAAGAGCAGTTAGGAGCCTTTTGCAGCAATTCAGGCAAGCAATTGTGTGACCTGGAGGCAAAGCTCAGACAACACTGAGAGCTACTTAGGAAGTAGGTCCACCTGGATGTGGAGAATAAGGAGGTGTTTGATTGAGGAGAAGCGGTTTTAGGAGCAGGTGTAGGCAGTTAATGAGTTGTGTTTGAAATGTTCAATTTATGCAAGTGAAAGTGCCTTGTAATTGGATGCAGAGGTACATGGATTTGGAAGGAGAGAGATTTGACTTGAGGTTTGTAGGTTTAGGCTTTGCCAATAGAAAAATGATTGAAGCAATTGGGTGAGATAAAATAATTCATAGTGAATGGAGAGGAACAAACTGAGAGCAGAAGCTTGAGGAACAACAGGCCCTTGATTATTAGCTTGGGAAGGACAGAGAAGGGTGATAACTAAAAGGGATTTGAGGGATTATGCAACGATGAAAAATACACACACACATTATATATGTATATTAGAAGACAGTAAAGACTTGAGTTTATTCATATGCTGAAGAGATGTTTAGGTCCAGCGGTGAGAAATGGGGCCTTTAGAGCTGCCCCTACCCTGGGCCAAAGGACCCTTACAATTTGTCTGAATCACTTGAATTTAATGAGAGTGGACTGTGTGTGTGCTGTCTGTCATTGTCTACCCAGTGCCGCTTACCTACTAGGTGTTAATAAACATGAAAGTGATGATTACTGGTGGAGCAAGAGCCCAGAAGTGGCAGGAAAATCTGAATCTAGATCCAAGAGGAAGGATTAACTTTGATGGGACAAGAGTTGGCTTGGGAAGAAAGTTAAAACTTGAAGTTTTGGATGCTTTGGGGAAAAGCTAGAAAGGACTGTTAGTGTAAGTATGGGTAAGGTGCAGGTATGACAAGAGTTAGGGAGTGAGAGCAGAAAAGGATATTGTAGTTGGGGCATATGGCAGAGGCTCCAGGTTCTTAGAGGTGGTACACTTCTGAGGGATAGGGTTTGGCCTGTCAGCTGTAATGGAATAGAGATAAAGATTTACCGGAGTTGGGACATTGGGACCCTGTGACTACAGCATATGAGAATGATTGTTGTTCTCATGGATACCGAAATAAACCAGGGGCTGGCATGTAGGAGGAACATTTCAAGGCAATAGGGAGGAACTAGGAAAATGTTGCTGGCCTCTCCCTCTGTTTACCATACTTGTAGAATGTCAGCCTTTAGAAACCAAATAGCTTTTTTTATTCCAAAAGTCTACAGGGCTGCAGCAGGAGATAAACGGTTAGGTTGCAGGGCTGTATGCCATGGATGTAGGGTGAAGCCTGTGGACCTTTCCTGGTATAGTATTTCTGAAGGTATAGCACAGAGAGAATTACAGAGAAAACCAATTGCATTGAAATGTATTTTAAAAGTATTCTTAAGTTTGTCATACAGAAATTTGTGTGCTTCTTTATTAATACCTTAAAGACACAGCAGCAGGTCTGATTAAATAAATGCAGTGTAATGATGAACGTAAATATCTTGATGAGCAACAAACTGTAATGTGCTATAAAAATATCTGTAGTTTGTATTGATACCAACTACAGGTACTACTAATGCTGTGATTTTTGGCCTGCATTCATGATTGAAGGAACTAGTGAATTCCAGTTAGAGTTTGGTAAAAATAAATAATGTAATTTATTTTCCATCTAAGTATGCAGACACCCCATAATGTTCCCCCGGACAACGTCGACCTCAAGTTAAGAACCCCTGACCACTAGGGAAAGCTATCAATGGATTATTTTGTGAGAGATTTGAAGTTGCAGGGAAATCTGTTAATAAGAACATGAGTTCCTGAGAGCACAGTGGAAGAAGAAAGAACATTAGGAGTTTGGGTCAAGGAACATAAATCATGAATCATGGAATATTACAGAGGTACAGATGAGTTCTCTATTTTGGGAGTTGTATCAACGATCCTCTGTATCCTTGGGAGGCCAAGGGTAAAAGCATAATCGAGTTAGCTGACCTCAATCAAAGTTCCATAATCAACTCATTCTCATGGGGTCTAATCAGATGAGAGCTGCATTCGTGAATGCTTGATTAGACTGTTAGACTTGCCTTGGCTCAGAAATCCAAATAAGAGCGGTCAGAAGTAACAAGTATGCCACCTAAGAAATCCTTGCTGAGATGTAGGGGGGACAGAGTTAGCTGATTCCGAAGACATTTGACTGTTAGAAACAGCAGGAGAGCCCCTGTAGATGCAGGGAGAGCTTCAGACTCTTGCATGCTTCCTATGAAAATCTAATACCTGATTATCTGAGCTGGAATGATTTCATCCCAAAACCACATCCCCCAAGCCTCAACCCATCTGTGTGAAAATTGTCTTCTGTGAAACTGGTCCCTGGTGCCAGAAAGGTTGGGGACCTGCTGCTTTAGAGAATATATTTTATTTATTTATTTATTTATTTTATTATTTTTATTTTTTAGCCACATAAAAGGCAGCACACAGTAATTTCAAAATCATCTCCTGAACTCAGAATTGATGGGTCAGGGTAGACACCCTAAGTACATAGGTGAAATCTTCATTAATTGTTCACTTCTTAAGTACAAATTTAAATTAATAGATTGTGTACAGCAGTGTTTTTCCACATTTCCCTGATAAGAATCATTTGGAGTGCTCTGTAAACACAGCTTCACTGGAGATTAATCCCATCAAATTGATTTAGTGGCTCTGGAATAGGCCAGTAATTTGGAAATTTTTATTTTTACAAATGCTTCCTGATGATGACCAAGTCCAAGGAAATTTGGGAAACACTGATCTGGAACATAACTTTCGGTTTCCTCTAAAGTTTTTAAGTCTTGAACTACTGATCATCTTAGAGATAACCCACTGAAAAGTCTTCTCCAATCCAGTTTTATGAAAGAAAACTCTTTAGAACATTTGGTTTGATAAAATTTTTTTCAAAGCACCAGAAGTATTTTACTTTGGCTTTTTAAATTTCTGGCCCATCCATTCGAGTTCACGTTTTCTTGAAGAATCCATCTTCTTTGAGTTGAGCTGTAGCAATCTAATCATTTTTTAAAAATAGTTGGTTTCTTATTAAAGATTTGTGACATTTACTAGCTGTTGCTTGCTTTTGTCTTGCTCCCATCTCCCTGAAACTTCTTAAGAAATGACTCAATATTCTGGCCTTTCCACCTTAAGTCTCATACTGACCATGCCGTGTATGCCAGCCTGGATCTCATCGTTTTCTTTAACTGGTCCAACTCCCTTTGGTGTCCCAGTCAAGATAATATTTCCTTCCAAGGTCATGATCTTAGAAACATGGTTGATGATGTAGGGGGATGGAAAAAATCATGGAAGATGTCTCACCCTCCTGTCTTGAGTTCGCCGTTGACTTTGAGTCACAGCCTCAGGTTGGGAGGATCAGGGATCTTCCCCTTGGGCACAAACGTGCTGACTGGGCAGGAGGCCGTAAAGCTCTTAGCCAGAGCCCAGAGCAGCCCCTTCTTCTCACACTCGTCCTGCACGTCCCTGGCAGTCATGTCCAGGCACAGGGCATAGCTGCTAATGTAGTCCATAGCTGTGCGGCCATGCTTGCCCATCATCACAGCCAACTCCAGCTTGTGTTGCAAGTTGGCGACTGTACGCGGGCATGCGGATGGGCGAGCCCTCAGGTGTATAGGCCATGGACAGTTTCAGGAACAGCATGGGCTCATTCAACACCGTGCTGTCATCTCCCTGGCGTGGTCCCCGTAGTTCCTCCCCACGCAGATGATATTCTTCCCCACCCCAAGAATCGGGACAGTGGCCTGGGGGTCGCCATGATTCCTGCCAATTGCCTAGAGAATATATTTTAATATGAGGATATTAAACATCTGTATCAAAGATATTCCTTCAGAGAATTTAGGATTTGGAAGAAACCTTAGAGTCATTAACTGTAATGTTGCATTTTGTGGAAAATCCTGTTGATAGAATCCCTGAAGGATGGCTGTTTAACCTTCCCAGAAATACTGCTATAGAAAGAGAGCCTGGACCGTGCATAGACATCTCTTTATATTGAGCCATAAAAATTTGTTATTTATAATTTCTATCTAATAGTTGTTTGAAGTTGAGATTTTATAGGCAAACAGAACACACTCTAGCTACTATATTGTTGTTCTAAAATAGCGTCTATATATATTTTTCTGTCAGGTAATATTAATCAGTCACTAATGACGCTAAGAACATGTATGGATGTCCTGAGAGAGAACCAAATGTATGGAACTAACAAGGTAAGCAGCAGCCTTCTCTGATCTTTTGTATAGTTTCATTTGTGTGCATTTTTTTGCTCTGATCTTTTGTGTAGTTTCATTTGTGTGCATTTTTTTGTGTAACACATTTGGATTTGAATGTCTTTGTAGATGGTTCCATATCGGGATTCAAAGTTAACCCATCTGTTCAAGAACTACTTTGATGGGGAAGGAAAAGTGCGGATGATCGTGTGTGTGAATCCCAAGGCTGAAGATTATGAAGAAAACTTGGTAATTTTAATGTAGTTGTCCTATAAAGTCTTGAGTTTTTCTCGGGAAAAGTTATTTGGATGAGACGAATGATATTTTGAATGTTTTATAAATTGATAGAGAACCATTGATTGTAGCAGTAAACTAGGCTTGGTGTGGTGGCTCATGCTTCTAATCTCAACACACTGGGAGGCTGAGGTGGGGTGATCAGTTGGGCCTACCCGGGAGGTTGAAGCTGCAGTGAGTCATGTTCATGCCACTGCACTCCAGCCTGGTGACAGTGAGACTGTGTCTCACATAAATGAAAATAAGCAATCTTTGTTTCATGTAGTCATTTCTGGGACTTGGATATCCTTATTTTTTTTTAAACTCCATTTGTTTTGTGTTTTAGCAAGTCATGAGATTTGCAGAAGTGACTCAAGAAGTTGAAGTAGCAAGACCCATAGACAAGGCAATATGTGGTTTAACGCCTGGAAGGCGATACAGAAACCAGCCTCGAGGTCCAATTGGAAATGGTATGATTTGGTGTCGTATCATTTGTCCACTCATCGGTCTGTCTCTTTCTCTCTTTTTTCAAAAACATTATTTCATATAAGAGAAATGTTTACATACCTTCTGAAGAACCAAGCACATAGTAATTTGAACAAAATTTAAATGAGCTTATTTTGCATACTATGATTCTCATTTTTAGGGAAGTAAACATATATCAGCTCAAGAAATTGCAATGGTTAGATGGACTGGGGCTGTATTCAGTGTTAAACTTGTTTAAATAAGCTCTTTCTCTCCTATGTAACTTTTTGTAATTTTCTGTAATTCAATACAGAACCATTGGTTACTGACGTGGTTTTGCAGAGTTTTCCACCTTTGCCATCATGTGAAATTTTGGATATCAACGATGAGCAGACACTTCCAAGGCTGATTGAAGCCTTAGAGAAACGACATCACCTACGACAAATGATGATTGATGAGTTTAACAAACAATGTAAGGGCAAAACTATTTACAATAATTTTATTTAATTTTTTGTTTCGTTTTTTTGAGACACAGTTTCACTCTGTCTCCCAGGCTGGAGTGCAGTGGCACAATCTCAGTTCACTGCAACTTCCGCCTCCCGGGTTCAAGCGATTCTCCTGCCTCAGCCTCCCGAGTAGACTACAGGCACATGCCACCATGCCTGGCTAATTTTTGTACTATTAGTAGAGACGGGGTTTCGCCATATTGGCCAGGCTGGTCTCAAACTCCTGACCTCAAGTGATCTGCCCGCCTCGGCCTCCCAAAGTGCTGGGATTACAGGCATGAGCCACCACTCCTGGCCAGTTTGCAATAATTGTAACTTCTGAAATTGAATGTATTTTCAATGAATCTGAGTTTATATGGTAGATTGCATCTTTAAGGAAGTTAAAGAAAATTGTGTCTTGGTACCTTTGAAGGACTCAAGGCATTGTTTGATTAGAATGACAAGGGATTTTTCCACAGCTCTTTTTTGTATTCTAAGGAAGTCAAAAAGAAAAAAGTGAGCGTGTGTTCTTTCTTTTGTTTTTTACCAACAGTGGTGGAGACACAAAGAAATATTTTTTAGTTTCCCCTGTCTACATAGTAGGGATTGTAATTGTTTCTACCTTAGGATGTGTTGTAAAGATAAATAAGATAAAGTATGAAGATCCTGTAGAACAGTAAACTCTGGTACATAGTGAACGTATCTCAGTGAATGAATGTATCTACTTTTTTTTTTTTTTTTTGAGACTGAGTCTTGCTCTGTTGCCCAGGTTAGAGTGCAATGGTGCAATCTTGGCTCGCTGCAACCTCCGTCTCCCAGGTTCAAGCAATTCTGCCTCAGCCTTCTGAGCAGCTGGGATTACAGGTGCGCGCCACTGCACCCAACTAATTTTTGTATTTTTAGTAGAGACGAGGTTTCACCATGTTGGTCAGGCTGATCTCAAACTCCTGACCTCGTGATCCACCCACCTCAGCCTCCCAAAGTGCTGGGATTACAGACATGAGCCACCACGCCTGGCTCTACTATTTTTATTATCATTATTCATTTGAATCTTTACCAAAAAGTTGTGAGATAAAGTGGTATTTAAATTTCCATCCTGAAATGAAATTTGCTCAGAAATATTAATTAACTTGCCTAAGTCATAACTAGTAAGTGATGTACCAGGGATTTCAGCTCAGGTTTAATTAATCCCAAATACAGTGTTATTTCTATTTTGCATTTGTTGTTGTGAAGCAAAGTACCTGTAAGGATTGGGAAGAGAATGCTATAGTGACAGTGAAAGACCTGAATATTTTTTTTAGCATTTAACAGAAAGCTTCTGTGACTATCTTGTCAATTTGAGAATTAAGCTCCTGATTTCCCTCTAAACTTGTTTTCTCATTATAGACTGATTCTCACAGAGATTTGCTGAATAACTACATTTTATCTAGTGTCTGCTAACAAGTTGATATCATTGTTTGTTTTAGAACTGGTGTAAAACTTGGCCTGTATGTTTTTGTTTCAGCTAATGCTTTTAAAGCTTTGTTACAAGAATTTGACAATGCTGTTTTAAGTAAAGAAAACCACATGCAAGGGAAACTAAATGAAAAGGAAAAGATGATCTCAGGACAGAAATTGGAAATAGAACGACTGGAAAAGAAAAACAAAACTTTAGAATATAAGGTTTGTTTTGACATTATTATGATAGATTTATGTGCTGGTGTTTTAGCACTGGTCTCTGAGGGAGCTATTGTGCTCCAACGGCCTGTAAATGCTGCTCATTAAGAGTTCTTGGTCCGGTGCGGTAGCTGTAATCCCAACACTTTGGGAGGCTGAGGTGGCCAGATCATCTGAGGTCAGGAGTTCAAGAACGAGACTGGCCAACATGGCGAAACCTCGTCTCTACTAAAAAAGTACAAAAATTAGCTGGCTGTGGTGGCGAGCGCCTGTAATCCCAGCTATTCAGAAGGTTGAGGCAGGAGAATCGCTTGAACCCAGGAGGTGGAGGTTGTAGTGAGCCAAGCTTGAGCCATTGCACTCCAGCCTGGGCGACAAGAGCCAAGACTCCGTCTCAAGAAAAAAAAAGGTTTCTCAGGCTGAGTGCAGGGGCTCATGCCTATAGTCTCAGCACATTGGGAGGCCAAGGCAGGCAGATCACTTGAGCCCAGGAGTTCCAGACCAGACTGGGCAACATGGCGAAATCCCATATCTACAAAAAAATTAGCCAGGCATGGTGGTGCACACCTGTAGTCCCAGCTACTCAGAAGATTGAGATGGGAGAATAGCTTGAGTCTGGGAGGTTGAGGCTGCAGTGAGCTGGGATTGCACGACTGCACTCCAGCCTAGATGACAGAGCAAGAGCCTGTCTCAAAAAAAAAAAAAAGTTCTCATTTGGTTATTTACTAATCCTCATCCCATGCTAAGGAGGAAATGTGAGTGAAATGAAGAATCATATGTTCTTTAATTTTATGAGAGTTTTAACAGTTGAAAAGGATATTCTCTGACCCAAACAAGGGAGCTTTCTAGAGCTTAGCTTTGGTTGTAGCTTGCTTTTTGATTTATTAGAAATATTTCCTTAGTATGCTGTTTTTAATGAGATAAATGATTAAATGAAATGGTATAAAAGTGCCAGCATAGTACCTTAGACATAACAGATACTCAGTAAAGCTTAATTTAATCTGTATTTGGTTTACAAATCAGATTGTAAAAGTATAAACTCAGGATTAATCTCTTACTATGGGGTAGAAGGGAATACCATTTTGTTGAGAAGCATTGCAGCACTAATATATGTTTGTTCTCTCATTTACAGAGGGTCATTTAGAGGTTTGGTGGGGGTACACATTCATAAGAGAAGTTAGTCTCAACCAATATAGTTTTTTTTTTTAATTCTGAAAATAGCCTAAAAACTAAATTTTAGGCATTCATTTTAGAAGAAAGTAATTTTCACATGAAATTAATTATAAATGTCTCTGAGTGAGGAACTTGTTTAACGTGTTTTCATTTCTGAGAATGGGGGTGGGAATTCAGATGAAATGTTAGAGAAAAAAGTGCTTTCTCCATGATTTTTCTTTCCACAAATATGCTTGTATAAGCAAATTAAGGAAGATTATTTTATAGTGACATGAAATGTTTATATGCCAAATACTGAACATAGTGGTCTACCTTCCTAGATTGAGATTTTAGAGAAAACAACTACTATCTATGAAGAAGATAAACGCAATTTGCAACAGGAACTTGAAACTCAGAACCAGAAACTTCAGCGACAGTTTTCTGACAAACGCAGATTAGAAGCCAGGTTGCAAGGCATGGTGACAGAAACGACAATGAAGTGGGAGAAAGAATGTGTGAGTGTCATTTGGGTAGTGCTTGCCTCAGAGTCGGATGATTTATTTTACGTTGTAGTTAGGTTCAATATTTTGAATTATTGTATTTGTGGTAGGGTTTTGGTGATGGTCGTTAACTCTCAGGAAGAATTGGAGAACTGTCATTTTTAGGAAATAAAGTGATTGGCTAATCTGGTATACTCGTTTGCTGTGATTGAATGATAATATACATTGCCATTGATAATCTGTAGGAGCGTAGAGTGGCAGCCAAACAGCTGGAGATGCAGAATAAGCTCTGGGTTAAAGATGAAAAACTGAAACAACTGAAGGCTATTGTTACTGAACCTAAAACTGAGAAGCCAGAGAGACCCTCTCGGGAGCGAGATAGAGAAAAAGTTACTCAAAGATCTGTTTCTCCATCACCTGTGCCTGTAAGTTATTTGTAATTATGTAGTAACTTTGTACTACAGATATTTTGTTCAGATTAGATGACTATTTCTATGAGAATTTTTACATTTTATAATACTTACATTTCTGAAATTTCTCTTTAAAAATATTTTAAAATTTAGAATAAACACAAATTTAGCACAAAAAATTAGTACAAATAATTATTTGTAATGTTAAGTCTTCATGTGCTAACATTATAGAAAAGTAATGAATTGTTTCTCTCAGTTTTTCAGTCTTGCTCATTAATTTTTCTCCAATTTTTCTAGCTTTCTAGTAACTATATTGCTCAGATTTCCAACGGCCAGCAACTCATGAGCCAGCCACAGCTACATAGGCGCTCTAACTCTTGCAGCAGCATTTCTGTAGCTTCCTGTATTTCGGAATGGGAGCAGAAAATTCCTACGTACAACACACCTCTCAAAGTCACATCTATTGCAAGGCGTAGGCAGCAGGAGCCAGGACAAAGCAAAACTTGTATCGTGTCAGACAGAAGGCGAGGGATGTACTGGACTGAAGGCAGGGAGGTGGTTCCTACATTCAGAAATGAGATAGAAATAGAAGAGGATCATTGCTGCAGGGTTAGTGCCAGTATTATTTTAACGCATTGTAGCAATAGATTTTATCTTCTTTGTTTTTTGTAACTTGTGTCTGAAAGTTCATTGGAAAAATGGTTGGGCTATAGTATAAAAAAGGTCTGATTTCTCAGTTAATTTGAAAGATTGACTCACTGAAATTGAGGCCTGGCTCTTCATCTGAAAAAGCCTAAACACATCTGGCAGCAGAAGTGTGTTCAGTGAATACAGGTCAATTTGGTGCATGCCAGAGTAGTGTGAGCTTTTCAGTTGCATAAGCTAATAAGCTTTGCACAAAATTGGTGACTGTGTTTTAAAGCATACTTTCCATATTTTTCTTTTGGTTCCCCTTCCCCAAATTAGATTTTTTGTACCTCCTTTCGAGCCCTAGTTTTAAAAATTGTTTTCCCAAATTTTTATTTTGAAAAATTTCAGACCCAAAGCAAAGTAGAAAGAATAGTATGGTAATGTCTTTCCCTCCTTGCCTAAGTTTACCAGTTGTTACTTGATGTAGATACATAAACTTTATTTCCCTAAGCCTTGTAAAAGGAAATCACAGACTTAGAGATACTTAATCTCTAAGAATAAGGACATTGTACTACCTAGCCACAATCTTTATCACATCCAAGAAAATCAACATTAATTAAATAATTATCCTCTATTGGGACATTATGCATTTGTCCCAAAATTGGCTTTTCTTTTTTAAGACAGGGTCTCACTCTGTCACCCAGGATGGAGTGCAGTGGCATGATTATGGCTCACTGCAGCCTCAGTCTTCCTGAGCTGAAGTCATCCTCTCACCTCAGCCTCCCGAGTAGCTGAGACTACAGGCATGCCATCACGCTGATTTTTTATTTTCAGTAGAGACAAGGTCTCACCATGTTGCCCAGGCTGGTGTTGAACTCTTGAACTCCAGCAATCCTCCTGCCTTGGCCTCCAAAGGTGCTGAGATTACAGGCAAGCCACTGCACCCAGCCAGCTTTTTTGTCAATCCATGATATGAAAGTGTATGCATTGCATATCATGATTATGTTTTTTATCTCTTTTAATATAAAATAGTCTCACCCTGTCCCCCTACTATTTTTATTTTTATGACATTGACTATTTTCACTGAAGAGTCTAGGCCAGTTATTTTAAAACTACTGATTTCCATGCCCAATAAATTGCTTTTAATCGAGGCATTTATCTCAATTAACAAGGACTTTGTCTCACATTCAAGGGTATTTAAATAAATTCACTTTCATATTTGTCTTCTTAAAGATTAAAGTTTCTTTTGAATCTGAATGGGCCAAGTTAATGTCTGTGGATTTTATATTTAGTAAAATCTTAACAAAGCTCTTTTAGAATTTTTCTTCTAAATCTTACAGTAAACATTTACTTTAGATTTTCTTATATAAGTCAGGGTATAGATGAATGTTCATTTAGGTGGCCCAAATTCCTGATTATTAAGGGATGGTGATGAATCCTGTGATTTACCAGGGAAACCGATGATTCTAAGGTCTGTTAAGTTCTTTGCAGATTTTTCCTTAAACGTTTTTAGACAGCAAATTAGGTAAATGGTCATTCTGACCAACTCTAGTAAGTCATTTCATGACAGTTTATAGGCTGAAAACTATTCAAGCCTTGCTTATGCCTTGCAAACAGTAATGAGATATCTAATTTGGCTATGAGATATTTAAAGGAATTTACTAGAGATTCTTACGTGAAATCAAACTATTTAGAAGTGCAGCAGAAAAGTTACTATAAGGTTAGTATCTGTGCGTCTAAGTTTGTTGGTCAAAAATTATGTCAAGTGGACTAAATTTATACTTGAGTGAGGAAAAAAATTTAAATATTTATTTCATAAATGCTAGTAGATCGTATGGATTATCATCTTTCCGAAGCTTGTTTCATCATATGTTTACTGTTAAATGTTTGAAGAAAACCCTCGCTTTTGCTAAATGGTAGATGATAAGGACCAGACTTTCGTGTTCAACATTAAATAAATCATTGTCAGAATGAAATGTTTCCTGTTTGTCTTGAGGCTCAGCATCTTTAATGGCAAACTGTATTGCCCATGTCTTGGAGCTGTCACTAGTGCTGCATTTGTACGACTATATAGGGAAAATGATTCAGTTCCTCAGATGTGCATTTTGAAATTGAGGTCTTCATACTTGACTAGCTTTGACGGATTTGGCCTGTGATAGACTTTTTCCATTTGCTTTCAGTTTTGTTTTTGGAGTTTTTTTTGTTGTTGTTTGTTTTTTTGAGATGAGGTCTTCATCTGTTGCCCAGGTTGGAGTGCAGTGGCATCATCTAGGCTCACGGCAGCCTTGACCTTCCAGGCTCAAGCAATCGTTCTACCTCAGCCTCCTGAGCAGCTGGGACCACAGACATGTGCTATCACACCTGGCTAATTTTTAAAATTTTTGTGGAAATTTACACAAAATTTAAATTTTTTGTAGAAATTTGTAGAAATCACCCGAGACCAAAAGACACCCGAGAAATTCTTACGTTGCCTAGGCTGGTCTCGGGTGATTCTTCTCCTATCTCAGCCTCACAAATGTTAGAATTACAGGTGTGTGCCACTGCACTCAGCCCCGTTTTCAGTTTTACAAACAGGAGATGTTCATAAAACACCAGAGATAATTCATTGCTTCAAACTATAACTATGGCATATATGTGAAATATTATTTTCTTAGGCTGAATGTGCTTAACTTAACTTTGCCAGATTTACATGACATTTGACCGGAAGCAACTTGTTTGTTTTTGAGGCAGGGTCTCATTCTGTTGCCCAGGCTGGAGTGCAGTGGTGCGATCTTGGCTCACTGCAATTTCCACCTCCTGGGCTCAAGTGATCCACCCACCTCAGCCTCCTGAGTAGCTGGGACTACAGGCACGTGTCACCAAGCCCAGCTAATTTTTTTGTGTATTTTTTTGTAGAGTCTGGGTTTCACCATGTTGCCTAGGCTGGACTTGAACTTCTGAGTTCAATTGATTCCTCCACCTCGGCCTTCCAAAGTGCTGAGATTACAGGCATGTGCCACCATGCCTGGCCTGGCAACTAGTTTTTTATTGTATGATAAGAGACTGATTTGACGCTGTATTATTTATTTGTTTCTTGGAACCTGTATGAAATGTTTGGGGGAAAAATTAGTTGGTATATTGTAGCCATTATTGTATTTGAACTTTTCATGAAGTTCTGTTTTGAGGTTTTAAAATCTTAACTGAAAGCACTCAGAAGTATTTCACATTTCTTTAATCATTTTATTCATATGGTTCTTATTATACCTTATGTTCTTTGGATTGTTTTCTGTTTTGTTTAGAAACCTAGAAAATGTATAGGGCTTTCATTGATCTTATTGAAGATTTTAACAGAGTTGTGGACGTAATAGATTACCTCTCAATAGCAGGGATAAATAATGGTTTTTGATCAAAAATATGAAATGAGTTGTTTGTCCTGAATGACCCCCAAGCAGGAAAGACTTGCAGCATTACCAGAATTTTTTCTTTTATCCTTTGTTGAAAGGGAAACTCCCAGGTAGAATGTGTAACATACAAGTTGGCATTAAAGATGTTTGTTGGTTTTGTGTTTAAATGCAAAGATGTTTAAATTACTTGAATAAAATATTTAGCTTTGGAAAGGTTTGCTATGATACTGTCATCAACTAATGTAGCCGAACCTGCTGCACTTCTAATAATACCCTTTAATTAATTATGGGTTATGCTTGTTTCTCAGTTCCTCTTTCAACCTGATCAGAACGCACCACCAATTCGTCTCCGACACAGACGATCACGCTCTGCAGGAGACAGATGGGTAGATCATAAGCCCGCCTCTAACATGCAAACTGAAACAGTCATGCAGCCACATGTCCCTCATGCCATCACAGTATCTGTTGCAAATGAAAAGGCACTAGCTAAGTGTGAGAAGTACATGCTGACCCACCAGGAACTAGCCTCCGATGGGGAGATTGAAACTAAACTAATTAAGGTAAACTAATTTTCACGGGAGAAAAAAATATATTAAAAAATTCAACAAAAGTCCATTTGTCCTGCTACTCCTTTAGTGGCACACAGGCAGTGTCAACTGGAACATCAATGAGTATTTGATATAACCTTTTTGTTAGCAGAAAATTAGTCACTGCTTAGGTTTTAAGTCTGCCAAAGTGGGACTAAGTATGCTTTAAATAGGTGTAGATTCTTCAGTTTCTTAGAATTCTAGATCCATGATGTACTTTAATTTTTAATGACTATATTTAGTTTTAACCACGACTTAAAAAGTAAATCTAAGCAAAGAACTCCCATTGCTCTCTGTCAGTTCAAGATAAACAAAAACAAAATAAAACAAAATCTATGTTAAAATTTGACCCATCAAAATTACTCAGTATTGAGCTGCCTAAAGCTGTTTTCCAGAAAGAAGAGACTTGCTTGCCTATAGAAGAATTCTCCTTTGATCATAGAGTCAGTGAATAGTCAGGAAAGTAAAAGATAATACCAAAAAAAAAAAAGCTTTTTATTTCAAGTTCAATTTAGAGTTTTTGTTCTTATAATTAGCTACAAATGAGACTATACTGTCATTTGAATATGGGCAACAGGGGGCACTCAGAGAAGAAAGTGCCATGTCTTAGAGCATGTAGAAATTTCCAGCAAATTTCTTGATCCTTAGTGCAGTTTAGTTTTTAAATTACAGGTAGAGCAAAAGAAATATTTTTTTCTGCAATTATGAATGTTACTGATTACATTGTATTGGACTTCTTTTGTTTGTGAGAGATACGTACTCAAATTTCTAAATTATTTTGATAGTACAGACTCAGCAAGTACCAAGTACCATCTGATTTTGTGGATGGGAATTTCTATAAAATAGAATCATGAGAACAATTTGAAATATATATGTGTGTTTTTCATTTGGGTGTATCAATGTGTAACAGTGACCTTTTCTTTTGGCTTTAGGGTGATATTTATAAAACAAGGGGTGGTGGACAATCTGTTCAGTTTACTGATATTGAGACTTTAAAGCAAGAATCACCGAATGGGTAAGTAACCATCAAAAATCTCTGTATAAAAGTTGGTCATTTTCTTAGCTGCTTATTTCTGAGGAACAGAACAGCCTGTGAAATGTATCATTAATTCTCCAAAGGGATGTAGATATTATTTCCCTACCTCTAATATTTTTCCTCTTTTTAGATGCAAAAATAATTGTTGCATCATGTTTCCCCCTTTTCAGTAGTCGAAAACGAAGATCTTCCACAGTAGCACCTGCCCAACCAGATGGTGCAGAGTCTGAATGGACCGATGTAGAAACAAGGGTAGGGGAAAAATTAAATATTTCTCTGCTTACTAAAATTAGGTTTGTCACGTTTTAAACCCCACAGCTCTAGATTTTTATGCTCTTTGAAAACGCTGAGGTATAATCTCACATTGCCAGTGCACCATGTAGGCCTATTCCTAGAATAACAAGAATCCACTTCATCAGGAACCCCCTTGCAACTGTTACTCCTGAGGAGAAGCTCTTGGAAAGAACATGGGAAGGGAGGGGTCAGGAGGCTAACCTATGGCCTTAGCCACCACCTCTCTTCACGAACTTATCTAAAATGAGATGAGTTACCTAGATGACCTCTAAAGACCCTTCTGACTCACAACATTTGTGGCCTGTGCCAGAAATAAATTACAAGTGACTGATGTTTTAACATAAGAGTCTTTGCTGAACTAGAAAGCAATATTGCATTTCACTTAGGTCTACACCCGCTAAATAACTGTATTTTATAGACTATTGAGAGGAGCTGATCTTTTTCCTCTTGTCATTTTCCTCTCAGTGTTCCGTGGCTGTGGAGATGAAAGCAGGATCCCAACTGGGACCTGGATATCAGCATCACGCACAACCCAAGTGAGCACTGCCTGTAACTGGGGTCTTGCTGTGTGCTTTTTTCCTCCTTTGGTCTTTACGTTATTCTACCATCTATCCACTTGTTGTTCAGAACAAATATATGGTTTTGGTTTTCCCCTTGGACTATCTGGGCCCCCACGGGCAGACTGCAGTAGGCAGCTGGAATACTGAGAGCCTCAGAAGGCTGGATAAGAGCAATCAGAGCTGCAAGGCAGGCGGTGGTGGAAGATTGGTGGCTCTTGTTCATATTCTGCCAATGCTCATAAAGCTTTCTGAGGCCGAACTGAGAGTACCTCTAAGGAGGGAAGGCTAAAGGCTTAAGTTGGGGACTAGACAGCTTTGTGTAAATCATTGTTTTCTGACTTGCTTCTTGGTCTTGGTGTAGCAATAAGTGTTCACTAAAATAAATAACACTGAATGGAAGAATTTATAGTAGGGAAGGAATTGTACCTTTTCCTCTTCTGTTAAACTCATACTCAGGAGTCTGACCCAGTCTTTTTCCATATTTTAATAAAATCCCTTCTTTACAAATACATGCATTCATATATAAAATGTTATAAACGTATATATACATATATACGTAGATATAACATTTTAAACATTTACATTCCTTAACGAGCAATTTAGAAGATTGTTGCAGCAGGATAAAGATGGGAAATCCTGTTTTCTAAATTTAATACTAAGATAAGCATATTTTATAAAAGTTGTTTGCTTTCTCAGAGGGACTTCTCAAAGACCTTCTAAAGACTGATCTGCTATGAATGTGTTACTAATTGCAAAGTTCAACTCTAAGTGCTGGTTGTTGTGTTTTAGGCGCAAAAAGCCATGAACTGACAGTCCCAGTATTGAAAGAACATTTTCATTTGTGTGGATGATTTCTCGAAAGCCATATGCCAGAAGCAGTCTTCCAGGTCATCTTGTAGAACTCCAACTTTGTTGAAAATCACGGACCTCAGCTACATCATACACTGACCTAGAGCAAAGCTTTCCCTATGGTTCCAAAGACAACTAGTATTCAACAAACCTTTGTATAGTATATGTTTTGCCATATTTAATATTAATAGCAGAGGAAGACTCCTTTTTTCATTGCTGTATGAATTTTTTATAATGCTTTGTTAAAATATATTTCATGTATACTTATAAACTAATTCACACAAGTGTTTGTCTTAGATGATTAAGGAAGAATATATCTAGATCATGCCTGATTTTTTTATTGTGACTTTTCCAGCCCTGGTCTGAATTTCTTAAGGTTTTATAAACAAATGCTGCTATTTATTAGCTGCAAGAATGCACTTTAGAACTATTTGACAATTCAAACTTTCAAAATAAAGATGTAAATGACTGGCCAATAATAACCATTTTAGGAAGGTGTTTTGAATTTTGTATGTATATATTCACTTTCTGACATTTAGATATGCCAAAAGGATTAAAATCAAAAGCACTAAGAATTACGTAGCTGTGTGATGGCTGTTCATTCAGCACGTCCTCCCAGCATCTGGCACAGTGGCCTGCATTCACCTGGCACTCATTGTTTGTGGAACAAATTGAAAGATAGCACTAAAAAATACAAGATAATATGTTAAATGGACAATGCCTTTTTTATGTGACAACCATAATTATCTACATATTAAGTATGACTTCTAGACATTTAAACAAAAAACATTGGGGACAACATAAATTAGAAAAAATACTGTCGAAACTATGGTGAAATATCCCATTGCATGGGTGAACACACATTTTACTTGAATTTAATTTGGATTTGAGGCTGATTTTTTTTTTTTTTTTTTTGAGGTGGAGTTTCGCTCTTGTTGCCCAGGCTGGAGTGCAATGGCACGATCTTGGCTCACCGCAACCTCTGTCTCCTGGGTCCAGGCAATTCTTCTGCCTTTTGTATTAGTAGATATTCTGCTAATTCTGTATTTTTAGTAGAGACAGGGTTTCTTCATGTTGGTCAGACTGGTCTCGAACTCCCAATCTCAGCCTCCTGCCTCGGCCTCCCAAAGTGCTGGGATTACAGATGTGAGTCACCATGCCCGACCACTTTTTTTTTTTTTTTTTAACTAAAATGATAGTTTAATATTTTGTTATTCATAATAAAAGTGTGGTATTAGTCCTTGCCAAAAGCTGATTCAAAAGTTAAGGGAGAAGATAAAATGCACTAGTCACTCACAGTATAGTAGTAAACAATGTCATATATGTGTTTGTGTGTGTGTGTGTTGAGTTTTTTTTGGGGGGGGGAGGGGATGGATTTTTGCTTTTACTGCCCAGGCTGGAGTGCAATGGCGTGATTTCAGCCACCCCAACCTCCGCGTCCCAGGTTCAAGCAATTCTCCTGCCTCAGCCTACCCAGTAGCTGGGATTACAGGCATCTGCCACCAGGCCCAGTTAATTTTGTATTTTTAGTAGAGACAGGGTTTCTCCATGTTGGTCAGGCTGGTCTCAAACTCCCAACCTCAGGTGATAAGCCCTTCTCAGCTTCCCAAACTGCTGGGATTACAGGCGTGAGCCAACACACCTGGCCTATATGTGTGTTTTTAGAATGCTTCAGAACACTAAACGTTAAATTGCTATTTTAGTAGATACAGAATTTATTTTTTGATTTTCTTGTTTTTTAATTTTTTTTCAGAAACAGGGTCTTGCTCTGTTGCACAGGCTGAAATGCAGGAGTGCAATCATGACTCACTATAACCTCAAACTCCTGGACTCAAGTGATCCTTCTGCCTCAGCCCCCCAAGTAGTTGGGACCACAGGTGCTCAGCACCATGCCCAGCTAATTAAAAAATTTTTTATTTTTGTAGAGATGGGGTCTTGCTATGTTGTCCAGGCTGGCTTTTTTTCTTACTTTTTTGAGATGGGATCTCATTCTGTCACCCAGAAGGGAGTGCAATGACATGATCACAGCTCACTGTAGTCTCAGCCTCCCAGGCTCAAGCAATCCTCTCAGCCTCTTGAGTAGCTGCAACTACAGGCAAATGCCGGCACATCTGGCTAATTTTTTATTTTTGTAGAGATGGGGCCTTGCTCTGTGGCCTTGTCTAGTCTCAAACTCCTGACCTCATGCAATCCTCCCAACCTGGCCTCCCAAAGTGCTAGGATTACAGGCATGAGTCACTACCCAGCCTGCTTTTTAAATTATTTAACAGAGACAGCCTGGGCATGGTGGCTCACACCTGTAATCCCAGCACTACAGGATGGCTTGAGCTCAGTTCGAGACCAGCCTGAGCAACATGCTGAAATCCCATCCCTACAATTTAAAAATTAGCCATGCATGGCGGCACATACCTGTAGTCCCACCTACAGGGGAGGCTGAGGTGGGAGGATTGCCTGAGCCTGGGAGGCAGAGGTTGCAGTGAGCTGTGATGGCGCCACTGTGCTCCAGCCTGGGCAATGGAATGAGACCCTAGCTCAAAAAAAAAAAAAAAAAAAAACCACAAAGTAATAGGGACTGGGTCTCACTATGTTGCCCCAGGCTGGTCTTGAACTCCTGGGCTCAAGCAATCCTCCCGCCTTGGCCTCCCAAAAGTACTTGAATTGCAGGCATGAGCCACCATGCCCTGTCCCAACCCACTTAAAAAAAAAAAAAAATTTAGCCAGACGCAGTGGTTCACGCCTGTAATCCCAGCACTTTGGGAAGCCAAGATGGGCGAATCACCTGAGGTTAGGAGTTTGAGACCAGCCTGGCCAACATGGTGAAACCCCATTTCTATTAAAAATACAAAAAATTAGCCAGGCGTGGTGGCACGCGACTGTAATCCAAGCTACTCTGGAGGCTGTGGCAGGAGAATAGCTTGAACCTGGGAGGCAGAGGTTGCAGTGAGCCGAGATCGCGCCATTGCACTCCAGCCTGGGGAACGAGCAAAACTCCGTCTCAGGAAAAAAAAAATTTTAAATGGCTTATTGCATAGTATTTTCAAAATATTAATGGGAAATTTTTACTATGATAGGAGAATATGGGGCAGTGGAATTTGTCTGAAGTAACTGTTGAATGCACTAAGTCCTTCAACAACACAAAAGGAAATGCATGAGTACTGACATTTTGCTTAGCTACTTCTCTTTAATAGCTGTGGTTAGTGCTTACTGTTTGATACCCTGTAAAAGTGCGTATACGTGGAGAAAACGATTATTTCCTCAGTGACCACAAAGTGCCACTTGCCAACCAGATCAGTTTTTTTTTGTTTGTTTGAGACGGAGTTTTGCTCTTGTTGCCCAAGCTGGAGTGCAATGGCACGATCTCGGCTCACTGCAACCTCCGCCTCTCGGGTTCAAGCGATTCTCCTGCCTCAGCTTCCCTAGCAGCTGGTATTACAGGCACCCGCCACCACGCCCAGCTATTTTTTTGTATTTTAAGTAGAGACGAGGTTTCACTATGTTGGCCAGGCTGGTCTCGAACTCCTGACCTCAGGCGATCCACCCGCCTCAGCCTCCCAAACTGCTGGAATTGCAGGCATGAGCCATCGCGCCCGGCAGATCAGTTTTTTAAGTACACTGCTGGAGGTACACAGTATTTTGGACTGACTCATTGTAGCTTTGGAAATGTTTGGATTTTTAAATAGCTTTAAGCTTTCTTGACCAAAATTCCACTATAATGGCTTCTTAGATTTGGATGAAAACTCAGTAGCTTTATTTTTAAAAAGTTTGATAGCTTTATAAAAACTTTTTTTAAAAAATTCGGGATATGAAACTATTTGTTTGTAGTTAAGATTGACCCAAATAGGGCTCTAGATTGGTGGATTCCAACAGAAATGTTTCATCAGAGATGATTATTAAATAATGGGATGGACTAAATGAAGGTTCCCGAAAAAAAAAAATCTTGAACTAACTTTCCAGTAAACTAAGCAAATTCCACGAGCAATGTAAAGGTGACCATTTTTGAAGGTAGGAATTTAAATTGGGTTCGGATAACAAATAACAGGTTGTATACAATTTACCCATAATCCCCCTTCCCCGAAGCACTAGGCGGTGAAGTTAAGCTTCTGGATTCCAACTCCACGCTCCACCGCGCGGAACTATGCAACCTTGGGTTAGTTACCAGGTCTAAGGCTTCTAGATTCCAACTCCACGCTCCACCGCGCGGTAACTACACTATCTTGGGCTAGTTACTGGCTCTAAGACTTAATTTTGCCATCTGCAAGATGGAGATAACATCCAACTCCTGCTGTGTGAGGATTACGTGAATCCTTGTAGAATGTGGCTCAGTGACTGGGATATAGTAAGCGCTCCACGGCTACTGCTATCATAATGCCGTTAGTTTGCTCGTCCTCCTACATCTACCTACATCTATCTATCTCACCCAAGGCCCAGCGCTAAGCAGCGACGTCCATGGTGGGACGCAGCCTTTACCCTCAGGGTCAGCGCCGGCTGGGAAGGCCGCGACCTAACTGGGAGATTACGAACAGTGTCACCACGGCTACAGCGCAGCTCCTGCCAAGTCAAGCAGCTCATGGAACCAACGGCGGCGAAGTCCGAATACCTACGCAACCCTATCCTAAAAGTGTTTTTAACTGTCTCAAGTCCTATAATTTAACAAAATAGAGTGAGACCGTAACTGTTGGCGCTGAGAAACTTTCTCAACAGGAAGAACGAATCACCCGCAGCGCGCAGGCGTCTTCAATCGGTCCTGGGTCCGCCTCTTCCGCCCGGTGCGGGCGCCGATTGGTCCGCGTGGTCACATAAGAGACTGCGCATAGGCGCAAGAACCTCTTTCCTCAGCTGTCGCGAAGGTGCTCGGTCCTTCCGAGAAAGCTAAGGCCGCGTTGGAGTGAGGGCCTCACTTCATCCGGCGACTAGCACCGCGTCCGGCAGCGCCAGCCCCACACTTGCCCGCGCTATGGCCTCCGTCTCCGAGCTCGCCTGCATCTACTCGGCCCTCATTCTGCATGACGATGAGGTGACCGTCACGGTGAGTGCGGGCGCGGGTCGGCGGCCTGGCTGCCTGTGGGCGGCGACTCCCGCCTCTCCATGCGGTTCCCGGCTCCAGGCCGTTGGGCCCAGCACTTCCGGCCGGGGCCAGGCCGCGAAGACAGGCGGCATGGGGCGGGCGCTCCTGGGGGCTGGGGCCTCTCTCGCAGAGCGGGACCTGGGCCCCCGGGACCACGTGCGGGCCCGGGGGGCGTGGAGTGCGCTTGAGGCTGGGCTCTCCGGCTCCAAGATCCTTCGTGTAGAAAAGCTTTTCCGCAGCGCTTGGGCACCCTGACCCGCGCCTCGTCTCTCTCAGGGACACTTACTTGGAACTCTTTTGGTATAATTGCCTTGAATTCCCCGGGTCGTGGAGGATAGCGCCCCAGCTCGGCTCCACCTTCCAGGTCCTAGCTTAAAAATAGCCGCGTGACTCAGGCAAGTCCCAGCCCGTGAAACAGCAGTAATGGGCTCGCCTCATTGCAGGGCGCCTGGCACACATCTCTTTTGCTTGTGATAGAATATTTGAGCTGGTTAAACATGTCCTGTACACTTTTTATTGAGTGACTTGCCTTTGACTTGCAGCGTTTTGGAGATACTACATACGCTACGTTTTGATGGATTGACGTTTTTATTTGTTGTAGGAGGATAAGATCAATGCCCTCATTAAAGCAGCCGGTGTAAATGTTGAACCTTTTTGGCCTGGCTTGTTTGCAAAGGTAAGGTGATGGTGGCAAAGTGATGTGGTAAAGCCTGCTGATTTACGAGGGCAGGTGTACATGCTGAAGTACCTCCAGCAGTGCCATAAGGCCCCACATGCCGCTGGATCTCCTAGGTGTATTTGGTTGCATTTATATCTCTAGGAGCTAATAAGATTTCAGTTTCTCAAGTCTTATGTTTCCTTATCAGACTCTGGTTTCCCCTTTTGCTCTGAAACCATGGTCAAAAAAAAAAATCTGAATCAGGTCATTTATTCCCAAAAAGGATCACCCGGGAGATAGGTACTACCCATGTTAAAGTTGCAAGCAAATTCTTGCATTAAACCTGTGGTTTAATGGACATTTGGGTTTAGCGGACTTCATTGACACAGTAGGTACTATGTGTTGGGATATAAAAGACTGATAAAGACGAGATTCCTGGTCATGGAGCTTGCACTGGCTATTTTCCATTGTACAGGTTACTTAATCTCTGGCAAGTTAAGCTGATAGCATCTAACTCCGGGGTTGTGTCCTCTAAAGAGTTTTGAAAGATTGTAAACATTGTATCTATGTCATCTTTAAGTCCTATGTTTAGTAGACTGAAAATTTGAGTTCACTGTTCAGAGGAGACATGGAATTGTGCAAAGAATATTCATTTGAGTGTTTCAGGAAGTTTGGATTATTTTTTTGCCAACATGTTATTTGTAAAAGGAGGGGAAATCAGCTACCTCAGGAGGTTCTTAACATATAGGAAAGTAATTATCATATTCAAAGCTGAACAGTAGTGTGTTGCCCTGTCTAACCTAAGTTTTGGCTGTTAGCAAAGAAAAGCCAGTGTCTAGGGTATTGATTCCAGGGCCTTCCACTAATAACAAAATCCCAGGATGTTCCATCTCTTATATAAATGTATTTGCATATAACCTATGCACATCCTCCTGTATACTTTGGAAGTCTACATGTTTGGTATGCATGCTTTTCCACTGTTGAAACCATGATTGTGGAACCCACTGTATATAGTGTTAGGGGTTGATCACTATAACCTGGAAGGGGGGATACTTCTCGTTTTTGGTGCGTGAGCGCTGTGTAACAAGGACAGAACCGGGCATTTACCTATGCATGCACATGTATTGCAGGCCCTGGCCAATGTCAACATTGGGAGCCTCATCTGCAATGTAGGGGCTGGTGGACCTGCTCCAGCAGCTGGTGCTGCACCAGCAGGAGGTCCTGCCCCCTCCACTGCTGCTGCTCCAGGTAGGAAACATGGAGTTTCTAGTATTGGGAGGAGTGTAGAGATTTAAAAAATATATATAGTATTATAGGTAAAATTGCCGTTAATTTTCCACAAGCAGATGATGTATGGAAATCCTAACACCTGACTGTTTTTTTTCTAGCTGAGGAGAAGAAAGTGGAAGCAAAGAAAGAAGAATCCGAGGAGTCTGATGATGACATGGGCTTTGGTCTTTTTGACTAAATCTCTTTTATAACGTGTTCAATAAAAAGCTGAACTTTACTGCTGTTGGTCTTGCCCATAGCTTGGGAATGCGCTCTGCAAAAATGGTGTCAGTTTTGTAATGTTGGCTTTCAACCTATTCTGCCATGACAGGCTGGATTTTCCCTGCCACCGTTGCCAGATGTGAGATCATAGACAATCCTGATGCTAACAAGAAGGCACCTCATGGTACAGTGTTAAAAACTGCACTGGGGTGGCAGGAGGAAAGATCACAGCAGATGCTTTGTCCAGGTTACCTGTATAAACTTGAGGATTATAAGGTGTGTCCCCTCCACTGGGGGCAGAGGGTAATACAGACCAGCATTAGAAAGCCTCCTGGGTAATTACCCTATACAACCCTGCCTAATAATGAACTTTGACCTATGCTGAATTGACTGCTACATCCCAAGGTTGTAAAGAAACTAAGACCTAGCTGTGTAATGTCTCACCAAATGCTTGGGTAACACTGAAGGAATGCAGAAAGTTTACTTCATAGTTTATTAAGGTCCCCAGTTACACAAAGTGGATAAAACAAGATTCAAACCTGGGTTCCAAAAGCTAAGAGCTTTTTTTGTTTGCCAATTAATAATACCATGAGGCCGGGCGCGGTGGCTCAAGCCTGTAATCCCAGCACTTTGGGAGGCCGAGACGGGCGGATCACGAGGTCAGGAGATCGAGACCATCCTGGCTAACACAGTGAAACCCCGCGTCTCTACTAAAAAATACAAAAAACTAGCCGGGCGAGGTGGTGGGCGCCTGTAGTCCCAGCTACTCGGGAGGCTGAGGCAGGAGAATGGCGTAAACCCGGGAGGCGGAGCTTGCAGTGAGCCGAGATCCTGCCACTGCACTCCAGCCTGGGTGACAGAGCGAGACTCCGTCTCAACAACAACAACAACAAAAAACCATGAATGGAAATTTCAACTTTTCAGGCTTGGATTATATAATAAACCATGGGTATTGTGTATTCAGAGCAGCTAATGACATGCCAGGCACATGAATGAGTCTTATCCTTATCTGCATTAGCATTTAATAGATGAAGACATGCAGTGATGAAAAGCATGACTTCTAGCCGGGACTGTCATGTGAATGTGAAAAAGACCATTTGTATAAGTTACTGCAACTACTTGGGGAAAATGGCAGTTCTACTTCAAGAGACTACATGTGGACATGAGGATACATGCCTGGGAATGTTCAAAGCAACACTTTGAGCAAAGACATTAAGTATATGCATCTGATAAGAGTAATAAATATAAAAGATGGGATGGTGAACAATTTAGGATCTTGAGTAAGGTGCAGTTAACAATGGGTAGGAGTATGTAGGTGTCAGTATTAAAGAGTTTTAAGTTTTTTGAGAGGGGTTCTAGGCTGGAATGCATTGGTGCAGTCATGGCTTACTGCAGCTTCAAACTCCCAGGCTCAAATCAATCATCCCACTTCAGCCACCCCCAAGTGGCTGGGACTACAGGCATGCCACCATGCCTGGCTAATTTTTTGTAGACAAACCTCAACCTCCTGGTGTCAAGCGATCTGCACGCCTTGACCTCCCAAAGTGCTGGGATTGCCATCATGCCTGGCTAGTTTTGTGTTTTTAATATATGGCTTGAGCATCCCTTACCCAAGAAACAAAACATCAACATGACACTCAAAGGAAATGTTCATTGGAACGTTTTGGATTTTCGGGTTAGGAATGCCCAACCTGTATATTAAAACCATAGGCCAGGCATGGTGGTTCATGCCTGTGATTCCTGCACTTTGGGAGGCTGACGCAGGAGGATCACTTAAATCCATGCCCGCCTCTACAAGAAATTTTTTAAAAAATCAGTGCAGCGCGGTGGTATTTGCCTGTGGCTTCAGTGAGCCATGTTTGTACCATTATACTCGAGACTGGGTGACAGGGCGGGACCCTGTCTAAAATATCTAAGATCATAAAGTATATATAAAAACCTTAGGTATATACAAATATTCCAAAGTCTGAAAAAAAAATTAGAAATCTGAAACACAAATGGTCCCAAGCATTTCGGATAAGGGATGCTCAGCCTGTACTAAAGGGCAGTTGTGAACTAGTGAGGATGGTGTCATGAGACAAAGATAAGTGATAGCCTATATCCACATGTTAAGTGCCTGCTTTTCCTTCACCCATTAACAGCTAACATTAGCTAGGACTGCTCGTCTGTGTGGCATCTCATTCTTCACAACAGTCCCATGACAGGATGACCCCATGTTGGGGATGGGGAAGTGGAAGCTCTCAGGTTACAAACTAGTAAGTGGGTGGGTGAACTAGATTAAAACCCCACTCTGAGTCCCTGTTCTCTTAACATCATGGCCCATGCTTCTGGTCGTGTCTCCTACCTGCATCAGCTTCCTCATCTGTAATGACTGTAGGGTTCTGAAGAGGTAACAGTAGGAATTCTTTGTGCTGAGTGAACAAGTGTCAGAGGAAGGAATACTAACACTTCACCAAGCTGAAGAATGGGTTAAAGAGAATACTAACAAGATATGGGAAAAGGACAGCATCTAGAAGAGCAGACATTAAGTGGTAAGCTAGGGATATTGTAAATATCAAACTCAGCTGTCCAAACAATCCAATCAACTAAAATGTTCACTAGCAAGACTCCAATGTTAACAGTCTGTAAGTGCATGGCCCAGGCTTCTCCCCCCACTCAGACTGCATTCTCTCCCTCTCCCTTGGAGGAAGAGAAGAACCATCATCAATGGCAAATGACAGTTGCAGCAAAGCAACACCAAGAGCCAACCTCACGCTCAGCAGAGAATGCTGTCCTGCCACCTCCTCATGGTTTCCAGTGCTGTACACATTGAGAGAAACTTCTCTAGTAAGGAACTACAGAATTGATGCCTGAAATTATACTCTTGGTCTAGCTTTTTTTTTCTTTTTTTTTTTTTCTCAATTTATTTGAGACAGGGTCTCACTGTTGCCCAGGCTGGAGTGCAGTGGCATGGTCATAGCTCACTGCAGCCTTTCTTGGGCTAAGTGATCCTCCCGCCTCAGCCTCCTGAGTGGCTGGGACTGTAGGCATGAGCCACCCTGCCTGGCATGGCCCAGCTTTTTAAGAAATCTTAATATAGCTAAAAATCTTTCTAAAGAACAATTTGAAAATCAAATTAGAAGACCCACATACATACATAGAACTACTAACTTAATTCATCCGATACTGAATGAAGTCCTCTTTGTTCCATCTGCTTTCTGGTTCTCCCGAGCCTCCTTTTTTCTTTTTCTTTTCAGAAATGGGAATATCTACTTCATATTGGGGAATGAAAGAGGTAAGTGAACATTCAATACTTGTTACTTCCCTTTTGCATACAGTACAAGGAACACGGTTGCCATCCCTAGTTCCCCAAATCTCCAGGTCTAATAGGTCCAAGCCTCATGCTCCTCAAACCGCCTACCCCCCATTCTGTTTGTTTGTTTTTTGTTTTGTTTTGTTTTGTTTGAGACAGAGTCTCACTCTGTTTCCCAGGCCTGAGTGCAGTGGCACGATCTCGGCTCACTGCAGCCTCCGCCTCCAAGCGATATTCCTGCCTCAGCTTCCTGAGTAGCTGGGATTATAGGCACGCACCACCACACCTGACTAATTTTTGTATTTTCAGTAGAGACAGGGTTTCACCATATCGGTCAGGCTGGTCTCGAACTCCTGACCTCATGATCCGCCCGCCTCAGCCTCCCAAAGTGCTAGGATTACAAGGGTGAGCCGCTGCACCCGGCCCCCCATTCTTATCAATCAGGCAGGTTTGGTTTCTCATATTTCATACTTCTGATTGTTCACCAAGCATACATGTTACTTTGCTTACATTTCCATTGCTCTCAGCATTGTGTTCACATCTCCTGTAGCCACTGGTCCATGTATCCAGGTCCATGGCTGGCCAACTCACACCCCTTGAGAAGTCTATCAGCAGGAGCCCAGATTAGGCATGAAGGGCTCTCATGTTCTGGAGAACTGTAGGAACAGACATGCTCACAGACAAACCATCTAAACAACTTCGAAAACCTGTATTGTCACGGAATGTGTTGCACAATAGAATAAGTAAAAATATCCAAAAGCTCCTGCCAATTGTTTTACTCTCTAATCCTTTTTTTTTTTTTTTTTTTTTGCTTCTTCTCGACTGAAAATAAGGAGAGAACCACATGTGAAATTTTAAAACCACCTTTTGGAAGAGAAAAACACTCTTAATTAAAATGAAAGAATTAGGTGCAGTGGCTCAAGCCTGTAATCCCAGCACTTTAGGAGGCCCAGGCAGGCAGATCACTTGAGCCCAGGAGTTCCAGACCAGCCTGGGCAACAAAGTGAGACCTCCATCTCGACAAAAAAGAAAAAAAGAAAAAAATTATAATGTCCAGATTATTGATCTGACCAGAACAGTCCAGGTTCCATGATGCATGCAGTGGTGTCTGTGATCTGACTTTTGAGAGACATCTGGCTGTGTTTCAGAAGAACTAAAAATACAAGTGCTGTAAAACTTTAAAGCAGCCATGTTTATCTCAAGCTGAATTATTCAGGCTTGCTTACAAAGATGAGAGAGAAGTGGCCTGTAAAATGACAGAGAAAAACATGAAGGGCTGGTCGCTGTATCTTACAAAAGTATGCGTGTGGAGGGGACTCCGTGACGTGGCAGAAGAAATGCTGGGTTGACACAGCTGAAGTGCCAGGCCTAACTTTACCCTGTCATAGCTGTGTGAACTTATGAAGGTACTCAACCTCTCTGAGCAAGTTCATTGTTTTGTTTAAAATTGTTTTGAGACAGAGTCTTGCTCTGTCACCCAGGCTGGAGTGCAGTGGCACAATTTCAGCTCACTGCAACCTCCCAGGCTCAAGCAATCCTCCCACCTCAGCCTCCCAAGTAGTTTGGATTACAGGTGCATGCCGCCATGCCCGGCTAATTTTTTTGTATTTTTTGTAGAGACAAGGTTTCGCCAGGTTGCCCAGGCCGATCTTGAACTCCTGGACTCAAGTTATGTGCCCGCCTCAGCCTCCCAAAGGTTTTGTTGGGCCAATGTGAGCCACCATGCCCGGCCAGTTTGTTTATATTAAGAGGGCTAATTGAGTTCTCCTGACAGGGTAAAGCCCTGAATGGGAGAATGCATAAAAGTTATCTCTAAAGTGCTACTCAACCAGATCAACAATTACCTGGCTCACATTGTTCCCTAAGAATTTTACTGTACATGCTCATTGAAATTATGGGGGGGAGAAAGGATTTGGCATGTTTTATTTGAATTTATAGAAATATAGTAAACATTTTGCTGCATAATTATTTTAAATTCTTTCATTTTACTTTATTTTTTGACACAGGGTTTTGCTTTGTTGCCCAGGCTGGAGTGCAGTGGTGAGATCAGTGCAGTAGTGAGATCACACCTCACTGCAGCCTCAAGCTCCTGGATTCAAGCCATCTTCCCACCTTGGCCTCCGAAGTAGCTGGAACTATAGTTTTAGTTCTTCTGAAACAGAGCCAGATGTCTCTCAAAGTCAGATGACAGACACCACTGCTTGCATCATGGAACCTGGACTGTTCCGGTCAGATCAATAATCTGGACATTTCCATCAGAAAACAGGGTCAGAGGTCTTCACATACGTTTATAGGATTGCTCAAATACTTAGGGGCTTTCAAAGAATTCTCCAAGGCCTTCTCAATTTAACTTGCTGAAGCTTCCACACCTCTGACTTGTATGCTTTTAAGAGTGCTTATAATGTCCAATTCAAGAAATGTGTGTTTCACGCTCCAGACCTTTGCAGTTGCTATGACCATGCCACTGCACTGCAGCCTGGGCAACAGTGAGACCACTTTGGGAGGCCAAGGTGGAAAGGTCACTTGGGGTCAGGAGTTCGAGACCAGCCTGGCCAACATGGTGAAACCCCATCTCTATTAAAAAATACAAAAATTAACCGGGCGTGGTGGCGCATGCCTGTAATCCCAGCTACTCGGGAGGCTGAGGCAGGAGAACTGCTTGAACCCGAGAGGCAGAGGTTGCAGTGAGCCGAGATCGCACCGCTGCACTCCAGCCTGGTGACAGAGCTAGACTCCATCTCAAAAAAAAAAAAAAAAAAAAATGTACACGTATAATTACGTCCACGTGATTGTTGACTGCCTCCTAATCCACACCATATGTTCTGGGGATCAGGGCTGTCCGTTTTGCTCACCTGTATCCCCAGTACTTAATGCTGGGCTCCTTGTTGGCCTTCAACATATATTTATCAGAGTTCAAGTCTCCTTTTACACGTTAAGAAGTTAGGACTGGCCGGGCGCAGTGGCTCACGCCTGTAATCCCAGCACTTTGGGAGGCTGAGGTGGGCAGATCACCTGAGGTCGTGAGTTCGAGACCAGCCTGACCAACATGGTGAAATCCCATCTCTACTAAAAATACAAAAATTAGCGGGGCGTAGTGACGCATGCCTGTCGTCCCAGCTACTCGGGAGGCTGAGGCAGGAGAATCGCTTGAGCCAGTAAGGCAGAGGCTGTGGTGAGCTGAGATCGCACCCCTGCACTCCAGCCTGGGCAACAAAACTGAAACTCCGTTTCAAAAAACAAAAACAAAAAAGAAGAAGTTAGGACCCAGATGGGGGGAGGAACTTATTAAGCAGCAATGATAAACGGAACCAGAACTGGAACCCATAACGCCAGACTAGCAAATGTTCTTTCCATTGTAGCAGCCCTACAGGGGCAAACACGCGCCCGCCATCCACCAGGAGCCTCATTCATTCATTTACTTTCACAGCACGCACCTTCCAGGCTCCCCAGCACGGGTACAGGTTTGAGGCGGGAACCAGATGAGGACGAAGGCAGAGATGCTGTTGGTGGTACCAGGTCTGGCTTTGCACTCCGGCTCTGCGAACGTAATGCGCAGTCTTGCAAGCCTAGCCCCTGGGCATCAGGGCCGATTGCCCTGGGTATGCCTGGAGAGATGAACAGGGAACTCATCAGATGCCACAGCAGAAGCAAAGGCGTGGTACCTGGAGGCCCACTTCGTTCAGACTCACACGGAGTCCCGCACTCAGGGTGACCTGTCACCTTCTCTGTCACGTCCAGCATCACCTAGGATGAAGCAGAAGATGCAGGAAGCTTAGAGGCCGAGGCTAGGAGGCCAGATGAAGTGTCGTCGCCTGCCCCGGTCTCGGCCCCAGGGAGCCTGGCACCTCTCCAGCGCTGGCGCGTGAAGGTCGCAGGCCCACAGTCGAGCTTTTTTTTTTTTTTTTTTTTTGATACGGAGTTTCGTTCTTGTTGCCGAGGCTGGAGTGCAATGGGGCGATCTTGGCTCACCTCACCGCAACCTCTGCCTCCCAGGGACAAGAGAGTCTCCTGTCTCAGCCTCCCGAGTAGCTCGGATTATAGGCGTGCGCCACCACGCCCGGCTAATTTAGTAGAGACCGGGTTTCACCATGTTGGTGAGGCTGGTCGCGAACTTTGATCCACCCACCTTGGCTCCAAAGTGCTGGGATTACAGGCGTGCGCCACAGCGCCCAGCCCACAGTCGGGCTTTCAGAGCCCGCTGCGCGCCCATCAACGCGGCGCTGGGAGGAAAAGGCGGGCCGAGAGGCGGGGCTGGAGACCGAGTGTGGCCGAGGGAAGCCGAACTTTCCAGTTTCACTGAGGCTTGTTAGCCGCTGGGGGCGCCTTCGGGCCCGCCGGCTTCTGCGCATGCTCTTGACCCTCAGTCCCCTGGAGGAATGTCTTTAGTGAGGAGCTGATTAGTGGATGAAGGCGGCTGATCTGTTTCGAATCCCCTGTGTCGGGAAAGGCCAACGCTTTCATTAGCCAGCAGAAATGGGATGGGGCGCGTTTGTAGTTGGGAATCCTGAGCCCGGGCTGTTGCTTGGAGGACTCGGGAGCAGCAGTAGATTTCGGCGTTACCAGGAGAGGTCTCACCAGGTCCCTGTTCCTTCACTTCCCAGAAGTGGGTCCTGGCCGTTCCCGGCGCCTTCATTTCCAGAAGGCGATTTTACCCAGAGAAAGGAGAGGGAAGATTTGCTCTACCTTTGGCTCCTTACCAAATAGCTAAATCACGTGGGAAGCTGGTAAACAAAAACAAAAAAATGAATGAAACAACTTGCCGGGCCCCTCCAAGGCCCACTGAACCAGCACCTCGGGGCAGCCACCAGGAATCTGTATTTTCATAAGCTCTTCTGATGAACCGGGGGATAAGTCAGTCAGGGCTGGAAACTCCCGGATCAGAGCAAACCCAGCTCCTCACTCAGCGCCTGAGGAAAAGATGCGTAGTCAATATTGTTTGAAAGAATGTGTTGTGTAAATGAATATATGAATGAAGAGCTGTCTTCAAACGTGGAAGGAAAAGTTAACCGTTTGATAAAAGGCGATATTGATAAACCTGGGAAAATGGGCTGTTGGTTGATTTGGGTGTAAATTCCTACAACGTTTTTCTTTTTCTTCTTCTTTCTTTACTCCTCCTCCTCTCCCTCCTCCTCCCCCATCCCTCCTTTCCCCTCCTCCTCCTCTTTCTCTTCTCTTCTCTTTTTTTTTTTTTTTTTTTTTTTGAGACAGGGTCTGACTGTCGCCTAGGATGGAGTGCAGTGGTGTGTGATCTCTGCTCACTGCAACGTTGAACTCTGGGGCTCAAGCGATCCTCCCGAGTAGCCGGGATTACAGGCACATGCCACCATGCCCCGCTACTTTTTTTTTTTTTTTTGGGGGGTCTTTTCTAGAGATAGGGTTTCACCATGTTGCTCAGGGTGGTCTTGAACTCCTAGGCTCAAGTGATCCTCCAGCCTTGGCCTCCCAAAGTGCTGGGATTACAGGCGAGAGCCACCACACCCAGCCCCTTAATGTTTCATTCCACTATTTTATTAAAGACTGAAAAACCAGTTAATAATGTGGGGATTTTGAATTTCTTAAATTTAAAAACCACAGTTAACAATGTGGAGATTTTGAATTTTTTAAATTTAAAAACCACAGTTAATAATGTGGGGATTTTGAATTTTTTTGATTTACTTTTTTTTTTTTTTTTTTTTTTGAGACAGCGTCTTGCTTTGTCACCCAGGTCGGAGTGCAGTGGTGCAATCAAGGCTCCCTGCAGCCTCGACCTCCTGGGCTCAAGCAACCTTCCTGCCCCAGTCTCCAAGTACCTGAATTACAGGTGGTGAGCCACTGTGCCATCACTACAAGTTCCAATTTTTAAAAAAAAATTTTTAATGTTTTCTTCAGCCTGTTTGAGTTTGAATTACTACAATTTTTTTTTTCTTTTGAGATGGAGTTTCGCTCTGTCGCCCAGGCTAGAGTGCGATGTCTGCTCACTGCAAGCTCTGCCTCCCGGGTTCACGCCATTCTCCTGCCTCAGCCTCTCGAGTAGCTGGGACTACAGGCACCTGCCACCATGCCCAGCTAATTGATTGTATTTTTAGTAGAGACAGGGTTTCACCGTGTTAGCCAGGATGGTCTCGATCTCCTGACCTCGTGATCTGCCCACCTCGGCCTCCCAATGTGCTAGGATTACAGGCGTGAGCCGCTGCGCCTGGCCAAAACTACTACAATTTTTTGAGGGTAATTTGGTCCTCTCTCTCAAAAGTGCACTTACCCTCTATCCAGGAATTTCATTTGCAGGAACCTATGCTATGTACAATTGCATTGAAGTATTGCTTGTATTAGAAAAAAAGTGTATGATAGGTAGATTGAATAAATGTTGATGTTTTCATGTAGCTATGTATAGGAATGCTGCTATGGAAAGACATCCAGGACACCTTGTTAAGGAAAAAGGTAAGTTGCCCCACCAGTATGCATAACATGACCCTATTTGAGTTTAAAAAAAATTATGTGCATATGTTTATAGTATTAAAAAACCCTGGGAGGATTCAAAAGTAATTACAACGATTAATTCTGAGGACAGGGATTGGATGAGGTGGAAGAAATATTTTTACTTTCCAGTTTATCCTTTCTATATTGCTTGAATTTTTAAAGACCATGAACATGCATTACTTTTCTAAATTAAAAACGCTAGTTTTGATTTTTTAAAAATTGGAGAGGGTTTCATGTGGAAGAGAGACTCAACTTTCAAGTAGCTCTAGAAGGAAGAACTCTGACCAATTTTGAGACAGTTTTAGGTCAAAATAAGAAAAATAAGGAAAAGCTTTCTGGGTGTTAAGCTGAGGCTGGGATATGGAAGACAGTGTTGCTTCAGGAGGAAGCGAACTAGATGCTTCCTCCAGCTATGAGATCATGTAAGTCTTCTGGGACACAGGGTTAAATGCTCTTATATCAGACTACCTGGGTTGACTCAAATCCTATTGCCACTAAATAGGGCTGTGTGACTTTGGGTGAGTTATTTAACCTCTCTGTGCCTCAGTTCCATCATATACATAGTGGGGATCATGTTGACACCTACCTCATAGAGTTCTTGTAGAATTAAATGAGATGGCACATATAAAACACTTAGCATAGTTCCTGTTCAAAAACTGTTGAGCGTTTCTTTGCTATCTCATATGAATTGGTGGCTAAAAAGTTAAAAAGTGGCTGGGTACAGTGGCTCACTCCTTTGGAAGGCTGAGGAAGGTGGATCATTTGAGGCCAGGAGTCAGAGACTAGCCTGGCCAACATGGCAAAAACCCATCTCTACTAAAAATACAAAAATGAACCGGGTGTGGTGGCGTGTGCCTGTAATCCCAGTTACTCAGGAGGCTGAGGCATGAGAATCGTTTGTACCCTGGAGCTGGAGGTTGCAATGAACTGAGATCGCGCCACTGCACTCTATCCTGGGTGACAGAGAGAGACTCTGTCTCAAAAAAAGCAGTTTCTACAATTAGAAAGGCTGTTTTATTTTTACACCCTTTATTTATGGGGAAAGTCAAATATTGGATTTTCAGAATTAATGGAATTTTTGGGTTGGTACAATTTCATGTACGCTGGATTGCTTTGCTGGGAAAAGGAATGTGTGTTTTTCAGATGCTGGCTCAGTGTTGCCCCATAGTGGCCAACCCTGGGAAGGGCTACTGGGGTTGACCCCTTCACGCTAGAGTGCTTCTAGGCTGGGGTGTGAGTTCCACAGTCAGGACTGTGTGGCTGCTTGGCTGAGGGATGAGTGAGTCAGTCCACACCTTAGTAAGGAAAGCATGTTTGTGTGCCCTTCCATGACCCAGCCAAGAGGAAACCAAGAGCACTTTAATATGGTCTTCCCTCCCTTGTAATTTACTTAGCACGCTTGACTTCGCCTCTTAAAATGCTCATTTCTTGTTTAAAAACAAAGAAGGATGTCACTGAATCACTGTGCAATCTGGTGCACCCTTGGTTTTCCTCAAAGGTTGTTGGAAGAAAAGGCCACATGAAAACCATTTCTGCTTTTGCCAGAAAACTTGAGCAGGCTGTTATGTTGTTATGGTCTCCTAAATAAGGTCTCATGTGAAAAATTCTTGTAAAATTTAGGGGCAGGAGAAAGTTTGTGTCCTCTTGGGCATTAGTCCGCATCCTCCTGTATGATAATGAGAGCTCTGTGACTTCACACTCTCTCTTCTCTGCTTCAGCTGCTGAGAAATTCAGTACCAGACCAGATGCCCAATCTCAGTAATTAAATTAACCCAAATGGATAAGGTATTTACCTCCTCTTCCTTTTCTTGGCACCGATTTTTAAAATAAAAATTTTGGCAGCTCTTTTATTGACTTTACTGCATAGTTGTACTTTGATCTATATTCTTAAATTCTTTTGAGAAAGAGGAAAGGAATTCTCAAATTAAATGAAAAATTGAATATTGGAAGGTTTTATTCTGGTGGCATGTTAAATGAGATAATATTAAGTTAGTGGTTGTACTTGGGTTTTGAGACTCACAAACTTATAGGTCCAAGATTTCAGGTCATAATTTTTCTTTACTTGGAAAAATGAGAACCTTATGCATATCAAGCTGTCAAAGAAGTTGTAGGGTGTGGTGAAAAGATAGAAAGCAGTTCAGGCTTGTTTTTCGTTTGTTTGTTTGTTTGTTTGTTTTGGAGACAGAGTCTCTCTGTCACCCAGGCTGGAGTGCAGTGGAGTGATCTCTTCTCACTACAACCTCCACCTCCTGAGTTCAAGCGATTTTCCTGCCTCAGCCTCCCAAGTAGCTGGGACTACAGGCGCACACCACCACACCTGGCTAATTTTCGTACTTTTAGTAGAGATGGGGTTTCACCACAAGGCTTGTTTTTTATCCACTATCACCAAGGATAATATTGAATCAGTGTGAACATTTAGAGACTGAAAAAGCTAGAAGCCCTATTTGGACCCAAAATATTTTCCCACTGCTGTCATTTCAGACATGCCACCATTAGGGCTTCATTACTCTGTAGTCTTCTTTAAATACCAAAACTGCCCTGGGAAGGTTAAGACGTCAGTTTCTTCATACTTCAGAGCAAATGGGATTGATTCCCAGGTCCTCCTTTCTGTGGACTGGGTTTTTGCCTCCTCACCAAGAGAAAGGGCTTCCCGGGCGAGCAGAGGCTGCTGGGAAAGAGAGACTTAGTTCTGTTTCAACAAGCTGTGTGGCCTTCGACAAGCCCCCTGGCCTCTCTGGACCTTGGTGTCCTCATGTTGCCATGAAGGGCTTTTGAGGATGCTCCAGCTCCCACATGGCCAATCCTGACTCCCCTCCCAGGGCCCCTGATGGACCCTGCGGCCGGTGCCAGTGGAGTCACCTTCCAGCCTGGCGGGGCGCTTCAGCTCCTTGCTCTGTTGACTCTCAAGTAAAGCCTTTCTTGTGTTTACTCAGCAAAGATTCTTTTAAGACAGGCTAAGCACACGGTTTACTCTGCTAACAAGCCTTGGCATTTATTGTGAGGACCTGTGTTGACTTATTCTCGAATCTTCATTGACATTCACTGAGAAACGTTAACGCAAACACAAGGAGACATCCTGGGAGCTCTGAGGCCCGACGTTGTGCTGGGGAAGGCGCTCCAGAAAGGGCCATCCTTTCTGTTTTGGTTAGAATCACCTTGAGAGTTAAAAATAACAATAATATAGGCACCATAAGAGATTCTAATGATCTCCTTTTAGTTTTTTGTTTCAGTATCTGAACACTTTTGCTAAAGGTCTCTGGAAAGCTCCCTGTGTTAATTCTGGATGAGACTATGTCTGTGCCGGTCACTTCCTGAGCCTCCTTCCATGTGCATAGGCCTGCTGCATGCTGGAGACCCACGGCACAGCCGCCAAGTGCTCCTGTGTAGCTCTGTGATCTTGGGACAGTCACTTCCTCCCTCTGGTTGTCAGTCTTCTCATCCCCAAGGTGAGGGGACGCTGTCTCCACACTCATCTCCCCAGCCAGACTGGGGCCTCAGGCCTGAGCCCAGGGCCTAAGAGCCCTAAGAAATGTTTGCTGAATAAATGAATGAATAAGCCGCATTAGCCACTCTCTCCGGGCTTGCTCTGACATCTTGCGCTTGAATCTTCCCCCATTGCAGGCTCTGCTTTGAGTCATAGTCTGACAAGATCTGCTAATGGGGTCACTGCAGACAACCACAGAGCCTCAGCATCTGACTCATACGCTGTGGCTGCCAAGTGGTTTCACCTGCCTCTGCCTCTCTCCTCCCTGCCTCTCATCCAAGCTGATGCTTGTAAAGGAAACAGCTTTCAGGTGAGGGGCCTGTGTATTTGGTTTGTCTTTGTTGCCTGGAAACTGTTGACATCCTGAGACATTCTGTTGCCTTCACTGGGTAATGAAAAATTGATTACTTTCCTCTCTGTCAACAAACTATAGCCCGTTCCCCTTGGCTGGGAATGGGTGAGAAGTGTGTGCGTCTTGCTCTGTGGCTGTTTGCTTGCTTTCAAGAAGTTGGGTTTGCTTGACTTAGAAGTGGGGGTAGTGCCCAGAGCAGAGGGACAGGATGAGTGGCTGTGGGGGAGGCTTTCAGGGAGAGGACTCTCCTTACTTCCCTTGAGTGCTCCCTCACTTCCCTTGAGTGCTCCCTCACTTCCAGCAAATGCCTTCGCCCAACTGACCCATGGCACCTCTCCCCTCTGCAGTGTCCTCTCTGCTCAGCCTGCCCAGAAGCCTTCTTGAGTCTCTCCAGCCCTGGGGACAGCCTGAGATACACAGCTAATACCATTTCCTCTGTGTTCTGCTCTGTGTGGTGTTTCCTCTGGACTGTGCACTGGGCTGGCATCCCCTGCCTGAGGGGATGGGCAATAGATCTACCCAGAGGAGCTCAGCATGCTAGATTTAGAAGGGACCTCAGAGATCATCCAGCCCTGTTGGTTTTACATTTGTGGAAGAGGAAGTTCAGAGCACAGGTGACGTGGCTGTGGCCACATACTAAGGTGATAACAGAGTATGGCTTCTTGACTCCCAGTCTGGTGGGATGAAGGTTGTCAGTTTGGTACTCACTGTCCTTGGTGGAATATAAAAGTCATGGGATGGCCCTCACTCCAGGAACATATCAAACACTCAGCAAAAGGGGACAGAGACTGGGCAAGAGTGGACAGAGGCCTGGGGTCTTTCCATGGGGAGCGTGGTGACTTGGCCACTCAGCAGGGATGGAGGTGGTGGAGCTCACGTGAGAGAAGCTTTCAAAAGGTAGTGTTGAGAGAACAGTGAAGAACAGGCTTTGCGAGGGCGGCCTGATGTGTAGGCTTGGTGAAGTCCTCTCCTTTCCCGACTCCACCTTTGGTGCCTTCATGCCTTGCTCCCCAGAGCGGGGACAGTGTGTGGGCCCCACAGCCATAGGAGAGCAGAACTGCCCAGGGTAGGAGGTCACAGCCTCAGGCCGCCTGGTCACCCTCCTGCAGCCTTCTTGGCCCCAGGTGAGATCTGTAGATCACCCCATAGGCTCAGCCTTGCCCCCAGCCTCAGGGGAGCCCATGCTTGCAACAGGAGAGGTAAGGGCTCTCTGAGATTCCCTGAGCTATCACTCCCGGCTGGCCCTACTTTAGACCTGCCTTGCTCCAGGAAAGGATCTTACACTTCGCTCCAGGGCCCCAGGCCTGCCTGGACATCTCTGAGTCAGCTTCAGGGGATCATAACTTTAAGCCTCTGGTTCTTCACTGATTCTTGTACTCAGGCATTTCTTGAGTTCCTTAGTCCTTGGGTTTCAGGCTGGCTTAGGAGCAGCCAGTTGGAGGGCTCTGGACGTGTTTTGCTTGCTTTGCATCAATGGTGGACTGGGGCTGGGGCTGGGGCTGGGAACTGGGCTTTATCACTGATGTCATTTAGAATTGCCAGTGCATGGTCAGGATGAGAAGCAGACTAGCTCCTCCTCCTCCTCCTCCTCCTCCTTCTTTTTTTTTTTTTTTTTTTTTTGAGACGGAGTCTTGCTCTGTCACCCAGGCTGGAGTGTAGTGGCGTGATCTCGGCTCACCGCAACCTCCGCCTCCTAGATTCAAGCAATTCTCCTGCCTCAGCCTCCTGAGTAGCTGGGATTATAGGTGCCCACCACCACGCCAGGCTAATTTTTGTATTTTTAGTAGAGATGGGGTTTTACCATATTGACCAGGCTGGTCTTGAACTCCTGACCTCAGGTGATCCACCTGCCTTGGCCTTCCAAAGTGCTGGGATTACAGGCGTAAGCCACCATGCCCAGCCCAGACTGGCTTCTACTTAGTTTTATCACTATTGTCACATTCTCTACAGACTCTTTGCCTGACCCTGTGGGATGGACCTTTCTGCCCCTCACCTCCACCCCAGGTATACCACTGGTAGGTATAAAGGTTTTTACATACTTATTTCTTTTTAAAATAAACCTTATTTTTTAGAACAGTTGTAGGTTTACAGCAAAATTGAGCAGAAGGTACAGATTTCCCATATATCACCTACCCCTACAACATGCACAGCTTCTCCCACCATCAAAAACCTGCAGGGAGTGGTCCATTTGTTACAGTCCATGAACCTACATTGATACATCATCATCTCCCAAAGTCCATAGTTTACATGAGAGTTTGCCCTTGGTGCTGTGTATTCTGTGCATTTGGAAAATGTGGAATGACATACATCCATCATTGAGGCATCACAGAGCAGTCTCACTCCCCTAAAAGTCCCCTGCGCTCCACCTGTTCATCCCTCCCTCCCCCCAACCCTGGCAACCACTGATCTTTTTACCGTCTCCATAGTTTTGCCGTTTCCAGAATGTCATCTAGTTGGAATCGTGCAGTCTGTAGCCTTTTCAGATTGGCTTCTCTCACTTAGTAATGCGCATTTAAGGTTCCTCCATGTCTTTTCATGGCTTGGTAGCTCATTTCTTTTTAGCACTGAATAATACTCCACTCTCTGGTTGTGACACGGTTTATCCATTCATTTACTGAAGAACATCTTGGTTGCTTCTAAGTTTTGGCAATTATGAATAAAGCTGCTATAAACACCTGTGTGCAGGTTTTGTGTGGATATATGTTTTTTTTTTTCAACTCCTTTGGGTGAATACCAAGGAGCATGATGAGTTTAAAATTGTAAATTTAAAAAATTTAAAAATTTAAAATTTAGAATTAAAAAAATTGGGAAGCAGGTGAGGCACGGTCACTGATGCCTATAATTTCAGCACTTTGGGAGGCTAAGGTGGGAGGCATGCTTGAGCCCAGGAGTTTGAGACCAGCCTGGACAACAAAGTGAGACCCCCATCTCTACAAAAAAATTAAAAAGTTAGCCGGTTATGGCAGTACACACCTGAAGTCCCAGCTACTTGGGAGACAGGGGCGGGAGGATCTCCTGAGCCCAGGAGGTTGAGGCTGCAGTGAGCCATGGTTATTCCACTGCACTCCAGTCCGGGCAACAGAGCAAGACTGTCTCGAAAAAAATAAATCTGGAAACGTTTCCCAAGTTGTGGGTTTCTGGTTTCTTGTTAAACATTGGAGGATCTGGATGGTATCTGTCTGATGGTGCAGTCAGGCACCGCTGCTGCTGTTCTTTTGGGTTGGGCATGTGCCGCCTCTTCAACTCCTCACAGCCCCCACCTCCTGTAGTCTTTACCCTGCCACGTCCGCAGTCATGCCTGGCCATTTGAGTTTGCAATCCCTGGAGGAGATAGTGTAACACTTCTCAGGTGGGGGACCTTGGGGATGGTCCCACCGCATCACTACCTGTCCCTGGTGGTCCTGGATTTGGTAGATGTGGTTTAGGTGCCCTGGAGGTCCCTGTAGCAACGTGTGATTTTCCTGTGGCCTGGTTTTGACGTGAGCGTGCCACAAGGTTGGTAGAATGGAGTGAATTGCTGACAAGCTAGTGAGTGGGCCTAGCCTGCCACCTGCCACCCAGCTCTCAGTACCCCGGTCGGGCTTGGTTCCGTTCCCAGAATCCAGTCTTGATGATTTGCCTGACAGTCTGCTCCTTCCCAGGTGCAGGGGTTTGTTTTATTTCTGCTTCCCTTCTATGGACTGGACTCATTCGTCTACTAACTCATTCACTCATTGAATTATTCAACATGTATCCACGAATTATCTATTGGGCAAACACTGCTTTAGATGTCAGAGATGCAGAGATTAATTAGATCAAGTCCTAATTCCTAAAAGTCTCTTATCTGGTGGAATAAAGACCCTTCAAGGGTTATACTGTATTTAGGAGGTCTGTGTAAGGAGCGGCAGCTGTCAGGAGGCAAGGGCAGGGCAAAGGGGTGGGCTTGTGTGGGAAGGTGTTAGGGAGGCTTCCTGGAGGAGGAGACGTTTTGACTGCAGAGAAAGCTGCTCTTAAACAACACGGAGTAGCTAGATAAACATCCATGGAACTGCAGGGATGTGGTGTGGTTGGAACTGAGTGTAAGGAGAGTGGCAGTGGGAGAGAGGACTGGGTGAGGGCCAAGCTCAGAGTAGCCCTGCCCGATAGAAATAGGACGAGCCGCCTCGGTGATTATAAACTTCCTAGGGCCACATTCAAAAACGCAAAAGGACACAAGCTAAATGACTTTTATTTTATTATTATTTTTTTTTGAGGCAGAGTCTCACTCTTGTCACCCAGGCTGGAGAGCAGTGGCACAATCTCGACCCACTGCAACCTCCACCTCCTGGGTTCAAGCGATTCTTCTGCCTCAGCCTCCTGAGTAGCTGGGATTACAGGTGCCCTCCACCATGCCAAGCTAATTTCTTTTTGTATTTTTAATAGAAATAGGGCTTCACCACGTTGGTCAGGCTGATCTCAAACTCCTGACCTCAAGTGATCCACCCACCTCGGCCTCCCAAAGTGCTGGGATTACAGGCACCTGGCTCAATTTTTTTTAACATGGAGTCTCACTCCATTGCCCCAGCTGGAGTGCAGTGGCACTACCTCAGCTCACTGCAGCCTCCACCTCCTGGGTTCAAGCGATTCTCCTGCCTCAGCCTCCTGAGTAGCTGGGATTACAGGCACATGCCACCGACCACGCCCGGCTAATTTTTGTATTTTTTTTAGTAGAGACAGGGTTTCACCATGTTGGTCAGGCTGGTCTCAAACTCTTGACCTTGTGATCCACCCACCTTGGCCTCCCAAAGTGCTGGGATTACAGGCATGAGCCACCGCACCCGGCCTTGAGCCACTGTGCCTAGCCTACCTGGCTCAATTTTAATAATGTATTTTATTTAACTCAATATATCCAAAATATTGTCATTTCAACATGTGGCACTAGCCACATTTCAAGTGCTCAATGGCTACATGGACTAGTGGCTACAGTAGTGATGGGACATTCTTCTAGAACATTCTTTTTATTTTTATTTTTGAGAAGGTCTAATTCTTTTACCCAGGCTGGAGTACAATGGCATGATCTTGGCTCACTGCAGCCTCTGCCTCTGCCTCTTGGGTTCAAGTGATTCTTGTACCTCAGCCTTCCAAGTAGCTGGGATTACAGGCTCATGCCCCCACGCCTGGCTAATTTTTGTATTTTTAGTAGAGATGGGGTTTCGCCATGTTGACCAGACTGGTCTTGAACTCCTGATGTCAAGTGATCCGCCCACCTCAGTCTCCCAAAGTGCTGAGATTACAGGCATGAGCCACTATGCCCGGCCTCTCTAGAATGTTCTTTATCCTCAAGCCTCAAGGAGGGAGTGACACAGTAGGGTTTTGTTGAAGAAATACCCTCCAGCTCCTGGAAAAGTGGGAAGGTACCTGAGGGAGGGAGGCGGGGAGGCCCGTGGAGGCAGTGCAGGAAGCACCGACCTAGGCATGAGACAGAGAAGAAAGCTCAGGTATGAAGCAGGACTGTTTTTTAATGACTGTCTCCCAAGGAAGTTGTGATTCAGCCTCCTGAGAAGATGTGACATCAGCAGGAATCCCAGCTCCTCATGAGAGCCCCAGAATTGTCTTGAGCCCTAAGATAAGGATATAAATTTAGGGAAGTCATCACAGATAATTTTGCCCTCAAACTCAGGGTCCTTGACTGGGCACGGTGGCGCACACCTCTAGTCCCAGCAATTCGGAAGATCAAGGCGGGAGGATCCCTTGAGCCCAGGAGGTCAAGACTGCAGTGAGCTGTGATTGCACCACTGCACTCTAGCCTGGGTGACAGAGCAAGACCCTGTCTATAAATAAAACAAAACAAAAGCCACCCAGGGTGCCACCATCCGCAGCACCATGTCAGGTTCAGATCCCATCTCTCCCTCCCAGTCTGCATTTCCAGAGGCCATCTTGACTCCTTGACTCAGACAGCATCCACCTTTCTGCTCTCTACCTGTCCCTCACAGATGGAGAGGGCTGAGCTCAGGGGCTGACTTTGAGCCACTGTCCCTGGGGCTCTGTCTTTGTCCTGAGCTACCCCTCAGCTCCAGCTGCAGATCTAGAGCTGCACCCTTAGTCAGCAGTGGGACCTGAGTCTCAAAACGGCAGAGGAGTCCTGGCTGTCTGCTGAGGCAGCACACGAGGAAATGGATTCCTCGTGCTGGCCGTGTGGCCTCTGGCCTGTCATTTGTCCTCGTTGGACCCATGCTTCTCACAGCACAGTCTGTGGGCTGCATTGGCTCTCAAAATATTGTTACTTGTCTATATGGAGACAGGTACAGTAAGTCCCTGCTGAGAATGTAAAAGTAAGCATAGAGAAACTTTTGGCAGGGTGCAGTGACTCAAGCCTGTAATCCCAGCACTTTGGTAGGCCAAGAGGAGAGGATCGCTTGAAGCCAGGAGTATGAGACCAGCCTGGGCAACATGGTGGAATCCTATCTCTACAAAAAATAGCCAGGCGTGGTGGTACAGGCTACTCAGGAGGCTTAGGTGGGAGGACCCCCTGGGTGGGGAAATGGGGAGACATTGGTCAAAGGGTAAAAGTTTCAGTTAGACAGAAGGAATACCTTTTTTGAGGTCTATTGCACAGCATGGCAACTGTCCTTAATAATAATGTATTGTATATTTCAAAATTGTTAACAGTATAAATTTCAAATGTTCTTACCACAAAAATTATTTGGTAAGCGAGATGATGGATTTGTTAAAATTAGCTTGACTTTATCATTCCACATTGTATACATATATCAAACATCACATCAGATCCCAAAAATGTATGCAATTAATAATAAAAAATTATAAACAGGAACAAAAGACCAGTGGCAACCTGGTCCTTCTTCAGAGAGGGCTTGGGAAGTTCTGCCTCGACCCCCTTTCCAATGGGGTGAAAAGGGAGGTGAGCCTTGCAGTTCTTCTTTCGGGCAGGAGGGGGCGGCAGATACACGGGTAATCCATCTTTCCCTTCGGGACCGGTTCCTTCTTTCTCCAATCTTCCTCCATTTGGCACCTTCCGGATGCTGGGGACACAGGGAGAAAGAGGCTTTCTCCTTCTTCTTGTTTTGCCTCAGTCCAGGGCAACGCCACCAGGGAGAGTGTCCAGGAGGGCCATCTACATGGAGATGACACAAAACATGACCCCTGCCAGGGACTCTCCTCCCAGGAGGTGTAGCTACTTGACTTGAGTGTTTAGCAGAGGCCTGAGTCAGGCTTTCTGGGTTCGAATCCTGGCTCCTTCTCTAGTTGCTGTGAGACGTAGGAAAGTCAGTCACTCCAAAGCCCAGCTTCCTCAAGTGTAAAGGGGGCGTGTTAATGGTAGCTGCCCTACAGGGTTATTGGGGGATTAAAGGATAATTCTGTTTTTTTTTTTTTTGTTTTTTTTTTTTTTGAGATGGAGTTTCACTCTTGCCCAGGCTGGAGTGCAATGATGTGTTCTTGGCTCACTGCAACCTCCGCCTCTCAGGTTCAAGTGATTCTCCCGCCTCAGCCTCCCAAGTAGCTGGGATTACAGGCGCGTGCCACTATGCCTGCTAATTTTTTTGTATTTTTAGAAGAGATGAGGTTTCACCATGTTGGTCAGGCTGGTCTCAAAGTCCTGACCTCAGGTGATCTGCCCGCCTCGGCCTCCCAAAGTGCTGGGATTACAGGTGTGAGCCACTGCACCCAGCAGGAGATAATTCTTAGAGAGCCCTTAGTACTGTGCCTGGCCTGTACAGACGCCTGCCCAAGCAATGTGTGCATTATTGTGACAGTCTCATCCTGCTTGCTTTCTCTCAGCTCCTGTGAGGTTGAGAAATGTCACTCTTCTCTGATAGGCGCTTTTCCTGAGGGCAGCCTGTTCCACCAGTCACTCTGATTGTTGGACCCTTTGACATAGTGAGATTTGGCTCAGTCCTAACCTCCTCCAGGAAGTCTGCCGAGATGAACCCAAGTCCTAAGAGCCTCCTCGCTGTAGCCTCATTTTTTCAATGATTAATTTGTCTAATTTTTTCCTTCTGCATGTCTCCCCAGCCCTGCACAGACTCTGCACATTTCATAGTGTACAAGGCATTGTCCTAGCCATCTTGCTGCTGGAAGACACTGTGAGGGTTGCAAGCCTGGCACCAGGAGCCAGGCTGTCTGGGTTGGAATCCTGTCTCCACATCTGGCCAGCTATGTGGCTTTGGGCAAGTTGCTTGACTCCTCTGGGCACCCAGCCCTCCGTTTCCCTATTCCATCTTGCATATTACTGTGATATGAGTGAAGTAGTGCAGGTGAAGGCCAGGTACCTGCACTGAGCAAGTGCCCAATAATCCCAGCACTTAGGGAGGCCGAGGTGGGTGGATCACTTGAGGTCAGGTGTTTGAGACCAGCCTGCTCAACATGGTGAAACCCCATCTGTACTAAAAATACAAAAATTAGCTGGGCGTGGTGGCGGGCGCCTGTAATCCCAGCTACTTGGGAGGCTGAAGCACGAGAATTGCTTGAACCGGGGAGGTGGAGATTGCAGTGAGTTGAGATCGCACCACTGCACTCCAGCCTGGATGGCAGAGTGAGACTCTGTCTCAAATAATAATAATAATAATAAATTTAAATAAATAAATAAATAGATAAAAATCAGGCCAGGTGTGGTGGCTCATACCTGTAATCCGAGCACTTTGGGAGGCCAAGGCATGTGGATTACTTGAGGTCAGGAGTTCAAGACCAGCCTACCCAATATAGTGAAACCCTGTCTCTACTAAAAATACAAAGAAAATTAGCCAGGCATGATGGCACGTGCCTGTAGTCCCAGCTACTTGGGAGGCTGAGGCAGGAGAATCACTTGAACTTGGGAGACAGAGGTTTCAGCGAGCCAAGATTGTGCCACTGCAATCCAGCCTGGGCAACAGAGCGAGACTCCATCTAAAAAAAAAAAAAAAACCAGCAGATGAGAACACTGAAGCTCAGGAAGGAGAAGAGCTTGATTATTAAGTACCTACCAAATGCAGGGTGCTAGATAGATACACTCTCTCATTTTTTCCTCCCAGAAGAAAGGTAGATACTTTTGTCTCCATTTTGCTCCTGAGAGACTCAGTTGCACAAGTCTGCAGGACCAGGGAGAACAGGAGTTGTTCCTGATATGAAGCATCTGACAGTATCTGATACAAAGTCTAGAGTTCCTCTTTGCCTGTTTCGTGATGGAAGGGTAAAAAGATGTGGGTTTTTTGGGGTCCCCTAGGCATAGACCTAGAAGGCCAGAAACAAACATTTATTTTCCTCTCTGTTTTGCCTGAAAACCCAGGAGGGCTTTCAAGAGGATAAAGGTGTTAGTGGGAAAGTGGGGGTCTCATTCGAGGACCCCCTAGGGTCTCTTGTAACAGGCAGTCCTGCAGCATTAAAGGCTCTTGCAGAAGAGTGTGGGAGTGAGCAGCAGGGGGCGCTGCGACCTCGGCGGAGAGAGGCAGCATCCCTGGGGAAACAGACGCCGGGCTTTGAGTGCTTAGGGGCAAAGCTCAGCCTGAGATAGGCAGGCAGCAGCACCCCAGCCCGCTCACCCACTCAGGAAACTTGAACCTGAGAGCTGAGCGCTAGAGAGGCCTCCCGAAATCAGGATCAGTATGGTCATTGCAAGCACTGGCTTTGGAGTTTGTGGATTTGTAATTGAAAATCCACTCAGCACTTTCTAGTTATGTGACCCGGGCAGGTACTTAACCTCTTGGAGCCTCAGTGGCCTCATTGAACAAAAATGAACACCTGTTTCATGGGGCTCTCAGGAGGATCAAGGCAATGATGCGTGTAAATTTCTTAGCATAGTGTCTGGCATCTATGAGCACTCAGTGAAGGACAGCCAGTGTTTCTATTAAGGGTCATGTGATTTGCAGGGTAGTCCCAAAGAGGCAAGGCCCCTGCCCTGCAGTGTCTAGAGCCCCTGTGCTGCTGTGGACACCTGCTTTGTCTTCAGTGGGGCTCACTTTCTGGGATACTGGACTGTCTGAGCCTCTTTCTGCCAAGCAAACTGCCCACGCCCTCACAGCCCTGCTTGTCTCCAGATGCCTAAGACTCCCATTTGGGCCAACAGGTTTGCTGGAGGTCAGTGGGGAGGAGGAGGGCAGTGTGGTCCCTGCTCTGCTATGAACTTGCTAAGGCCTGTGTTGCCTGGAATAAGTCCCTTGCCCTCTCTGGGCCTCGATTTCTTCGTTTCGATCTAGAGGAGCTGCAAGAGATAAGTGTTGGGATCCCTCTCAGCCCAGCCTCAGCATCCTATGAGTACGTCCCCATCCAGGAAACATACGTGTAGTTTAATGGAGCCCTTTGCTAGCTAAATGTGAAAGTGTGGTTTGAGGTAAAGAACAGATAGACTTCTAGCTAAGGCCCATGGACGAGAGAGCTTGTGGACAACTTTTCTCAGTAAAGAAGTGGCATGGGCCTTCCACACTGTCCAACATGCCTGCCCTTCCTGTGTCTCTCCTGAATGTCATTGTCCCCAGGATCAGGGTCCCTATCCTCTCTCCACACCACCCAGCACAGTCTGCTGTAAGAAAGAAAAGAATAATTTTCCCTAAGGCACGAATGACTGGTAGGGCTGGAGCTACCCATTCTGAGGAGATTTGAACTTGGGCAGGAATAGAGTGTTTTATCCAGATAATTAGACTCTATTTATGGAATCCCAGCAAGAGACTTTGAAACTGGAAGGATGTCGCCTCCATTCAAGTCACAGCAGCCTCATTCCCTGGCTTTGCTTGGGCAGGTGCAGCGGCCAGCACAACTGATTCAAAAGAAAGCCTGTGGCACACAGAACGAAGAAGAATGAAGACACTGGATGTCATCAAAATCACAAACTTTTGTGCTTCAAAGGACACTGTCAAGAAAGTGAAAGATTTTCCCACATAATAGAAGAGAATATTTGCAAGTTATGTATCTGACAATAAACTTGTATCCAGAATATATAAATAACTCTTACAACTCAACAACAAAAAGACAAATGCCCAATTTAAAAATGGGCAATGGACTTGAAAAGACATTTCTCCAAAGGAGATATACAAATAACCGACAAGCACATGAAAAGAGCTTGGTGTCATTAGTCATTAGGGAAATGCGAATTGAAACCACAATGAGATACCACTTCATACTCACTAGGATGGCAATTATTAGAAAGATGGATAACAATCGGTATTGACGAGGATGTGGGGAAATTGGAGCCCTCAGTGGGTGGGACTGCAGCCACTTTGGAAAAACAGTTTGGCAGTTACTCAAAGAGTAACACAGAGTTACCATATGACCCAGCAATTCACTCCTAGGTGTATACTTAAGAGAATCAAAAACAGATCTACACAAAACCTCCTATGTGAATATTCATAGCAGCATTACTCATAATAGCTAACAAGAGGAAATACTGTCCATCAAATGATGAATTGATAAATTAGTATATATCCATACAATGATTTGAATAAATGAGTTTGGCCACTAAAAAGAAATGATGCACTTATACAGGCTACGACGTAGATGAATCTTGGAAATATTATGCTAAGCGAAAAACTCAGAGACACAAAAGGCCACATACTGTATGATTCCATTAATGTGATGTCCAGAATAGACAAATCCATAGAGACGGAAGTGGATAAGTGGTTGCTGGGGCTTGAAGGAGAGGGGGATGGGGCATGACAACTAATAGGTATAGGGTTTCTTTTGAGGGCAATGAAGATGTTCTAGAATTAGATAGTGGTGATGGTTGTACAACTTTGTGAATGTACTAAAAACCACTGAATTGTACACTTTAAAGAGCAAATTTTTATGATATTAGAACGCTATTGCAATTTTTTTTTTAAAAGAAAGCTCATGGAAGCTGGATGTGGTGGCTCTCGCCTGTAATGGGAGGCTGAGGTGGGAGGATTGCTTGAGTTCAGGAATTCAAGACCAGCCTGGGCAACATAGCAAGGCCTCGTCTCTGCTAAAAATTAAAAAAAAATAGCTGGGTGTGATGGTGTGTGCCAGCTACTCAGGAGACTGAGGTGAGAGGAGTGCTTGAGCCTAGGGGGTTGAGGCTGCAGTGAGTCATGCCACTGCATATAATTGTGCTCGTAATTCTAGCAATTTGGGAGGACAAGGTGGGCAGATCACTTTGGGCCAGGAGTTTGGGACATTAACAAGCAGTTGCTCTGTAAACAGGAACCTGGACTCTCTTAGTGCCAGCAACAGCCAAGAGGCACCGCCCATTTCATTGTCACTCCAGCCTGGGTGACAGAGTGAGACCTCGTCTCAAACTGCACCCACGTCTCACAAAAAAAACAAACTAACAAAGCTCATGGAAAGAATGGGGAAGTTCTTGAAACCTTCAACAAATAATAAATGCCCCATCCCCACACCCAACCCACAGCTACCCTAGTGTATATGGTGACTGTTCTTTAGGGCACATTTTCCATGCAGATGGAAATGCCCTGGGCGGCCCTTTAAAAATGTATGTGTAGGGTATTTCTGGTGGGCACGATGTTAAGAGACAACTGCTGGCATAATTGAGTGACCTGTGAGAAACCAAGGGTATGAGACACTGCAATGCGTGGGCCATCTCACAATGAGGGACTGTCTTGCATTCCACATGACTTTTGAATGTCCCTTAGGACACTGATGTAGATTAGATGATTATCTAATCTAAAAACTCAACTTTGCTTTACATAATAAACATCAGACATATGTGCAAGGCTTTAACACACACCACATTTTCCCAGAATATCGCTGCCCTGTCAGTTGGGAAGACCGCACGGCATCTCCTGTTGAATGTCCGTAATCTATCCCCCAAAATAAGTTGTTCTGTGTGAAAATGCTTCTGGGAACATATTTCCTTTCATCTCTTTTTGTTTATTGTCTTTCCATTATTCTTAAAGGGAAAAAAGTTATATTGTTATTGGTCAACCCAGTCCTTTAACCAATTTCCTAACATCTAACTAAAATACAGTAAAATGCTTGTATTTGTAACAGACAGTCATACTAGGTTGTAAGATGCTTAAAGCTTTGCTTCTTGGTCACCACGTAATTGATATAGACATGAACAAGCAGGTACTCTGTAAACAGGAACCTGGACTCTCTTAGTGCCAGCAACAGCCAAGAGGCACTACCCACTTCATTGTCACTCTCATGTTATTTATTTATTTATTTATTTGAGGTGGAGTCTCGCTCTGTCAGCCAGGCTGGAATGCAGTGGCTCAATCTCAGCTCTCTGCAACCTCTGCCTCCCGGGTTCAAGTGATTCTCATGCCTTAGCCTCCTGAGTAGCTGGGATTACAGGTGTGTGCCAACACACCCAGCTAATTTTTGTATTTTTAGTAAAGACAGAATTTCGCCATGTTGGCCAGGCTGGTCCCAAACTCCTGGCCCAAAGCGATCTGCCCGCCTTGATCTCCCAAAGTGCTAGAATTACAAGCACAAGCCACCGCGCCTAGACACCACTTTCATGTTTTTCAAAACGTAACTTAATTCAGACAGTCTACTAATTGTATTTAGAATGTACCTTAATTATCTTCCTGTACATTATTTCTTTTAAAAAAGTTATATTGAATTTTGGAGACATATACACGTATTTTTCCCCAATGTAAATACCAACCAGAAAGCACTGGAGTGACGATACATATGTTCTGTTAAGGAGTGGTTGTGCAGGGAGAGTGTTAACCGGGGTGGAGTTCTGCAGGTAGACCTGAACTTTGTTTCTCTGAGCACAGGAGGGAGTATGATTCTCTAGTCCTGTTGCAGCTTGAAGGACTTTGGAGAATGTCTCATTCTTTTTCAGTTCACAGGGAAAAGACGAAGAGGCCTGGAGATTTCTCCAGGGTCATACAGTGCCCATGGTAGAGCTGAGCTGGGAACCCAGGCTCCTAGCATCCAGATGGGCAGCAGCTCTGGGCTTTACACCAGGATCTCAGGCTCGCAAATTGGAGCGGCCTGTGGAAATACAGGCCACCAGACAGGTTTGGTGGATCAGTCACTTTGCCTCGAGCAAAGCAACCTCCAAACATCAAGTAACTAATCTATTGTGTTGTCCCTGCTAGTGGAAGGTTAGTGCACTCTTGGTAAACACACCTACTGGCTATTTACAGAACTCAGTCTGGGGACCAGACTGGGCCTTTCAACACAGTCAAGTCAGGATGTGGGAGCCAAGCAGAGAGGCTGGGAGGTGGGGCCCAATGGTTTGCAAAGCCTGTCTGTGCACCTGCTGCTGGGGATGGGGAGGTCAGGGCAGTCCTGGCTTCCAAGAAAGCCAAGCCTACAGTCCCAAGGTGCTTCTTCCCAGATGGCACTGCAGATTCATCCTGATGAGGGTGTCCTAGCCTGGTTTCCCCCAAGCAGGGCCCAAATCAGAGGCTTTTGTGGGATGAGTTCTTTGAGTACATTCCCAGGAAGCTGGGAAGGGGGTAACTGGTCCAAGGAGGCATGCTGGGCTTGCTTCTGCTCAATGTGGTGGGGCCTTATAAGAAGCCTCCTGAAAATGAGTCCCAGAACTGCCTGCCTGGGAAAGGAGGGGTGCCATTTATTCATTCCCCCCTGTGATCCGGGTAGCCCATGAAGTGTTTATGCTGTGTTGCATTTGGGTGAGCACCAGGTGGGTTCGGGGCCACTCAGTCAGGAAAGCCTGGGGCAGATGAAAGAGGACAGGGAGGAGTCAGAGGTGAGACTGGGACAGTTTGCACCTTCATAAAACAAGCAAAGCCGCATTGGAGCTGGTAGCTTCAGGGCTGACTGGGACAAGAAAGAAGGCCAAGGAGGTCTGCAGTGGTGTCAAGAGGGCATTGGTACAAGCGGCTGGGGAGATGAAACTAGGAGCAGATTAGCAGTTGGTGGGAGTCCAAATTCCAGAACACGTGCAATGTGTCTCTTGCCCTGTGTGTGGTACAAAGGGAGAGGTGTAATATATCACAATCAAAAGACAGAAGATTTCAATCTCCCCAGAAAGTTCTCTGTGCCCTGTTTTAGCTGCCCTCCACCTGCTTTCAGTTCTGGTAGCAATAGTGTTATATGGTCCCTCTCCCCACTCTTTTTTCTCTCCCTCTCCCTCCGTCTCCTTCCATCATTCTCTCTGTTCCTTCTGTGTGCCCCTTTCTACTCTCCTAAGCTTTCTGGGAGCCTGGCTCACCTGCTAAACTACACACTGGATGCTCTTTGAGAGTAGGAGACGCACCATGTTCGCTTTTCCATCTTCTCCCATCCCCTGTGAACATGTATCTCAGATGACAGCCAGTGGCCCCAGCCCCTGAAAATCGGAAAGAGCGTGACTGAAGTCCTCATTTCGTGCCCAAGGGAACCCAAGGCCCTGTAAGATGCAAATTCCTGCGAACTGTCCCCATCCACTCTGGCTTCAGACTGCTGCCTCAGTGGGGTCTGATTTTCCTTTCACTGTGAGTTTCAGTTGTTTCCTTATCTCTTCCCCACAGTTGACCCAGTTGTAGGGCCTGGAACTTTCTCCGTAATATTCCCATTCTAAAGACACCCAGGTAGTAGAAAAGTGACAGAAGATTCTTGGGTCACCAGGAGGTGTCTCATTGTGCTCCGAACAGCGATAACATCAAAAACCTTTCACCTTTTACGTTTTACTTAGAAAAAGTTCTGCCAGCCTTCATGTCAACTGGTTATTCCTTCCCCACCCTTTTGAGAGATGAACTTCCCCCAACCCCTCTGGGTCCAGGCCATCGCGCTCTGGAGCAAACCAACCAGGTTCTTTCCATTCTGGACCAGCTCTGCGGGACCAAGGCCACCTGTGTTCTCAGTCAACGCAGGGGTCTGGTCTGTAACAGAGTTCATCGTCAGCAGGAGGTACTGGAGCTACGGCTCCCATGGGACCCCAGAACCTCCTCCATGGTTCCCTCAGGATTCTGGAATCTCCATCCTGTTAGGTTTGGCCAGAGGCCTCCCTACCTCAGGGGCCTTCTCTCTCCAGTGGGAACTGGCATAGCTTCATCCTGGGATTAGAGTCAGATCTCAAACAAACCGCCTTTCTCAGGGAGACAAGCACCCCAGAATCCACTAATCTCCTTCTCCAGCGGCATCATGTTGCTCTTTGCGATCTTAATCTCTCCTGGCAGGCCACGCTGGAAAAAGTGCCAGGGGAAACAGGATCTTTCTGGGCAAAACCAGGGCTACCTCCCAGTCCACTCCCTCACACCGCTGGGCGTGCCCTGCCCAGGAAAGAAGCGCTTCCTTACAATGGCGCCTAGCCACAGCCCCACAGTTACAAGCTCACAAGTTCTTGGAGCTCCCTCTAGCTCTCTTTCTTTTCAGCTCTGCCAGCCCAGTGCTGGGCTCTGGGTCCTTGGGGTTCAGTGAATGGTCTCCCGGTTCATGTCCCCTCTGCGTGGTGGAGGATGTGTGGAGAAGAGGGAAGGGAAAGAATTGGGCTTCCAGAGCAGAGGACCTGGGCTTGCCCGCTTTGCCCAAGCAGGGTAGGTTACCGTGTAACTGGCTATGTGACCTTAGACCTCAGTGTGTGCATCTGTAACCGGGTATAATATGCCACAATCAAAAGATAGAACAGTTCAGTCTTCTCTTTGATTGAAGTTCTCTCGTCTCCCTTTGTACCTGCCCTCCACCTGATTTTGGTTGGGATAGCTGGAGTATTGGATGATGGAACCATACAGATAGGTTATTTTATGTCTGGCTCTGGCTTGGCGTGATGTCTATGAGACTCATGTATGTTGTTGGGTAGATCAGTTGTTTGTGCCTTTGTCATGCTGAGGAGTAATCCATTGTACGGATAGACCAGAATTTGTTCATCCATTCACCTGTTGTTGGACACCTGAGTGATTTTTGGCTTTTTCCCAGTTTTTGGCTATTATGAATAAAGCTCCTAGAAACTGCCGTGCACAGATTTTTGTGTGAACATAAGTTTTCATTTCTCTAGGGTAAAACCAGGGAGAGCAATGACTGAGTCATAGGTTGAATATGTATTTCATTTTATATGAAATTGCTGAACTGTTTTCCGAAGTGGCTATACCACTTTGCATTTCCACTAGCAGTATATGAGCGTTCCAGTTGCTCCACATCCTCATCAGCACTTGGTACCGTCTGTCCTGATTTCTTCCTCCTCCTGTCTCTATCCGCAGCCATTCCCTGTGACCCCAGGCCCGCCAGGGCTTCTTATCCTCTGAAGCTCTCCTGCTGTCTCCCACGCCTGCTTCTCAGGCCTGGCTGAGGCCTTAGCATGGGTGGGGACTCTGAGGAGATGCAAAAACTTTCAGGTCACTTTTATTTGAGATCTGACCTGAGATATAAGTTTAAATGTAGCCTTTTAACTCTACAAAGCAAATAGCTTGGGACCTTTTCAGAATCTCTTGGCTCCCTGTCTCAGAGCCAAGAATCTTACTTTGCTCATTTTAATGGTTCCTTTCTAATTATTCAGGTCCATGCTCAAATGTCACCTTTTCAGAGAGGCCTTTCCTGACCTCTGGGAGCAGAGGCAGGCTTTGTGGAGCCTGATGCTTATGTAAGTTTTGAGAGTGGTCTTTAGGAAAAAGAATACACAATTGTGAATAAAAATTTGGTCACGAAGCATTAATCATGGGAACAAGAAGGGACCCAAATGAGCAAGGGGCCCTAAAGCTTAGCTTTATTACGTCGGGGTAAATTCACTTCTGCTGACCTCACTACACGAGTTCCCGCTCCCCCACCCCTCTCGTTTAGCCCTGTTCCTTGGTGTCTTCATTTTCACGGCATGTGCAGCTGCCGATGTCATATTCTATTTGCTCTCTGTCTGGAGAGCATACTCTATGAGGGTGAGGGATCATTGGTTCACTGCTACACCCCTGGCCCCCAGAATAGTACCTGGTGCATGGTGAGTACTAGATAATTATTGATTAAACACATGAATAAATGCCTTTTGAGTGCTACTGGTTTTCTATTTGTGGAAGTGAGATTGAGTTTTTAAAGTGAGTCAAGTTATAGAAAAATATTAAGCTCATGGTGCATGGTGGTGATGCACAGAAATGGCCGAGGTCACAGTGAAGGAAGTATGGGGGCTGTGGATGACAGCCTAGAAAGCCGGCATTTGGTGAGTGCATGCTATGGGCTGTATATTTTCTGTCCATGGTCTTCTTGAAGACTCTCGCAGCAACCTGTGAGGTGAACATCTCTATCCCCATTTTGCAGGAAACAGAGGCTCAGGGAAGTGAAGTCACTCAACCGAGTGTCACACCACCGGTAAGTTTGCACCCAGGTTCTCCCTTTCTCTTGCCCTGGCATGACCCTTGAAGCTCCTGAATCCATGGTCCCTAAGGGGATGGTAGAGGTCTAAGAGGGTCAAGTACTCAGAGCTGAACGCTGGGGAAGTTGGGGTTACAGGCATGGAGAAGAGTCATTGCATCACATTTTCTGATGGGCACCAGAGAGGGAAAAGGAAGGCTCTGTGCTCCTTCACCCACCTCCCCAACAACATCCCTGCTCAGGTCAACTTGAACTAGGCCAGCTTGGAATGAAATCATGTTCACTGTTAAACAAAGGCACAAGGGCCTGGCTTCTGAAGAAGGTGAGCTTTGAGCAGCTTCCAGGACTTGATTTGATTTAGAGAATAGGGAGAGTACCTGGGAGCCCAGAAATCCTTCCTGCATGAGATGCCAGAAATTCCAGCAGTTATAACACCCCTGAGAACCTGGGTGAGCAATTTAACTTGTTTGTGTTAATGTTTTCTCTTGTAGACATGGGCACAAAACCACCCACCTCTCAGGCTGACATGAGGATTAATTAAGGTCATGCACATAAAAGTACTAAATATGTGTGAATTCTCTCTCCTCCCCCACTTTTATTAAAAGTCCTTGAACTATAGGTTTTTGGCTAAAGTCAGCCTGGTAGCCCTTTGCTGCCTTTGCTCGGAACACTCACCTTTGCCTCAAGTTCTGCGTCAGGTGTCATTTTCATCCCAGCATCTTCATTTTAGTCACAACAGCCTTTTATTTAGCACCTACTGTGTGCCAGGCACTGGACACTCGTCCTCCCTTCTTCACCCCAGCTCTGCAAACTAAACTTTATGACTCCCATTTTGTTGCTGAAGAGAATGAGGCTCCACAGGTAGTAAGCAGTGCAGCTGGGGTGAGGAGCAAAGCTCTTGCTCTATTTTCTAAGCCACTTGCCTCCTCTCCTGTGTTCCTCTCCACTGCCTACTCCAAGCCCAGAGTGCTACATGACTTGACTTTTACATAATGGAATATTTATTTATTGAACTCTTACTCTGTGTGGGGCAGGGTCCTTCCCAGCACAGGACCGAGGGAGAGGACAGCCTCACTGTTGCCTTCAGGTTGCTCAGAGAGTAGCAGGGAGACAGATGAGTAGTAAGGAGTTCTGGAGGAATGGGGCAAGTTCAGATTAGCAGGAGGGATGCAGTGCTATGGGGCACCTGTTTCTGTCTGGGAGGCAGGGAGTCTAGAATGTGAGCCATCCAAATGGGATTTATCAATACCCTCTCAGTGCTTTATGTGCATTTGTGTGTGCATGCAAGTGTAAAGTGATGGTGATAAAGATTAATGAGCCGGGCGCGGTGGCTCAAGCCTGTAATCCCAGCACTTTGGGAGGCTGAGACGGGCGGATCACGAGGTCAGGAGTTCGAGACCATCCTGGCTAACACGGTGAAACCCCGTCTCTACTAAAAAATACAAAAAACTAGCCGGGCGAGGTGGCGGGCGCCTGTAGTCCTGGCTACTCGGGAGGCTGAGGCAGGAGAATGGTGTAAAAACCCGGGAGGCAGAGCTTGCAGTGAGCTGAGATCCGGCCACTGCACTCCAGCCTGGGTGACACAGCGAGACTCCGTCTCAAAAAAAAAAAAAAAAAAAAAAAAAAGATTAATGAGACATCGTTGCTACCTCAACTTATGGTTATGGTTGTGCAGTGCCCCCAGCCATCTCCCTCCATCCTGAATGTCAGTTTTCACATCTTTAAAATGGAAGTTTTGACACAAGCATAGGTCTACAGACTGGAACTTGTTGATGGCAATTTGGCATTTTTTAAAATCCATAGGCAAAAAATGTTTATAATGGAAGTGCTTACTTCTGACACATTAATTTGAGAAACAGACTTAAAAATATACATATGGTTTCAAGTTTTTACTATGGAATTTTAAATATATAGATAAAATAGAATAAGATAATGAAGCCCTATGTACCCAGAACCTGGCTTCATTAGTTATCCACATTATGCCATTCTTGAAGAAGTGGAATCTTGATTAATTAAATAAATAGATATTTTGCAAAACATTGAATGTAATTTGTGTAATGCCTATTTTTGTTTTTCTCTGATTAAAGAACTAGAAAAGATTTAAAACTATTTATGATGTTTGTTGTAGAAGCTAATATAGACACGCATCTGTTATCTGTCTACAGTAACTTTAAAGGTGCATGGTGGAGAATTCAGATTCTTTGGCTAGAGGGAATCTGGCTAGGGAAACACCCCACTAGTCCGTCTCTTGAAGACCTAACATTCTGTGGTTCTCTTATCTGTAGAGAGAAAAAGCCCATTTATAACTTTTCTAGTCTGGTTTTAAATGTAGTGGCAAAGATTCAGGAATGTGTTTGCTTGGAACTCGTAACCCTTGGAGATTCACTTAGAAAACAAGGACTCGTTGTCTCCTATTCTGACTCCCAGGACACATTTTAATGAAATGCCCTCAAACCCAAATTGGCTTCAGCCTAACTCACAGCAACCGCAGTACGCTGGGGAAAAAGCAGAATCCAGGGGGGGCAGAAAATGTGGCTTTGAGCCTCAGCTCTGTACCCATTAGCTGTGTGGTCTTGAGAAAGTTGCTTTCCCTTTCTGAGCCTCCATTGCCTCATCTGTAAATGGCTTTTCACCTGGGCCTTCTCTGTGGATTCTTCCAGCTCTGGGTGCCTGTGGTCTGTGGCCAAGTGCAAGAAAGGAGTGTTAAACACCATGCAAGACACGGTAGATATGTATACTTGTTCATTTATTCTTCAGGAGATGATATGCTAGAGGGCTTCAATGTACTTTAGAAAGGTCAACAGTTTTCTCCGAGTTTATTAGATGCTCTGCACTTAACAAGTGTGAGCCAGATGTCAACTGGGGGCACTTAAGGTCTACCAGAATGACTTGAGCCCCCATTCCAAAGCCCCCCTCACTCCTGCAAAGATTGCTATGAGTCCCTGAGGGACCCTAGGTTCTCGAGGTGCAAATCCAGTAACCCTCTTTCTCTCTTCACACGGCCCAGAAGTGAAATCAGTCCATTGCTGCTCCACCCCCAAGAGACCCACATACATGAAGATCTGGGAGCATGACAGACTTCCCTTTGGGAGCCAGCCACAATGAGCATCACCCCACACGTAATTTAGAATCATGCAGCAGCCTTCCTTGTTTTAAAACGTTGACTCAGCTCTTTGCCCTCTGCACCGCCTAACCTTTCCCTACCTTTCTGGTTTCCTTCTTTCCTCCTTTTGTTTTTGGATGCCCTCTTCTTCTCTCCCTTGAATGTCCAAATACATTTCATTCTATTTTGCAGAGCAGTTCAGCATTGCTCCAACCTGCAAGTGCACACACTCAAACCTGTCAAGGTGCTCACCAGGCAAAAAGCTTTCCACTTAATAGGATCAGCCTTCCAGAGAAAGGACTTGTCATACAGATTAAAAAAAAAAGAGTTACCCAAGAAAATAGCCCTAAAACCATTTGGGTAAGGTTCAGGGGTGATGGTACTACTTCTGGTTTATGTCCAAAAGATCTGGCCTTATGCTATGAGAACATCCTGCAGCATTCAACATGACTGTTTCCTCCCTGGCAGCTACCCGCACTTGCCCTCCTGGTTCTCCCCTTTCCTCTGCAATGGCACCTTCTCTGCCTCCTCATCTTTGGACCTCTGGGCTGCCTGTGTGGGAGTGAAGGAGAACTCAGGAGTTTGGCTTTGAGCATCCGTGCAATTGGCTTCTCCCGGGGGCCAGAGCTGGGCATGCTTCACTCTTCCTGATGCTCTCACACAATGTATCTTTAGGCTTAATTGGTGAGTCTTTAGAGCTGGTGCCAGAAACTGAACTTGATAAGGGATGCAGAGAATGGAAGTCAAGAAGCAGTCATAGAAAGTGATGCAGTTTGACAAGGCTGGGAAGGGGCAGTTGCACCTGGGAGAGAGAAGCAGCCTCCTACCCATGTCCAAAACTCTCCAATGTGTGCTAGTCTACATGAAGAGCTGGAAAGAATGGTCTGTGCTGTTGCACAGGGGTGGACTTTGGCTCTGAGTGGGAAGTGACTTGCCTTGGTTCCCACACCGAAGAAAACCTGGTCTTGTGCCTCGAGATGTGGCTGGAGGATTGCCGGAGAAAACAAAAGGAGAGTGGGGAGTGGGGTGTGGGTGTGTGTAAATTTCTTCACAGAGATTTGTGAGCTGAGCCTTGAAAGATGAATGTGGACACTTGCCAGACTGATCCACTTTGATAGGCGAATAAGTCTGGGTGGGACGGGGCTGCGGAGAGAAAAACTCACTCCAGGCCAAGAGAGCAAGTCACACAATCAAGGCCTGGAGGCTGAACAGCTGGCATGTCTGGTGAACCACAGACAGTCCTGTGAGGCTGGATTGGAAGGGTTGTTGGGTGAAAGATGAGGCTTTTTAAGCTCTGCTGAGACATTTGGGCTCTGTCTTGTAGGTCCCAGAGAGTCATGGGAGAGTTCTAAGTAGGCAAGTGACATTGTCAGACGCATGTCTTGGAAAGATGCCTTTGGCTGCTGGGTGACTTCCAGGGGCCGATGTGGAGCAGGGAGCCCAGTTATGCCTCTGTTGCATCATCTAAGCAAAAATTATGGCAGGGCCTTGGCATAGAGGGAATGCAAAGGAGCAAATAGACATCAGGGAGGTAGAATTTGTAAAGTGTAGTGGATAAATGTGAGAAGTAATATTATACATCTGGTTCATTTTAACTGCTGCATTATATTCTATTGGGTGAATGAATCACATTTTAGATTTTCATTCTCCTAGTGATAGTTATTTCCACTTCCTCACTATTACAAACAGGACTTGGATGAACACCTTTGTACTGTGCACATGTGAGAAACTGTCTTTAGGGTGGTTATTTATAATTGGTTTTTCTGAGCTGAGAGGTTTGCACATCTTTAAATCTACAGGATATTCTCAAATTCCTCCTTAAAGTGGTTGTACCAATACACCCTCCCATCAAGTAGAGGCACTCCCTTTCCCTGTTTCTTTTAAGTTTGTTATCAGACTTGCAAGATTTTGCCAATCCAATTGGTGTGAAATGGAATCTTTCTGTTGTTTCAATTTGTTTCCCTGACTATTGGTGACATTAAGCTTATATTAATATATGTCACTATTTTCTTCTGTAAATTGCCTGTTCATATGTTTTGCACAATTCTCTGTTGGATTGTTTGTCTTTTTCTTACTGATTTGTTGAAGTTCTTTATATATTCAAAATACTAATCCTTTGTTGGTAAAATACCTTTTTTCAATCGGTGACTTTTCTATTTCATTTATAAAAGATTTTGTTAGGCAGAAATTTTAAATTTTAATATATTCTAAAATTTCAAAAATTTCCTTTATAGTTTGTAGTTATTGTATTTTGATGAAATTTTTTATGCTGAAATATTCTTCTGTATTTCTAATATTTATTTCTTCTCTAAAAATTTAAAAGCTTTGATTTTTCACATTTTTATCTTTAATCTCCTTGAATTGTGTGTGTGTGTGCCATGTGATGAAACGGCCTAATTTTACCTTTTTCTTAAGTGGTTAGCCAGTTTTTCCAGTACTATTTATAGAATAATTCCTTTCTTCATTCATTATTTACAGAAAAATTCATTATACTGATTTGTAATTCCATGTCTGTTATATATTGCCTATGTTTATGGGTTTATTTCTGGGCTTTATGTTTCATTCCATAGTATATTTGTCTATTCTTAGAGCAATATCACGTTGTTTTAATTACAATAACTTTATAATAATTTATTTTATCTGGCAAGATAAGTCTCTCAATTTTGGTTCTTTTGTTTCAAAGTTGCCTTGGCTATTCTTAGCCCTCTTTACTTCCATATTAATTTTAAGATCATTTAATCAAGTCCTGTGAAAAACATTCTTTGGGATTTAAGTGGGAATGACATTAAATTTGCAGCCATAATTTGGCAGAAATTGCTGTTTTTAAGATATGGAGTCTTTCCATCTGTAGACATGGTATACCACTCTATTATTTAAGTCTTCTTCAATACCCTTAAATATAGTTTTATATTTTTCTTGCTATAAAGGTCTTGAGAGCTTTATTAGCTTTAATTCTAGAAAACATGATTTCTCATTTTAAAGAAAATATGTCTAATGTTTTACCACTGAGTACAATATTTTCTACATATTTTCAAAGATGTCCTTAATCAGGTTAAGGAAGGTTCCACTTCCCCAAATTCTCTATGAGGTTTTTCTCTCTCTCTCTTTTTTTTTTTTTGGCTTTTGTTTTTAACATGAAACTTTGAATTAAATATATATTTAAATTTTATCAAAATGTTTCTAAAGTATAGTTTTTTAATTTGTCAATTGATAAATTATGTTAATCATTTTTCTAAAGTTAAACTCTCCTTGCGTTTCTGAGGTGGTACTTGGATAGATAGATAGATAATAGGTAGAGAGACAGCTAGATATGTGATAGATAGGTAGATAGCTAGATATGTGATAGATAGGTAGATAGCTAGATAAATGATAGATAAATAGAATCATGAATAGATTACCATATTCAATCTGCAGGCCTCTGTCTCAGGGAGAGAGGAGTCGTAAGGGAAAGGGCACAGTTTTAAAAGACAGCTCTCTAAACTCAATGGATGTCTAGCGCTGGCTTTCTCTGCTTGGCATTTCATGGATTTCTTTGAGCCCTGCCCACCCCGTGGGGAACTTCCAGCTGCAATGCCTCTGGCATGGTGATGTCATGACTCCAGCTAGCCATCTGGCCTTCTCTGCCAGACCCTCTCTGTTTGCTCCCATTCCTCAGAGGGCAGACTCCTTATCCTCTTCCGTCTTGCCCTTTGATAAGCTCATATGTCGTTTTCCACTATCAGTATGACAGCACTTTCTCCCTCCTGTCCACTCTACTGTGAGACAGGTTCCATCACTGTGATTTGCCTTTAGATGTTTCAGGCATGCCATAGAGACTCCCCAATTCTGAGGACTCATCAAGTTCCCTAAGTGGGCCTCTTCAAGCCCCTCTCACTTGGTTTGAGCACCTGCCTACACTCCCATCTTCAAAGGTATCTTTCCTTCTTCCAGTTCTCTCCAATTTGTGTCCTTTCAGCAGTTGGGCCTGGGGATGGTCAATGCTGGCAGAACTGGTTTCCAAAGCCTTAGCCTGTCCTGTGGAGGCAAGGCAGTTTGGCATCTTGTTTAGGAATGGGAAACGTTTGGTAGCTTGTTCTTGGTCTCCAGAGTTTCAGCTAAAGCTGAGATGGAAGTAGTCCCATTTTAATATCCTGCTACATGTTTTTATAGACCATTACTTATTTTGTCTGTTTTCAAATTTATTGGCATACAGTTGTCCATAGTATTCTCTTGGGAGTTAAAAAATATCTACCGTATCTCCAGTTATTTTGTCTTTATCATTCTGAATAGATGTGCCTGTTTTTTTTTTTTTGAGACAGAGTCTTACTCTGTTGCCCAGGCTGGAGTGTAGTGGCACGATCTTGGCTCACCACAACCTCCGCCTCCCGGGTTCAAGTGATTCTCCTGCCTCAGCCTCCCAAGTAGCTGGGATTACAGGCATGTGCCACAATGCCTGGTTAATATTTGTATTTTTAGTAGAGATGGAGCTTCACTATGTTGGCCAGGATGGTCTTGAACTCCTCACCCCATGATCCGCCTGCCTTTGCCTCCCAAAGTGCTGGGATTACAGGCATGAGCCACCACACCCAGCCATATGGGCCTTTTCTATTTCTTTTTGATCAAACTTGCCAGGGCTTTGATTGTTAGTGTTTTCAGAGAACATTAAAAATTCTCTTTGGTTTCTTTGTATTCTAATTAATTAAATTTTCTTTCTTCTTTTTTTACTCTCTGTCGAATAAATCATACATACAAAAGAGTGCATGAAAAGTGTCTGTGTGCATTACAAATAATGATAAAATGAACAAGCATGTATCCATGGCTGAGTTTAAGAAGTTGAGAGCCAGAATGTTGGAAGCCTCAAATGCGTCTCCCTTTTCACCCCAGTGCAGCCACTGTCTTGTCTGTTGTGTTAGCCATACCTTTACTTTTTAGAAACATGTTTCACTTGTGTATGTATTGCTAAACAATAGTCCAGTTTAGCATTTTTTAAAAAGAATCCCAGATGACCAAAGTGCAATTAATCAAAATCCTTACTTCATGGCATAATCTGATAGTTGACCTATAAACTTCTTTCTCCTCCCTTCCCTTCTTTCTTCTATCCATTTTTGTTCCCTTTCATATTCCTTCTTTTAATGTGATAAATACCTGCGAATCTGGCATCTAACAAAAGTCAGTCCCTTCATAATAGCACATGTTAAACTATAAGATGACTTTCTCAATCTGTGTAACTGTCATCCTGAATTCTGTGATATATTTTCTCAAAAAGCCTTTTTTTTTTTTTTTGAGGCAGAGTTGTTCTGTCACCCAGGCTGGAGTGCAGTGGTGCAATCTCAGCTCACTGCAACCTCCGCTTCCCAAGTTCAGGTGATTCTCCTGTCTCAGCCTCCCGAGTAGCTGGGATTAGAGACACGCACCACCACACCCAGGTAATTTTTGTATTTTTAGTAGAGACGGGGTTTCACCATATTAGTCAGGCTGGTCTCAAACTCCTGACCTCAGGTCATCCACCTGCCTCGGCCTCCCAAAATGCTGGGAGTACAAGTGTGAGCCACTGGATCCAGCCACAAAAAGCATTGTTTTAATTTTAGTTTTTTAAACTTTATTAAGAAGATATGCTCTATGTCATCTTTGGAAATTTCTTTTTTCTTAATATTATCAAATATATATCCATATTCTCAAGTTTACTATAATTAACTTTTTATTGTAGTAAATATGCATAACATAAAATTTGCCATTTTGACCATTTTTAAGTGTACAATTATGTGGCATTAAGTACATTCACGTTCTTGTGCTACCATCACCAACACGCATTTCAGAACTTTTTTCATCTTCTCAAACAGAAACTCCAATCAATGTGTTTTGACTGTCGTACATGGTGAGAACACACCACAGTTTATTTATTCTCCTGCTGATGAACGATAATTGGTGTTTCCAGGGTTTCGCTATTGTGAACTGTGCTGCTGTGATTATTCTGGTAATGTCTACTGCTGAACATGTGTTCATTGTTGAGTTTTAGATATCTAAATGTTCAGCTTTAGGAGATAAAGTCACACAGTTTTACAAAGTGATTGTACCAACTGACACTCCCACCTGCGATGTGAAAGAGACGCCATGAATCCACATCCTCACCGACACTTGGCTGTGACTGCTTGAAATGCTGCCAAATGCAGGTAGGATGGCGTCTCTTAGTGGCCTTGACTTGCATTGCGCTGATTCCTGGGGAGGTTAAACATCTTTTCATATGTTTATTGGCTTTGTGTGTTTTTTTCTTCTGCAACTTACTTTTTAATGTCTTTGTCCATTTTTTTTTCTCTTGCATTGTTTGTGCTTTTCCTAACAAGTTGTGAGTTCTTTCTATGTTGCTCATTCTAATCTTTTGGCATTTGTATGTATCACAAATAGATTTCTCCAGTCTGTAACTTGTATTTTTTATTTTTCAAAGTGTATTTTGATAAAGAAAAGTTCTTAACTTTAACATAATTCTCAATATTTTTAAATAATATATTTTGATGTCTTGTTTAAGAAATATTTTTTCTCATCAATGGTGAAAATATAGTCCCCCTTCCCCTTCCCCCTCCCCTTCCCCTTCCCTCTCCCCTTCCCCTCCCCCTTCCCTTCCCTTTCCTTTCCTTCCTTCTTTTTTTTTTTTTTTTTTTTGAGACACAGTCTTGCTCTGTTGCCCAGGCAAACTCCTGGGCTTAAACAATTCTCCTGCCTCAGCCTCCCAAGCATCTGGGACTACAAGTGTGTACCACCATACCTGGCTATTTTTTATTTTTTTTATTTTTAGTAAAGATTGGGTCTCATTATGGTACGTAGGCTGATCTTGATCTCCTGGCCTCAAGTAACCCTCTGGCCTTGGCCTCCAAAAGTGCTAGGACTACAGGCGTGATTTCCAGTGTCAATGATGCTGTCTTCTGTTGCACCCTGGGATTCCACATGCAAAGTCTCCTAATTTCTTCCCCTTATTGGCAAGGGTCTACTATGGCATATTCCCTCCAGTGGGACATGGGAGAGCCAGCACTTGCTTCTCCCCTATCCCATTCCCCAGGGGAAAGGGGCCCTAGTCTCACCGGAGCAGGGGCTACAGAAGGGTCCTTAGCAGGCATCCTGGTGAGGAGACAAGACAGAATCAGTCCCCTGGGCTGCACCCCAGCACTGTGCAGCTCTGGGGCACCTTCCACACAGACTGTAGCACCAAATGGCACCACAGGAGTCGTGCGACACAGCAGCCCTCTTATTGACCTTTAGTTTGGGTGTCTCGTCCTATTTCAAGCCCTTACTCAGCTTGAAATAATATGCAATTGGAATATGCCTGTTTCTTAAAGTAGAATAAATGAGAGAGTGTGAATAACCAGAAACCATCCCATTTCTACTTCCTGCCTGTGCCTTGTGGCATTGCCTGGTGGGTTTCAAAAGAAGTAAAGCCATGAGCACCTTTGTTCAAACCAAACTCTAGCTGGAATAGAAATCAATCTTGGCCCCTGGAGTCCTCTCCAGAGAATGCTTACAGCTCCAAGCATAGTTGGAGGGCCACTGCAGCAACCCTGCTGGCCCCATGCAGTCTCCCTACCTCCTCACGGCCTCACTAGGAGGACCCCAAGCCCTCTTGTCCTTTCCCCTGCAGATGGTTAACCAAGAAATGGGCCTTGGCCAAGGCCTTTTCACCTATATGTAACAGGATTCTGCTCAAACTGGCTTCAGCAAAAAAGGCGATTTTATTGGAAAAACAGAGGGGTGGGTTACAGCACACAAGGACTTCACAAGGCCCACAGCCAAGTGAACCCAGGCAGCCTCTATCTGTGACTCTGTCTCTATGTCTCTCTTTCTGTCTGTCTGTCTCTGTCTCCCTCTGACTCAGACTTTCTCTCTCTCACATTTGGGCCATCTGACCCCATCAGCATGAAGCCCCAGGTACAGCTTGAATAAATGATGCTGGCTGCTGGAGGCAGATCCCATCTCAGAGATGTGCCTGTACGTTTTTTCTGCCTTCTGGAGTCCACATTCTAGACCAGAGACAACTGACATGTTTGTACTGCAAATCTGAGGCTCAGGCCATCAAGGAGGGCTGCTTACTCCTGTGGGTAATGCGCAATTCTCCGTGTGCTGCCTGCTAACCCCACTCCTGCTTTTCCTGTGTGAAAGAGGGGGGAGCACATGGGATTAAGATGACATAATTACAGGTCTAACCTTGAATCCATTCGGATTTCTTCAATTCAACAAGCCACTCCCAGACTTTGACATCTTATCGTCAGTAGTGAATTATTTGCTCCGTACTTCACGATTGATCACTACACACCACGCCTCGCCTGCGAATTCTCTTTCCCTGTGTCTGAAGGTTCAGTGCGACTGAAGGATGGGAGGTTGGGTCCCAGCTCTGGCCTATGCATATTGAAACATTGTATATTTTAAATCACACATGGAGGAGCCGTGTGTGTGTGTGTGTGTGTGTGTGCATGTGTGTGTGTGTGCGCATGTGGACGTGGGTGTGCATGTGTGTGCATGTGTGTGCGTGCATGTGGACGTGTGTGTGCGTGTGTGTGCATGTGTGTGTGCATGCGTGTGGAAGTGTGTGTGCGTGTGTGTGTGCGTGTGTGTGCATGTGTGTGTGTGTGCACGTGCATGTGGACGTGTGTGTGTGCGTGTGTGTGCATGTGTGTGTGTGCGTGTGGACGTGTGTGTGCGCGTGTGTGTGCATGTGTGTGTGCGCGTGTGGACGTGTGTGTGTGCGTGTGTGTGCGTGCGTGTGTGTGCGTGTGGACGTGTGTGTGCGCATGTGTGTGCATGTGTGTGTGTGCGTGTGGACGTGTGTGTGTTTGCACTGCCAGACTGCCTGGAAGAGTTTTGGTGGATCAGTCCCTTGACCTCTGACGACTTTTCTGGGTGCAGATGGAGGGCAGGTGCCGGGACATCGGAGCAGAGGGAACCAATTATAGTTTTTTTTTCCCTCCTTCTCCTTCAAGGAAACTCACTTTTAATTTCCTTTGTGATTATCCTGCTTATTGCCAAACATAAGCTGCTGGCCGGCTCCCCTTTGATTCCTTCTTTCAGTAAGTCCCCTGATATGGGCTTTCTGCCCTTCTCCACCTCCTTTCATTTTTTATGGTTTTATATTTAGTCCCAGACAATTGAAAAATATGCAATGCGTGCAACCATGCAGGTCTCATTGCTTGTTTGGGGTTGATTTTGGGCACTGGGTCAGCATCCTGCTGTTGAGGCAACTGGACCCCTTGGGATATGAGAGAGTGAGGCCTGAGAGTTAACAGGCGCAATGCTCACATCAAGGTCTGGGGACAGAGCAGACCCTGTGTTTAAAAGTTTGTATCAAAGTATCCTAAGAAGTCCTCTGATCCTTCCATCCCACCTTATGCATCCTGTTGCAGTGTCTGAGACCGATGTTCATTCATTCAACAAGTACTTCCTGAGCCCTGCAATGTGTCAAACCTGTAGCTGGTGCTGAGTAAATGCCATGGCCCCTGTTCTCAAGTAGCCTTCCTCCTTTTTAATTGCAAAGCCTAAAGAGAGGGTTATCTGCACCCTCATTATTACCTGATTAGTTTTCCAGATTTCTGGTTGCTGCTCAGTAGAGCAAAGCCTGGGACGGGGAGCGGGTGGAGTAGGCAGGGACATAGCAAGTTCTAAGGACCCGGTCAGGGATGAGAGGTCTGGAGTGCATGCATGAAGAAGGGCTGGGAAATCAGGAGGCAGCATGAGAGTGCAAGGCCCCCGGCAGGGTGTGGGGTCCCTGGAGTTAGAGAAAATTGAGGCAGAAAAGGCCTTGGAGATAATTGAGTTGATCTCTTTCATTTTCACCATGAAGACAGCTGGGCTGAGGGCCAGCCTTGCTGGTGAGAGGTGAGAAGCCCTTTCTTGCCCCTGCACTCTGGGTGTTACTTGCTAAAGTCCTTTCCTGTCTCATGTAGCTGGCATCTTCCTTTGTTCACAGACCTCAATTACGTTTAGCCCAGCAGCGGGGAGAGCAGTGAGCAGAAAGGTCAGTCACATGGCGCCCCATCTATGCTGACTTGATGGCCCTGCCGCTCCAACCGAAAGCTCCCTGGGCTCCTGGGCTCAGAATGGGCTGAGGCATGGAATTCCACCTGGGCTCCAGGTGCCTGGGTCACTGTGCTCTGATCGCTTAGCTGATTCAACCTCTAGGACAAAGGCGGCTCCTGTTGCCGTGGGGAGCAGCTTGTTCTTGGGGGGGCTTGACCCAGAACCCTTCAGAGTGGAGCCTGGTCTGGAGTGAGAGCTCAGTGCCCCACTGAGCTCACTGGAGCACAATGGGCTATTTTTAGGGCCTGCCTCTCCTGATGCAGTCAAACACACTGGCTGACCGTTTGCATCTGACGCTGTCGGCTGGGGGCCTAAGCAGCTTGTCGAGCCCAAAACCCACTGCCCTAGTTCTGCCTGTCATCTTCCTTTTGTTCTGCCTGCTTTGTCATCGGTGCTGGCACTGTTTCTCCGGGAGCTGGAGAGATGAGGTCTCAGCAAATATCATCTAGGTAGCAGCTTCCTATAGCAGTGCATTCATTTCCTGGGGCTGTTGTAACTAAGTAGCACTAGCTGGGATGGGTTAAAACAACAGAAATGTATTCTCTCACAGTTCTGAAGGCTGGAAGCCAGAGATGGAGGTGTGGGCAGGGCCATGCTGCCTTGGAAGGATCTAGGGAAGAATTGGTTGCATTCCTTCTCTTAGCTTCTGGGGTTTGCTGGTCGTCTTCGCTGCTCCTTGGCTTGCAGCCACAGCACTTCCATCTCGGCCTCTGCCCTCACGTGGCCATCTTCTGCTAGGGGTCTGTGTCTTTTGAGTCTCCTCTTATAAGGACACCAGTCATATTGGATTAAGGACCCACCCTGCTCCAGCATGACCTTATCTTAACTTAATTCATGACATGTACAAAGGCCCTACTTCCAAATAAGGTCACATTCTGGGGTACTGGGGATTAGGTGTTCAACATATCTTTCTGGGGGACACAATTTGACCCATACCAAGCAGATTCCCACTGAGTGGATGGTGAGGGCGTGGGTGGATGTTCCACCCCAGGGTGTATGAACCCACCTGTTCCCACATTCCCATGGCCAAAAACCACCAACAGACAGGGGCATCCAGGGTTTGTGGGGCCTCAGGCACATGCAGCTTGGGGACTTTCTTTAAGAAAAAGAATATAGGCTGGGTGCGGTGGCTTATACCTGTAACCCCAGCACTTTGGGAGGCCGAGGCAGGTGGATCACCTGAGGTCGGGAGTTCGAGACCAGCCTGACCAACATGGAGAAACCCTATCTCTACTAAAAATACAAAATTAGCTGGGCATGGTGGTACATGCCTGTAATCCCAGCTACTCGGGAGGCTGAGGCAGGAGAATCACTTGAACTCGGGAGGCGGAGGTTGTGGTGAGCTGAGATCACACCATTGCACTCTAGCCTGGGCAACAAGAGTGAAAGTCCGTCTCAAAAAAAAAAAAAAAATTACAGCTACTGGAAATCTGGATCAGCACAGTGGCCGAACCTAATGTCCCTTCCAAAGGTGGAAACGTGTGGGTAAAAATAAATGACAAATGAAGAAATGGAGGAATAATAGCTGAGGGTAAATAAGTGAATAAATGCAAATGGGGGTGGTGGCTCACGCTTGTAATCCCAGCACTTTGGGAGGCTGAGGCAGGTGGATCTCTTGAGGCCAGGAGTTCTAGACCAGCCTGGCCAACATGATGAAACCCTGTCTCTACTAAAAATACAAAAATTAGCTGGGCATGGTGGTGCGCACCTGTAACCCCAGCTACTTGGGTGGCTGAGGCAGGAGAATCACTTGAACTCTGGGAGGTGGAGGTTGCAGTAAGCTGAGATCATGCCACTGCACTGAAGCCTGGGCAACATGAGTGAGGCTCTGTCTAAAAATAAATAAATAAATAAATAAATAAATAAATAAATAAATAAATAGTCTCAGAGCAAGAGATGCCACTGTCTCAATGATCTCAGATGCCTGAAAGGGTGAAGCTATCTATAGGTTTGCTGAGATCACTCCTGCTTTTGGAACTCAGATGGGATTGAACGGAAGCCTGTATACCTGAGTGCCTTCAGCCTAGGAGACATTCATACAACATGACGGACTAGGCCTAATTACTAACGATCATGTATATTCTTTTGATGTAAAGGGTCCACGTTAAAAAACCAGGAGGTGACCTGTGGTGTTATGATGTATACGTATATGGGTTTTTGTCCACGGTTCCTGGCTTGCCACTCCCAAAGCACTCGTTACAGGCTTAACATTGGGTGCATTAGGCCTCAGGAGCAGGACTCAGGAAGCAGAATCCCTTCGACTTTCTCCTGCCCTCCCTTCAGCAACCCCAAGGCAGGACTCTAATCTTCCCCTGTCTCTCCTATTACAGGTTATAAGACTCTCCCTTCAGAGGGTCCTGCCCTATGCCCTGTGGGAAGGAATGTAGATGTCATGAAGCTTCCATAAAAAAACCAAGAGACCTGGGTTTGGAGACAGCTGGTTTCCGGACAGCTGAACAGGTGGAGGTTCCTGAAGGCGGTGCCCCAGGGAGGGCATGGCAGCTCTGTGTCCCCATAGCTTGCCCTATGCATCTCTTTTTTATCTTTTGAGACAGAGTCTGACTCTGTTGCCCAGGCTGGAGTGCAATGGCGCCATCTTGGCTCACTGCAACCTCCGCCTCCCAGGTTCAAGCGATTCTCCTGCCTCAGCCTCCTGAGTAGCTGGGATTACAGGCGAGCGCCACCACGCCCAGCTAATTTCTATATTTTTAGTAGAGATGGGGTTTTACCATGTTGACCAGGCTGGTCTTGAACTCCTGACCTCATAGTCTGCCCACCTTGGCCTCCCAAAGTGCTGGAATTACAGGTGTGAGCCACCGCGTCCAGGCTATGTGCCTCTTCATCCTGTTTCCTTTGTAATATCCTTTGTAATAAACTGGCAAATGTAAAAAAAAAAAAAAAGGAAAAGAACAAAAGAAAAAATATATAGTTATGAACACAGACTTAGGCATGAAGTGAACGTGCTGGAGCTGCTGCTGCCCCGCTGTGGGTCCCTCTACCAGGAAAGGTGACTGGGGTTGTGGGGGGATTTGGAGGGGACCCTTAGGGGCAGTGGCTATTGACTACCTGGTGTGGGAGTGTTTTAAGATTGGAATGCTGGAAGTGGCTGTACTGACACATGCATAGTGGCCACACCTCCATGCTGGGTGCTATGACGAAAGCGCCCTGCACTCAACCAAGGCACTGCCTGTAAGGGCAGCTCCGCCGTGCTTCCCATGCTGGCTGGTCCTCAGCTGAAGGTAGGCCGGCGGGGCTGTGTGGGCCAGGTGTGGGGACTTTGGCCACCATGGCAGCTGATGGAGATGGAGGCCACCTGGGATGGGCCTATGGGTTTTTTAATACTAGGAGGAGGTAGGTCTGCAGCAGAATCTCTGAGGAAAAAAAAATTTTTTCCAGGAAATTAACAGAACAGAACAGTATTGCAAACATGATGGAGGCAGGAAGCCCTTTGTAAGTCAGAAAGAACCAGGACTTGGACGTATTAGAAGGGAATCCAGGGGGGCTGCTGTTTCCCAGCCTGCCTAGCAGCTAGTAGGGGGCACGTGAGAGGAGAGAGGTGAAGAGAATGGAAGTCCAGCCTAGACTCATTCAATGTTAGAGTTGGAAGAGTCCCACCTCCACGTGGACAAACTGAGGCCCAGAAAGGCAAAGTGGCTTGCTTCACATCATGTAGCTTCCTATTTTATAGGCACATTTGGGTTTTATATGTGAGTTCTTCTTTATAAAGTGGTTATGTGGAAGGATTTTTTTTTCGTTTTTCTTTTCTTTTTTTTTTTTTTCGAGACAGTATCTCACTCTGTTACTCAGGCTGGAGTGCAGTGGTGTGATCACAGCTCACTGCAGCCTCGACCTCCAGGGCTCAAGCAATTCTCCTACATCAGCCCCTGGAAGGGATTAAAGTAATTAAAAATGGGTACCCCTTGGGGTGATGTAGAAAGGGTGTTGGGCTTGCAATTCTCTCACATTCCACTGGCAAGAACGTGGTCACGTGGTCACACTCAAGTACAAAGGAGTCTGGGAAATGTGGTCCACAGCTAGGTAGTTGTGTGCCAACTACAATATTATTACTCTAGAGGAAGGGAAAAGGATTTTGGTGGACAGCTGACATTCTCTGCCACAAGCTAGAAAATGTGCACACACACACAAAATCTTTAGGGTTGTGGTTGCCTTTAAGCTCTTCTAGGTTTGATTCAATTCAATATCAGATTAATAGTGACATACTCCAGGAAACTCAAAAAATGCAATAAGGGCAAGAAAGAGGGAAGAATGACTCTTGTGTTTATCAGGCACCTACTACGCTCAGCTCCGTGCCATTGATTGAGCAAATATCTAGGAAAAGGCTTCACCCTTCAAGTTCAGTTAGTCCAAAACCCACTTGGCAAATAAACAGCCCCTAAATCGTGTGTTTAAGACCAGGAATGCTACAGAAATTCTAGAGAGAAAGGCATCAAGATGGACTGGGGTGGTCAGGGAAGGAAGGTGCTCTTCAGTTGGATCCTGGGACTTAACGAGATGGCACAGATCAGAGGCAAGTTGTTCCAGTGTGGAGTGGGGGTGGAGGAGAGGAATAACATCTATCAGGCACTTGCTGTATGCCACTAACAAGAGGTTTCAATTAATCTTCACAGCAACCCCAGTATCTCCCTTTTATAGATGAAGGATTGAAGTCATGGTGGGCTAAGCTCTTGTCCCCACAGCTTGATTGAGGAGCTGAGATTCGAACCCCAGTCTAACCCCAGGATCCTAGTCCTCACCCCTCCCTTTCCCCACTTCCCCAAATCATTTAGATCCAAATCTCCTGACTGTTTCTTAAATTAACGTTCTGTTGGCGTCTTGGGCTCATTGTAGATGCTTCCTAGAGGACACAGCCGGGTGACAGGACAAAGCTATGTGTGCTTGTGTGGGTGTCTGTGAAAGAGGAAGACAACTTTAAAATTAGTATTTCATTACAAATGTCTCAGCATTGGTTAACTAATTTTTCCCAGGACCGTTATTGATCAAGCAAATAAATTCAACAGCCATTTGGGGGAAAAAAACAGAGGAAGACAATTTCTAGCTATTTAGCTTTGGATAAGCTATTTATCTTTCCTGGGCTTTAATTTCAGCCTCTGAACGATCTGTTTCATTGTCCCTGCACAGAGTGTTTGGTGAGGTTTGGATGAGGTCACAGATGACTGCATGCCTTGTTCATCACAGGGTACTGTGCACACTGCCAAAGTGCTGGTGGGCCCCAAAGGCCAGTGAGCCGTTGAATATCATTGGAAGGAAAATGGAAAGAACATAGAAAACATCACCCCCCACTGTGTAAAACTGGGTGTCCCTCAGGAATGCCTGGTGCAGTTGGTGTCATTATCTCCTGAGAAGCACAGGGCCCAGATGGCAGGTCATGGAGGGCAGCTGGATGCATGCTTGGAACCTGGTGCTGCAGAGTGAGGGCCTCCCCAGTGCCCAGGGCATGAACTCCTGTGATGTGGCAAGCTCCTTGAAGCATGCTCCTGGCCCTCCACTAGCTCCTGAAGTGCTTTGCCTGACCTTCCAGCCTTGAAGCTTGTGTGGTGGTAAATGTTACAACTAAATGGAAGATCTGCTTTCTATGGCAAGAGATAAGCTGTTGGATTTGTACTGTGCTTAATGGTTCTATATTATTCAGTCTCTTTGGTGATAAAGGACACAGGGCCTTGAAACATTCTCCAGAAAATGGGAGCTTATGGTGAGAACTGGCAAAGCCAAAAGCCCAGAGAATGAAGCTGATTTTATTATTATTAGTATTGTTATTATTTTTTTTGAAGACGGAGTTTCACTCTTGTTGCCCAGGCTGGAGTGCAGTGCCACGATCTCGGCTCACTGCAACCTCTGCCTCTCAGATTCAAGCCTCAGCCTCCCAAGTAACTGGGATTACAGGCATCTGCCACCATACCTGGCTAATTTTTGTATTTTTAGTAGAGACGGGGTTTCACCAGGTTGGCCAAGCTGGTCTTGAATTCCTGACCTCAGGTGATCCGCCCGCCTTGGCCTCCCAAAGTGCTGGGATTGCAGGCATGAGCCACTGAGCCCGGCCAGAAGCTGCATTTATACCCATAATCTCTTTGTTCCTTGAAATACCCCTGCAAGTGGGCGTTATCATTCCCATTTCACAGTGAAAGAAACTAAGGCATGGCGACGTGAAGCAATTTTCTCAAGGCCAGTTACATGGTCTAGCACATAGTGGCACCAAATATGTGCTTTTTGAATAATATTATATCTGATTTTTTTTTGTTTGATAGTGATTTTACCACGAGGATTTAACCGTGAGAATTTTACCATGAATCACAGAGGAATCCTATCCCAGCCACCATAGTTCAACTGAATGGGCAGAGTGTGGAGGCTGTTGGTCCTAGCCTGAACTTGAGATGGTCAATGTTAGTCGCAGATCTTGCTTTTCCCTACACAACCTCTGGTTGCTAAGCCCCATGTGACCTAGAAGCCGTCCTGGAGTGCCAGACGGATGTCCCTGATTGCCGCGGTGATCTTGGTCTCTGGCTGAGACATGTCAGTTTCAGCCTCCATCAGAAGCCTGAGCACCGTTGCAGTCCTCCTATTTATACTTAAAACTTGGAGACCCAGCCAGGGTACATCTCCTTTCCACCACCTTTGAAAGAACTCTGTCCTCAGACTCCTGGTTTTTCACCCTTGCCTGACCCGCTCTTGCTCCGAGGCATCTTGTTAGATTTAATTGGTCAGCAGGCAATATTGATCGCCATGGAGACCTCTGAAATGAAGTTAGGAATCTGTACTCATTTATGTTGGCTGATAAAAGGCCAACATAAATTGCGTGTTTCTCTTTTGTTTCTTGATGTAATAAAATATATATTAAAAAGAGAAAGCATCCTGGCCAGTGAGATGAAAGCTTTGTCAGAGTGCCCAGGGCAGATATGTTACAGGCTAGCCCCAGCCCCAGCTCCAGCCCCCAGCCTTGTTCTCTCTCTTTCTTTCTTTCTTTCTTTTTTTTTTTTTTTTTGAGATGGGGGCTCGCTCTGTCACCCAGGCTGGAGTGAAGTGCTTAGTTCACTGCAACCTCTGCCTCCTGGGCCCAAGCTGTCCTCCTACCTCAGCCCCCTGATTAGGTGCACATCACCACGCCAGGGTAATATTTGTATTTTTAGTAGAGACAGAGTTTCTCTATGTTCGCCAGCCTAGTCTTGAACTCGACCTCAGGTGATCTACCTGTCTTGGCTTGCCAAAGTGCTGAGATTACAGGTGTGAGCCACCGTGCCTGGCTTCTCCTCATCTTTTCTGGTCTTTAGCACAAGTGTTCAAGTCTACCAATCATTCAGCAAGGGTTTGTTAAATGCTTAGTGGCTAAAGCCTGGGAAACTAAGCCTCCTGAAATGGGTCCTGGCCTCAAGGAGCTGACATCTGGGCCCTTGAGGAAACAAGGTGCAGAACAATTGACAAATTGACAACCAGGTTAAGTGCTAAGTGGGGTAGAGGGGTTTTGGTGGTGAGGGAGCAGCCTGGCTGTGACAGATGAAAAAAGGCTTAGGCCAGGGTCTTGAGTACATGAGAGGGGGCTCATGGAATGAGCTTGCATTTTGATCTATTCAATTTTAGTTTTGAATTCCAACTCTATTTCTTGTTAGCTGTGAGACCATGAATAAATCACTCAACCTGAACCTCTCTGAGCGTTTTGTTTTGTTTTTAATTTGAGACAGGGTCATTCTTTGTCTTCCCAACCTGGAGTACGGTGGTGCAATCTTGGCTCACTGCAACCTCCACCTTCTGGGTTCAAGCAATTCTCATGCCTCAGCCTCCCAAGTAGCTGGGATTACAGGCATGCACCACCATGGCTGGCTGATTTTTGTATTTTTAGTAGAGATGGGGTTTCACCATGTTGGACAGGCCCCTGACCTCAAGTGATCCACCCGCCTCGCCCTCCCTCTCAAAGGGCTGGGATTACAGGCATGAGCCACCACGCCTAGCTTCTAAGTGTTAGTTTTCTCATCTATTTCTATTTCATCTATAATCATGTCTACCTCTTGGGGTTGTAATGTGAATTTAAATGAAATCATGAATGTGACATCATTTGGTACACACAAGCTTACTAAACTTAATAAACAGTTTCTTTCCCATCCTTCCCTGTGTCAGTTATGATCAGGCTTTGCTGTGAGTAACAACCCCCAAAATATCAGTGGCTTAAGCAAGATAGACAGAAATGTATTTCTGTCTCACGTGAAGGCAGGTATGTGGTGCAGGACTGGTGCTCTGTGGTGTTAGGAACTCCAGCTCCCTCTAGTTTTTTGTGCTGTGTTCATGGTCTCCGTTCCCAAGATTGTGTTATAACCCAAGGAGGCAGCCCCAGCATCTCTGCATTGCAACTGGTAGAAAGGAGAAAGTTACACTTTTTCCTGTTAAGGATACATTCTGGAAGTTGCGCATGCTACTTCTATCATAGGGTCTCATCTAGCCCATTACTTCTTCACAGCAACCCCATTTTCTTCCTTTTAAAGTGAAGGATTGAAGTTAGGACAGGCTAAGCTCTTGTCCCCACAGCTTGATTGAGGAGCTGAGATTTGAACCCTAGTCTAATCCCAGGATCCTAGTCCTCACACCTACCTCTCCCCGCCTCCCCTCAAGCCATTTAGATCCAAATCTTCTGACTTTCTTAAATCAGCTTTCATTAGCATCCAAAATATCTTGGGCTCATTGCAGATGTTTCTTAGAGGACACAGTAGGGTGATGGAACAAGGCTATGTGTGCACACGTGGATATCTATGAAAGAGGAAGACAAGCAAGGGAGGCTGGAAAATACAACCTCTAATCCAGATGGCCCAGCTAAAACGTGGGGTGTGGTTACTTTAGAAACAGGGGGAATTGGATATTTCCTTACCACCTTCTCTTTCCTTGACAAAGGCATTTTGGAGGCAGTAGAACATGAACTGGGGATTGAAGGATAATAGGATTCAGTTACCACTACTACCGTTACTAATGGTGGCTGAATTATTTATATGGATCTGCATTAAAAATTACCCCAAAATGTGGTGGTTTAAGACAGCAATGAACACTTATTATCTCATACAGTTTCTGTGGGTTGGGAATTCAGAGCTCAGGCATGGCTGAACTGTGTGATCTGGCTCAGGGTGTCTCATGAGGTCGTAGTGAGGATGTCAGCCAGGGCTGCTGTCTCACAAGGTTCAGCTCAAACTGAGGCATCCTCTTTCAAGACGGATTGTTCACACAACTCGCAAGTTGGCACCAGTCATTGGCAGAAGGCCTCAGTTCCTTCCCACATAGGTCTCTCCACAGGCTCCTGTGGCAATGTCCCTTATGACCTGGTGTCAAAGGTCACACACCATCACTTCCTACACACTCCATTTGTTAGAAGTGAGGCACTAAGTCTGTCCCACATTTGAGGAAAGAGGAATTAGGCTCTATCTTTTGAAAGGAGCAGTGTCAAAAAAACCACCACAGTGGCTAACAGTTTTTGAACATTTACAATAATGGCTGATATTATGCTAAACGTTTTATATGCATTGTCTTAATGATGTCTCACAACAACCCGTGAAGTGGGTACTGTTCTTATTTCCTTTATTGCAACTGAAGAAACCAAAGCCCTAAGGCATAAAGCACCTTGCCCAAACCCACTCTTTTGTTAAACAGCCGAGCTGAGATTTGAACACAGGGAGGCTGACTCAGGAACTTAACCACTAGGCCATTGTTGAGCAGGTGGGGAGACTTTGGGGAGGGTCAGAGATGAGACAGAATGACAGGGCAGATGGAGGCACAGTGAGAAAGAGCTGACGCTCTGTGCCTCCTAGACAGTGTATGGACTGGGCTGGACTTAATGTGCAGTGGTCTGTCTTCAAAAGTGAGCATGATAAAGAATAAGTAAGAAAAAAAGGTTATTTTCCCAGGCTGAGGTCAGGTTACTGCTTTTCCCTCCTGCTTTTGGCTTTGATTTTGGGCTCTAGAATGTCAGGAAAGCATTTTCCAGAGAGCTATCCTCTACTCTTGTTTTCCCTCCTAGGAACATGGAAATCAACCTAAAAATCAAGTCTTTTTGGGGGGAAGGGATCTTGTTTCAACTTATCCCCATTTTATGGATAGGGAAAGGAGACCAAGAAAGTGAAAGTGGTAACTGCAGTAACTTAGAGGCAGAGCTAAGACTAGAGCCCAAATCCCCTACCCCTCAGCCCTGGAGAATGATGAGCTAGTGAGAAGGAGAGAAGAAGAGCAAACAGTGGGAGAGAGACCTGGACTCAACAGTCATCAATAAGTGAAGTCACAGGAATCAAAACAACATAACGTTGGTGTATGGATCAACAAACCAATCCATCAAACAGACCAGAAAGTCCAGAAACAGACTCATACTATCTAGTTAATTGATTTGTAAAAGTACCAAGATAACCAGTGATAGCCTTTTCAGCAAAAGATGCTGGGACAATTGGATATCCATAGGGGAAAAAAATAAACCTTGACCCCCTACCTCACACCACACACAAAAATGAAGATGGATCATTTGAAGATGGATCAAAAATGAAGATGGAATGTAAAAGCTAAAATGATAATGCTTCTAGAAGGGAACATGGGCAAAAATATTTTCACAACTTTGGGATGGGTAAAGACTACTTAGACAGGACAAAAATGCACTAACTATAAAATAAAAAAAATATGGACACGTTGGACTCCATCAAAATCAAAGATTCTGCTCTCCAAATGACATTCCTGAGAAAATGAAGAGGCAAGCTACAGGTGGGGAAGGAATATTTATTTACATATATCTGACAAATAATCCATATTTAGAGTCTATAAAGAACAACAAGAACTCAATAATAAGGCCAACAATCTTATTAAAAAATGTGCAAAGGTCCTAACAGATACTTCACAAAGGAAGATACATAAAGCATATGAAAAAGTGTGCAACATCATTGATAATCAGAGAAATACAAATTAACACCCACTGGAATAGTTAAAATTAATGTGCCCAACAACATCAAGTGTTGCAGAGGATGTGAGCAACTTTGTTGGCATGAGAGTAAAATGGTACGACCATTTTTGGAAACACTTGAGCATTTTCTTAGAAATATACACCAACCTCATTATGATGGTTAATACTTGTGGCAATTTGGCTGGGATCAGGGATGCCCAGAAGCTGATGAAACTATTTCTGGGTGCATCTGTGAGGGTGTTTCTGGAAGATATTAGCATTTGAGTCAGTGTACTGGGTAAAGAAGATCACCCTCTTCATTGTGGGTGGGCACCGTGTAGTTGGCTGAGGGCCTGGATGAAACAAAAAGATTGGAGAAGGGTGAATTCTCTCTTTCTCCTTGAGTAGGGGCATCTATTTTCTCCTGTCCTCAAGTATTGAAGCTCCTAGTTCTAAGCCTTTGAAATCTGGGACTTATACCAGTGGGCACCCCTCCCTGCCCACTCCCCCTTCCCAGGAATTCAGCCTTGGACTGGGAGTTACACCATTTGCTTTCCTGGTTCTCCAGCTTGCAGAGGCATATCATGGCACATCTCAGCCTCCATAACTGCATGAGCCAGCTCCTCTTGTACATCCATATATAATCCTGGAGAACCCTTACAAATACACACATGACTCAGCAATTTTACAGCTAGGTATTATTTACCCAAGACAAAAGAAACATATGCTTACAAAAAGACTTGTACAGACATATTCATGATAGCTAAAACTGAGAACAATTACCATTAACCAGAGGATGCATTAGCAAATTGTGATACATCCTTGCAATGGAATATTACTCAGAAACAAAAAGGAATAAACCGATGTATACTGATATATATAACATGTATGAATCTCATAGAAGTTTTGATGACTGAAAAAACTAGACACAAATATATTGAATGCTTTCATTTTATGCAGTACTAGAAAATACATAATTAACCTATAGTGATAGAAATCAGACAGTGGTTGCTGAGAGCATCAGTGGGGGTAGGGTGTGACTTTCAAAGGCACAAGAAGAAACTTTCAGGGGTATTAGAATATTCCATGTCTTCACTGGGGTGGTGGTTACATGAGTGTGTACATATGTCAAAATTCATCAAACTGTACATGTAAAATCTATGCATTTTATTGCATGTAAATTATACCTCAGTAAAAACATGTCTATAAAGAATTCATTATCAAATGCAACATTCCTCCTACATAGGCTGATGTATTGTTGTTGTCTTGATTTCAACACAAATCTAACTCATTGACTTAGAACAGGCTGTTAAGGGAGACAGGAGAGATGCTGATGGGGTCATGAATTTGATCCTAGTGAGTGGAGGCAATTTACATTGCTCTGTCTTGAAGAGCCTTGCATTTAGGTCCAGCCCTAGTATTGGGTGGTCACTCATGTGCTATGATTTTATTGTGACCAGAAGTCAACCCATTCCAAATTCCTTTGCATACTGGAGTCTGAAGTCAGGTGGGTGAAGCCCTGCCTTTTCACGGTCTTCTCTTCATGAAAGGAGTGGCAAGATGCTGAAACCCCACTTGGAGGTGTGAGTGAATGTATCAGAAGCTGTCCACCCAGGGCTGGCTACATAATTTGCAGGGCCCACTGCACAATAAACATGCAGGACTCTTGCATGTTTCACAATGAAATCATGAATTGCACGATGGTGTCAGCAGAATATTAAAACAAGCATGAGCCAAGGATATTGGGTACACTGGGCAAGGGTGGAGATACTCCACCAGTTTCAAAGCTGTTTTGAGTTGACCTCTGATGTGACCAGAAGGTGGACATAGGCATATGGCACAGGGAGAATCTTCCTTCTATGGACCTCATTCATGTGCATCCGGCTTCTTTGCACACACTGTGCCCTGTGCTCAGCCCTGGAAATAAGAGAAGCCATGGGTCCTGCTTTCTAGGAACTCATGGTCTCATAGGAGAGGGTCACACAGGAATATGACAAGCTTCAATATGTGGTAGAGGGCCCTCAGTGCCACCAGAGATGCACGGATGGTGTCATATCCAGATTGGGAGTAGCGGAGGCAGTCAGGGAAAGGCTCCTAGAAGAGGTGGTATTTGATTGGTCATTCGAAGGCTGATCCAACTGGCTATGAGGAGTGAGGGCAAGGCATTCCTGGGGGGGAGAGAGAGAGAGCAGAGTTGGAGTGATGGGAGAGCCCCGAGTGGGTGTGGGATGTGGAGGAAATGTTGCTGTAGCTAGGGTGCAGGCAGTGTGTCTGGGAATCAAAGGCTCTGTCTCTCCCTGTGGAAGCAAAGAGAGCCAGACTCCCCTCTACCTGGACCACAGTGATGAGGCTGCAGAAAGAGGCTGTGCTTTGTTGTTTGGCCACTCCCACCTGGGATGGGGCGGGGGGGTGGGGGGGTGAGGAGACTGATGTGAGAGTGTGGGGACATTTAGGTATTATTCTTGGAGGCTGTGGGGCTACTGAATGGTGGAGAGTGGCCAGTACTGGAGGCACCAGCAATGGTATTCTGGCTGGACAGTATCTGGACATGCATGACTTTTATCTCCGCCCTTTGCTGGTCAGCCTCCCTGGCCTTCCTACCAATTCTATGAGCTCTCCAATGTCCTCCTAGTAGATTATTTCTGGCTTAAGTTAGCCATGGTCACTTTCTGTTGCTGGCAACCAAGAACCCTGATGCAGGATGGTCAGCTGGAGCCAAATGATGAGAGACTTTAATGCTGGCATAAGGAGCCATGGGAGGTGCATGCAGACAATGGGGAGCCATGGGAGGTGCATGAGTGAAGCAGAGCCTTGATCCACAGATCCAGGAAGAGTCATTGTAGAATGAAATGGGGAGGAACAAGACTGTGGGGGGGGGGGTTGGCAGGCGAGCTGAACCAAGGCAGTCACAGTGACAAAGGAAGAAATGGCACTGAGACAAGGGGCTCAGGATTGACAAGATTTCACAATGGGCTGGATGTGGCAGGACAGCAGGGATGACTTTTTGCAGAGAATACACATTATGGCCTGTTTCGTCTCTGGTCTTCTGAATAACTGGCTCATCTGTTTCAACTATGGATTTGGGGGAGGTTATAGACCAGAGGTCTCCAACCCCTGGGCCATGGACTGGCACAGATCTGTGGCCTGTTAGGAACGAGGCTGCACAGCAGGAGGTGAGTGGCAGGCCAGTGAGCATTACCACCTGTGCTCTACCTCCCGTCAGATCAGCAGCAGCATTTGATTCTCACAGGAGCGCGAACCCTATCGTGAACTGCACAGGCAAGGGATCTAGGCTGCGTGCTCCTTACGCCTGATGACGTGAAGTGGGCCAGTTTCATCCTGAAACCATTCCCCACCAACTCCTGTCCATGGAAAAATTGTCTTCCACAAAACTAGTCCCTGGTGCTGAAAAGGTTGGGGACTGCTGTTCTAGACCAAGGGGTGTTGGCCTGCCTCTCCAGCCTCAGCTGGGAGGTGACTTCCCCTCAGAGCTGTGCTCTGGAATGAGCAGACAGGAGGGCTTAGGAGCGATTAGCTTCTAAGGGGAGGGAAGAGAGTGACCCTTACTTCCTCTTTAATAACATATGTCAGTAGGTAACGTTTTCAATATGTCACCGTATTTGCAGCTCTGGTCAGCAGGTCGCTATCATTTTTGAGCAATAAACAAAAGACTGCTTTTAATTACTTCTGTGAAATTGCTTGACCCACGCATGATTAAATATTCATTATGTAGAACGAGACATTTTCTTTGTATATAGATCCATATTAAATTTAGCTGGCAACGCACTGACCGAACAGCACTAATAAATTTCTGATAATGGGCTGCAGCTTTTCCTGATCGCTCCATCTCTTCCCTCTCAGTCCCTCTCTAGGTCCCTGTCGCTGTCCTGGCCTGGCTATCTCTGTTCCTTCCTTTTGGAAATTGAGGTGAATCTAGTCCTGGCCTAGCTATCTATGTTACCTTTTTAGGAAATTGAAGTGAAACTTACACAACATACAATTAACCATTTTAATATGTACATTTAGTGCATTTACAATGTTGTGCAACCACTACCTCTTCCTAGTTTCAAAACTTTTTCATCACCCCAGCAGAACACTCCATACCCATTAAGTAACCGCTCCCCAATTCTTCCTCCTCCCATCTCCTGGCAATCACTAATCTGTTTTCCGTCTCTACAGATTTGCTTATTCAAGATATTTCATATAAAAGAAAACAGCAGGGCATGGTGGCTCACACCTGTAATCCCAGCACTTTGAGAGGCTGAGGCAGGTGGATAACCTGAGGCCAGGAGTTCAAGACCAGCCTGGCCAACATGGTGAAACCCCATCTCTACTAAAAACACAAAAAAGTAGCCCGGTGTGGTGGTGGGTGACTGTAATCCCAGCTACCTGGGAGACTGAGGCACGAGAATTGCTTGAACCTGAGAGGCAGAGGTTAAAATGAGCTGGGATTGCCCCACTGCACTTTAGAGCAAGACTGTCTCAATTTAAAAAAAAAAGAAAAATCATACAATATGTGATCTTTTGTATCACATGTAGCATAATGTTTTGGGTGTTAATCCATGTTGTAGCATGTATCAGTACTTAATTCCTTCTTATGGCTGAGTAATATTCCATTGTATGGATATACCAATATTTGATTATCCACTCATCAGTTGATAGATCCTTGAATTGTTTCCACCTTTTGGCTATTATGAATTATGCTTCTATGAACATTCGTGTACCAGTTCCTATGTGGACATACGTTTTCGTTTCTCTTGGGTATGTACCCTAGAAGAGGAATTGCTGAGTCATGTGGTAATTCTATGTTTAGCACTTTGAGGAACCACTATACTATTTTCTGCAGCTGCTGCACCATTTTATATTCCCACAAGCCATGTTATGAGGGTCCCTATTTTTCCATACCTTCACCAACACTTGTTATTTTCCATTAAAAAAAATTGTTGGCTGGGTGTGGTGGCTCACGCTTGTAATTCCAACACTTTGGGAGGCTTAGGTGCGCAGATTACTTGAGCCCAGGAGTTTGAGACCAGCCTAGGGAACATGACAAAACCCTGTCTCTACAAAAAATAGAAAAATTAGCTGGGTGTGGTGGCGTGCACCCGTAGTCCCAACTACCAGAGAGGTGGAGTTGGGAGGACTGCTTGAGCCGGAGAGGTCGAGACTGCAGTAAGCCATGATTGCACCACTTCATTCCAGCCTGGGTGACAGAGTGAGACACTGTCTCAAAAAACAAACAAACAAACAAACAAAAAAATCATAGCCATTCTGTTGGGTGTTAAGTGACATTTCATCGTGGTTTTGATTTGCATTTCTATAATAACTAATGATGTTGAAATTTTTTCTTCCTTTTTTTTGGAGACAGTCTTACTCTATTACCCAGGCTGGAGTGCAGTGGTGTGATCTTGGCTCATCGCAACCTCTGCCTCCCAAGTTTAAGTGATTCTCCTGCTTCAGCCTCCCGAGTAGCTGGAATTACAGACGGCACCACCATACCTGGCTAATTTTTGTATTTTTAGTAGAGATGGGGCTTCATCATGTTGGCCAGGCTGATCTTGAACTCCTGAACTCAAGTAATCTGCCCACTTTAGCTTCCCAAAGTGCTGGGATTACAGGTGTGAGCCACCATGCCTGGCCAAGAATTTTTTCAAGCACTTTTTGGTCACTCATGTATCTTTTTTGGAGAAATGTCTATTTGAATCATTTGCCTTTTAAAAATTGGGTTGTCTTTTCATTGTTGTAAGAGTTCTTTATATATTCTGAATACTAGATCTTTATCAGATATACAATTTGCAAATATTTTCTCCCATTCTGTATAGTGCCTTTTCACATTCTTGTTACTGTCTTTTGGTGCACAAAAAATTTTAACTTTTATGAAGTCAAATTTACCAATTTTTATTTTGTTGTTCATGTGTTGGGTGTAAAATCTAAGATTCCATTGCCAAATCCAAGGTCATAAAGATTTACCCCTATGTTTCCCCTAATAGTTTTATAAAGCTTTAACTCTTTCATTTAGGTCATTGATCTATTTGAGTTACATTTTGAGTATGGAGTGAGGTAAGGGTTCAACTTCACTGTTTTGAGTGTGGTTATCCAGTTGTTCCAGCACCATTTGTTGAAGAGACTCTTTGTTCTTTAGTTGGAGACATTCTTTCCCCACTGAATAGTCTTGGCACCCTTATTGAAAATTCTGCCATCTTTGTCTCATTCAACTTCCCTGTCTCCGTCTTTCTCACTTTTTGCAGACTTACACTTACATCCACATTCCTTACCTGTTGTCTTGTGATTGTAGCATTCCACAGGGAAGGGAAATGATGGAGTTTGGGGGAGGCCTGGGGAAGTACTCAGTCAAAGGAGGGATGCTATGGAAGGAGTGAGGCTGGCATCAGTTGCCAGCCAAGTGCTTTGGCATAGAGTGGCAGAGGGGGCTCAGGGCTGGCATGGGAGTAAGAGTAGGACTGATCTTTCCTTTTAACACCAGATCGGGGCTATTGTAAATATCTGAGCAATATTTCATTACACTCGGAGTCCACATCTTGATTTTCCATTTCCATTAGACCTTGTGGAAAATTAACTGTATTAAATTAATATATGATTCAAATTTTTTGAGTTTCTTTTTTCTCATTCCCTCTATTTCCCCTCTCTTAACTAATTCATTATTCCATGGTGACCACATAGCATTTGGGGCAGCTGAACTGGAATTCATTTTAATCCAGACCAGGTATACTATTTACTGGCTTAGCTAGGGGCAAGTAACACCAACTTTCTGGGATTCAGTTTTCTCATTTGCAAAATGAGGAATGAATGTGAAAGTATTGTACAAACTGCAGCACAAGGAGTTATTTTTATAATAATTATATTACAAGTTATTTATTATCGTTTTAAAGGCGCAGGGGTGGAGAACTCAGAGCTGCAGGAAATCACAGGGACTTTTTCGTCAGTGATCTAGAATGCCGCAGAGCAGTGATGTGGATATGACCTGAAGCTGAGACCCTCATCACCATTCAGGCCCTAGGAGCTCTGTGCCTGTGCAACCTCTGACTTCCTTTATGGTCAAAGGGCTCTCAAGATTATCAAGTTCTACCTGCGTATTTTACAGGGGAGGAAACTAAGGCCCGTGGAAGGGATTGTCTAGGGTCCCACAAGCATCAGTGATGAAGCCCACCTTCCCATCCAGAGGCCTGACTCCCAGTTCGGGGCCCCCTTCTTCCTCTTTAGACATGCTGTGTCTGCACTGCTTATTGCTTATTCTTAGCATCACCTTCCTGGGAAGCTGGTATCTCCCAGGGTACAGAAAAGAGATGGGGCCACTGTGGGCCCAGTGAACTCAATAAGAGCCCAAAGGCTACCCACCCCCTGCCAAACTCCAATTATAGCTGGAGGGGAGTTACTTTAGTGGGAGCATGCTTGGGGCCTAGGGTATGTGTTCTTTTTTCTTGAAGACAGAGTTTCACTCTGTCACCTAGGCTGGAATCCAGTGGCATGATCTTGGCTCACTGCAACCTCTGCCTAACGGGTTCAAGAGATTCTTGTGTCTCAGCCACTTGAGTAGCTGGGATTACAGGCATGCATCACCACGCCTGGCTAATTTTTGTATTTTTAGTAGAGACATGGTTTTGCCATGTTGGGCAGGCTTGTCTCGACCTCCTGGCCTCGAGTGATCCGCACGCCTCAGCCTTCCAAAGTGCTGGGATTATGGGTGTGAGCCACTGCACCCAGCCAGGTATGTGTTTTTTAATAAAATATTCCAGGCATGACAAACCATGTACCCACCACCAAGCTTAAGAAGCAAATAGGAAAAAATGAGCTTGGCAAAGTTGCAGTTTACAAAATCAATACACAAAAATTAGTTGCATTTCTATACACTAATAATAAACCATCTTAAAAACATTAAGAAATTACAATAACATAAAAAATACAGTGATGAGACACATAATGACATTTTGGTCAACAATGGATTGCTTATGTGATGGTGGTCCTATAAAATGATGACACTGTATTTTTCCTGTGTCTTTTCCATGTGTAGTTATGTTTAGGTACACAAATATTTACTAGTGTTACCGTCAACTATAGCATTTAGTACAGTAACACGCTGTACAGGTTTGTAGCCTAGTAGCAACAGGCTATACCGTATAGCCTAGCTGCATAGTAGACTATACCATCTAGGTTTGTGTGAGTACACTCAGTGATGTTTGCACAATGACAAAATTGCCTGATGACACATTTCTCAGAACATAGCTCCATCATTAAGAGACGTATGTCTGTACTTAGGAGTAAACTTAACCAAGGAAGTGAAACACTGATACACTAAAAACTCCAAGATGTTGCAGAAAGAAATCAAAGAAGACATAAATAAATGGAAAGACATCATGTGTTCATGGACTGGAAGACTTAATGTTGTTAAGATGTCAATACCTCCAAAAGTGATCTACAGACTCAATGTAATCCCTACCAGAATTCCAATGACTTTTTTTTTTTTGCAGAAATAGAAAAGTCCATGCTAAAATGGAATCTCAAGGGACTCCTGATCGGCAAAGCAATCTTAAAAAAGAACATTGCTAACCAAGAATATGTTAAATATATCATTACATTTTGAAAAAGAAGAACAAAGGTGGAATTCTCACATTTCCTGATGTAAAAACTTAATACAAAGCTATAGTAACTGGGTCAGTGTGGCACTGGCAAAAAGACAAACATACAGACCATTGGAATAGAAGGGTGAGCCCAGAAACAAACCTTCACATATACAGTCAAATGATTTTTGGCAAGGGTTCCAAAACCATTCAATAGGGGAAGAACAGTCTTTTCAACAAATAGCACTGGGAAAACTGGATATCCACATGCAAAAAAAGATGACATTGGACCCTTGCCTTACACCATATACAAAAATTAATTCAAAATGGATCAAAGACATAAATGTAAGAGCCAATATAAAAGTCTTGGAAGAAGATATAGGGAAAATCTTCAAGACATTGGATTTGGCAGATTTCTTGGATATGACTCCAAAAGCACAGGCAACGAAAGAAAAAAATGATAACGTGAACTTCATCAAACTTAAAAACTTTTCTGTATCAAAGGACACTATCAACAGAGGGAAAAGGCAACCCATGGAATGGGTTTGCAAATCACATTTCATATCTGCCAATTATATATCTGAGAAGGAACCAACATCTAGAATGCATAAATAACTCCTGCAACTCAACAATAACAGCAACAAAACAGCCCAATTAAAAAGTAGGACAAAGACTTGAATGGGTATTTCTCCAAAAAAGGTATACAACTGGCCAATAAACACGTAAAAAGATGCTCAATATTACTAATCATTAGGGAAATGGAAATCAAAACTACAATGAGATAATTTGTCATACCCAGTTGGATGGCTACTATAAAAAATCCCCAGAAAATAACAAGTGTTGGTGAGGAGAAAGATATGGAGAAATTTGAATCCTCACGTATTGCTGGTGAGAATGTATAATGGAGCAGCTGCTGTGGAAAAGAGTATGATGATTCTTCAAGAAATGAAACATAGAATTATCATATGTTCCTGCAATCCTATTTTGGGTATAAAACCAAAAGAAGTAAAAGCATGATCTCAAACAGACATTTGTACATCTATGTTCACAGGAGCACTATTTACAATGTTCCTATGAACCATTTTTGTTGCTGTTGTTGTTGTTTGTTTTTTGAGATGGAGTCTCGCTCTGTCGCCCAGGCTGGAGTGCAGTGGCGCGATCTTGGTTCACAGCAACCTCTGCCTCCCGGGTTCAAGCTATTCTCCTGCCTCAGCCTCTTGAGTAGCTGGGATTGCAGGTGCCCACCACCACACCCAGCTAATTTTTGTATTTTTAGTAGAAACGGGGTTTCACCATGTCAGTCAGGCTGGTCTTGAACTCCTGACCTTGTGATCCACCTGCCTCAGCTGAACCATTTGGTTTTACAACCAAAATGTGGAAGCAACCCAACTGTCTACTGATGGATGAGTAAACAAAATATGGTGTATCCATACAATGGAATCTTATTCAGCTTGAAAATAGAGGGAAATCCTGACACATGCTACAACATAGATGAATCTTGAAGACATTATGCTAAGTGAAGTAAGCCAGTCACTAAAGGACAAATATCATGATTCCGCCTATGTGATGTACTTAGAACAGTCAAATTCACAGCAGCAGAAAGTAGCATGGTGGTTGCCAAGGGATGGAGGTGGGGTAATGGGGAATTATTGCTTGATGAGTAGAGAGTTTCTGTTCTACAAGATGAAAAGAATTCTGCAGATGGCTGGTGACGAAGGTTGCACAACAATGCGATACACTTAATTCCACTGAACTGTACACTTAAAAATGGTTAAATAATAAATTTTATGTTATGCATATTTTACCACAATTTAAAAAATGATAAAAGAAAGAAACAAGCAAGGGAGGAGTCCATTCTTGGATCATGGCGTCCTCTCTACAGTATTCTTCAGGAGCTCATGGACATGAGGGTTGGCTATGACAGTAGTGATTGCTAGGAAAACTGAGTCTGGAGGCTCCTGCAGAAGGGATCAAAGGCTTTTGAGAAGGTGTTGCTTCCCCTGGCAATCCCAGGGAGATGTAGGTTCTGTTGGCCCTCCCTGGCCCCAACTCTAACCTCTCAGCAGAGTTCGCTAAGGCTTGGCTAGACTGTAATTCCTATTCTTGTGTCCCCATGACAAGCTTTTTGGAGTCTTCCTACCCTCAGAGGATTATAGGAAGATATGTGGAGAGGGTCTCGGTTTCTTGCCACCCACAGCATGCAGACCAGAAGAATAGTGAGAGGAATCAGGGTGGGAGACGTGTGTGTGTGTGTGTGTGTGTGCGCGCGCGTGTGTGTGTGTGTCAGAGAGAGAGAGACAGCGTGCGGTGGGTGGGGGGTGGGAGGGAGAGAGAGAGAGAGAATTCAGAGGATTTGGGAGACCATCCCAACTCCTGTGAGCCCATAGAGATTTCTGGATCTTTCTTCTGTCCTATCCTATGGGGTTAGGTCTTGAGTGAATTTAAGGGACATAGCTGCAGGCCTTGTAAATTTGGAAGTGGTTGGTGAGTGGATACACATCTCTGGATTATTCCTTCCCAAGACAGGAAGACAGGGACCACAGCTGTGTTTTCCTGTACAGCAGGCACTAGCCACATGTGGCTGCTGAGCATATGGAATATGGCTAGTGAGACTGACGAACTCAATTTTCAACTTATCTAACTTTAATATATGTTTACAAACTAATAGCCCAGTTACTGGAAAACTTTTAAACACGTTTGAAACAATTTGTGTATGTGAGTTTGCTCCCTCATCAAGAAGTATCCTCTTGGTCCAAATACAGATCAAGTATTTCCAGTGAGAATGTAGTATCTGAACTGAGATGTGCCGAAAGTGTCAAATATACATCAAATTTGGAAGATTCAGTATGAAAAAGAGTGTGAAATATCTCGATAAGTTTTTATATTGATGATATGTTGACATGATCATATTTTGAATGTATTGGATTAAGCAAACTATTGTTAATATTGATTTCACCCATTAAATTTTTTTTTAAAGCAACTAGGCTGGGTGCAGTGGCACATGCCTGTAACCCCAGCACTTTGGGAGGCTGAGGTGAGCAGATCACTTGAGCCCAGAGGTTTGAGACCTGCCTGGGAAACATGGTGAAACCCCATCTCTACTAAAAATACAAAAAATTAGCCAGATGTGGTGGCATGTTCCTGTAGTCCCAGCTATGCAGGAGGCTGAGGTCGGAGAATCACCTGAGCCCAGGAAGTCCAGGCTGCAGCGAGTCATGGTTGCCCCACTGCACTCCAGCCTGGGTGAAGGGAGTGAGACCTTATCTCAATAAATAAATAAATAGGCAGCTATTAGAAAACTTAAAATTACATGTGTGGCTCACATTATGTTTCTTTTGGATTATGTTGGACTAGAGTGTCCCAGGGAAGCTCAGGCTCAGATCAGTTGGGAAACTTGCCTAGCTAATAAATGGCAGAACCAAAATTTCAACCTAGTTTTCCAAAGCTGTAATGCTTTCTTTTTTGGTTAATTGGAAAACAGTGGGTTTGATCGAGGACCTCTAACAAGACCCATCTGGGAAGGAGGCATTAGTTCTCACCCTGGGCTCTGTGACCAAGGCACTGCTCCAGGAAAGAGGCCTGAGAGAGGCTGGTGGGCAGGGCCAGAGCTCCCCCACCCCTTGTCCCTTGCCTACCATCACCAACCAATGCCATCAGAGAGCTGTGCTTTTATCGTTTCTCTTATACGCGGGACCTGAGATTTCATTTGAGAATGCAGTTTCTACTTAAAATAAAAAAGATTGAAAATCATCTGTGAAGAGGGAAGCCTTTAGACTCAAACGGACTGTATACTTGTGAGTTGTTGGACTGTGAGCAAGTTAACTACTTGGGTCCTCAGTTTCATCATTTGTAAAATGGGTGTTGGTGGTAACTGTCCTGAGAGATCATGATGGTAATGAAATAATGAAGGATCTAATGCATGGCTCATAGCAGGTGTGCAATTAATGCAACTCCTCTCTCTTTTCCCCTCAAGACTGGCCCTGGACTCAGTTCTGACTCGTGTGTGTGTGTGTGTGTGTTTGTGTGTGTGTCCGTGTGTGTGTGTAAGTGGTGAACTTTCCGTAGGAGTTTCTTGCCTCATATTTTCCTTATTCCTGGACTGATTTGCTTTCAGTGGTAGTTTCATATTCATCTACAGACATGGAAGGACATGGCAGAATGAGATAAAATGGGGGATGAATGCTTCTAAATATTGCCTTTGTGATTGTATTCAATTACACGGGCTTTTTCTTTGCCCGTTTGATGAGAAAGGTGATGAGAAAGGTGATGAGAAAGGCAGGCCTGCAGGGGGCAGCACATGGCCAGTACTTCACTCACGAGGGACTGGCTCATGGGACTCCTGGCTTTGCAAGAAATCAGAGCCTTCCCAGGCATAGGGGAGCCTTGGGGATTTCTGGAAGGAGCCTCAGTTCTGGTGTTGAGATATTTATTATGCCCTGCAAGATACTGATGCTGGTGGAATTAGGTCCTTGGGCTTTTTGGTCTCCTGGCCTCTGTGGTCCAGTCAGCCTCTTCCCCTATCCCTCAAGGATCACTTCTACAGTCTCCTAACTTCAGGGCTGAGAGGGACTTAAATGGTGATCTAACCCTAACATATGTTACCAATACAGGAGGCAACCAACCTTGCAAGGTGGGGATGTGTGTGTCTCCCATCTTACAGGAGAGAAAACAGAGGCTCAGTGAGGTTAAATGACTCTCACCAGGTCTCACAAGTAAGAAGTGATGGATTAAAGCTCTTTTGTTTGAAGGCATCAGAAATGACTAGTCAGTTTAAGCAAAGGAGAGGAATATGGATCCTGGGGGATTTCACAGAATGGCAAGAAAATCAACTAATGTGGCCTCCATGGGTGGGGCCCAGGGTAGCTCAAGATTGGCAGCAACAGTCTGTGGCTCTTTCTGTCCTGAAACTGCTCTCAGGAATGAGCACCAGCCCCAGTCCAGCCCAGACCCGGTATCTCTCAGACCTAAATTCAGGTTGCCGGGATAGAGGTTCTAGATGGACCCACCTGGATCACTCAGCAGTGGTCAGAGGTCAGGGTTACTAGCATAGATTTGGAGGATTTGTTTTGAGTTCTGTAGTGAGGCCCTGACAGGAACACCACAGGTGTCAACACCTGGTCGATGTTAGTCTTCCAGTGCTCAGCCAGGGCCTCTGCTCTGTGGCACAGTCGTGCTCTCCAGTAGCTGCAGGCTAATCCCAGCTGTAAGGTCAGCCGAGGAAACGGAAGGTGCTATTTGCATTTTAATAAGGAATCCAAGAGACCAAAGGCCTCTGGGTCCTAAAAGACTGGTTTTCTCAAATGGTGCAAAGTCCAGGTATTGTAACTGATGGGGCACCAGGGGTAAGGAGCCCGCCCTGGTACTTCCCGTCACACCCACACAAGCGTGCCTCCAACTTCTAAAGTTCACCTGTTCTATCTTGCTGCCCCTTGTTCCCCAACTCCTTTCCATCTCCCTCTCCAAGGATTCAGTAATATGTTGTCTAGACACTACTGCTGCTGTTTCTCCTCCATTAATCCATTTTAATTGGAAAGTTATCATAATGCAAACTCTCTTTGGTATTATTTGCGGCTCTGCATTATTAGAACCTCACCAACTCGCTTTCCCAGCAAATTAAACTTGCTATGGAAGCAATGAGATCAGCTGCTCATATTAAATCAGGCCGCACGTTGTTAAGCGGGGCTGGGAATGGGGCTTCCTCAGCTGGGTGGGGCGCCATGGCTGGAGGCGTTTACAATGGCACCACTGTTTTTATGCTGGGGATTTGGCCTCTGTGCTTAGTTCTTCTCTTTTTTTGGCACTGTGTATTGGAAATCAGAGATGGAAAGAAAGGGGACAAAAAACCCTCTGGTGGTATTTGGCCTCTCACCCCAAACCCAGGACAAACAGCAATGATCAGAATGCACATGGCCCTAACCCCGGATGAATTACAAAGCATATTGCAGTAGTCCTAGGAGCCTTGTGAAGTAGCAATGATCAATCCCTGTGTATGCAGCTGGAAATTGAAGCTCAGAGAAGGTAACTGAACTTGCTCGGGGCTGCACAGGCAACACATAGTAGACACGGACTCTAAGCCAGGTCCTCTACGTCTAAAACCAGATGGCCCAAAGGGATGAAATGCCAACCAGAGTGAGCCGACTCTTTTTACACATCAGATCGTGGAACGAATTCATTTCTAGCTGATAGTATGGAAAGCAGTTAATAAATGACCAGGTTTCCTATTTGTGGATTATCACCACCTCAGCATCTAATTTTTCCCAGTCACCCACTCAGTAGAACAACATGGTTGACACTCTTGCCTGCCCACCCAACAGCCATTTCCCCCTACTGCCTTGCTACCGGAAACCTAATTTTGTTAAGGCAGAAACGTGCCCAATCTCGGAGGAAGACTCATGATTGGTCTAGTCCAGTCACAGGAGTCTGTTTCCTCTTGTCAGTGATTGGTCTAGAGGCAAACATGTGACTCAGTTCTGGCCAATTACACCTAAGGGAAAGACTGCCAGTGACTTCTGGGAAAAACTTTCTCTCTGATGGTGGCAGAGCAGGGAGGAACCTTTGCTTGAGTTTCTCTCGTCCAGTATGGGCACTATTTGTTGTAGTTAAAAAGTGCCCCAGTTCTTTGACCTTGCTTCCAAAGGCGGAGGCTATTTCTCGTCCTGCCGAGTGTGGGCGACACTGGAGACTGGCTTTGAATGAGGAGAATGCAACAGAGGTGAAAGTGTGTGGCATTCGAAGAAAGGCCGTAAAAGACATTGGTGTTTCAGCTTTGCTCTCGCGGCTGTCCGGCTCTGGGGGAAGCAAGCCATCACGTCATGAGGACACCCAAGTAGCCTACGGAGAGGCGCACCTAGGGAGGAGCTGAGGCCTCCTGCCAGCAAGCAGCCCTAGCCCGTCAGCTGTGTGAGTGAGCGAGCCTCTTTGGAAACGCATCCTCCCGTCCCAGTCCAGCCCTCAGATGGCTACAGCCCTGCTAGCGTCTTGACTGCCGCCTCATGAGGGACCTCAAGCCAGAACCACCAGCCACGTGGTGCCAGAATCCCTCATCTGCAGCAACCGTGTGGGATCATAACTGTTTATTGCCTTTTTAAGCCACTGAGTTCTGGGGTCATTTGTTACTCAGCAGTAGATGATTAATATGCTGTCATACAACTGTCTTGGAACCAGGAGGGGCAAGACTGAGGATAGAAGCTGCTATGGTGAAACTGGCAGAGAGATGGAATCTGGATTCCTGGTGATGTGAGCTAGTGAGCTGCCCAGCCAACCCTGGGTTGCCTGTTTTGGGACTTTTTGTTACATGAGCTGATAAGAACCCTTAATTCATTGTTAGTCTGGGGTTCCATTATTTGTAACCGGCTTTTTACTGTCTCAGCCTTGGGGGAATATGTGATCCTTCCAATCACATTTGGTGGCCAGCAGAGGTCACATGGTCTCCACCCACAGTCACATTGGGATAGAGAGGAGGGAGAGAGGGCCCTGCTAAAGGGCTTAAATGCACGTACATTTGCATGTTGAGATTTAATAGAGGCCTTCTGGAGACACAATGCCTCCTTCCAGGGAGGGCCTAATTGCAGAAAGTCGGGCACTGTGATGGGCCTGGGGGCTCTTGTGACCCTGGGTAGGCAATTGTCTGTGTGACAGTTGAAGTGATGGTATGTTAATAGCTTCTCGATGAAAGGCTCAATCTCAAGGGGTTCATGTTTCTCAGCAGCCAAGACAGCGGGTCTCTGCAGCAGGTGGTTCACAAACGGCATCCTATCAGCATGGCCCCAAAGTAACCGAAAGCTGTTCAGACTGTCTGGCTCTCCCCGATGCCCCCCACCTAGGTGAATTCCAAAGGAGGAGGAACCAATGGGTCTGTGATGGATATTACCCTTCCCCATTAACTCTACAAGTTAGTTTTCTTCTTTTTCTTTTTTTATTTTTTCTTTGTGACAGAGTCTCGCTCTGTCGCCCAGACTGGAGTGCAGTGGTGCGATCTTGGCTGACTGCAACCTCTGCCTCCTGGGTTCAAGCGATTCTCCTGCCGCAGCCTCCTGAGTAGCTGGGATTACAGACGTGTGCCACCATGCCTGGCTAATTTTTGTATTTTTAGTGGTTTTGCCATGTTGGCCAGGCTGGTCTTGAACTCCTGTCCTCATCTGATCCACCCTCCTTGGCCTCCCAAAGTGTTGGGATTACAGGCATGAGCCACCGCACCCAGCCTAATTTTCTTCTTGAAACTGCTCTTTCCTCACCTGCAGCATAGGCACAGTCACACCATGAAGGCAGCATGCGGAGTTCCTGGCAGAACTGCCAGAGGTTCAAGGTTCTCAAGAGGGTGTCCCAAACACACAGATCTAGGGAGGGATCTGTGACATCAAGTCTCTGGGGGAAGGGCCTGGGGTCAGCATTTTCCTATACACTCTCCAGGTTATCCCGGCCCACTTTGCCTGTTTGAGAGCCACTCAATGATCTTGTCTGTCCCCTAGGACAGCTGTCGCTGTAGGCAGGACAGTGAGAATGACCCACATGGGGAGCTAAGGAAGCGGAGGCACAGTCCTGCTGGCACCCGAGGGCAGGGTCGGGGCTGGAATCTGATTACCTGCCTCTTTTCACTGTCTGTAGTGACGTTTCTCACCCTCCTAGAAGGGGGCAGGAAAGAAGAGACCCCAGGAAACCCAGGATCAGGGAGTGTTTGCAACTGGGGGAAGCAGGAGCCCTCACTCATTCCATTCATGGCTGTCAGCTCCCGGCTGTCCCCTAGCCCATATTCCTGCTTCTGGGAATATCAATAGAAAATGAGAAGCGTTTATATAACACTTCATATGTACCTGCACAATGCCTTAAGCACTTTACATCCACAAACTCAATGAATGCTCACAATTACCCTATGAGATAGGCACTGTTATTATCCCCACTTTACAGATGAGGAAACTGGGGCACACAGTAAACACTGAAAGTCCATCCAGACTCTCAGCCCCTAAAGCTGCTGAGTGGGCATTCCCTTGGGGTACTTCCAGTCGAAGCCCTTTATTTTATAGAGAGAAACCGCCCAGTGAGAGAAGGGCCATTCTGAATCATACACGTCCATGGCAGGGCTGGGCCAGGTCCCGGGTTCTGGCCGCTGGGCCATGCTGCCTACCTTGGAAAGGGGTGCTTCTGGGCTCTTGTGACCACAAGGCTCATTACCAATGCTGCAAATTGAATGAAATAGCTGCTCAGTTACATATTAATAACAGATTTGTTTGTCATTAAGGCAGCATTGTTTAATAAAATCAGTTTAGCTGAGCATAATTACCTTCATATAAAATTCCCCCTTAAAAATTACTTTGATAAATCTAAGCCAATTAGGTGGTGTAAAGACTGGGGTGTGTGGGGTTTGGCTCTGAGCTTTGATTGGGTCCCTAAAATGACATTCCCAGGTTGGGAGTTCAGTTGCCAAAGACCTTGGGTCATCCCTCTGTGGACCACTTGAAGGCCCAGTGGAGAACATGTAACTCAGCCTCTCCAAGGCAAAACTACAGACAGCCTTGGATGGTCCCTTTTGCTAAACTCAAAATACTACTGAGGCCCTGCGTTCTCTTGCCACCCTGCCAGCTTTTCACATTCCCTCCTTAACTCTGGGACTTCCAAGTCATTTCTCTGCTTGTAGGTTTTCAATGACTCCTGATTGCCCATAAGCTATGATCCCAAATCTTGATCGTATTATTCAACGCCCTGCAAATCTGGCCTCATGGTAATTTAGCGAAAATGATTACCAAATTGGGGATCAGGAGACTGAGGTCTTAGATCCAACTCTGGCCCCAGCTCATGCTGGGTGTTCTCAGACAAGAAGGCTTACCTTTTTAGGCTCCCTATTACTTATCTGTAAAATGGGAAGCACAGTATTTTCCTTCCTAGGTGGTAGTGAGGCTCTCAGGAGATCATGGCTTTGGTGCTTTATAAACTGCAGACCCCCATCCAGGCCCCACTTCTGCTCTCTCCGCCTCCTCAGCAGCTGTCTGCATTCTCAGCCTGGCCACTCAGCCTACTGTGACTCGGGATTGACTCTGCGTCCATCTTGTTGCTGGGACCACACGTAGCCCTTTCTGGAACATCTGTCCTGCTCCTTTCTGATTAGTTGGCTTCTTGTTGTTTGAGACAGGTCTCTGTTGCCAAGGCTGGAGTGCAGTGGCATGATCATAGCTCACTGTAGCCTCGACCTCCCACCTGAGCCTCCCAAGAAGTTAGGGATACAGGTGCATATCACCATGCCCAGCTAATTAAAAAATGTAGAGACTGGATCTCTCTATGTTGTCCAGGCTGGTCTCAAACTCCTGGCCTCAAGCCATCCTCCTGCCTTGGCCTCCCAAAGAGCTGGGATTACAGGTGTGAGCCACTGTGCTTGGCCTTGGCTTGGTTTTTAAGGTCCAGTCAATACCCTCCTCTCCTGTCACTCTCCCCTGACTGCTCTTCAGGCTCCGAGTCTTCTCCCTGTCAGTTCCCTGAGCTTGCCCCTGAAAATGTGTCCCCAGACAGGGGTGGGGAGGAGTGTGTGGAATCACACCCTACACGGTTAACTTCCAGGACTCTCTTTCTGCTTTTACAATTGAATTCTAGTTTTATGTCATTGTTTCTACAAACAACTCTCTGTGAAAATCTGCTCTAGAATCAAAAGATGCTTATGCCTGCCCTCAGAGATTAGCAGGCCCAATCTCCTCATTTACAGATGGAGAAATGGAGTCACAAAGCCACTGAGTGGTAGTGCCAGGTCTGGATCTCCCATCTCCTCATTTCCAGGCTGGAGCTTACCCCCGACCTGTGTTTTCCATTGATTTCTGCTTTGCTGCAACCCCCGTTGGCCCTTCCTGAGCCTGTTGGTCATTTCCTGAACAACACTGTTTTTACCAGATGCCTGAATTTCAGCCCCGAGGAGGTGGTTAAGGGGAGTTATTCAAGCAGAAAAGCTCAGGTTAGATCCATAAATCTTTGCTGCACAACTTATAGGCCCAGATCCCCAGATGGCCCTGAAGGAAGGCAGTGGAAGGAAAGACTGCTGAGTAGGGTGTAGTGCTGTATAACTCCAGGGGACACCATTCACAGACTGCAACACCTCCTGGCATTGCACAGTGTACAGCCTGCACAGCTGTACACTGTGCCCTGGGGCTGAGGATCAGGAAAGATCTAGGCAGGCATGTAGGAAAAGAATCCAGCTTAAACTGCAGGGAGGTGCCTGAGACACAGAAGGAAGTGGGGCAGACACTCAGGTGGCAGAGGACAGCCTCTTATCATAGAAACCCCTGGATCCATCTGGCTTGTCATGAAGAATAGCTGGGTCTTCAGGCCTCAGTTTTCTCATTTGTAAAATGGTGAAATCAATCTGTACTTCATAAAGGCATGTAATGAGAAAATAAATGTCAACGTGTTTCAAAAGTAGAAAGTGAAATCTGAAAGCTGGGGGCGATGTTAAAGCAATGACTGGATGTCGGAGCACAGGGTGTCTGGGAATGGGGAACCTCAAGGAGCCCCTCCCCTCTGTTCCAGCCCTAAGCCCTGGCTGTTGGCCTGAGAGGAGAAGACCCCATTTCTGAGTGGAATTCCAGCATCCACCCAGGAAGCCAGAGCTTTGGTGACAGTGGTGTGTTGAGTGTTTTGGGGGTGGCAAGAACGCTGGCCTTGCTTCCTCTGCAGAGAGAAGGGAGGACATGCCCCATTTCCCTCAGTTTACCCTGATGCGTTCACATTCCCAAGACTCATACTACTGGGGTGGCCCCTCCTGAAAGGCTTCACCAGTCCCCCAGCCAGCGGGCTTGGGCAGGGGAGGGGGCTCGGACACAGCAGCACACACAGACTGGAAAGTTCTGAAAATGCGTCTCCTGAGCACTGGCCCCCTCCTCGGTCCCCCAGCTCCCTCTAAAGCCCCTTTTGAAGGGGACCTCGGAGCTCTAATGAGTTGAGAGCTTTTATGGGAGCCCAGGCAAACCAATTAGGTTTGCTTAAAAATATTGTATTCATTAGCATGAAAATAAAGCTGAACTTTTTAGAGATAATTGCATCTTTTAAAATGTGGTAGTCTTTGTCTGGGCTTGTCTCATAAATATGCATGCTGCATAATCCTTTTGGAACCATGGTCGCAATCATGAGTAACACACAAATGCATCCAGGGTGTTAATATTCTGACAAGAGTGGGGCCTCTCGGGCAGGGGGTGCCACCGGCGGCGGCCTCCAGAGGCGTCCCTGTAATCCCCAGCTGCAGCCTGCACAGCTCACGGGAACAGAGCCCAGTCCGGGCTCCCTGATACCATAGACCAGGGCTCCAGTTCTAAATCGCTCCCTTTTATGCCGCTGCCTCCAAGGGTGGGTTGGAAGATTCTGAGGCTTTGCTCAAAATGCTGGGAATGGTGGCACAGAGGTTGAGCTCCATTTACAGCTGGGGGAAATGGAAGCCCCGGGGGGTTAAGTGGGTTGCCAAGGTCACCCTGCATGGATAGGACCAAGATGAAGCCCAGTTTGCCATGGCAGACTGATGCTTGTTATCTGGTCAGGCGAGGGCCCCTGCCAGGGAAAGGACTGCGTTTACATTTAGCAGGGAAGGGATGCTTTCCAGCTTGGTTAGCCTGGGTGGCTGGGGAAAGGGCTGGCATCTCTAGCCCCACCCACTTCCTTTCTGTCAGCTAACCTCTAAGCCTCCCCAAAAAACATGCCATCTAAGTTTAAGGAGGGAGCTTGCTACATCGGTGCAGCTTCAAGACAAGTCCTCAGCTCCACCTTCCCAACCAAGAATGCCCCTCAGCCCTTCTGGGTAGAGATTCCTCAGCTATCACTGGTCCCTGTCCTACTGGGCTTCTTGAATTTCCTCCTACCCCACTTCCTCCCAAATGCAAAAGCTTTATAAGATTGATATCCCCTTCTTGATGGAACACGAGGACTGGCCCCAGGGAAAACTGAGCTTAGTGAAGTTTCTTTTCAGCAAACATTTTCTAAGTGCCTGCTCTGTTCAGGGCCCAAACTAAGCTTTATGGGGCTACAGAGACAGTTAGACGAGGCATCTGCCTGCCCAGGCTCACCATCTATGGGAGACAGACACATTAGCCACTACTGCTGATAGAAGGCAGGCTGCTGCCTAGGCCTGAGCCCCGGGCTCCTTCCAAGGACATACCGTGGGGGTGTGGGGAGAGCACACATCAGTTGGGTGGGGGAAGGCTGACTGGGGCCAGGCCAGCTGGCTTTTGAAGAGTGAGTGGGATTTGGGCAGACTTTGGGGAACACCTTGAACAGAGGAAAGTGTAGGGTTTGGGGTGTGTTTGGCAACATCTGAGCCTAGTTTTTCTTTGCTACTTTCTCATCTCCCTCCCGAGACTCATCTGTCCTGTGGCCAGGTTCTTAGCTGTCCCCTGGCTTCTACTGCCTAATAGCTTCTCAGGCCTTGGCCAGACCTGCCAGGACTCCAGAGTTACCTCTCCTTCCAAATAGGAAACCATCCAGATGTCACCTGGGCCTGATGGGTTGAGAAAGTGTGTTATATTTCTTTATAGTCTATCAACTTCTGTCAAAAAACTTATTACACTGAACTACATGAAACTGCCCATATTCAGCCATTTTGGAATAAAATGGTGATTGTAGCCTCTATGGAATGCTTTTTGTGTTAGATGCAGTATATGTATGATCGCATTTCATCAACAGGGAAAACCTATGAGGAAGATACTGTGGCTACCTCTCCCCTATTGTACGGACTGGAAAACTGAGGCATAAAGAACTTAACTTTCCCTGGTCTTGTGGAGTGAGGCGTCCCGCCTAGGCTGCCTGGGCCATATGGAAGTACAATGAGACAAAAGGCACAGTAGGTTGGAACCTCAAAATGCAGAAGAAAGACAAAACTCCAGAGAGTTAGCTGGGAGTAGAAAACTGCATCCAGTGACCGACTGAGGGACGTTTTGGTTGAAGGCAAAATATGATTCTGAGCATCCTAACAGAAGAGGCAATTGGTGGTGGCGGGCAGGGGGTGGGCACGGATCAGGGAACAGGCTCATTGTGTTCTCCCTGACTGTAGGGAAGAGCCTGCCTGTGCAGTGGGACTGCTCCCAGGAGAGGTCCTTAAGGTGCAGTTTCCCTAAGGGGCATGATGAATAGCGTAAGGTACACATCATTGGCCCCAGTTTTTAGAGAAAGAGCAGAGGTTATATTGGTGAAGGGCAAACCATAGTGTTAAGGTCAGAGATTGGGGGAAACATTTCTGCTTAGAGGAAGGACACCAAAGGCTTGATCCCCAGAACACAACTTCCTGGTGATCTGACTTAACGTAGGGATATAATCCGGAGAACCGAGGAAAGGCTTGAAGTGGAAAGTGCTTCTATTGTCAGATCCGAGTTTCAATCCCTGCTCTGTAACATTTGGTGGGTGGCCCTAGGCCAGTTAATTATGTCATTTTATACCAAGGTTAAGTGACACTAGAGCCCTTTTCTTTCCATGCTTAAATATTCCAGAAGAATTTGTATTGTAATAATAGGACTTTTTTAAAAACTGAAATTGATTTCTAATTTGTGAAGTCAGGTCTGGGTTCATGGAATGAGGTTGGGCACTCCACTGAGCCCTCTCATTGCCAATAAGGCTGGTATATCCTGGTCTTACTTGGCTCTTAGGATTCATTAAAACTCTGTTAGAAACGAGAGTTATAACTCTATTAGAAACCTCACACAACCAATGTATCACGAACATCTTTCCTTTTTCCTTTCTTTTTTTTTTTGAGACGGAGTCTCGCTCTGTCACCCAGGCTGGAGTGCAGTAGCGTGATCTTGGCTCACTGCAGCCTCCGCCTCCCAGGTTCCAGTGATTCTCCTGCTTCAGTCTCCAGAGTAGCTGGGATTATAGACGCCTACCAGCAAGCCTGGCTAATTTTTTTTTTTTTTTTTTTTTTTAGTAGAGATGGGGTTTTTCACTATGTTGGTCAGGCTTGTCTTGAACTCCTGACCTCAAGTAATCTGCCTGCCTCGGCCTCCCAAAGTGCTGAGCTTGCAGGCATGAGCCACCACACCTGGCCATCATGAACATCTTTCTATGACCGTAATTACAACACTGCCTCTCATTTTCTAATGACAACACAGCATTTCATGACATGGACATATCTGATTTCTTAAAGCAATATACGTACTTTTCTGCATTTAAAAGAATTTTGTACCAATAGTTCTGTAATGATCAACACGGTGCATATATAATAATATAATTGAAAATATTGCAGCAAATAACATTTTATATGATAGCATTATGTATATATATTTTATAGTATTTGTAGAATTTAGAAGAATTGGTGCATTAAATCTATGTGCATTTAGCACATTGATTACTCTAAAAACAACAAAAAAGGAAAAACTGGTTTACATTTCTAACAACAGTTTTGAGGAAATGTATTTCCCCAAATCCTCTACCCAAGGCTATCTACCAGGTACCCATTTTTCTGCATGTTGAATCTTCTTATTCATTTCCAGGTACTCTTTGTATATTACGGATATTAACTTTTCGTCAGTTACATATGATGGTACAACTATTTTCTCTGTTCTGTCACTTTATCTTCATTTATAGATTATTTTGCCATGCAAAAATTTTACACTTTTATGCAATTAAATCTGTAATTCTTTTCTCTTATGGCTTCTGGGTTTAATGCCTTGAATAGAAGGCATATTCCTCTCCAAGATTATATATAAAGAAATCTTTCCTCATACTTTCTTCAGCTTAAAAAAAATCATTGAAAATACTTCTTTTGTGGGGAGGGGGAGGGGGATGAGATGGTGAAAGCAGTGTGTGGTTAGTGTCCTCTTCACCAGATATTTCTGGTTTTCTTCACTTTGTAGCCTGGGGCAGGATGCACATCTTGTGCTCCTTGCGGTTGGCTGGGGCCGTGAGACTAGTTCTAGCCAGAGGTGTGAGCAGAAGTGATGGGGCTCTTCAAGAACGGGTACTTGATTGTGGATTCAGGACTTTCTGGTCTGTGTCTAGACCTTCTCTGGCAGCGTCTGAGATGGTGGCTTCTCCGTCAGCCTGGCTCCTGTGTGATTTCAATGTCCAATCTCAATGAACAAGTATCCTGAGCCAGAAATCAGCTTTCACTGTGGTGAGTCACTGAGACTGGGGGGATATTTTACCACAGCATAGCGTAGTCTATCCTGGCTGATACCAGAAGGGACCTAACTTTTGCTTTTTCCCATATAGATGGCTGGTGATTGACTTTCCTTTTTTTAAGCAGCCCATCTTTCCCTGCTGATATAAAATGCCATGTTTATCATGTCCCCAGTTCTCATAAATACACAGGAATATATATCTGAACTCTTTAGTCTATCCCATCAACCATTCACCTATTCTACTTTCATACTAATTGATGAAGCTTTATGACATATTTTCATATTTAGCAGAGCGAGTTTCAAGCTTATCTTGTTTATCCTTATGAATTTACTCTTCAGACAAACTTAAGAACTAGTTTTTCAAGTTTCATAAAACCTCATTAGGATATGGGTGGGAATTACATTGAATTTGTATATTAATTGGAGACTTTCTGTCTTTACATAGCAAATCTTCTTCTTATTTATTTTCATGTGGTAATTAATCTTTTTATACTGTTCAGAAAAATTTTTCTGAGCTCCTACTGTACACCAAGGCATTTTTCTAGCACCAAGGGTAAAAGACACAATCCATGCCACCTGGTGCTCACATTTAGGGGGAGATGGACAGACCATTGACGGTGGTCCTAAGGGAGGAGGCACACAGCGCCGTGGGAGCCCAAAGACAGGATGCAGCAAAGCTCAGTCTCACAGTCTGAAGACAAGTTGGCCAGGATGACAGGCAGGCAAAGGCCCCTGTGGGCCACACCAAGCAGCTGGAAGTGCGTGACTAGGAATTCCAGGTGGGAACATGGCAGGAGATGAGGAGGAAGGGAGGGGCCAGTTCATGGACTTGATCCCCTGAACAACAGGGAGCTGCTGAAGGGTTTTAACTGAGCCTGACCCCATAGCCTTAGTGTAGCATATATTTGGGGTATGATCTGCCAATTTAACTGGGAAAAAGAACCCTGTAATTCCTATGTTTAATCGATTAACCAATTTGGAGCATAAACCAAATCAAAGGATATCAAATCAAGTGGCTAAGAAAAAAAGGACTAAAGTCTAAAGTCTAGAAACTATTACATTTATTGAGTGCCTACTGTGTGCCAAGAATTTTCATAGGATAGTGTTCATGTTGTCAGTGTATTGTCAGATATTTTTACATAATATAAAACCTCACAATAACCCCATTGTCTAGGTATGATTTCTACTTATCGATGAGAGAAATGAGGTTCAGAGGTTTTTAGGTGATTTGCCCCAAGTCCAAAAGCTACTTAGAGGCAGAGCTGGGATTGTGCTGCAGATTTTGTGTTTCCAAATCTGGGAGTCTTTCTGCCTCTCTACAGCTGTGTGTCCTTATAAAAAGGATATAGTTCCCAGCCTGGGGAAGAGAGGGAAGGCTCGCTCTTGGCCAAGTTTCATTTAATTTTCCATCAGTAGGTGTCAACTGTGAACTAGTCAGAAATGCTAAAATAACAGCTTAAAAACATAGGAACAGAAATGGAAATGTAATTTTAGCGTGCCTTACCAGCCCCTCCTGAAGATAAGTGCTGCTTATGGAGTATCTGTTACAGAAATGTAACACTTAAGGACTAAACTCACAGGAGTTGCTGGCGATGTGCAATTTAGCAACTTGGGCTGTTAAAGAAGAAGGGAGGAAAAAAAAAAAAAAAGAACCAACTCCACAAGCAGAAAATTGAAAACAAAAGGAAATGGAGAAAAAAAGCAACATAGCGTTTCTGCCACTGGTTGTAGTTCCTCCTAATGGCCTGGGAAATAGCTTGTTGGATAAAAAAGGCTTGCCTGGGAGAAACATTAACTCAGAGATGGCGCACTTGATGGAAGGGAGGCTGGATTTAGCCAATCAGGCATCAAGGCCTTTGACTGGTAAATTAGCAAGTACCTTTCAGCCCCTGTGATTAGCCAGGTGTGGAGCCAGGCCCAGTGGGACTCCAGGATGAGGGGCGGTGGCTGGCATTCTTCCCTCAAGGGATTTGCTGCTTGAATTGGGGTGCAACGTCTCCTGGAACCAATGAACTGATAATGCAAATGCAGGACAAGAAACGGATGTGTACAACAGGGACCTCACACTGCTGCTGACGGAGGGAGGGGTACAGCTCTGGTGTGGGAGGGTGCGGGAAGGTGACTTGGAGAGGGAGCATGGAGCCACAGCTTAGGAGTGAGGATCGCCATTCCAGTCTCAGCTCTCACCCTCATTTACAGTGTGAATTGGGACAAACCATTTCACCTTTCTGAGTCTCAGGTTCTTCACACGGAACAGCAGAAGCTTTATCAGAAGGTTTCTAAGGCCTGTCCAGGCGCTGACACCTATGATTTTATGAATTAGAATTCGCATTAAGGTTCTTCAGTTGCCAGTGACAGAAATCCAGTTGCATCCAGCTTAATTTTAAAAGTGGCATTTGTTGGTTTAGGTAATTGTGAAGCCCAGAGGTAACTCTAGGTTCAGGCATGGCTGGATCCAGGGGCTCACAAAGGATTCCTTGGGCTGTCTCCCCTGGTTCTGCCTTCTTCTCTCTGTGCTTGCCTATCATTCCACTGTAAAGGGATAGTCTTATTTGATAGTTCCAGTGGACTAGCCCCTAGGAGCTCAGCCCCATCCAAACCACAAGGAATAGGTTTCTTCCAGAAAAGAAGGCCTCAGGCACCAGCTGAAAGGGGACAGGATTGATGTGGGCAGGCAGGAATGACAGATGCTTTCCATATGGCCCTTGAATGTATTTCAGGTCAGATAGAACAAGCAGGGGAGGGGAGGAGCATTCCAAGATCTACAGGGTCAAAGTTGTGCCTTAGGCCTGGTCAAAACATTCATGGGGCCCAGGGTAAGAGTACACATGGAGGCCACAGACCATATGTCTCAATATTAAAAAGCCGTAACTCACACTAACAATCTGTTAAGTAGCATAGGTTTATCTGCTTATCTGGACACATGTGCCTTCATAATGACCTGGAAGGTGGGTTCCAATTTAGAATTTTCAGAATCCTTGGAATTTTGCACCGGAATGAGATGGAGCAGAGAGAGGCTGTAGCGCATCCCTTCTCTTCCCACCCCTGACTGCATCCACACTGTGTGGACCCCTCAGCCCACACATCCAAGCACTGAACACAGTTCCAGTAAACAGCTGGCCAGGGTGTGCATGTGAACCCTCTGTTCACCCTCAGCAGGGCCAGCTGGGAGAAGATTGGTGGGGGCTCTGGAAGGGGGCTGGGTCCAGTTGAGCAGTGAATCCAGATACTGGAGCATGGTCTTCAGGTGAGAGGGTCAGTAGACTTTGGGCTTAGCCCTACAGATGCTTGTTGCAAGGTGAGGGGCACGGCTGGAGGAACGGTCAGAATGGGGCTGTTTATAGACTGGGTCCAGAGCAGGAGCCCGCTTGCCTGAGTGAGGATGGCCCAGGTGGTGTCACAAAGAAGAGGACTGGTAAATAAAACTGAAGAATACTTTTGGGCTTAAAGGAAGGAGAACTTGGACTTTAGGCTATGAGATTGGACTTGTTCTATGGGCAATGAGAAGCCTTGAGGGGCGGGTCTCAGCAGGTGACCATACCCATGTCCAGAGTGACCCCATGGTCCTGCATTTGGGGCTGCTGCCCTCCCTCATACCCTCTGGTACTTACAGGAGCTCCTTGGATTTAGGGCTCCTTGAGATTTAGCTTTGATGTGAGGACAAGTCTTTCAGGGGAACCTTTCCCTGGATTCCAACTCCTGCCTCAGACTCTTCCTCTCAGAGCCCCTTGGGTTCCCTTCATCACAGAGCACACCATATAGTCCTGCAGTGGCTGGCTCGGGGCTGCCTCCTGTGAGCCGATCTCATTCCTCTAGTATAGGGACTTCTACAATCAGGTCCCCCAAAAGTGTTGTTGGAAGGAAGGGGATTAATGCACGTGATTAACCCAAGGGAGGTGAGGTTAGGAGAAAGCTTTTGTAGACAGTATTTTGCTTACTTAAGCCCTCAGTGATGTCTCCCCTTCGGAAATCTATCTAGAACCCTCCCCCTTCCAGCAGCTCTGTGGTGACTGGCCTGGGCCAGCAGCTGCTGTTACTGCTGACCTGGACAACTGCTGGCCTGTCCTTAGTGCTTCCCTCCCTGCAGTCTATTTCCAACCAGCAGCCTGTTAAACGTGAGAGTGCATCATCTGCGATGGCCTCCATCTCACTCAGAGTAAACTCCAAAGTCCTCGTCAAGGTCTACAAGGAGCTAATGAACAGCCAGGTCTCCTGGGGACCTTGAAAAATGCAGATTCCCATTTAGAAGCTCTGGGGTGGGTCTGAGAGTCTACATTTCTAACAAGCCTCCAGGTGCTGCAGGGTTGCTGGGGCGGGGGCACACTGTGAGTGAGGAGACCCTGCAGGATGCTCGCTGTCCCCCTCTTCTGACCTCATCTACCACCCTCACCCTCGTGATAGGGTGACCAGCTGTCCCTGTTTGCCTGGGGAGTGTCTTAGTTTTAAAACTGAAAGTCCCATATCCCGGGAATCCCCTCAGTCCCAAGCACACTGTTGCTGTCCCCCGCTCTGTGCCTCCGCTCAGCCTCACTTCCTTCAGGTCCTTTCCTGCCTCTCAGGGGGACTTCCTAGTCACGACTGCCCCTTGCCCACCCTGACGTTCTCTACTCCTCTGCCCTGCTTAATTTTTCTCCTTAGCAGTTATCACCCACTAGCATACTATCTATTTTATGTATTTATCTTATTTATTGTCTGTTTCTCTCCACCAGACAGTTAGTGCCACAAGAAGTGGAATGTTTTCTCCGCTTTGTCACTGAGGGACTCCAGTGCCAGGCATGTGGTGAAGGCTCAGGAAAGATGGTTACATGATGAACCGGATGCCTGCTCTCCAAGCCAGGGCTTCTCAGACTTCAGTGTGCACCTGGAGACTGTTAAACTGCAGATTCTGATTCAGGGATCTGGAGTAGGGCCTGAGAATCTGCATTTATTCCACAGATGGAGGCTCTACTTGGTGGTCTGTTTTCTTCTCTTCATTTATCTCCTCCCCTCGCTGGGAAGGAGGCAAGTTTGGACTTGGAGATGGAGCAGGGGCTCCTTAGAAGTGTGAGGAGCAGGTGGGCCGTCCAGTCCCTGTGAGGAGGGGTATTCAGCACTAGTGTGGCTGGGTGGACAACCAGCTGGCCCGTCAGACTGACGGACTCAAAGATGAAAATGGCCAGGACCAAACTTTCCCTGTTCTGTGCTGTCTTTCAGAAAGAACTGCCCCCTCCCACTTCTCTTCACCGTCCCTACAGCTGGTTCCAACAAGCAAAAGATTTCTCTCCAGAGCCGGGCTCTGTTTGGCCTTGCACCTGCTGCCGGCAGCTGTTGCCGGGGCTCCCGTTAATGGCACAAATGGAGCCTCTAATGGATGGGACCTAAGCCCTGGCTGGCAGCGGGGCTGGAAGGATGTGGGCTGTGTAGACGGATGGGAACTCTGCCAATGACTGGGATCCAGGCCGTGCTGTCAGTCAGATGGACGGCCAGACAGTGGCTAGCCAGACCCCTAGAGAGCCACACAACCAACTCGGAAGACTTCACCCTTACAGGCAGCTTTAGGGGACTCAGGGAAGTGTGGACAGGCTCTCAGCCCTCTGGGAGTTCACGTTTTAGTGGAGGTGAGAACACTTTGAGGTAGAAAAGACTCAAAGACTGAGCCAAGGACCCTGGGTAAAAACCTGGGCCCAAGTTGTGTGTGTGGAACCCACCAGAAGAACTGCAGGAATTCTGATAAACTGGAATATGTCATTTCTCCTAAAGATTTTGATTAACTCTAATAGAGTGTTTTAAATTTAAAACTGAGATGCTGTCGACAAATAATGTATGTACTCATTAGAAAATTGTGACATGTAAAAGCTTTTTAATTTATGGAAGCAGAATAAAATCATGAGTGGCACTGACTGGCCATTATCTACTATTGCTAAAACTGCTTAAGGATTGTAAGGGCTTACATTTGCTTGTGTTGCTAATTTTTGGATTTCTAGTTTTTATTTATTTATTTAGAGACAAAGTCTCGCTCTGTCATCCAGGCTGGAGTGCAATGGCATGATCTCGGCTCACTGCAGCCACCGCCTCCTGGGTTCAAGCAATTCTCCTACCTCAGCCTCCCAAGTAGCTGGGATTACAGGCACGCACCACCACGCCTGGCTGATTTTTGTATTTTTAGTAGAGACAGGGTTTCACCATGTTGGCCAGGCTGGTCTCGAATTCCTGACCTCAGGTGATCCACCTGCCTTGACCTGTGCAGGTGCTGGGATTACAGGTGTGAGCCACCATGCCTGGCCTCTAATTTTTTAAAGTATCAATGTGCTCAAACACTTGCCTACAAGTTAATGACGCTGATGTTGATGCAAGATGACGCTGATGTTGGTAATAGTGCCTTTTTCCTCTTTTCTTTTTAAATCCTAAATGTGATAGTAAATAGTGACTTTTATTGGGAGTATCTTATATGCCCAATTTGTAATCTCAATGCATCCTCATGACACCCTGTGAGATAGTGGTAGTCGTTGACCATGGAGCTGCCCAGGTGCCATTGGCCCTTCATCTGGTCACTGTGTCCTGATTCCCATAGAGGGGACCCCATCCTGCCCCACTGCCATTCCTTGCGCATCTGAGAGGTGACTCTACCTCAGTGCAGAGGTGTGACGTGAACTCAGGCCTGGCCCATCAGAGCATTTCCTTGGCCACCGTGGTTGATTCAGGGATGGCCACATGACCCAAAGAGAGCCAGCGATGCTTGGGAAGAAGGTCTTACCTTCCCCTGAAGGATGTGAAGCTGAGAGGATGTAGGACCAGGAGTTTCTGCCTGAGGAGAACCTTATGCCCTCCTGAGGAGAACCTGTCTGCGAGCCGTGGGTAGGGGACGCTTACCCAGGGCAGACAGTAGAGCTGGGCCTGGAGATGGAAAGCAGGGCCTGGCGACATGTGTGCTAGTTTTTGCTTGAACAAGTGTGAGCTATTTGTTTGTTTGTTCCTCACACCTTAGTGTCTTAGTGATGTGAAGGCAAGTACCTTTTGTACTTCCACCTGCAGACAAGAAGGCCCTATCTAGAAAGACGGGATGATAAGAGCTTGAACTGGCATCTACAGGGTGTCTTATCAGATCTGGGCAGAGCGAGAAGGCAGAAGGATGGATGATAATGCAGTTTCTGATGGGATGGCTGGGTGGATGGTGGAGCCCTTCCTTGAGAGAGCCTACGGAAGAAGAGCTGATTTAGAAGGAAGGTAATGAATTCAGTTTGTGCAATACCCAGGTGCGAATGGAGTTTGGAATTCTCGAGAGTGGGTTGGAGATGGGGGTTTGGTTGCAAAACAGAACCAGCCAACCAACCAACCAAACAAACAAAAAAACAACATAATTATCAACAACAACAAAGCAACCATCCCGAAGAGAGCTGTGCAGTAGGTGGCATCACCCTAGCTGATCCAGGTGTAGGGAAGTGATCTCTTTCCTTACACAAGGGTTCTTTTGGGTCTTGGGTGCAGCGTGTCGGGTTATTTCTCAGGTCTTGACACCCATAATTACTGGTTCCTTTAAGGCCCTATATGTTTATTTACTTATTCCTTTATTCCTCATTGCCTTCTCCTGTTCCTACTCCACCCCCATAGATCACTGTTCTAAAATGTATTTTGTTTTTAAGTGTTCCTACAAAATGTATTTTGTTGTTTTACCTGTGTGTATCTTTAATTGATATCAATGGACTGGTGCTATAGAGCTCATCCTGTATTTTATCTTTTTCGCACAGCACCGTGTTTTTTTTATTTTTATTTATTTATTTATTTATTTGAGATGGGATCTCACTCTGTTGCCAGGCTGTAGTGCAGTGGCGTGATCTTGGCACACTGCAACCTCCGCCTCTGGGGTTCAAGTCATTTTCCTGCCTCAGCCTCCCGAGTAGCTGGGGCTACAGGTGTGAGCCACCACACCCAGCTAATATTTTTGTATTTTTAGTAGAGACAGGGTTTCACCATGTTGGCCAGCATGGTCTCGATCTCTTGACCTCGTGATCTGCCTGCCTCGGCCTCCCAAAGTGCTGGGATTACAGGCATGAGCCACCGTGCCCAGCTGAGAGCCAGAAGCAAACAGCAAAACTGCTCCCAAATTCCTGACCCATGGAAATGGAGATAATAGATGTTTGTTGTTTTAATCTACTAAATTTTGAGACAGTTTGTTATGCAGTAGGAGAAAACTAATATTACTGGGGAGGGAAGTTGCTGGGCCATAGGGTGTGTCTGTACAAGTTTTGATCATGTATGTGGTTTGGAGAATCAATATGGAAAACTGTAGTAAAGTTGCTTATTTATTTGGCCACTTCTGCATCTGGGTGGTGGGAAGGAGGTGCTAGGTTCACCTCAGCATAAAGCCCTAGAAGGTGTCAGACTCCATTAAATGCTATTGGGAAAAGATTGGCTGGGCCAGTAGACAGCATTTCCAGAGAATTCCCAAAGGATTGTCCCAGACCCCAAATCCTAGGGAGCTGTCCGTTGTGAGTCAAAGCACTGGGGCCAGCAAGAGCCTGGGGCCCCCCGGTGTGAGCTGATTCCTGTCCTCTGGACCTGGCAGCATGATATGCTGACGTAAATGCAGTGACATTTGGCTGGGCAATTGAAGAGCTTCAATCTGCACATAGAAGTGACGGAAATTCATTTTCTCTTATTTTTCCAATCTTTGTCTGTAAAATAGATTCCTGCAGTGTCATTTCTCTGTTCATTCCAATCTTTGTTAAGGAAATGAAGTGCTAGAGTTGAATGTCTGTTCAGAGTGCTTTAGCAATCTCCAGGTACCTGGCTACTTTAATGTCCCAGGCCATTGGAAATTGAGCTGGTCTGGCCAGAGATTTTTCCATTTCAAGTTGTGCTTCCTCTACAGGTTTTATTCACAAGGCACAACAGAGTTCCCACTGAAGGCAGAAGAGACAAGAATAGCCAACTCCCATATAATGGCAATAATGTCCTCCCATTACAACACCCCCTAATGCTCCTCAGATTGTACAGTGCTTTGTGATAACAAAGCTAGTATGTGGCAGGGCCAAGAATCTTAGGGAAGTGACTTGCCCAAGGTCAGCCCACTAGCAAGTGCAGAGCTGATAACTAGCAAGTGCAGTAGGAGATAACTAATATTAGTTATCTATATTAGGAGCCCCTGGGCTCCTGACCCCCAGTGCTCTCTGCACTCTAACCCTGTAGCCAAAAGAGTGTGGACTTTGGGTTTACTGAATCTAGATTCTAACCTGGCTGTGCTTTTTGCCAGCAGTGTGACCTTGAGCGAGGCATTTACCTTGGTAAAACTTCAGTTTCCACATCTGAAAAGTGAAACGAGAAGAGAGAGGATTTCAAGAAATTCAGGAGAGTGGGAGAAGTGGATTCAAGGAGTAGGTGGCTTGAGTGGGAGCTATAAAGGCAGGGAGGGGTTGGATCTGCAGGCCTTGTAAGACACACAGAAAATTTCGAACTTTATCCTAGGGCAGTGTGGAGCTATAGAATACTGGGGAGCCAGGGGGTCATATTTGAACTGAGAAACTCGATATTCACTGCTGTGTGGGAGTTGGTGAGGGACGGCTCAGCCCTGTGCCAGGTCACATGGCTGGGTGAGTGTAGAGCAGCCTAGCTTTCAGCCCCTCGTTTCCCTCTTGAACTGGTGTCCTTGTCCAGTCCAGAAAGTAACCCACGCAACTATATGTGACACACCTGCTTCTGTTAGAAGCATTTGCTTAGACATCAAACCAAGGCAGATCTTCCCCTAAGAGGGGTTCTGTGCCAGCTGTGAAGGCGCTGATCTTCCTCTACCTTGTCACACGTGTTATCCTCACCTCACCCCTAGGAGATGGAGGGATTATCTCCACTCTGTTCATGAACAGACACAGAAGGTCAAGTCGCAGATCCAAAGCCACAGTAAGGGACCAGGTGGGGACTCTGACTGGTTCCTCTGAACCTCAAGTTTCTGTTCTTTCTCCCGTCCTCCTGTGCCCTCCCTGCATCCTTCCATCCATGTGCCTCACATGTTCCTCAGCACTTCCTCATTGAACATAGAATCATCCTGTGACCCCTCAAATAAATACTTTACATTAATGTTCATAGCAGCATCATTCACAATAGCCAAAGGTGGAAACAGCCCGAGTGTCCATCGGTGGATGAGTGGATAAACAAAATATTGTCTATCTATACAAGGGAATATTATGCAATCACAAAAAGGCATGAATAAGATAAATAGTGTTTGATAGCACAACATGGTGACTACAGTTAACTATAATTAATTGTACATTTAAAAATAAAGGATTCCTTTCAAATGCTGAGAAAAGAAAATATCAAAGAAGAAAAAATAAAAAAAAAAAACCAAAATATAATTGGATTGTTTGTAACACAAAGAAAGGAGAAAGGCTTGAGGTAATGGATACCCCATTTACCCTGATGTGATTATTATCCGTTGTATGCCTGTGTCAAAATATCTCATGTACCCAGTAAATATATATACCTACTCCGTACCCACAAAAATAAAAAATAAAATAAATGAAATCCTGACATGCTGCAACATGGATGAACCTTGAAAGCATTATGCTAAGTGACATAAGCTGGGCATAAAAGGAGAAATATTGAATGATTCCACTTATATGAAGTGCCCAGAATGAAAAACTCACAGAGACAAAAAGTGGAATCAGGCTACTAGGGGCTGGTGGGCTAGGAGGGAATGGGGGATGATTACTTCATAGGTACAGAGTTTCAGCATGGGATGACAGAAACATTCTGGAAATAGATAGTGGTGATGCTTGCACAGCATTGTGAATGTACTTACTGCCAACGAATTGTACACTTAAAATGGTTAAAGTGGCAAATTTTATGTTACATATATTTTGCCACAATAAAATAAATTTAATGAAAAGATGGGCTTCAGACCACACTATGTATGACTTTCTTTAGAAAAGAGTCTTCTAACTGGGGCCATGGGCTTCTCCAGAGCAAGACCATCTTGTCTTGTCTTTATCTGTGGGAGTCCTGGTGGCTTTCAGGCGAACTTCCTCCCCTAGATTTGCCTTTTATATTAGGGTGGGGAATGATTCACTGAGTGTCAGCTCTGTGCCCCTATTACCCTGGAAACTGGATTTCTTCCTGTGGTTCAGCAGACCTGGGGCAACCAGCTTCATGGTCTGAGTGTAAATAATGCCTTTTCTAGCAATGGTCGAAAGAGCAGGGTTTAAGCCCCTACATGCTCAGATTTCCTAGGAGCCTTGTCTCTCTCTCAGACTCCCTTCTCCCAAATGTCTAGGCATTTCCCAGCTTCACATATACTCAGATTTCCTAGGAGCCTCGTCTCTGTCTCAGACCCCCTTCTCCCAAATGTCCAGGCATTTCCTAGCTTCACACAGGGTCAGTTTAGTCTGTTCCCAGAGCTGAAACAAAGTGGCAGCTGCCTGAGGCCAGAGGATGCTTCACTGGTCTGGAAGCTGCAGCACCAATGGGACCTGCCACGTCAGGGACAGCTGGAGTCTAGGGTGGGTGCTCACAAAGATGCCCCGTCGCCTGTGGCTGCTGGCCCTGGAGGGTGACATCTCTGATCAGGTCTGGAATGGGTGGAACAGGGACCCTGGTGGCTGCCCTCTGCACCAGTACACATTCTAGTGCAGGATTTGGAGATCCTCGGAGGGTGAACACAAGTAATGCCGAGATCCCACTTTTTTTTTTTTTTTTTTAGACGGAGTCTTGCTCTATCGCCCAGGCTGGAGTGCAGTGGCGCGATCTCAGCTCACTGCAAACTCCACCTTCTGGGTTCATGCCATTCTCCTGCCTCAGCCTCCCTAGTAGCTGGGACTACAGGTGCCCACAACCACGCCTGGCTAATTTTATTTTTGTATTATTAGTAGAGACAGGGTTTCACTGTGTTAGCCAGGATGGTCTTGATCTCCTGACCTCGTGATCCGCCTGCCTCTGCCTTCCAAAGTGCTGGGATTACAGGCGTGAGCCACCACGCCCAGCTCGAGATCCCACTCTTAATGCCCCACCTGGCCAAGAAGTTCTAAGTGCCAATTGGTGGGTAAACTGTTCAAGGCAAATTTGTTTGAAAGAGAGGGCGGAAAGGATTTTTTGGCTCTCACCAATAGCTAATTCACGGGCTGGTTTCACATTGTGGAACCAGGAGTCAGGTGAAGTCATCAGATTCTATCTTTCTCCTCTTGGCTTTTGTGGTCTCCCGTTGGCTTTATCCTTCATACAAGTCTTTTCTGTGGAGGAGGCAAGCTGGTAACTGGTGGTTTCAGACTCATATTCTCTCAATTTAGCAATAACAATTGAGGTTATTTTTCCCTGTTACCTCTGGCAGAAAAGTCCCAGGGCAGCCTCTTACTGCCTCACCAGGATCACCCATGCCTCCCTGAATTAATCATTGTAGTTTCCTTCAGAGAGTACTCTGGTTGGACCTGGCACTGGACCTTTACCAATGGAAGGTAGGGTTGCATGATTGACAGGTCCCTCAGGACCACCAGAATTGGGGGAGCCATGTCAAAGGAAAAGTGGCTGCATTACCAGAGGAGGGAGTCTTTGGTGGGCCCCAGAACCTTTGGAAACCTGAATCCATAGTCAAGGGCTGAGCTCCCAGTGGGGCTCTTTTGTGTAGATGCATTCTGAGGGCTCCTTTCCCAGAGTGTGGGGCTCTCCCAGAGGAGCCAGCTTGGGCCAGGTTCTGGGGTCCACAGCCACACAGACCCAGACCTCTCATTTCTCTTGAGACCACTTTGTTTTTGTTCCAGCACGCAAGAAGCCCTTTCTTCTCTGGCTGGACTCATCGAGTCTGGACTCATCTCTTGTCTTACACACGGACGGTTGTTTTAAGGAAAAGCCCCTGGTTGGACTTGCAGACTGGGCACAGCCCTGGACGTACCACAGGTGCTCAGCAAAGACTTGCCTCATCTGTTTACCCTCCGGGTCATGCCCCTTCCTAACTCTACACCCTGTTGCGTTGCAGGCATGGCCTCTGGAAAAGTCAAACATGGCAAAAGGGAGCGTGGCCCAGAGCTGGCACGCCACAGGCAAGTGTGTGCATGAGTGAGTGAGTGAATGATTACTTGGGTGGATGGCCGACAGTGCTAAACTTCAGAAGGAGATGAAAAAATAAGACATTATGCCCAACAGGGTTTGGCAAAAGACGTTTCTGGCCAGCTCAAGCCTGGGATCTATCACATCCCAAATCAATTTTCAGACTTAGAACAAAAATGCATATCTATCCCCCTCCCGTTCCCTCTGCCTCCCCTCCCAAAAGAACGCGTCTGCGGGGACAGATGGCCCTGTGTCAGCGTCCCTGTGTGATATTGATGTGAACAGCGAGGGAAGGCGACGTGTCTCATGGCTGTAAAAATAGACGTGCATTAGGAATGCATGAAGTCAGACTCCTCCTCCGGCCACGCCAGGCGTGCTATTCTAAATCCAGTGCTCATGGGCTTGGTATCCAACCACCCGGCAAGGCAAAGCAGTGGTCTGGAACTTGACATTTAAAGGGTTTGAAAGAAACAGAAAGAGGCACCAAGATTTCTTTTTTTAAGTCAGTCTGGCTATTTCTGAATGGGGCATGCCAATGAAACTGGAGACCAAATCCACTGCATTTTTGAACCATAGCGTCTGAGAGATGGAGGGGGCTGTAGGAGCTGTTCGGTCTGGTCTCCCTCCCAATGCAGGGATTCCTTCCACAGAGCCTCTGATGGTTGTCTAGTTTCTGCTTGGATACCTCAAGTGATGGGGTACTCTCTACCTCGAGGGGCACAGTTTCATTGCTGGGTGTTGTTGGATGCCGCTGGCTGCTACTGCAAAGTGCTTTTAGGAAGAGATTGAGTTGATATCTAATTTCTCTGAAATGTTCCTCCACTGACCCTGGGGTTTAGGACCATTTTATACTCTTGAAATTTATATCCACTGCTATTTGCTGGGCTTCTTCTATGTGCTCAGCCCTGCATAAGGAGCTGTGGGGGATAAAAGAGAAAACATCATTTCCAAAAGCCAGCTAACACCGATCTGGGGAGATAATGAACATGTGCAGAGTAATGAGATAGGGCATGGCGACAGGATCTTATTAAATTTGACATCATGTGATACTGCCTGTTTCCTTCCCAGTGAAAATCAGTGGCAATTTTTGCCACTCCCATATTGGTTAATGAGAACTACATTTTAGCAATGGCTCTGGCTGTGGGCTTGGAATGACCTTGGCTTATTTTAACTTGCTCCAGACCCAGCCAGCCCCTCACTGCGTCCTGTGGAGTGATCACTCACAAGAATCTCTCACTGTCCCTCTCCTCCTGAGAACACTCTCGTCACCATCCCCAGCTTGGGGTCCTGGGCTCCCTTGTAGCTTGCCACTACATTGCTCCCTTTGGGCTCTGTGTTCTACTCAACACTCCTCTTGAGCTAGCTCTAGCCATGCACTTGCACCCACAGATGCCTTCGGCTTCCTCCTGTGCCTCTCTTTCTTTCCACATGTCCAAGTTCCATTGCCTCTTTGAAGCCAGTGGCAATTTGCCTTCTCTGTGCTCTCTGCATCTAGGTGTAAACTATTTGCTTATTTCCCAATGGCTGCAGTTTTCTCTATAGCAAAACTACTGGCCACCTCTTGAACCCTCTCTCTCTTGGCTTTTAAAGCTCACAGCCCCATATGACAATAAATAAATAAATAATAATAATGGGCTTGGTGTCGCAAGACTTGGGTTCAAATCACAACTCTGCCACTTACTAGCTGTGCTCTCAGGCACATCACGGACTCTCACTGGTTCTCAGTATTCACACTTGCATTGTGGGATGAATTCCACTCTCCTCTTTGGGTTGCTGATTAATCAAGACAATGAATGTAGCAAGTCTTTACCAAATACACACTGCCTTACAGGTAGTGGTTATTATCATTGTCCTGCCTTCTTTTAAAAGAGAAGGAAGCTGGGCTTAGGCCCTTTTTATGTCCTTGGAATGTATATCAGCAAGTATTTTGGGGGCACTCGCTGTTTGTATAGCCTTGTTTGATGCCCTTAGGGGGTTAAATGCAAAGGCATGGTTTCCAGCCAGGGAGCTCACACTCTGGAGAGAGAATGAACTCATGTGGAGAAATGAGCCTGTGGGATTGGACAGGGTATTATTAAACTTGACATTGTGTGATCCTGCCTGAAAGTAGTGTAGGGTTCTGAGAGGGGGTTGCAGACAGCAAGGGTGACTGGGGTGGGCTTCCTGGAAGGGATATCCTGGAGCCAGAGCATGAAGGGTGGGCGGGTAACCTCTGGGAAGGCGGCGAGGAAGTAGGAGGGCGGTCGGCAGGGAAATTTCTCCGAAGAATGCAGCCCACCCTGCCTGCAGTTGGATGAGAGAGAGGGACTCCTCTTCAGTCAGGTGCTGTGCTGGGTGCTTATTTGCATCTCACAACTCTGAAATCAAAGCTAGAGAGCTGCTTATAGACAGTTCCTCATTTACAGATGAGAAAACTGCAGCTAAGGGAGCTTTAGTGATTTGTCCAAGATCCCACACCTAAGAGGGGATGGAGTGGAGGTTTTCCATCAGGTGAGCAGCAACTCAGAAAGTCTGTTAGACCCTTATAAGCAGAAAGGCCAACTCTCAGCCCCTGTCCCCAGTCAGCCTTGAAACCATCTTTGCAAGCATTACGACAGTGAGAAAAATCTGACATGGGAAAATTATGACAGTGAAAGAAATCTGACTTAACCAACACCATCTTGCTTTTAACCTCCAAGCTGCCCTTGTTCATTCCTGGGCATAGGCTGGGTGAAATATAGAAGGAATTTAGTTTGTAGTTTAACTTTGAAACAAAGACGGTAACAGCCTCTTCCTGAAATAAACCTCCTCCTTGCGTGGGAACCAGATCGCCTTTGTAAAACTAACAAATGAGCCGCAAGGTTAGAAATTACAGCTCAGAAGTCATGCAGCCAGAGGCCACAAGATTCCTAACCTTCCCACTTGCTCCTGTGGATAACGTCACTACTGTAAAACCCAAGATCGGTGTTCTAGATATTTTTCAACCCTGCATTCTAATGAACCAGCTGGCACCACCCAGATGGGTAAACTGGCTCAACTGGTTCTGTGATCCCACTCAGGAACTGAAGGCAGGGGGAAGAACTTGCTTCAACCCCCTATGATTTTCTCCCAACCCAACCAATCGTTGTTCCATACTTCTTGGCTCTCTGCCTCCCAAATTATCCTTAAAAAACCCTTGTTTCTGAATTTTTCAGGGAGACTGATCTAAGTAATAAAACTCCAGTCTCCTGTTTAGCTGGCCCTGTGTTTATTAAATTCTTTCTCTGTTGCAATAACGCTGTCTCAGTAAATTGGCTGTATCTTGTGCCATGGGCAAGAAAAAGCCATTGGGCCATTGCAGCCTTGTGACTGTATCTGCTCAGACCCGACTGACCCCAGCAGAGCTGGGAACCTGACCCAGCAGCATCAATCTACAGAGTGACCAGTAACTTAGTGTGTGGCTTGGTGTGAGAAGATGGGCCAAGCAGATTCAGGCTCTTGGGAATTTGAACTAAGAAAACCAGAGATAATAAGGCAGGTGGAGTCAGAGACAGATTCTGAAATGATATCTGTGGGTAGAGGCAAGGCTACAGTTGGCCTTTTGCAGGCTGAAGCTGGGAGACCACAGAAATCATAAAGAAGTAGGAAGTGGCTCTCAGGCCTTGAGAAGAGAAGGCAAGTAGGGAAGCACTGGTGGAGATAGATCAGGGACAATATGTAGAGAGGCTGTGAAGGAGAATGACCACGCAGCCATGCGAACAGACTGGGTTCTTGGGGTCCCTCTGACCACATCCAGTTATGATCTCCATCCACAAATGAGCTCCCTCCCATTTCCTGCCACTTTTTCTGAAGGGGAAACGTTTATGGTTCCAGGTGCCTAACCATAAACCCTCTTGCCCCTCTGTTCTGTCTCAGGAAGAGGACTGGATATACACTTGCTATTCTTTTGGGAGGCATGGTAGTCAAACAATAAGACTGAGGAGTGATTGCAGAGTCAGATGTCTTCTCCAGCCACAGCACACACGTCCCACCCTAGCTGAGGCAGAACTGTGGGCTGGCCTGGCTGTGAGCCTTGTGGGACTGTGAGAAGCTTCCAGCTTAGGACCCAGAGTCTCAGAGGCCCCGGGAGAGAGGAGGAGACTGGAGAGGCTAGCAGGCACAGTGACTTGATCCAAGAAGGTCCCTGTGAGGGATGCAGGGGTAGAAATGAATCAAAGGGCCCATGTGGTGGAGAGGAGGTGTAGAGCATTGAGGGCCCATGGGCACAGAGCATCCCAGCTCTGCCTGTCACTCACCTTTGCCAAGGCAGGACCCCACATTTGGTTTTGGTTTCTCATGAAGTGGGAGTGGATCCCAAGGGCTGAGGCTAGCATCCCCTGGGCCAACCAAGAGTATGCATGGGTAAGTGGGGATCAGAAAGGAGGAATGAGTCAGGATGTCATTCTCCTAACCCCTAGCAAGTCAATTTAGCCCCCACAGGCTCATCCATCTCCTGTCACACATTTAACACTTACATTAAACACACCTTCCTTCTCTTTCTGCAGAAGTATATTGGTGGCAGGAGTGTGGGTTTGAGGCCAGGCCTGTGCTGACTGCCAGCCTGGCCACTTTCTTGCAGGAGGGCCGAGGGAAAATGTTGTGAGTGTCCTTATCTGTAAAACAAGATCATCACACGTCACTTAGGAGTGCGAGAGGACTAAAGGACATAATGCACGCCTGGCACACGGTAGAAGCTCAGCCAATGGAAGCTGAGCCAGGAGCAAAGCCATCTCCCCTCCCTCCTTCCTTCTGTAGCTTTAGTCCTGGGTTTGGAAGGGTCTGTTTGAGGGGATGAAGTAGACGCCGCTGTTGGCTTTTACACCGTCCTTGATGAGAAGCCAGTGATGAGGAACTGACTTTACCTGGGAGAGCCCTAGACAGGGCCCCTCTATCCTCATTATTCTACACCCCCAGTCATCTGACCACCTGGGCCTTCCCACCAAGATGAAAAAGACTGAGGGATTTTTCACCCAACCTTTTTCTGGAAGCGTTTGTTTGCAATACAGATTTTACAGGCAGACTTTACAGTTCTGGGACCATTGACTCAAAAGAGTCCCAGAGGCTGGATATGAATCGATTCTGCCTTTACCCTGCCTTTTCTTCTTCCTTCTCTTCCTCATTTTAAGAGAAAGGCTCTTTATTGGTGGCAATTCATATAGGTCAGTGAACCAGATTCCTAACCTCCCTGTGTGAACTCTGCCTCCCTTGCTTGAGCTGAGAGCTTTCACGCCAGAAGCAGTGGCTGGAAGTTGTACTCCTAGGAGCTATAAGCCGCAGGTAGGCTGAGTGGCAGGTTCATCCTACAGGTCAGAAAGCAGCCTGCAGAGTTCAAAGGGGGGGGCAAGGTGCTTGCTGGTGCTAACTGGATTTGATATCCTGAGAAAAGTCATATTTTGGATCCAGCATTCTCTGATTTGTCCTCCTCTAGCTTCCCCAAGGGTCATACAAATATTGGGGGACTCACAAGCATTGTCCCCCACTGGTGAACTCCAGGAACAAGTGGGCAGCGGGGGCTGCAGAGTGTTTCTAGAGAAGGAGCTTAGGGGTGGCCCCTGCCTGGGTGGCACAGTGAGCGCACTGTGCTCCTAGGTAGATTGGATATGGACTTGGAGAGGTCTTGGAGAAAGGCTGATGAAGGTGATGGACAGCCTAAATCTCCGAAGCCATCTCCTGATGCAACCTCTGACCCAGCAACCTCTGGGTCTTGCTGTTATCAGCTCCATCAGTTTTACTGGGTGAGTAATTCATTTACCTGCTGTTATTGCCAGGGTGTCATCCTTTTCCTAGTTCCTGGTGGAGTTGGAGATATGCTATCGGGAGTCCTTTTAGAAAGTGCCTTGTCTCCTATCCCATCTTTATAGCCCTGCATCTTACATCTCCAGCGACCTTGGCCCACAGCCTGTTAAGGGGATTGGTGCTGAAGGCTGCTAAGCTCACCTTGAGAGCCCGTGATAGCAAAGGCTGGGGTGATGCTCAGAGCCTCCTTTGTTCTTTTATTTGCCCAGCCCTGAGCAAACAAGCCTCAATAAACTAAATGGCATTTGGATATTGAAAATGCAAAGAGAAAGTGTCTGGAAGAACAATAAAGGAGTTAGAGCAGAGGTTGCGTGCAGGAGGAGATTACATTGTCTAATTCCCCTCAAAGGCACCATGGTTTTCCAAACAAGAAGTGTTTATCTGAAGCCTGGGTGAGAGCCCAATCAGAGTTTTGCTCTAACAGCATCAACCTTATTTGACTGGATGCTGACTCAGAAGCTGTGATTTTGCAGGCAGGACATGTGCGCACAGCTTAGCTAGGCCCCAGGAATGATACAAAATGATGCCAGGTCACAGAAGCCCTTGGCCTCAATGGGGAGGAAAAATGGATAAGAACAAAGCAACTGGGGGACCATAAAGGCTTGAACCAAGAGGGAATGGCTCCATATGCTTCGCTACCTCTTCCAGGAAGCTTCTGGCCTCTCCTGGAAATCAATTACTTCTTTCTTCCCTGTGAATCCACAGCATTTGGCTAGGGCTTCCATTATTGCACAGAATTAAGTTTCTATCTTTGCATAGTGAATTATTTATATTTTTGTTTCTCTCATTAGACCAGGGGGTCTGCAAACCATGGCCCAAGTAGCTTTTGTAAATAAAGTTTTATTGGAACATGACCACACTTATTTGTTGATACGTTGTCCGTGGCTGAATTTGTGCTTGAAAGTCCGAGTCGGGTTATTATTGCACCAGAGATGGCCTGCAAAACTGAAGTATTTACCATCTGGTCCTTTACAGAAAAGGTTTGTTGACCTCTGATTAGATCATGGGCTGGTGGAGAGGAGGGACTGGTCTTACTCATATTTCAATCCCTAGGCACAGTGCTGCGCACAAGATGGACTTCTATAAATGCTTAATTAAGGAAAGAAGTGTCCGAGCTGGAGAGAATGAAGAGCATCAAGGGGAAACAGTTAAATTACTTAAGAGCAAGAGCCAGTTTTCCTAGGACTTTAAAAGCCTTCATTTACATATACAGAGTTGATAAGCTAATTACACAACAATCTTGTCCTAACCGTTAAATCAGCCCCCTAAGGTCTTGTTAGATAACACCTTGTTAACCTAGTTCAAGGAAACCTGCTGTTTCTCGAAAATAATAAAAGCTCAATTTCTGCAATCCAAACTCGACTCCCCCAACCACTCCAATCTCTCTTTAGTCTGAATTAGATATTAAATTGACATTTCCACTGAATTGGAAACGACCATGAAAATAATCAGTATCGCACTATGAGTATGGAATTTCTCGAACTGTGGAGGCTGGCTGAGTGCAGCCCTATTTTATCCATCCCACACTGTAGGCCTGGTCCTCAGGGCTCACATGCTTTCCCAGGGCCTAAGAAAATGATCGTGACATGGAAATTTAAAAAGTTTTGCCTCCAAAATTAACATTCCTTGCAACTGAGCAAAACCAATATGAAAGAATGTTTAATTATGAGTCTACTAAGCAAATGACATTATGCCAGCTCCAACTCAACTCCTACAGTTATTTATAAATTAGATTAAATGGGGGATGTGGGCGCATGTTAAGATGTTAGGCATGACGTAAGGATGGTGCCAGATGTGAAGATGGATGCAGAGGAGGATGTGCATTTTGTGAGGCCCAAAGCTCACACAATCTTAGGACCTTTCTTTAAGAAAATGGATACAGCACTTGAACCCGGGAGGCGGAGGTTGCAGTGAACTGAGATTGTACCACTGCACTCCAGTCTGAGCAACAGAGTGAGACTCCCTCTCAAAAAAGAAAAGAAAAGAAAATGGGTACAGCAATATCTTACTTCTGCAAATTTTAGCCAAGCACATGACCAGGCGAACACTCTGTAGGGGTACTTCCAGAGCTCTGCAACGACCAGGGGAGGGGAGAGGCTCTGAAGTCCAAGATTCCTCAGCCTGATGGTAAATACTCCCCAGGGTGGATGGGTTGTACCATCAATTATGGTAGAATGAGCTTGGAAAGTGCTGTCAACCCAGGCTTGGAGAGTCACACCATTCCCATTAACTCTACCACTCTTTAAAGGTTCTGAGAAAGTCCTCCAGTTCAGAAAGTTAACTTTATTTGACCCAGAGTTTTCAATTTTTTTTTTTTTTTTGCTATAGAGACCCTCTCTGGGCGAACATTTTTGAACATCTCAGAAAGGGCTGGGAAAGGCTGACTTAGTCCCTTCTGCCTTCCCCTGCCCCCGCAATGCTCTTTCATTTTATGGAGAAGGAAACAGCAAGGACTCTGACTTCTCTGTTATCTCAGGGCAGCTGAAATTATTCCTCAACCTCAACCTCAGGTTGCAGACATGGCAGGTCAGAGAGGAGTTTTACTGCAGAGGGTGGTCAGGGAGGAGAGGGGTTAGCTTAGAGGACAGGGCCAGACCTACTCATAAGGGATTTCTAATGTAATGAAACACCTCCTCCAGAAAAAAAAAAAAAATCCGCACCTTTCTCTTTTTCAGAATTTTAAAAGAGTGGGGCATTTTGCTTCAGATGAGGGCAAAAGTGGCTTGATGTATGGATTCCTGTGTCTCACTTTCTGTTGCTTTCTTCTTTAAGAGTTTAGCCTAAGACTGGAAACATCATTTTCAGGTCCCTGTGCAAAATGGAAATGCTGGGGCTCCCTGTTCCAGAATTATTCAGAATTTCAAGAGAGCATTCATCCAAGCGGGGGGTGGTGCCCTTCGGAGCTCCGGCCCTGAATAACTAGCTGTACAGGTTGCGTGCCCATGAAGCCAGTCCTGGTTAGTGCGTATTCATGTTTATTTATTTCAAAGTTCAAAGTTCTGAAGATATTTAGAGTCTGTATGGAAGGCAAAGTGGCGTAAGAGATTTTAACATAATGAGCCAGATCTGGGCACCAGTGTGGAGATGCATTTTTATAGGGTGAATCATTAATTGGGCATTCTAAGAGTCACTCAGCCTTTTCAATGATTCATCAGCCATGCTGATGCTGTTGTGTGGTTCATATTATTGTTGTAATTAACTGACGCTTGTCAAATGTAAACCTGGCTCTAACCTGGGTGTTTTCAAAAACAACACTAGTTACTGTGTATCCAGGTAGAGGGGGTCAGCATACTGTAACTCTCTGTTTTCCTGACTTGTAATAATGAACCCCTTCTCTCAGGGGACTTAGTCTCATTGTCTTTCCTGTAAACAGTTGGTAACTGTGAGTGGAGCTCTGGAGTGAGAAACGGGGTACTGCTAAGGGCCTGCATGTTCAGAAGCAGCAGTGTGGCATGGGAGCTTTTACAGCAGCACAGTCAGGGGTCAGTTCTTTCACTGCCTGGTAACTTAGGCTTTCCAAGGGAAAGGGAGGTAGTCACTGCAGGTGAGACAAAGAAAGTGCTTGGTAAGGGATTTCTGGGATCCTCGAGTCCAGAGTGGATTAGATGGGATTAGAGACCCACTCTAAGCTGTTACTACCTGCATCTTAGTCCACTCCAGAGCTGAGGCTCCCTGATCCCTTTAACCTTTAACCATGCTCACTGGGCTTCCAGCTTCCAAGCCTTCTACCTGTGGAATGCTTGGTCCAATGTCTGGGGCACCTACTCTTACTCCAAACTCCTCCACATCTGCAGAGTGGCCCAGCATATTCTCTTCTGGAAAGGAGGTCTTTGTCTAACAGAAGTGAGTCTGTAACCCTAGGCCAATTGGAGAAAGGGGTGTGGTGTGCATGTGACCTGTTTTCTTGCCTCCAGGGCAGGTCAAGTCATCCTTGACCCTTAAAAATAGCAGTGGTTGGCTGTGCGTGGTGGCTCACACCTGTAATCCCAGCACTCTGGGAGGCTGATGTGGGTGGATCACGAGGTCAGGAGATGGAGACCATCCTGGCTAACACGGTGAAACCCCGTCTCTACTAAAATTACAAAAAATTAGCCGGGCGTGGTGGTGGGCACCTGTAGTCCCAGCTACTCAGGAGGCTGAGGCAGGAGAATGGCGTGAACCCGGGAGGCAGAGCTTGCAGTGAGCCGAGATCGCGCCACTGTACTCCAGCCTGGGCGACAGAGTGAGACTCCGTCTCAAAAAAACAAAAAACAAAAAAACAAAAAACCAGTAGTGGTTTTAACAAGGTTTCCCCTTTTTGCTTTTCACTTTTTCTTGGTTCATAGTTTGCATGCTACTGTCCCATGGAGCCAGGAAGAGAGCAGGAGTGGGGCAAAGCTGGGGTCTGATGGGGGCTGGGAACCTTGTGGCCTCTGCCTGAGCTCTGTGGGACCACACGTCAGGGCAGGGATGGGAGTGCCCTGGGCCCGGAAGCAGGTTGGCCGTGGCTCAACGCTCACCAAATGTACCCAACCCTGGCTAAGACTTCTCCTTAGAGGGGGATCATCAATACCATATCTTCCAGGCCCATTTTCCTTACTTAACCAGATGTTAGGCCACGCAGATTGGAGAAATATAGTTATCTCTACTTAACACATCATAAATTACCATCATAAATTATCCCAGTGTTTGTATGCCCTTGTTCCCAAAGCAAAAGGTTCTGAAACAACCTTAGTTGAGATAGACGTTTCCAGTGAGGGTAGGTATATCAGTAGGTTGAGAGGAAGCATGCCAATGCAGGTACAATTTACTTATTTGTTTTTAATTGCTATAGAGAAACCCTAATTCATAACTATTTGCTGGAGATGAATTGGGTTCCCCATCTGCTCCACTTCTAAGGCAAGCTTAAACTTCTTCCTGATAACCTGTCAGTGGTTTTGCCTTCAAAGACCCAGCCTTATCAGCCCATTTTCTTATTGCCACAAAAAAACCTGTGCCACCGCTGACCTCCTCTGTGACCTTGGGCAAGTCCTTTCCTTACACTGGGTGTCCACTGCTCCATCTATAAGCAGAAGGTAGTAGATCAGCTCATCTCTATGCTGGATAACTTTGTCTTCAAACCCCACAGACTTCTCTTCGAGCTGAGGGCAGGGCTGCTGGTTGATGCAAGAGGAGGAAGCCTTAAAGAGGTCCCTCTGATGAGGAAGCCCATCTGAGCGGCTCTCACAGGCCACACACTTGAAACCAAGTGCGCGTCTCCCCCACTTGTATGGTAAAATTTCGGTGCTGACGAAGGCTCTGATGGTAGGTTTTCTAGGGAAGGCTGGTGGATTTCCTCATTGGGAGCAAGGCATCCTCTGCAGTCACATATTGGCAATGACAGCTCCTTCTCACTAGGGTCTAGGGTCTGTCCTGCCCACATCACAGAAATAACCATAAAAGTCCCTATTATTTACTGAGGGCTTATCATAGGTGAGGTGCTGCACTGAGGGGCAGTCCCTCCAGGGGTACTATTTTCATTTCACAAGGAGAAGTGTTGTTGAAGTTCAGAGAAGTTAGGTAACTTGCCTAATACACTGTGAGTGGCAGAGTTGGGATTCTACCCCAGGCACCGAGCTCTGAAGCCCGAGCTCTTGACAACTTTGCCTGTATGCTTCCACAAATGTAATCTTTAAGCTGTGGCTGTTCCCTGTTAAGCCCCTGTTTAAAGATCCATCAAAATAGATGGCTCCTTCTCTGAGTCACAGCCTTCTCTGATTCTTCTTATCATCATGAGACCAGATACCGAGAGGCAGAGATGGCCAAAAGGTTTTAAGTTCCCTCTGTTCTCTTGTAAAATGCAGTGCCCAGTAATATCCTGGCATTACCCACACTGCTATGGCCTCTAGTTGAAGATAGGAGTGCTGTGGGTTTTTTCTTGGCAAGAAATTGTGGACCAGAGGTGACATTCAATCACAGTCCTCTGGTCTCATTTGGGACCCAGCGGGCAAGTCTTTTCTTAACCCTATTATTTTACAAAAATATTAAAAGGCAAGCAACTGGGTATGGTGGCTCAAGCTATAATCCCATCGTTTATGGGAGGCCGAGGTGGGGGGATCACTTGTGGCCAGGAATTCGAGATCAGCCTGGACAACATGGTGAGACCCTGTCTCTACAATAATAATAATAATAATAATAATAATAATAATAATTAGTCGAGTGTGGCAGGGCACACCTGCAGTCCCAGCTACTTGAGAGACTGAGGCAGGAGGATCACTTAAACCCAGGAGCTTGAAGCTGCAGTGAGTTATGATCATGCCACTGCACTCCAGCCTGGGTGACAGAGCAAGATTCCATCAGACTGGGTAACAGAGTGAGACCTTCTCTCAAAATAACAGCAAGTAAGCAATCATGGTTTTTTGACTTTTCAAGGAATTTGCAAACAACATATATTCCCTTCACCCATCTAGCTTTTGGGGAAGGACACCCAAATTCTAACAGTCACCTACCTAGAAAAATAGATAACCACAGCCACGGTCCATTCCATTGCAACTTGGTGATGCCAGAAGGTCTCAGGCTCAGGAGGGGCACCGCCGAGGGCCTCTCAGCAAATATCCCGATTCCTTAAACTGGGACAGTGTTTTCTGTCTGCAGAGTGTGCTCCCACCTTGGAGTGGGCTTGTCTGGCTTGACCCTGAATATGCCCAGCAGGGACTGCATCCCTCAGTTCATAGATACAGAGGTTGAAGGTCAGGGAGGTAAAGACAGAAGGGGCAGCCAGTCAGAGCCAGTAGCTGCAGCCCAGATTTCTTGGCTCTGATTCCAGGATTCTTTCCACTCCACCGGCTCTCATGTATGGACAACTCAGGGGTCAGAGTAAGCACCTTTATTTCTGAATTTTCTTATTCTCTCCTGTAGCCTTATGACCAGTGTTCAGAAGATTTATCTCTTCCTAGCTTGGGACTTCCACCCAGCAAGTTTCCACGCAAGGCAGCTGCCTTTAAGAACAGAAGAGTCCCAGTTGGGCTTATGGGGAATGAAATCAGTCGCAAGCCCCGATCTCTCTGAAAAGTTGTTATTAAATTCTGTGCCTGGCCCTGACCTGGATTTAAAGATTTGCAAGAAGACAAATTCCAAACAGATGCCCATTAGGGCCCTGACAGCCGCAGCTTAAAGATAACATTTACATTCTGCCGGGGTTTGTATCTCTCTGTTCCCTACTCGGCCCCTCTCTCTCCTCCAGTGGGATCAATACCTCGGTTGAGGTTACGTGGAGGTGGCCACATTCTTTTAAGCTGTTTGCTCAGTGCTTGGTTTGCTCTGCTAACATGCTGGGCACTTCTTCCAACAGCCCTGTTTGCCCAGCATTAGGGCTGTTTGCCGAAACACCTAGCCCAATCCGAGGGGGCTCAGCTTTCTAAACAGTTGGTCCCCGAATCTGTCAATCAATAACACCAATTGGGTTCCTGATACGAACAGCAAGTGTGGCCAAGTCCAATATTTGCGCAAACACTACCCCCTCCCCCTGCACCTGACTGTCCCCCAGCTTGCCTAAAAGGACGATCACCAGACGCACAGGCTGCTGGGAAGATACAATGTTGGCAAACAGGGAGCTGGTTCCAGGAAAGAAGGGCACATGAGCAAACATGATGGCCCCTTTATGAGAGGTAATTTACTGAAATGCACAGCGATTACCTGCTCATCCAGCCCTGGTATAATTAAAAATGGCAGGCTAGGGGCTCTGTTTCCCCCGGCGCTGGCAGAGAAGCCTGGGTTTCGACTTGTGAAGCTTGAGGTTGGATGTGGGAATTGGCTTGGAGTCATAGACGATGAGAGGGACATTAGGATATTATCAAGCCCGTGAACCCAACTCCCGGGAAGGACACAGCAGAGCGAGAGAAAAGGTACCTTCAAAAGAGGCTGGTGTTCAGTGGGTACGGGCTTTTCTTTTGGGGTGAGGAAAAAAATGTTTTAGAACTTGTGAGAGGTGTTGGTTGTGCAACATCGTGAATGGATTAAATGCCACCGAATCGTTCACTTTAAAATGGTTAATTTTATGTTGTGTGAATTTCATCGAAAAAAAATAAAAAGGGTGAATCCCAATGAACCCAGGTCGTTTACATTTCAGAAGCTCTAATGCCTAACTCAGGGTTTGGCTCAGAGTAAATGCTTAATAAATGTTTATTGAAAGAACAACCTAACATTTGCACAGTCAACAAAGCTCTTTGTTATACATTAGCTCATTTCATTTTTAAAGAACCCTCTGAGGTGGGCAGGGGTAAGCATTCTCGTGTTGTAAAGGGGAAGCTAAGGCTTTGAGAGGAGTGTGGTTTGCACAATGTCACGTAGCTAGTGACAGCAGTGCCAGAATTCAAACCCAAAAGTCTTTGACTCCAAAGTCTGTGCTTGTAAAGCAATACTATTTTGTCTACCTCATGGCTTTCAGGATGGGAAACAAAGCAATAGGGTTTTAAAATATGTTCTCCCCCCTTCTTTTTTTTTAGGGTATTTATTACTAAAAGTGTTTTAAAACTGGACCATTGAGTAAAGTCACTCCATCTCCTACCATTCCTAGCACAGCGCTTGATAAATATTTGCTGGCTCATTCAGCTGCAGCTGCAGAGACCTACCTGTGGTTGCTGTGGCGACTGTCTGGGCCAAAGCTCAGGCAGCTGGAAGTATCAGTGAAGCCAGAAGATTTCAGCTGTTCAGGGTCTGTGAGAAGGAGTCAAGGTCTGGGGTTTGTGTCCTCTGCATAGCAATGGCACTGCAATGGACGAGCCTGGTGCAGGGCTGGGCTGTCTCGCCACTGTCACCTGCCTGTTGAGGGATGATGGTGGTTGTTGAGAGGCTGGATCAGACCCCAGAGGTGGCATGGATGTGATATATTTGTTGGACTTACACAGTCTTGTATTTTATTTCCATCTCTGTTCCTTCCTTCCATGAGATCTTAGGTGTTGCTTCATCAACCCTGAGTAATCGTTTCTTCATCTGCAAGATGGAATAAGAAGGCCTACCTCACTGGGCTCGTGTGGGTGAGGAGAACTGAAGAGTCTGAGAGCACCAGCGTGGTGCTTGGCACGAGCCAGAGGCTACAGAAAACACTGCCCTCCCACACTCCACCTTGGAGAGACTCAGAAAAGAGCAAGCTTCATTTGAAAAAAAGGAAAACAGCTCAGGCAATGGGGTGGCTTCGAGTGAGTACCCTCAATGGGCTTGATCAGACCTCTGGCCAAAGACCCTTTTGGGGATGGGGTGAAGGTTGGTTGTTGCAGGGTAAGGGAAGTTGCTGTCTTTGGGAGGGGCGCCTGGCTGTGAGGTGACCTCTAGTCGTATTTGGCATAAGGGGAGAGGAGGGAACCAGGATTGGTAAGGAAGAGGGCTAAGAGACTGCCAAAGGTCTCCCTGTTTTGCCAGGGTTCTGGCTGATGGGAAGCTGGGCCAGGAAGGTAGGGACAGGAGTAATCATCCTCTATGATTGCAGGGCACTCTACTGTGCACACATGCCTTCCACTTCTTCCATCTGCCATGTCTTTCCAAGAACCCCTATGGCCCTGGGCTCAGAGCAGAGCTGAGTGCAGAAATGAAAATCTATGGCCCTGTGTTCCAAAACAATGAAGAATTTCAAGATGGTGGCAGTGGCAAAATCCTTCTCCAGGAAAATTCTTTCCTTGGCCCAATGTGTAAACACTTGCTGAGGTCCTGTGGAGTTCCGTAAGTGCTGATGATATTGATGATGATGATAAGTATATAAGCTTCATGTTAGGACAGTTTTTGTTTTTGTTTTTTCTGAGACAGAGTCTTACTCTGTCACCCAAGCTGGAGTGCAGTGGCCTCCATTATGGCTCACAGCAGCCTCGACCTCCCAGGCTTAAGCAATCCTCTTACCTCAGTCTACCGAGTAGCTGGGACTACAGGTGCATGCCACCATACTTGGCTAATTTTTGTATTTTTTTAGTAGAGGCAAGGTTTCACCATGTTGCCCAGGCTGGTCTCAAACTCCTGGGCTCAAGCAATTCTTGCCCGTCCATCTCTGGAAGTGCTGGGATTACAGGTATAAGCTACCGTTCCTGACCTTACGACAATTTTATTTTTTGAATTTAATTTAATTTTTTTTAGATTTATTTTTATTTATTTATTTTTATATTATACTTCAAGTTCTAGGGTACATGTGCACAACATGCAGGTTTGTTACATATGTATACATGTGCCATGTTGGTGTGCTGCACCCATTAACTCATCATTTACATTAGGCGTATCTCCTAATGCTATCCCTCCCCCATCCCCCTACCCCACGACAGGTCCCAGTGTGTGATGTTCCCCACCCTGTGTCCAAGTGTTCTCATTGTTCAATTCCCACCTATGAGTGAGAACATGCGGTGTTTGGTTTTCTGCTTAGGACAATTTTAATACTTATCATTTAATAAACACTTTATTGCACATGGAAGTTACTTTGGGGGAACTCCTAGTTGTAGAGTTGGCTCCTGAAACAGACTCACTCATAGGCATTTATTTCTAGAATAATGTTGTCAGGGTACAGAATTGTACCCTTTAGGTGGGACACAAAACCTAAAATGACATCCTTTTCAGGTGTAATTTGTGTCTGGTATCTGGCATCAAATATTGTTGCATTTAAAAAGTAGATTCAAAATGAACAATGATAGCACAGTGATTGTGAAGATGAAACAAAGTGACTTAAGTTGCCTGACTTGATCATTCTAGGTGGCCGTCGGAGTTTATTTTTGTTTAAAATCTAAAACAATGAAACAGAGTGTGAAATGTGAGGTGTAATATTTGTGTTTCGTAAGTGTATATTTTAGTTAATGCTTGAATTTTTTACTGAATTCAATAATGTTTTTAAAATTGAAACTTACTTTTTAATTATTTTAAAATGACAGAACAAAATCCAGATCATGGATTTATCAATGTTGTACCATTTGCTAACATTTTGCACTTATTAAATCCTCTCATTGGTCTCTGAATAATTATTTACATAAATTATTGTATTAGAATGTCACCAAAGGAACCAAAGGATCAAAGTTCAAACTGATAGGTATATTTAAACACAATTAAGTAAATAATTGTGCCTTGTTGTCCTGTAGGAACTTGTAGTAACTTGCAGTATCTTGCAGTGTTGTGAAACCAGCAACTTGTTCACAATTCTTCTGAATTTCTCGGGAAATTTTAAGTGGAGTACCTGTACCAACATGAAATGGTACGAATTTAAGTGAAGCTCAACAACAAAAAGCAAAAAGAACCAAAGAGGAAGCAACTGAAACAACATCTGGATGTATTAAAAATATACAGTGCCTCTAAAATCAGGTGTCATTAATGAAAATTCTCAAGAAATGCCACCGGACATAGCCAATGCACCCATACTATTGTTATTCATTTCCTGCTTTTTACAGAAAACAATTTTGTTGCATGGAAGATTGGTGAGTTATAAAAAGACCTGCCCTGGGAGAATGGCGTGAACCAGGAGGCGGAGCTTGCAGAGATCGCGCCACCGCACTCCAGCCTGGGTGACAGAGCGAGACTCCATCTCAAAAAAAAAAAAAAGAAAAAAGAAAAAAAAAGACCCGCCCTGGGTGTCAAGCACAGTAGTTACACCGCTTGTTCTGGCCCCTCTGCTTGGGATACGTGGGCAGGGTGCCCTGGTGGTAGGGCCTTGGTCACCAGCCAAGTCAGTTCCCATGGGATCCTCTTTCTGAGCTGATGCCCACTCCCTTGAAGAAGGGACTTCTATTCAGGCCTCTCGTTGGAAGGGGCAGAAACCCACTTAGGCTGGCTCAAGTCAACCGTGTTCAGCTGCTCAGCATCCTGTTTCACAGGCATGTCCCAGCCTCTCTTGGGGTATGACTCGAGGCTGGAAGGGGAGACCCAGGGAATGTCACCAGTCTTTGGGGTTGCCTCAGCTCAAAACAGTCCCTCCTTTCAGCTATTTTTCTTTCTTTCTTTTTTTTTTTTTTTGGGATTGGGTCTTGCTCTGTTGCTCAGGCTGGAGTGCAGTGATGTGATCTCGGTTCACTGCAACCTCCACCTCCTGGGCTCAAGCAATCCTCCCACCTCAGACTCCTGAGTAGCTGGGACTACAGGCATGTGCCACCATGCCTGGCTAAGTTTTAAATTTTTTTTTGTAGAGACAGAATTTTGCCATGTTGCCTAGGCTGGTCTCGAACTCCTGAGCTTAAGCAATCCACCTGCCTCAGTCTCCCAAGGTGCTGGGATTACAGGCGTGAGCCACCTTGCCCGGCCTCCCTCCTTCCACTTTTAGGTAGCTGTGTTCAGAGTGGGTCATCCAGCAGAGGCAAACAGGTACAAAGTTGCTTCCAAGGCCCTGTGGGAAATTCTTATTAATTCAGTTGACAAATATGTGTTAAGTGCCTTCTTTAAGGACAGACAATGTCAGACCAGACTCAGAGGCTGTCTTACTGGGGGAGCTATGGCACACATGAGCATGGCCAGAATTCAAGGAAGGGTGGGAGAGGGGCTCTAAGAGAGAGGCAGGTGAGTTGTTAGGGGTATGTGAAGAAGGGTGAGAGAACTTTGCCCCAGGGGTCTCCAAGAGGGGCTGGGGGCCTTTGTAGAAACTGAGATGTGCCAGGAGAGAACATCTTCTAAAGAATGGCATGCTTGGCTGGGCGCAGTGGCTCACACTTGTAATCCCAGCACTTTGGGAGGCCGAGGCAGGTGGATGACTTGAGGCCAGGAGTTTGATACCAGCCTGGCCAATGTAGGGAAATCCCGACTCTACTAAAAATACAAAATTCAGCTGGGCATGGTGGCACACACCTGTAGTCCTAGCTACTTGGGAGGCTGAGGCAGAAGAATCGCTTGAACCCGGGAGGCAGGAGCTGCAGTGAGCTGAGATTGCACCACTGCACTCCAGCTTGGGTGACAGAGCAAGATCCTGTGTTTAAAAAAAAAAAAAAAAAAAAAAAAGACTGGCATGCTGTGTTTATTTATACCAGCTCTGTGACTTTGAGCAAGTCCCCCCTGCCTTCTGGGACACAGCTCCCTCCTCTGATGAAGCGGGGTGAGCGGGCCAATGGTCTGACATTGACATTATGGGCTGAATGTAATGAGGATAAAGTCAGGCAATCGCAGATTGCCAGCCCCCATCCAGAGTTAAGTGCTTAATAAACAGTGGCTGATGGCATGTTCGCAGGGTCTCCCAGGAACTTCCCCTTCGCTGATGGTTTTCTGCCCTGACGCAGAGTAGAATCAAGGGCTTAACTCAGACCTTCACTCAGAAAAGGCCTTTCTGCAGGTGCTGAGCTAATTCTGGGGTTCTCTGATGAGTGAGCCCAGTCCACGCTTGGAATTTCCAGAGGAACAAATACCGTGGCCCTTGCACAACCTTCCTCAAATATACACTGTCTCAGTGGAGCTTTTGAGAGAAGCTGAATAGCTCTTGTAAAATATAAACTGTCATTTTTGTTGCTAATAATAATAATGACAGTAAATTCCTAGGCTCCTGCCTTGGAATCATAGCCTATCTGGAGGCAAATTTCATCATCACCCAAGGACTGGCCCAGCACCAGGAATAATAACTTCAGCGTTCCTTATGCCTCAGAGGTTCACTAGGTCCGTGTACGTGCCTTTCTGACTCACCTCTAGATATGGTGGTGCCTCTGCTGCAGGACGGCTTGCTCTTTCACTGCCGTTCACGACTATTTCATGTCTCTCAGGCACTTTAGCTGTATACCTAATTTAATCCTCTAGCAACCCTGTGAGGGAGGTCATCTTAGGGATGACTGGGATTGGAACCCGGTTCTGTCTGCGTTCAGAGCCCAAGCTCCTAAGCACAGCCTCTTTGCTGTTTGACGGAAACAGTTCCAGCTCTGGGAGGTGCAGGCCAAGATGAGCATCCTGAAACAGGCTTCTCTGAAAGGAAAGAACATAAAATAAGGGCCTTGACCCAACTCAACGAAATGTCTTATGCTCAGTCACCACTGAGTGAGAATCTGTTAAAATCTGGTCAGTCCTGTGCTGAACTTGCCTGGAGCACTTTCCAGGTAGAGAGAAACTGGTGAATGAAGAAAATGCATCATGATGATTGCAAAGGAAACACTTAATCTATGGAAGATAATACCTTGTTTTGAGGCATTTGCAAATACTTTCTGAGACATCCTGTTCCACGCCAATAATGGATGGACTAACCTCAAATTGTTCTTATTTGTTCATTAACGCAAGTCCCCCAAGGGCTTGCTATGCAACACTTTATTAGCCTGGACCGAGTAATATATTTTAAAGTAATAAAACTACATTATTTTAAAATTATTTTTTAATGTGGACTTTCCAGCCATTGACTGCCCTCTCTGATAGGTCTGAATTAGTGAGTTTTAATTGTGTGTAAAAGAGCAATAAAATCATCATTATGAAAATGATGGGGTGCCTCCTTCACAGCAGGCACTGTGCTGGGCCTTAACCCACTCAGCCTCACTAATCCCGCCATGTGGGCGCCACATGCCCTCACTGCACAGACAGAACTCATGCTCGGAGGGATTCAACTCCTTGCTAATGAATGGGGGAGCCAGGACTGAAACCCAGGCGTGTCAACCTCTGTTGGGGCTCAGAAAATGATACTCCTCAATATGATGCTTTGACATGCTGGACTAAAGAAGTAGCCTCAAGGTCCCTTGACCTTCCCTACCCCTCCTACCTTCCTGTTTCTCAACCCCTTGTCTCTCCCAAAACACAGGACAAGGCTGTTCTCTGAAGTTCCCTCGTTCACCTAGAAACCGGATGGCCAAAGAGGAACACAATTGCCTTCCATCCCTTCCCTGAAATTTCATTACCCAGCGGATTAAAACTCATATCACAGAGGAAGAGATTGAAAATTAAACATCACACCAATGACCCATACTTCGGAGCATTGACCCAAATTGTCCGTTTTTAGGTCCCACTCCATCTCCAAAGATAATTATTTCCTAACCATTGTCTGAGCATTGGGCCCATTCATTCCTCTTAAAAATCATTTGCTGGGCCAGGCGCAGTGGCTCACGCCTGTAATCCCAGCACTTTGGGAGGCCGAAGTGGGAAGATCATGAGGTCAAGAGATCGAGACCATCCTGGCCAACATGGTGAAACGCTGTCTCTACTAAAAATACAAAGATTAGCTGGGCATGGTGGCACATGCCTGTAGTCCCAGCTACTCGGGAGACTGAGGCAGGAGAATTGCTTGAACCCAGGAGGTGGAGGTTGCAGTGAGCCGAGATCATGCCACTGCACTCCAGTCTGGCGAAAGAGCGAGATTCCATCTAAAAAAATTTATATATATATTTTTTCTACCCCTCAAAACAGCCGTTTTCTCTTCCATCTCCTCTTCCCTGATGAAGAAGGGTATATAAGCGTCTGGATCTCATTGGGTTTGGGTCATCATGTTCTTGCAATTCCCCTGTGCTTATGCACATTAAATAAATTTGTATGCCTTTTCTTCTTATTAATCTGCCTATTGTAAATTCATTTTCAGTGAACTTCGAAGGGCAGAGGGGAAACTCTCCCTTGGCCCCTACCCCTCCAAGGTCCCACTTTTCCGACAACACTCCTTGGACACAGCAGAGGTACGAACATAATATGGTCCTGAATGAGGCTGAGTTTTGGGTGCAGAAGACCTGGGTTAATAAAAATAGGAAGGTAAGAAAAGAAAAGAAAAATCAAGACACATCATAGGACTAGCTTCCTATTATTTATCAACTCAGGATTGACCACCCCTATGGGCCAGACAGTTGTACCCATATGTACCAGGTGGGTACACGAAGACACGAGAAGCGCTGTGGTGGGTCATTTTGCATGTCAGCTTGCGTGGAGTATGCCGACTCATTGTTTGGTCAAACACTGGTCTGGACATGGTGGTATAGGTATTTTTTAGATAAGATTAATGCTTACATCAGTAAAACAGGTTACCCTCCACACTATGGGTGGGCCTTGTCCAATCAGTTGAGGGCATTAAGAGCAAAGATTGAGGTTTCCTAAAGAAGATGGAATTCTCCTTGAGACTACAACATAGAAACCCTGTCTGAGTTTCCAGCCTGCTGCCTTGTGGAATTCGAACTCAGGACTCCAGTCTATGGCATTAACCCTCACTTAAATTTTCAGCCTGCCAGCCTGCCCTGTGGATTTCAGACTTGCCAGCCACACAATTCCTTAAAATAAATCTCTCTGTCTCTGTCTCTTTCTCTCTGTCTATATACACACATGCATGCGTATACACATATATATGTATGCATCTATATATTTATATCTGATCTACATTGCGTATTGGTTACTCCTCTGTAGAACTCTGCCTAATACAGCTGAAGATGTGTTCTCTTACTTCAGAAAGCTTGTATATTACTGGGGGACAATCAGTACAGAAGTCAACAATTACAGAAAGGGGACTAGGGTAATATGGTGGCCAATGTCCTTGTGAGTAGTGGTGACAGAGGGCTACAAGTTAGAGACTGCCAAGGGAAAGTCAAGAGCAAGGGAAACAGAGATGAAGGAGGTTCAGCCAGGCCCCATCACCTACCCACACTAAACCTGGAGTCTCTTTTCCCTTCAGTCTTAAAAATATTTTATTTCTGTACTTCAATGGATGCAAGCCCCTAAGTCCTGAAGGATCTGTTGTTTGTTGTATTATCCCAAGCAAGGATTAGCCTAGAAGGGACCTCACCTCCCAACAATGAAATGCAGCTCTTACATTTTACAGATTGGGAAACCAAGTCCCTGAGAGCTTTCTATTAAAGGGACAGAGGTGCTGGATCATGGTGAGCAGGAATATGTACCCACAGGAGTAATAGCAGCTGTTCGTACAAATTTTATTCTAATGCGCCTTCTTGTGATCGTGTTGAATGAATTCCAGGATTTTTACCAAACTTGACTCTTTTGAGAAAGAACCAAAGGAGCTAAACGTAACAACTCTTGGGGACTGATGTGCAAATGCCACTCCTGAGCTATGGGGGCTCCAGGTCCACCTCACATTGCCCCCTGCAGTCACCCTAGTCCAGCCCTATCCCCCGGGCAGGTTGTCCCTGCAGACTGGCAAAGTCATTCCAGGTGTGGTCTCAGAGAACCTCTCTTTGGAATGGTAGAAGGGTTTGTAGCCGTAAGAGCTGATATCAAGGAGGCTTCTAGAAATCTAGAAAATTTAATTCCCCAGAAAGTGTCTGAGAATTAGTTTCTCCTCTAGAGTCCTTTTTTTAGGAAGCACCGGAGTCCATGCTTGTTCTTATATTTTTATCCATATATCACCTCAATTAAGGCACCAAAGTCCTGTGAGAAACACCAGCTCGTGCCGTCTTGTCCTCCCCCACTCTTACTGGATAGTAGGGACGGAAAAGTGGAGATTATTCCGCATTTTACAGAAAGAGAAACCAAGGTGCAGAGGAGGGTGTAACTAGCTTCTGATCCTGGGCTACACCCATGGCAAACTGGGAAAGGTGTGCCAGGAGGAGTCGCCGCAGGCATTGGCCCCAGGGAAGCCCTGCTTTGTCACTGTGAGAGGACAGGGCACCACCTAGGCTGACCTTGCCAATTAGAACCAGTTCTTCTGCTCCAAAGACACCCGGGCCAGTGAGGGGTGCACATGTGGACAAGCTTTAAAATCATAATTCTTCCCTCTGACAGTTCCCTGAGGTCTAAGACATCATGTGTGGTAGTGATGCTCTGTGACCCTCTGGCTCCCTAGCCCAAGGATGTGGGGAAGAGTTGCACCCTAAGTCTCTTCTCGCTGTGGGCAATAAGGATTGCAGCCATTAGCCTGACTGGGTGGGAGGACATCATCTGCTAAAGTAGGAAGGGCATGTGGTTTGGATACCTGACTTTTAATCCCAATCCTTTTTTTTTTTTTTTTTTTTTTTTGTGAGATGGAGTCTCGCTCTGTGGCCCAGTCTGGAGTGCAGTGGCGGGATCTCAGTTCACTGCAAACTCCACCTCCTGGGTTCAAGTGATTCTCCTGCCTCAGCCTTCCAAGTTGCTGGGATTACAGGCACCTGTCACCACGCCCAGCTAATTTTTGTGTTTTTAGTAGGGACAGGGTTTCACCATGTTGGCCAGGCTGGTGTTGAACTCCTGACCTCAGGTTATCTGCCTGCCTCGGCCTTCCAAAGTGCTGGGATTGAAGGTGTAAGCCACCATAGCTGGCCATTTCTTTTCTTCTTCTTTAAACTAGCTGTGTGACCTTAGGTAAGTTACTGAACCCTTCTGAGTCTCAGTTTGTGCCTCTGCCTCTGTAAAACAGAAATAGTAAGAATAACTACCCCCAGGGGCTACCAGTGACTTCACACAAAGTCATGAATGTGCTCATGTTCTGTAGACTGTAAAGCACTCTGCCAACATTCACTGCCATTCTTTCTTGATATGCTCTAAAGGAGATGGGGGAAAGGAAGGATCCAGAGCTGGGAAATTCTGCTTTCTCGAATCCTTTGTTGTTACAGTGAGGCCATAGTCCAGAGAGTTTAAGCAGCCAGCTCTAAAGCACAGAGGGCAGGAGGCAGGGTTTGGGCTGGGCAGTGAGCGTGGGTAGGGAATGAGGGGGACTGTGCTGGTGCCCAGAGACTGGACCATGATGAGACCCTGGAGGAACCCTGCAGGAGGGTACTAAGGGCAGAGGCAGCGAGGTAGGGGGAGGCCAGGCGGGCAGTGGGCTAAGGACACAGTGCTGTTGAGTGGGGATATGCCAGCTCTGGTTACCAAAACCCATGTGGGGGTTTCTGAGTACAAAGGCATGTGGCTGGTGCAGCTCCCGCTGAGCTATGACGGCAGCTTTGGAAACATGATAAAATAAACACACGACGTGGGTCTTCAGACCACCCCAGATTAGCAGCTAAAGAGGTAGATGGGTAGAAGAAAATGCAGAGGTTTTCAAAGAACAAAAATACAACAAGGCAGCACATCCATCCCCGAGGTTGAGAAATGTGGGCTGCACGAGTTACCGCATCATCAGAACTGTGCCCGAGTCAGCTCTGGGGAGAATGTAGAGCACGTGGGGCACGGAGGCAGGGCGCGTGTACCTATGAAGCGCTGCCCCCACACACACCCCTTAAAGGAGAGTTTCCCTAGAAATGACCTAAGAATTCTGGTAACAAGAGTTGTCATTCAAGATAGGCCTGACTCATTTCTCCCATGAAGGAGGAACTGAACAGTCAGCAGCAGAGATTAGAATTCTTATCCAGGCAGATCTCGAGTGCTTCCCTCCCTCCTACCAAAGTATTCTCTCTTTTGGCATCTCTCTGCCTCATATTTCACCATTACAGATTGATCCTTTTGCCTTGTCAGTCTCCAACAGTTCTCTATACAAACGCAAATGTTTCTGGAGAGGCAGGCCACAGGTCAGTCCAGACTGTGAACCCAGCTCAGGCAACCAGGAACCAGGACTGGTTCCATCAGGGGCATGAGGGCCCACAAGAGTGAGCGAGGGAGAAGGATGAGGACAGTGATTTTTGTTGTTCCCACTGTACAGATGAGGAAACTGAGACTCAGAGGAGTAAAGAAAGCAATGAGCAATCTGACGGTGGGGAAGGCCAAACCTCACTTCCTCCTCCAAAATTGTGTGTCTTCAGAATACGTTCAAGGGCAACTCCACACTCTGTGTTTCAGAGAAAACAATCCTTCATGGCTGTGCCCACACTCTCCTCCCACGCCATCAGATGTGCAGGCAGCGTGGGGTCTCTCCAGCGACCCCTGTTCAGATGGCCCATTCAGAAACTGGACATAACTGTGACTTGTGTGGCCCTGAATAATCAATTAGGCCAGTGAAATGGGAGTCTTTCTCTGTGTCTGGAATTGGAACTGAGACCCTAAGTTGGAGTCACTCAGAAGTCTGGGAGACTCAAGAGTGAGGTGGCCATTATAGAGCCACACACAGCCCAAGGTGCTAAGTCAGGAGAAACGGAGGCAGCCAGACAGACAGGGAAGGGAGCAGGGCACAGAGAGAACCAACGAGGAGATATACCCAGGGGAGCGACCAGAGCTGCCTGATCAAGGACGATACCCACCTCCAGGGCAGGGGTAACCTTAACGTCTGCCCAGGAATGGCAGGGCTTCCGTGGAGCAGTATCCCCTGAGATATGACTCTCATTTTTCTACTTTCCTACTGGGTGTGTTTTTTGCCGCTCTTTAGCCCTGGCTGTACCACTGAGGACTGAATTTTAGCAGGAAGCAGAAAACTGGGATTCTTAGGTTGCAGGTCACTGGATCAAGAGGCACCACATCTGTGTGAAGCAGGGATTACTGCCCCTCACTGCTGATATGGGATGCCAACACACCACCCCAAGACCCTGCTCCTGAGGACGATGCTGCTCCCAGGGGGATCTAGGGCTGCGTTCCCTGCGGAGGGATGAGGTACTTTGTTTGCAGGAGGGAGAATGAGCCGGAAGCCATCAGTAGTCAGGAATGTGCCCTCTCAGTGTCCCCAGCTCCTGACTTCTGAGCACCTGGTGGGAGAGCACTTTCTGCCTCTTTTGCTTGGGTGGGGCTGTGTGATATATCCGACCAGCAAGCTGTGAGTGGAAGGCTTCACCCTCTGTGTGAGGCCCTCAGTCTCTTGCTCTCAGTCACTGTAGCCAGCATCATTCCAGATGGTGGTGGCTGCTGCCTCAACCTGGTTCTTAGAGAATGGACACAGAGCTTGTCCAGCTAAATAAACCTGCCTTGTTTGGAGCTATTTCATGTTGGGGATTGTTTGTTACTCCATCACACCCTGGGTGATCTGGCGGGTGCGTTGCCTTAGCCAGGGCTTCAGCATCACACATTTCCTGGATCCTTCTGGGAAGTAGATGGAGGGTTGCTACAAGCTGGGGCAACCCCAGGGGCTGGAGACATTCCCTGGGTGCCCCCTACCAGCCACAGTGCCAGCCCTCAGGCTGTGGCACAGGAGTGCTGAACAGCAGAGGGCACCAGAGGCCTGTCTCTGCCTTCCCCATCCTGGTGCCATCATGGGGGTTGGTGGCATCAGTAATACTGGTATTGTAGGCGGGTAGCATTTGGACCTACAACAGAGAGAGATCTCAGGGCCCGCTCCTCTTTTGTGTCACTGTGGTTGTGGACAAGTGTTTGTAAGATGCAGACTCACCCCTCAGTAGGCTTCAGACAACATCTAGGGACCAGGGTCAGGACACCCACCATAACTTCCTCTGGCCCTTTCTCTCTTGGGCTGGCCCCGCCTTCAGTTGTCATCTGTCAGGCCCAGGGGTGTGGAGGAAAGCCAGGAGCCAGGATGCAGCAGAACAGGCACAGACAGCCTGACTCAGCACACAGCAGTGTTTTCAGGCCATCCCCTGTGGCTTTTCCTCTTCCATGCCTCAAATCCCACCACTATACTTTTTCCCATTTAGCACCCTACTTTCAACTCTGTGAAAATGCAGCCCTTGTTTTTTTGGGGAAAGGGAAAGTATGGAGGCTGGAGAGGGTGGGACTAACAGCAGATGTTTTCAGGATCTGAGAGCTTCGTCAGTACAAAGAGCTCTGTGCTAGGAGCCTGGAAGCCACGTGATCTGCACTAGGTCTTTTTCCTTCCTTGGGCCTCCGTTTCCTCCTCTGCAAAAGTGGGTTTTGGGACAGCCGAGTTCTAAGCCCTTTCCAGAGTTTTGTAACCTAAGATTCAAGTTTTGCTGGTCAGGAAGAGAGAGACAGCCTGGTCCTGGGGTAGGGATGGGAAGGAGGAGGAGGGGGCTACCTGTAAGGTAAAAGGGACAGGTGGGGGAAGCTTGGGTCACTGGGAGTTCCTAGCTGGACCATGACACTTTGCCAGGAGTGGCTAGCTTCCCTGCACCTGCTGCTTTACTGTTGACCTGTGTTTCAGTATTTACATTTCTCTGGATCATATAAGACCAAGGTCAGGTTAAGGCCATTACTCCTAACCCTAGTTGGCCCAAAGTCAAACAGAAGAGGTTGCCTGTGCACCTGCATCTCTGCCCTCCCTGCCTTCTCTAGGTGCTCCTGGCTCTGGCCCTTTCCTGTGGGGGCAGGAGGTCAGGCCTGACTCTGAAGCCCTAGTAGGGCCTGTCTTCCAGAAAGACAAGCATGTAGACACTGCAGGCACCCACCTTGGGGTGGGGAGAGGAACACCTGCCTGGCACCTGGCTGTTTGCTGGGTGGGGATGCCTTTTTCTGCTGCCTTTGTTATCCTTTTCCCTCACCACTGCCAGCACTCAGGCTCCCTGGTTAAAAGGCGGCACCAGGTTCTTCCCAGCAAGAACCCCAGGAGCTCTGGAGGCAACTTCTGAGCGGGGTTTGGTTGGCTAAGCAAAGTATCTCCTTCAGTCCTTCCACCTCCATTCTGCTCAGTCCCTGGAAGGTCAGGTGGTAGCATGGGAGGAGGCCACCTCCTAAGCTTCCCCTGCTCTCCCCAGTGCCCCTGTTTTTCTGAGCTCTGGAGGTCACCAGGGTGCTGCGGAGCTCATTGCAAGCTGCCCTGGCTTGTTATTGGTCTTGAGAGACTCGTCTCTCTCTAGCTGCCTGTAATCCTCTGGGGCCTGATGGATGGGTTTTGTTGTTTTCCTTCCCCCTGACTTGTTGATGTTATCACCTCCAGTCCCTGGTGGATGGATGTCTTTTTATTCCACCAAGCCCACTACCTGTACTACCCCTTCACTCAGTCATTCACTGAGGCTCACCATTGGCCATAAGATCACCAGGGGCTAGGCACACAGAGGAGTGTCAGCACAGAATGCAGTCCTTGCAGGGCTCCGGGTTTCGTGGCTGTGATATGTGCTTCAGGCCTGCCAATTCAGGGTGACAAGTGCTCTGATGTTGGCTGCACTGGCTCATATGGGAACATTGCCGGAGGCGCATGGGGCCGGCTTCTCAGAGGAGGCCATATTTGAGCTGAGTTGGAGGAAAAGCAGTATGAATTCCCTAGATGGGGGTGGAAGGCTAGGAGAGAACTTTCTGGAAAGGGCACATCAGTCTGAGGGAAACACCCACATACAGGCTGGCAGGTGAGAGGACAGAGTCCCTTCTGGGATCAGGACTGTTTGGGACCACTGGAGTAAGTGCAGGAGACTGGAGACAAGGCTGGGGAGAAGGCGGGACTTTGGTCATGGAGGTCCTTGGAGTCTTTATCCTGTAGGTGGTGTGGAGACCAGAGAGGAGGCTGTTGCACCACCTCCTCTCTGGAAGTCGTAGGAAGAGAAGAGGAGGTGGGCAACAGAAGTAGAGGCAGAGCTCTGAGGGAACTTGGGCAGATGGAAGCCACCCAACTCGATGGCCATGAGAACAACGTGAGGAGGAGGGGGAGGCGAGGAGGAGAGGGAGGAGAAGAGGAGAGGGAGGAGAAGAGGAGAGGGAGGAGAAGAGGAGGGGGAGGCGAGGCTGACTCCTGGGCTCCTACTTAGATGGCTGATGGCTCGGGACCACTTGCTGCTCACCAGGATGTGCAGAGGAGGAGCAGATATGGTGTAGGGTGCAGATGTGAATCTAGTTGTGGTGATGCTAAGGTTTGAATGCCCAAGGCCGCTCAGGAAAGGACGTCCAACAAGCATTTGGTGTCAAGTTTGGCAAAGAGATCTCTTCTGGAGAATCGACCTGGGCACCATCTGCATTAGGCAGCATTTGAACCTCTGTGATGTAGATGGTGTGATTAAAGGGCAGTGCATAGAGATAGGAAGAAGGCCTATGCAAGACCTGGGTACTGGCATAAGAGGGGCTAGGAGGGCAGGGTATGACGGAGGCTGAGAGGAGCACTGTGGAGAAGGAGCAGGTAACATGCTTGAGTGCTGCGCAGACTAAGTCAGACAGGACTTGGTCTGACCACTGGCAGGAAGGCGGTTGGTGCCCTTGGCCCAAGTTCAATGGCAGAATGGCAGAGGAGGGTGTCGGCTGCGAAACTGACGCAGGAGAGGCAGGCTGCCTCATCCACTCCCGACGGCATGGCTCTGAGCTCGGCGCTGAGTGTTCAGTGCTCAGGATAACACATGTGGAGTAAACATTTCTAGAATGACCCACTTTGGGGTTGAAGAAACTTTTTGTTTTGAAGATAGGTGGGACTGAGCATCTCACCTCTCCCACCTCCCAGCCCCTAAAGTGAGTCAGAATCAGAAAGGTAATGGATAGGAAGTTTCCAGTTCTCATCCAGATCTGGAAATTCTGATCTAACCCGGGACAAATGTTGAGGTCTGTTTGAAAAGGCATGAGTGCTCCCTGGGGGCAAGAGAGCTCCTTTTCTCTGGGGACTTTCCAGTAGCCCCAGCCTCACCGGTCACCTTTAGGTAGTCAGCTGGGCATTTAGGGAAGCTGTGCCTTTCGCCATTAAGCTGCTGGTTTTGCAAGATTGGGAGGCTGGAGATCTTTTCTCAAGTTAGCAGCCATCGCAGGGAAGGAGGACCAGAGTAGGAGTGCTGGGCTAGGATCCTAGTCCAAGCTCTGCCATTATCGTGTGTGAAACAATCATCTCTCTGGGCTTCAGTTTTTCCATCTGTAAAGCAAGAATTCCAACACTACATTCACAGAAGTATCTGAAGGATAAGATGAGATAACAGATGCAGAGGTGATGTGAAAAGTAGGAAGTGCTTTACATGTGCCAGTTTTCTTCATTCATTCGTTCTCATTCACGCATGTACTAATTTAGCAAAAAATGATGAAGCATCCATTAGATGCTATAATTGCAAAATGCTAAGTGTTCAGGGCAGAGCAAGTGGACAGACTTTGTAACAAAAGCCTGCTTTTGACTATTTTACTCCTGCCTCCACTGTCTGCAGAAGAAAGAGAAGGGTAGAGCTGATGGGTCAATGGGCATCTGTGCCCTAGGCTGGGGGTCATCACTAGCCCTGACTTTGCACTGCAATCAGTAGACTCTGTGCGTGGGATTCTGTGATGGGAGGAATTTCCTACCCTCTTTGTTGTGGTAGGGAAGAGTTTACAGTGAGTAGGGTCAAGGGTTGTTTTTTGCTTTGTAGTGTTGATTCCAGAGGCTGCCTCATCTGTTGTCTGGCAGCAACAGCATACTGGCCATTGACATGGGCAAAGGTCACTGTCCTGAGATGTGCGTGCAACAGAATCATGGGGCAGCTTTAGCAGACCATCATCAGACAGCTCAGTGGATGCAGCTGCCTTCTGAGTGTAAAATATTTGGATTCAACTCGGGCGGGTGAACTTGGACAAGGTACTTAAACTTACCGAGACTCAACTTCCCCATCTGCAATAGGGGACTCTTAATACCTACCCTTTGTGCCTGGTGAAGATAAAGTGAGAGTCATGAGAGAATGTCCTCCTCCCCTTCTTCCACTGATGTCAATTCATGATCACTGACCTCATCGGGAAGTTATCTGACTCAGGTGTATCAGATCTAGCAGGTACAGTGACCTCTGTGCCACTCATACGTCCCTCAGTTATTAGGTACCCGGCTTCTGGTGATGTGAAGAGTGTCTGTTGTAGGCACTGTTTCTGAATTGTTAATAAAATAAGACAGCTCTGGTCTGGAGGAGAGTTGGGGAGAAACCCAGGAGTCAGATTAAAGCCCATGTCCAGGCGGGCATCCCTGACTGCTCTTCTTCCCTCCCTAAAGGTTCTGAGGATCAGCTTGTTGCAGCTTCCTCATTAACCCTTTCACCCATCATGGTGCTCATAGTGGGGATCTGCCCCTGAGCCTGGCTGGGGAAAGGAAAGCAGCCCCTTAGCATGCCACCACCCACCTCACTGTTCCCAAAAACAAGCACTCTGGCCGTTTGCATAATAGGGGCTTTATCACTAATCAGAGAAGGTGAACACACCAGGCAGCAAAACAGTAAGCACAGAGAAAGGCAAAGTCTCCAGCAATCTACAAATCCCTGATGCCACAGGCCCTCACACATGGAGGCCCTACTGGACTTATTCTTTCTGTGCCAGGCTGGGTGAAGAGAACAGGAGCTAGCAGCTTTCATCTGCTCTACCATCACACTTGCAGTTTCAGGGGACTTCCAGACCAATCAACCACTCACTCCATCCCCTTTGCCCACCCCAACGCTAGCACCTCTATCCCAGCATTATCTGGATCTATACTTTGTCTTTGCCTGTCTCTGGACTGTGGGCTCCTTGAAGGGAAGAAGAAAGGTGTTTTCTTCCTTCCTGGGTCCTCAGAGCTATCACATGTTTCCAAGAAGGGGATGGGGAAGTTTGGCCTCAGGTGTGAGGAGTAGTTGCCTGGGTCATTGGCTCATAGTGTGGGTGTTTCTGGGGTCCATGCGGTTACTCAGATGGTGCTCACCTTGCTGGGCTCTGTCCCACTCTCTCCTTCTTCTAAAGCATGCTTCTGGGGTGTGAGAGGTACACTCAGAGGGATAGTCATTGGAGTGCATTCCTAGCTTATCCTTCCTTCCATCGAACTGCCTGCTGAGTGGTTTGCCCCAGTAAGAATTTGCCAATTTCTTGTCTTAACTGTATTCTATTACACCTCATAAAGGTTGTAGCCCAAACGACTCTGAGTTTCAGGATCACAAAGCATCAGTATAGGAGGAAGCCTTGGAGAGTGTGTGGTCTGTCTGAAAAATAAAAAGAAAAAAAAACAAGTGGATAAAAAATGGGATGGTGCCTCCTCAAACCTGAGTGGCTTTTCAATGATCCCACCAGCCTTCTGGGCCACAGCCAATATGGAGGGCTAAGATGGGCATGGTTCTAGTGCAAGTCCCTGTACAGGTGCACGCCATCTGTCAGCAGGCATCCGCAGATGTTCAGATTTGGGCAGCCTTGCAGAAGATTTTAGGGTGCAGGCGATGGTTGGATTTTTCAGCTTAAACTTTGAGGTTTAACTACCCATAAATGGCTTCAAGGTCTATTGCATGCCACCATTTGTAAACTGACTGAAGTGGAATGTGAATTGTTGGTGTTTGAGGCTTATAAAAGGAAATAAGATTTGGCCTGGGAAGGGTCTTGTCCATTGACCAGTATCTCATCCCAATTTGCCCTCAAATGTTCAAACTCATGAAATGATAACCAAGAAAGCCAACTGCTCGGGTTGTGGTAGCAGTGTGGAGGAGGAGGCCATGAAGAATAAGAAAGTGATGATTTTAAGCCAGAAAATAGAAACTTGAGGTAACTTAAAATTTTCTTTTTCTTTTCTTTTTTTTTTTGAGATGGAGTCTCACTCTGTCATCCACTTTGGAGTGTAGTGGGGCAGTCTCAGCTCACTGTAGCCTCCATCTCCCAGGTTCAAGCAATTTCTCCTGCTTCAGCTTCCTGAGTAGCTGAGATTACAGATGCACAACACAACCCTGACTAATTTTTGTATTTTTAGTAGAGATGGGGTTTCACCATGTTGGCCAGGCTGGTCTTGAACTCCTGAACTCAGGTGATCCACCTGCCTTGGCCTCCCAAGGTGCTGGGATTACAGATGTGAGCCACTGTGCCTGGCCATCATTTTCAGGTATATATCTGAAATAAAAAAATATATATTTTATCATATGAGATAAATTATGTGTTATACTATGTCTTAGTCCATTTTCTGCTGCTATGACAGAATACCACAGACTGGGTAATTTATAAAGAAAATAAATTTATTCGTTGCAGTTCAGGAGACTGGGAAGGCCAAGGTTGAGGGGATGGCATCTTGCAAGGGCCTTCTTGCTGTGTCACTTCATGGCAGAAGGCAGAAGGGCACAAAAGCCCAGGAGAGCAAAAGAGAGCTTAACTAACTTTTATAACAACCCACTCTTGCAACAATGAATCCTTTCTCACGATAATAACATAAATCCACTGATGAGGATGAAGCCCACCTGAATTAATCACTTCTTAATTATCCCACCTTTTAATACTGTCATGATGGCATTCAAATTTCAATGAGAGTTTTGGAGGGACTTTCAAACCACACCATGCTGGTTTTAGTAAATTTAGAGATTCACAAAATCTTTGGGATATATTCTTTGGAAACGTTATAGAAAACCTAAGGCAATAGCAAAAATCTAGAAACAACTGAAATATTCCTCAGTAAAAGTGGTTATACAATAGGATCAATACATAATGTTTATGTTAATAACAATTAAGCATGATATTACTGATATGTACTAAATATATTATGGTACTTTCATATTATAGAATGTATTACAATTGTTAAAAAAATTTAAGTGATGGTTTAATAAATGAAAAAAGCAAGGTGCAGAGAAGAATGTGTTAGTGTGAATCCAAATCCATTTATGTATTTCTTTTAAAATCTTATGCGCATTTATCTCGGGAGAGGCTCCATTTTTTTTATTCTGGAAAGATACATAGGAACCTGTTGATGAGGGCTACCTGCAGAATCTGCACATCAACTCTCTGAGCCTCCGTTTCCTCACTTGTACAGTTGGCTTTATAATCTCATATTCAGGATGTTTGTGAAACTCCAAAGAGACACCTCCTGGGCATAGCTCTTTGCCAAACATACAGCCTAATAGAAACAGCAGCTATTGGTGTGTGCTTGAGGCAACGTGATGGGGGGAAGTTCCATGACCTCTGCAGTCAGGCAGATTATGGCCTGCTACCCTTTACTTGTATGGATCAGAGGGGAGCTGTCTCTTGCTTCTGAGCTTCAGTTTTTTGCACAAATTCTTAAATGTAAAGATCCTAACATAGCCCCTGGAATAGAGCATGTGTTAGCTCTGCTTCTGCACAGCTGTGGAAGTCACACTCTGTAGGACTTCCTGACAACTGTGTGTGGGCAAAGGGTGCTTCCTATGAACCCTCCTGGGGCTCCACTGAGCCTGGAGGCCCCTCTCCTGATTGGCAATGGACGGAGACCTGCTCTGGGAAGTGTTCCCACCCACCAGGCTCCTCACACTTCACTGGCTAGTGGATAGCCTTCCGGGAGCAGGCCTAAACACCCAAAATCAATTTGCTAAAAGCCAATTTGCCAAACGATCAATTCACTGAGTGACTAATTTGCCATAGGACTAAGGATTTGTTTTCTAAATTTCAGTTTCCCTGTGGCTTTGCATAGAAGTTCTGGTTACAGAATTTTGCATGAGTCTCAAAGTTCAGATGCTGAGCCCAACTCCAGCACTCAATATTTTATAGAGAAAGGATAGGCTTGCTCCATCTCTCAGCCTCTGCCCCTGAATCTGCCTCTTCTCTGCTTTTTAAGTAAGTCTTTCTTTCAGATGCAGTTTCTATCTTCTCTCTTTTTTTTTTTTTTTTTGCAAACCTGGCTCTCTGTTTTCTTATGAACAGACATCAGCAATGATAGATTTTTGATGGAGTGGAGGCCCAGACCTTAGCCCTAAGGGGGTTCAAGACCATGCACTGGGGTAATTAGTGGAATGAAAGAAAGGGACATTTCTTGCAAACCTGAGTTTGTGATCTAGGACTTATATCCACTTATTATTATTATTTATCATTTTAATTTAAGTTGTAATAGACATTGAAATAGCATTTCCAGGTGAAAAGATCTATTTATTTATTTATTAGATTTTAGACTTTGAAGCTTAGTTTAGAAGCATCTTATAGCCAGCACATAGGTGGATAAAATGTGTAGTCAGTCCAAACCAGTAGTTTAAGATCTTGAGTTATTTTAACCCTTGATTTCCCTACATTTCTTATTTATTTCTGTCTCTATGTCTATCTACTTAACCTTATGCCTATACCTACTTATGAACAGGCAATTCAGAAAAGCAGACTGATCCCAAATGTTTTCATATGCTTTGGAATATGTGGTACTTTTTAAATTTCTAGATTTTCCCTCTTAGTAGATTCAACATCTTCATCTGCAAAGTAGGCTAAAGACATCTACCCAATGAGTGTTCTGTGAGTATGAAAAGAGACAGTGGGTGGAAAACGCTGTCATTATTCATGGAGTTGAGCAGATGCAGGATGTTAATCTGGGTGGACTTCCAGAGAGGAAGAGCAAATCTCTATGTGTGCTGCCGCTTGGAAGAGAGATGGTCTAGGCCAGGATGATAAATCGCCATAGCCAGGTTGAAAAGCAGAGAGCTCCTTCTTTGCTGAAACACTTCCTGGATTCCCCACCTGCCCAGATCAGGTTCTTTGCTGGCCTGGAAGTCCCTGCTGCTGCTTCAGCCTCATCACAGCCTCCTCTTACCCGTGTGACTCTGAGTTCCAACCACACTGACTATCTCCAGATATCTGGAATGTTCCATGCTTCTTCCTGCCTCAGGGTCTTTGTGCAGGCTGTTTCCAGTTTCCCATTTCCCTACTAAAGACCATCTTTAGGTTTGAGCTAAAATATCACTTCTTCTCTGAACTTTTGGTGACTCTACCACAGCTATGCTCCCACTGACAAGTGTTCGGTTTTAGCACCCTGCATTTACTTATTCTTCCCAGCATCAATTCTAACGGCAGTTAATTAATTCATTGGGTAATTATTTGGTTAATGTCTGCCCTTTTTACTGGTCTATAAACACTTTGAAGTCAGAGGCTGTGTTCATGGCTGCATCTCAGCCTTTAGCACCGTGCCTGGCACGTAGTAGCACTTGGTAAACATTTTTTAAAATGAATGAACGATCAAAGCTGGTTCAGGGTCTCTTTGGAGGCAGGAGAGCATGGGACGACGAATGTGTGCCGGAGGGCCCTCTTGTTTCTTATTTTGGCATTCCCTAGTTCGGCTTGTTTTGATGTTTCCCTCCTTAGTCTGTCCCCTAGCCAAGTCTCTGCTTCTGCTCTGGGGGCTACAGTCAATCAGTCAGTTGGCAAACATTGTATGACGTGGAACAGCAGACAGCCTGGGTGACACAGAATGTAAGGTCTGTAGGCCCTCGGAGGAGGAAAATAGCTCGGGGGCTGGGATGACTGGGGGACTGCAGGGAGTGGTGGAACTGCGATTCAAGCAGATAAAGGTTGGGGGAGGCCTGACCAGCTCAGGAGGTAACCCTGTGAGGACCTCAGCCAGTCCCATCTGCCATCAGGGCAATGGCTGGCCTGGGCATTGGCAGCCTGTGTGTGCAATGCAAGAAGAAGGCCTGGAGGTAACATGGCCCAGGGAGAAGGGTCGCTCAAACCTGGGCAAGCCCCTGCCAGTACCTGCAGACAGAGCAGGTGTCAGCTCCCAGGTTGCCCCAGGGACTGGCTCGTGTTCTACCTGCTTGCCCAGGCCGAAGGGTGAGGGCAGACTGAGCTGGACTGCATGGGTCTCCAGCTCATAGGCATGACTGGGAATTGAGAAGCTCCAATTCTCTGACTTTTCCCAGGAACTCCACCTCTTCAACCCTTTTCTGGCCTTCAGTTTCTTCAGAGGTCAGTGCACTTGTTCTGCCCCCACCTCACTGAAGTCAGTGCATATGCCTTTTTGGTCCTTTTCTACCAGTCCTTTGACCTTACACTTATAAAAAAAGAAATGAATATTGCATAGAATTTCTTGTGCCCCACTTCTCCCTTATTAGAAACATTTTATGGGACCACAGAATGTGGGAGCTATGGGGAAGCTAGTTCAACCTGACTTTTGCAAGAGGAGGAGGCTCTGACCCCAGGAAGTAACCCGAAACTCCTCGACCCACTTCATCAGTGCATGCCTTCGGTCTAGAATGTTGGACATTTGCTGATGCCGAGAGGTGAAGCCAGCTGGACTTCCGGGTCAGGTGCAGACTTAGAGAATTTTTCTATATTGATTGTAATATGCACCAATCAGCACTCTGTAGCTAGGATTGTAAAACGCACCAATCAGGGCTCTGTGGCTAGAGGTGTGTAAAATGGACCAATCAGCACTCTGTAAAATGGACCAATCACACCCTGTAAAATAGACCAATTAGTGCTCTGTAAAATGGACCAATCAGCAGGACATGGGTGGGGACAAATAAGGGAATAAAAGCTGGCCTCCCCAGGCAGCAGGGGCGACCAGCTGGGGTCTCATTCTATCGCGTGGAAGCTATGCTTTTTCACTCTTCACAATAAATCTTGGTGCTGCTCAGTCTTTGGGTCCGTGCCACCTTTAAGTGCTGTAACCACTCACTGGGAAGGTCCCTGGCTTCATTCTTGAAGTCAGTGAGGCCAAGAACCCACTGGAAGGAACCAACTCCGGACACAATGCCTTAAGCCATCATTAGGTGCCATACTGAGTGGAGTCACTGGACAAGCAGCTAAAACTGGTCCCCATGGGGATGGGAAGAAGGATAGAACCCAGAGGTGGAAAAGCACTGGCGCAAGCATCACGAGAGTACGGTACTCTTTCTCTATCACACCCTGGCTTGGTGCCTCTATGAGTGGCCCATTCCTCGGGGGTCTCTTTTGTCATCTGCTGCATGGGATAATAATCTTGTCCCTGGACTGCTACTTTACCAGGAAGGTTGTGAAGGGGTTTATGATAAGATAGAGTTTGGAATGCGTTATGGATTGAATGTTTATGTCCTATCAAACTTCATATGTTGGAGCCCTAACCCCCAGTGTGACTATAGTTGGAGATGGGGCCTTTAAGGGAATAATTAACATTAAATAAAGCCATAAGAGTCGGGCCCTGAGCTGATGGAACTAGTGCCTTTGTAAGTAGCAATCTCTCCCTCTATCCGTGTGTGCTCCTGGCAAGGAGAGGCCGTGTGAGAACACAGTGAGGAGGCAGCCGTATACAGGCCAGGAAAAGGCACCTCCCCAGAAACGGAATCCACTGGAACCTTGATTTTGGACTTCCAGCTTTCAGAATTGGTAAACAATAAATTTCTGTTGTTTAAGCTGCCCAGTATTCTGCAGTATTTTGTTATGGCAGCCCCAGCAGACTAAAACAGAATGCCTGATTTCTGAAATCACCCCGTAATTCTAGGGGTGCCTGTCCTGGATCCTGGGCTGGGAGTCCTGGGCCTGAAAGCCTGAGAGACAGCAATGTGGGAGAGGCCACTCTCTAGGCAACGGAGAGAGAAGGAAACCTCCGGAAACATCAGCTTCTCTTGGGACGCTCCGCTCTGGGCTGCCTGTCCCTAGCCTCCATGAGCCAGGCTGACTGTGGACCCATCTCTCAGAGTAGCAAGGATCCTAAGCCCTGAATACTCAGCGTCATCACTAGATTCCTGTTTAAAAAGTCTATTGAGCAAAATTATATGGAGTTGTGCTTTCTTAAGAAAAATCCAACATTTCTTCTAATGTTTGGCGAGGGAGCTGCTGAATGTGTCCTAGCACCTTGTGAATGCTGTGTCCTTGCCCCTCCATGTTCTGGAAGTCCTGGCTTTGCAAAGCCGATATCAAAGGAGTCTTTGATAGCCAATCACTGTTAGCTCAGATTCACATGAAAGAACCTGGTTTTGCCCAATGCCACACCTCCAGCCTCTCCTCCACAATCCTCCGGAATGTAGAGCTCCAGCTCTGCCAAGACTCTCCCACACCAGAGCAGGCAGCATACTCTAACCTGGCTCTATCAACCCTCCCTCCCCTTCCCCCTGGTTCCCTCTTCCCTAGAGCACAGGAACACAGTGCCAAGGCTGGAGTTGTGGCACATCTTTCTCTCTCCTATTCCACAGTCTACCTTCCCTTCCTTCTCTCTTTCCAGCCCCCATGTGAGAGCTAGTGAGCCAATGCATGGAAAAGCAATGTGGGTGGAGAAGTGAGAGAGGCTGGTGGGTCTGGGATAGTCAGGGAGGCCTTCCTGGAGGAGGAGACCCCAGGCTAGGCTTTAAAGGATGGATAAGTTTGGAAGCACAGAGAGGGAAGGACAAACTATAGAACTCAGAGTTTAAGGATGGGTGTGGAGACCCTGGCTTAAGACTGTGGCATAGGGTGGAGGTCAGGGGTGTGCATGTGGAACTGGGAGGGGAATGGCTAAGAGAAGTTTGGAAAGCCAAAGCCCAGATATTTTCTTTGACGCAGAACCCAGTGGTCCCTGGCTGCAACCGCTGTAGCTAAATAAAGCAGTCACTGATTTTGAAACCACAGTGGGCTTGTTGCACTGTGATGGCAACTAATTACGGATTGTAATTTGTCTAAACACAGGGAGGTGTTTTGACCTGAATAGTAATAATGTGACAGGCTTCCTTTGGTGTCTTCCCACAGCTGATCCACTAGCCAGGGGCACGTCTACATACCCGCCCTGCTCTGGATGCCTGGCGAGGACAAGGGGAAGCGGGGGCGATGTCCACCCTGGCACAGGGAATGGTCTGCTCTGGATCTTCAAGAGGCAGGCCCTGGCGGTGGTCAGAGCCACGGAGGGACTTGGGGTCCAATCCTCTGTAAACTTGGGGCCGACAACTGGGTTGTCGTGGAGATGAAACAATGCGGAGGGGAAGGCACCTGCGCATTGTAGGTGCTGGATGCATGGGAGCTGTGATGACTGTCATTAGCACAGCAAAGGTGACTTCATTTTACAATGAGGAAACTGAGCCCCAAGGGGACGCTTGGCCGAAGTTCTGCAGTCACAGGCTTTGGGGCTTTCTGAGGACTCCCCTCAGCATCCTCTCATCCATGCAGCTTCCAACAGTATGAGTTTCCTCTCTCCATCTTGTCTGTATGCCCTAAGAGAATGGGGCTGTGGCATAAAGTGCTGTGCCCTCTCCCTGCCCCAGCATAGCCTAGCAGAGGTCCTGATAAATATTTCACAGTCACTCAGAATCATCATGTGGACAAGTCACTTTATCTCCCTAAGCCTCGGCTTCCTCATTTGTGAACTGGAAATAATGACTGCCTACCTGATGGAGCAGTTGTGAAAATGAACCTGCAGAACGTGCTCGGTGAGTGGTGCTTCTCCCCATTCCCCCACCACCATCCCAGCCCCACAACGCGGCTTCATCAAGAATCACGTCCAAGGAGAGGCCTTCAGGGATGTGTGCAACCATTACCTCTGTGCCTGCAGGGAGAATGCTGGCCTGGCAGTGGAACATCCCAGATGGATGCAAGGCCATGTCTGACCCTGATGGTGTCCAGATATGAACTCTGAACCCTCCTTGGGGGCTTAGTTTCTGTGCCTGATCCAGTTCTCTCCTTACAGCTTCCAAACAGTATGAGTTTCCTCTCTCCATCTTGTCTGTACGCCCTAAGAGAATGGGGCTGTGGCATAAAGTGCCGTGCCCTCTACCTGCCCCAGCATGGCCTAGCAGAGGTCCTAATAAATATTTCACAGGATCTGAGTGCAGAGTTCTCACTTTACAGCTGGAGAGGATCTGAAAGGAGCATGATATTCCTGCACAGCCCGGACTTATAGCCAGGTCTTCTGACCCACTCCACAGCTCTCTCTGCTGCCCTGTTGAGCTCATATCAGAATTGTCCTCTGCCTAGAATTCTTCCCAACCCCTCTGCTTGTCTCAATCTCATGTAGCCTTCAGGCCTCAGCTGAACTCTTACAGCCTTGACTTCCAACCTTGACTTGGTTCAATCAATCCCCCTATGCTTTGTTCTTACATCCTCTGGGGCAGATTTCTGGTTCCTTCCTGATGTCCATGATTACCTTCTTCTTCTGTAACAACTCCTGATTTAACGAGGAAGAAATATGTACAGTTAAAAGACCACATTTTGCAGCCTTCCGGGCAGCTAGGAAGTTGCCGAGTAAGCCTTCCAGGAAATTGAGAAGGAGTCAACTCATTTTTTCTCTTTGCATTTTGTTCTTTGGACCTTTCCTTCATTTTACCCAGAACACAAATGTGATGACTGGAGCCACAGCACCTATTTTGGGCTTGTGCACAAGGATATGAGAACAGAGAGATAGGAAAACCCTGAGGACTTTGTGGGAGCCACCTTTCCCACCCTGGGCTCCCCTTTTCTAGACTTGTTTTATGGAAGAGATAAAGCCTTCATTTGTTTTCATCACTATAGTTGGATTTCTGTTACTGGCAACCAAACCCAATCCCAATTGATAGGGGGGGACTCCTTGTAGTTCATGATAAATTATGAACTATAGCTCATAGTTCATAATTTTCATAGTTCATGATAATTATGGTCAGAATCATTTAATGCCTCCCTTACTAAACTGTGCTCTGTGAGAGCAGGGATCCCATCTGCCTTGTTTACTTCTGTATCCCCAGCAATCAAAACAGTGCCTGCCGCTGTTAGTGCCAGTAAATGCTTAGCAAATCTTTTTGAGTGATTACATCCTAGTGAATATTTGGTGGTCTAGCAGAAGTCCTAAGGGATCATTTGAGGAAAGAGTGGCTCTGATAGTGGCCTTTGTACTCATTGTGACAGGCTGCCCCAGCTGCTAGCAACTACCTTTCCTTTCTTGGTAAGTTGACTCCTCAATATCTTCATTTAAAAATCAAATTTTTGATGGAGTATAGTGGCTCATGCCTGTAAAACCAACACTTTGGGAAGCCAAGGTGAGAGGATCACTTGAAGCCAGGAGTTTGAGACCAACCTGGGCAACATAGTGAGACCTTGTCTCTTATTTAAAAAAAAATTAGCTAGGCATGGTGGCATGTGCCTATAGTCCCAGCTACTTGGGAGGCTGAGGTGGGAAGATTGCTTGAACCCAGGAGTTGGAAGCTATCGTGAGCTGTGATTGTGCTACTGCCCTCCAATCTGGGCAACAGAGAGAGAGACCCTGTCACACACACACACACACAAAATAAAAATAAAATTTAAAAAACAGAAGTTTAATTTTTTCCAATATGAAAGTCTCTTGGAGGATATTCTTTTATAACCTCACTACCTATGATAGCTGCTTAAAAATACAAAAGGAACAAGCAGAACACACAGGAAAACCAACTTTTTTCTGTTCACTCTCAGTTCTATGCAGTTGCTTTTTTCACATAGGCTCACGTAAAAATTTGCATCAACCCCCACTCTAATATCATACTAGAATTTTCCCACTTATTAAAAAGTTGGACTGAGTTATAATTTTTAGTGGAGAGACTGCAAGCTGTTTTCCATTGAGGAGAATTACTTGGTCTGTTCCCTCTTCATTTTGTACTTTGTGTTTGAACGATGCTGTGATGAACCTCTCTTTGTGCCCAAAGCTTTTTCTGTGCTTAGGATTATTTCCTTAGATAGATTCTCAAAGTGGAATTATTTGATCAAGGGAGGTACACATGTTCCAGTGTCATTTTGCAAAACAGGAGTCAATGCACGATTACGGGAATCTTAAGGGAGAGACCCACTCATTTTTCTTTTCTTTGGGCTCAGTTTCCCTAGCAGTAAAACTGAGCAGGTCCAAACAGAGAGAGCTCTAGGTTCCCTTACAGGTTCGAAGCTCTGCTGATGGTTCAGGAATGAAGCTTCCGACGTCTTTCAGGGTATAAAGTCATAAGGCGACCTGGGTGTGTCAGCCATTGCCTCTGGTTCACCCTCTGAAGAGCTGACCTTCACCATGGGGAAGTGGGTCATTGGAGCCTCCAAGCTGTCTTCCTATGTCTTCCTCACAATAATACTCCTTCCCCAGCTGCCAGCAAGCTTATGCTCTAGTGCAACCCTAACCCTTCCGGAGAGGGCAGAGAGCTTCATATCCTAGAGTCTGAGGGATGTGAAGGTGGGGATTCATCTTTGACAGCAGTAGCAAGAAGAGGGCAATGCTTAACCCAAAGGGACACCTTGAAACTAGAACATCAGACCCCACTGCAGGCCACTGAGGGACCTCAGCCCATGAGGCACGTAAAGTACTCATGTGCACAGCTAGAGATGCCATTTATGCTCTGTGACGAGGCTCCTCAGCCTTCTCCTCAGTAAGATCATATTACTGCATTTATTTTCATCTCAGTGACCTGCCAGACTGTGAGCTCCTTGAGGACAGTGATTCCTCTGATGTGTCTGCATCTGGGACACAGCAGGTGCTCTCTACCTGTTTTAAGTGAGCAAGAGAAGGGAGATGCCCCGATGTGATGGGAAGAATTCATGGTGAGATGGGGAGGAGAGCCAGAGCTCAGACAGGAAAGAGTGGGAGGGAACAGCTGACAGCGGGAAAAGTCCTGGGATGCTCCTTTCTCTGATTCAAGACAACATAAACTGAACCAACTCCCAGTCCCTGCAGCCTGGCCCTTCTTGTGTGTGCAGATGGTAGGCCCTGAGATGGATGTTTAGGGAATGAGTCCTCAAAGCATATACATTGGCAAGGGTGGCAGAGCGCTGTGGGTGAAGGAGAAGCAGGTGCAGAAAGAGGAGGCCAGGGGACTTTATGGCTCCTTTGTCCATCCACAAAGCATTAGTTTATTTATTCACTCATTTTTTCATCCAATATTTTTTAGCATCTGCTCTGTGTTATGTTCTGTGTTAGGTGCTGGGTGTTCAAGGAGGCAAATGAGAGCTGTGGCCCCTGCAAAGGCCAAGAGCACACTGAGGAAACGTCAGTACCTGGGAGGCGGTGTGTGGTGCCCAGCAGAGTGTGTGATGGGTGACGGGCATGGGCGGAACACTCACACAGAAGTGGCAGGGTGCCACAGGGGTGGCCGCAGGGGCGGCCATGCGTGGGGAAAAGCGACTGCCTGGTTTGTCAGTGGGCCCTGTGGGCAGCAGTGAGGCAACCCCCATGCAGTTCTGCAAATGGCACTCCAAAGGAGAGCTGGAGAATAGAGGAGGGAAAAATGGGAATTCCTTGTCATAATTGGGTAGAGCTTTGGAAGGGGTGAAGGTCATGAGTGGGAAACATGAGCCTAGAAAATATTGCTTACACATGAAAAAATGTCAGCCAAGATCAAACAGCAAATTACAACCTGACATGCAAGCTAGGGTCATGTCTGTGAAAATTCTACCTTTCGGAGGTAACGTGCAAAAAAAAAAAAAAAAAAAAAGAGGACTGTTGATTGCATGATGGGGGTAAGCTTATGGGTGATTTGTTAGATGGTTTTAAATGTTTAATCTTATTATGTAGTAGCTATAATCTTATTACAGTAGCGATACTAAAATTGAGGAGTAGAACAATGATAGAGTTTAGGGGGATGAGAGGTGTTTTCTTGAGATTGATTTCACATAGTGAAAGGAAACCCAATACAAGTAAGATGGAATGAATCCCCTCCACGTCTTCTTCTGTGACTGGGTCAGGCAGCTGTGAGCAGCCAAGAGAAGCCCTCATCTTACAGGTGGTTCAGCTCCACCTCCACTTCTTTTTGCAATTCACTGGGGATTATTTGTTTCTCTTAATGGGCAACAATTAGCTAATACCCCACCACTGCAAGCAAAGTAAAAGCTGGGCCTGTGTTAACAGTTCTCTTTTTGATGGGGTCATTGGTGTAACTGATAACTTCTAGCTGTATTAGGACTGGTAGCACATCAACATTGCTCCTCTGTTGTGAAAGGAAAATAGAAACGGCTAAGTCAACCGTACATAAAGGCTTATATTTGCTCTTCAAAAGTTTTTTTTGTTTTTTTGTTTTTTTTTTTTTTTTTAACATATCTTTGCTGGGGTTGGGCCATAGCTTGATGGATATTTGTTGAATGACTAATTATTGACTTATAGGCTAACAGCCTCCTTTGAAGTAGGCTGAGCAAACAAACCATTAAGTGGAACATGGTGTCTAGGTTACACAGCTCACTCATCTGCTGATCGCTGGGGCACACTGCTTGGTTATTACTACCTGAGACTCTGAAAGGAAGCACTAAAAAAATGAAGACAGAGGAATACCAGGAGAGAGAGGAGGTCCAGTTAGACCTAAAGGTGGGCAAGAAGAAGAGGTGAGATCCTCAGTATTGAAGAAGTGCAGTGCAGCACATAGGTGATGTCTTAACAGGGGTCTCAGTCAATAATTGTTTGGTTGCAAGAAATAGAAGTATTATAAATTTAGCTCTCAGTAATAATAATGATTTTGTTGGAAGTCTATAAGGAATCTCACCGAATTCAAAGGCAGGGATGACAACCAGACCTATGAGAGGCTCAAGGTGTACTGGAAAGTTATCAGAGACTCTCCTAGCTTCTTGCCTGTGTTTCTCTGTTTTTTTTTTTTTTTTTTTTCTCTGCAGACTGGCTTTCTCTGTTCTGCCTTTTCTCTCTCTCTTTCCTTCCTTCCTTCCTTCCTTCCTTCCTTCCTTCCTTCCTTCCTTCCTTCCTTCCTTCCGTCCGTCCTTCCTTCCTTCCTTCCGTCCGTCCGTCTGTCTCTCTGTCTTATTTTTTTGACAGTGTTTTGCTCTTGTTGCCCAGGCTGGAGTGCAGTGGCACGATCTTGGCTCAGCGCAACCTCTGCCTCGTGGGTTCAAAAGATTCTCTTGCCTCAGCCTCCCGGGTAACTGGGATTGCAGGCATGCGCCACCATGCCAGACTAATTTTGTATTTTTAGTAGAGACGGGGTTTCTTCATGTTGGTAAGTCTGGTCTCGAACTCCCAACCTCAGGTGATCCCTCCGCCTGTGCCTCCCAAAGTGCTGGGATTACAGGCCTGAGCCACCACACCCGGCTGTTCTGCCTTTTTTAGGTTTAAACTTACTCATTTAAACCTGGACATGATCTCTCAGGTTATAGGTCCAATACCAAGAATCTAAGTCCAGAGACCCGGGAGACAGAATCTGATTGGTCAATGGCTAGCCAATGGGGTGCCTCCCCTCAGTCAGAAGTCCATCGCTGTTCCAACAGCTGCAGCCAGGGAGAGGTACATGAATGCGGATAAACATGGCGGCAGGGACCTTTCCTGTGGGTGGTCTGGAAAAGAGGCACTGACTGAGCAGGCAGCACATTGGCTAACATGTCTGCTGTGGGAAAAACTGGAATGACTTGGCTGTTGGATGAAATATTCAACCACATGTAGAAAATGCCCACCATGTATTTTAAAAAATGAATAGCTTCTGAAGGTTGGAGTCCAGGTTGCCATAAAGGTCTACATAATACTTGATTTCCAAGGACTTTCCCCCTCGTTTTCCAAGTCTTTGGAGAGCGCAGTTAGTAGAAAATGTTAATGGCCAATTTTAGCAAATGACCATTTTGGTACTTCCAGGCCACTAGGGCTGGCTGGAGCTAATTTTTAGAATGCCCCCTTGATGATCCTGGCAACTTGTTTAATATTGACCTGGAGACACGGCGTGGGCCCAGATCCAAATGTACGGCTAAGCCTACATTTGCTGTACTTGTGGGCAAGGAAAAGCCGCCCCAATTACTCCATGTGGGTTTCTTGTCTCTGAATACTCCGTGAGTTGTCTGGTCTCACTGCAGAACTGCGGGGTGTGGTTGGGCAGGTTGTGCACAACTGTGCTCATGACTCCCCTTAGACTCACACGGGAGCCTTGATTCTATGCTGGTTGCACGGTTTCATTGCTGTGCCTCCAGGTTCTCCCCCTGGACTGTGAGCTCTGGGATGCAAGAAATGCGACTTCCTCTTCTATTGCTTGCCCAAGGGGCTTGTGCAGGCCTGGCCACTCCTTTCTCTCCTCTGTTCCCTCTGTCCCTCCGAGGAGACTCTCAGAAAGACCCTGCCACCCATCCTCACACCAGATGTGAATGGAGGTCACTGCAGTCCCTCTCGAGGGCTAAATTTTAAGGCCTGTCTTTCACGGTGGCAGAGTCGATGTTGGCATCTCCCAGTGGGCAGGGAGAGTGCTTTCCCGTGGAGTGAGTTGTGCTCAGTTGTGAACTCACACTCAGCGCTGGTAAGACAAGCTCCAAGGCAGAGGCTAGTTTTCCAGGTCTTCCTCATGAACACGTGGTGGCTGCACTAGCTTATCCACAGGGCCCTCCTACTCTAAGCTTCTGGTCCCAATCAGTAAGCGACTGGCCCTTACTAGACCCCCACCTACTGGGTACTTGGCTGATTGACGGAGTCACCATCTCTTTGCTTGGGCACCTGGAGCCCCTGAGCTCCAGTCCTTGCAGGCCTTTCCCTGCAGAGCCCAACCGCAGGGTTTGGCTGATAGCCTGGAACTGCCTCACCATCATTTTTCACTGGCCCCACCCCAAAGGACAGCCTCCCCAAGTAACCTTTTTCAGTTGCTCCAACTTCCCTGGAGTATTGACTTAGCCAGAGAGCACGCTCCCTCTCTAACCTCGGTGTGTTTGCTCAGCGGAGGAGTGGGCATTAGGTCCGCTTGACTCCATGAGCACACAGGTTCCTCTGTCTTTACAGGAGCGTCCCACGGAGGGGGTGCGGCGACGGGCAGGGGGGACTGAGGAGGGAGGTGCAGCTTCCTGTTCTGCTGCCGGTTATCACAGGCTGTTCTAATGCTGCTCAAACAATATTGAGAATAACCCTGGCTCAATAGCACCAGTGTTAGGCTGCAAAGTCAATATTGGCTGAGCAAACACAGCAAATAAGGAGTTGCTATTTGCGTAGCTATGAGTACTTGTGTGCTCTGGCTGCCTCGACAGGGCCCTTGGAAATGAACGGGAAGGAGGAGGGTGTCTGGAGGTGGAGTGGGTTCCTGAGAGGGGCTAGGCCAGGATTTCTCACCTTGGCATTGTTAACAATTGGGGCCAGATAGTTCTTTGTTGTGGGGGACTATCCTGTGCATTGTAGGATGTTTACCAGCAGCCCTGGCCTCTGCCCTCTAGATGCCAGTAGCACCCCCTCCTGATTGTCCAGAGAAACCAAAATGTCTCTTGACATTGCCAGATGTCCCCTGGGAAAGGACAGAGGGCAAAACCTCCCCATGCTGAGACACACTAGGCTGAGTGCAGGACAGGGCTGAGGAGCAGACGGGCTAGAAAAGAGAGAAGGGCTAGGAGGGGCCCACTATGCCTCTTTGACCCTCCAGCTCTCCAGTTCTCCAGCTGGGTCTCTCCCCAGTCTCTCGTGAGTGCCAAGAAAAGCCAGCCTCTTTAAGAACTAGATGCAATGTACAAGTGCCTCTTCGATAGAAGAGCCTTTTCAGCTGCTGGCTGGATGTCTGTGGCCACCTCCTTGCCCTTGCCCTGTCTTGGCACTCACTCCTGTTCTCCATCCCGAGAAAGAGAGAGGTTGTAAGATGCTCAGATAATTTATGTCTGTCTCTCTCTTGTAGAATTGCTGGCACGTTTTGCCCTGGCCGGTGACCTTCTCAGTCAGACATGCCTATTTATAACAATCTGTCCCTGGCTCTACTTCCTCCCCTTTGCCATAAGGGATTGGCTCGTGCATTCTTGAATGCTGCGAGTGGCCAAGGCTGGGCCTGTGGGAGGGCATGGGGCAGGGAGGGGAGCCAGGCATGCTGGCCAGAGGGCCTCCCTGGGGACAGCCTGCACCAGCTTGGTTCTCCCTCAAGCTCTGCGGGGTCACATCCAGGTTCACCTTTGGTCTGCTGCTGGGAGGGCGATAGAGACAGTGTTTATAGCCTGGTGAAGGCCAGGGTGCCTCAGGGGCTTTCTGTGTCATAGCCACCAGTCCTCACAGCTGGGCCATAGCTGGAGCAGGACGATGTTCAGAGAGGCTCTGCTGAGGGGGTTTTGGCCACATCTTGACGCCTGGAGACTTCTCCTCCAGGCCAGGCTGCCACGGCTCCCAGGTTGGGGTGGATTAGGAATGAAAAGAATGACACTGGCAATAAATGAGCATTAGACACTGTTCCTTTTTGAATGTTGATCCTTTTGGTTGTGGTGGGAGCAGAAGGGGAGCCTGTGCTTGGGCAGCTGTGATGGTGTGGGGGTCATGATTGCCAGACCATTGGCTTTGGCTTCAGAAAGTGGCATCTTGGGAGGAGGGAAAACTCCTGGATCTCCAGATGTTGAGAAGGTAAGAACAGGCAGGCAGAAGAGAACCGGGCGGCCTCGGCATGGTGAAGCGGCTGCAGGGAGGTGGAAAGTTGTGATTTTTTTTCCCTTTTTTTCAGAGTTAGCACACACTTGATGCACCACTCTATTTGTCCTCTCCGCTGTTCCCCTTCCCTCCTTCCTTAGACAGAAGAGGCGAAGATATTTGAGAAACCTATCGCATGCCATTCCCTCCTAAAGGTACTTGTGCAAGAATGTTTCACAGAGCAATGGAAGCCTTTCAAAACTTGTCAGACCCATTGCCTGATTTCTTTAGAGACTCGGCAGGGGCCAGGTTGGCATGATTAGACTCAAGGCCCAAAGCTGGAAACATTCCTGAAGCAGCCATCCTGATTGTGGGGTCACCTGGGGAAACAGGGATCCCTCCCTCCAAAGCTGATTCTGCATTTGGAGTGTCGGGGAGGGCCTCGGCGCCTGGCCCACCCCGGCCAGAGCTCCCCTGCTGTTGCCTTATCCTGGTGCCCCGCTTCCCAGCTTCGTGCAGGTGTATTTTCCTTTCTGCTTGGAAGGTGGGTGATGTGGGCTGTGGTTGTGGAGAAACAAGCCTCGGCGTTAGCAATGGGGATGGGGAGGTCCATCAGCTGGCTTCGGTCCCACCTCTCTGGCATCCCGGGATCCTGTGTCAGACTTCATTTGAAGAGAAGCTTCTGCTCTTTAAAAAAGGAAAGTTGCAGCTATAGTAGAAAACAATGTGCCTTTCAAGCCGGGGTAACCGAGTTCCCATCCCTGTTCTTTCACTTGCTGGACACATTCACAGAAGGAGATGTCACCCTTCTGAGTGTTGGTTGTCCCACCTGCAACATGGGAACAGCAACATTCAGCCTCTAGGGCTGAAGCAAGGATAAAACAAGACTGCATGTGTGTGTGGTGACAGTGCCGTGCTCAATGCCATAGACACTCCGGAAATGGAAGCCCTTGATGCCTTTGCCTTCCCCTCTAGATCCTGCTCAGCTTCCCAGGCCAGTCCAGGTTGAGGCCCCACCACGTGGTCCCTTGGGACCTTACTTCTCAGGTCCCCCAGTGATCTATTCCCTCTTTGAGAGAAGGATAGTGATAGAAAGAACACCTGCAGTGGACTCGAAAGACCTGGCTTTAAGTGCCGACTCAGCAACTTAGTAGCTGTAAGGCACCAGGCCAAGGACTTAACCTCTCTGAACTTTGGTTTCCTCATCTGGATAATGGCTTGATGATACTTTCCTCTGAGGTGCCAGTAAGTCAGGAGAAGGCAGTGCTTCAGAAATGTGGGTCTAGTTATGAAGCCCCCTTTGGGATTTGTTTAAAGTGCGGGTTGCTTATTTTCACTACTCAAAGCTTCTGATGCAGTTGGTCTGGGGTGGAGCCCAGGAATCTGCTTTTTAAATAAGCCAGCAGGTGACTGGGATGCAGGCGGCCCACCAAGAAAAAATATAGAGTGTGTAATCCCAGTGTCCCGGGTGCTCACCAGACAGTGTCTGCAGGGGAGGCCCCCGCATAGCACAAACACACCCTATCTGACTCTCCAGCAGCTCAAGCTGGACCACCAGGAAAGTCTTCTCAAGTGCCTCTGAGATTCCCCCCAAATGCCGCCTCATGCGGCAGTCACCACATGGGCCTGTCCAGTTCTCTTTCTCCTGCCCTGTCTCCCACCTGTCCATGTGCTGTGCACCTAAGGCTGCTTCAGGGGACCTCCCTTGGAAGCTGTCGGCCATACCCAACCCAGAGCATGCTTGTCCATATTGAGGGCACTTCCTCTGGATGCTTCTGAAGGTTACCACGATATGGGTATCACATGGGGATAGGTCTGATGTAGAATATGGGCTGCAGCTCTCTGCAGCTCTGTCACTTTTGCCACTGGACACCAAAACTGCACAAAGCATTGCAAGGTGTCTCATGCTAAGAGCTCCTCTTTGCTGGGCTAAAACACAGTCTGAGAGCTGGGCAGGACACGCACACCATCTCTTCCTCACAAGATACTGAGTTCTTGATGTGGCAGACATGTTCTCTCATCCTAGAGTCCTGTGGCGTCTTGCAAAGGGGTGGGCACAGAGCAGAAACCTGGTGAGTGCTTTTGGATTGGTTGGTAGCTCTGTGGGAATGGAGGTAGCTCCAGAGAATGAGCTTTGCCTCTTTTCTCAGCTTCATCCTTTCACATGGATGTAGTTGCTCTGTCATGACCTGGGATCCAGGCTGCCAGTATACCCTCTCCTCATCATCCCTGCGGTGGTGAATACGCCCCTCCATTCATGTAGGGCTTTGGCACCACCTGAATCATGATCTTCACCACCTTGCAAAGACCTGCCACCATCCCAGGGGACTTCGGTGTCCTTGTGAATAACCCATCTGCCATCCATGCCCCACATGCTTCCTAAACCTTTTCAGGCACATTGGCATCACCACCACTCCATGCTTTCACTCACACCCTCAGTTCTACCCTAAATGCTGGGGATTTAGCATATCCCAAAAGATGGCCACTCATCAGCACCATTTGGGGAGCTTTAAAATATAGATTTCCAGGTCCCAGATCTGTTCAATCAGAAACTCCAGAAGTGGGTCCAGAAACTGGATCTGACCTTGCTGATCAGCCACATCAGCAACCACTGGATCTTGTCATCCTCTGTTGTGGTTCTCTGGAATCCAACCTGACAGTAGCCCACCACCACAATCAATTACCCCCTGTGCCTTGTTTTCCCCTTGTCAAGTCATTCAGGCTTTTGACTCTCTTTCTCTCTTTTTTCCTGTCCATCAGCTTCCTCCTCTGTTTGTGTGTGCCCCTCATGTAGCCTGGACTAGGTGAGCAACACATACCCTCTTCCCTGGTCCCTGCCTTACCTGTCTGATAAAACCAGAGGTCAGCCTTCTGCACTCCTGCCCCCAGTTTGCCTCTGATACCCCTGGGATCACTGCTGCATGCAAACGCGAGGAGCCTACACTCACTCAGGTTCTTTGGGATACCTGACAACCCTCTCCTGAGTTGTCAGCTCCATCTTCCAATCCCCTCCACAACCATTCCAAGTTTCTACTGCTTTCCTCAGTCTTCCATCTCAGCATGCACCACCTTGTGCACCTACTATGTGCCCAGCAAGAGATACAGAGCTGAGCAAGTTAGATGTGGGCCCTGTCCTCATGAAGCTTACAGTCCAACATGGAAGAAAAGACAAGCAATAATGATCAGTGCTCTTGATCATGAGGAAAGACAAGGGCAAGGTCACAGGGAAAGTGAAGCCTGCAGGTGGGAAATGCCAGCCCCTGCTCCATCTGCACATCTGGGGTCCTGCAGCCTGCTCTCCTTCCCTCATTCTTGCTGGAAGAGAGATCTTTCTACTTTACGTGGTCACCCCCTCCTCTGTACTTGTGATCCCCCTTTCCCCTGCCAGGAACTTCACAGATTAGACCCCTCCTCAAAGGTTCAATCTCTTCATATCTATTGCTTCATCCCTTTCAGCTCAGTCTCTCCTGCCTTATTGTTATTAGTAATAAGATTAACTGTTTGCTGAAATTAATGCAGGTAAGTCTCAGTGACAACATTATTCACAAAGAACCAGCCATCAGATGGCCATAGAGGGAGGGATTTAAAAAGGCAGAGAAATGTGAGGCAGGGCAGTGGAGGGGGGATGGGGAATGGGCTGGGCAGCTTCCACATGTTCTCTTGTTTAATCCTCACAACTTGATGGGGCGGGTGTGATCATCCTGTTTTGGCTTTGGGAGGTGCAGCCATTTAAGGCTGCAAAACCGCTGTGTCAGTCAGTCAGTTAAAAAAACAACCCATTCCCAGTGTTTCATATGCACAGGGTGTTCATTCAGGAAATTAGAGGCTGGCCCAGCCACCGGAAGGAAGGGCTGGGGGAGCAAGGGTCAGGAAGGCATAGCGGAAGGTCAGCGTGCAGGCTTCAAAGTGGATATCTCTCCAGGGCTGGCCTGGAAGCAGTATGGAACCTCCAGGAAGCTCGTGCTGACTATGAGCCACAGCTATGGGTGGGAAATGGCAGGCACATGCCCAGAAGAGGCTGCAAACCTCATATCTGCACCAACTGCCTTAGGAGAGGAATGGCCTGTCCTCTCTTTCACCTTCCAAATATCATGTGAGTGTCTCCCTGGCAGGATCCAGCCTGGGGTCCTGTAGAGAACGGGAATCTGGGAACTCCAGGTCCTAGAGGAGACAGTGGACGAGGGCAGTTAGGATTCAAGGTGATGACGGACAGTTCAGCACGAATGCCACTGGGCAAAGCTGGGTCAGAACCCAGATCTGCAGGCTTCAGCTCTCCACTCCATTTCCCAAGCCACGCTGACCTCCTTTGAACTTTCTCTTAAAGGACTTTGTTTTTGCCTCACCACTCTGTAGAATTGTCTGAAATTCCTTCAACCATCAATGAATTTGGAAGACAATAGGCCGCTAACTGTGGACTAAACCTTCATGAACTTTCCTTCTTCTCAAATAATACTTCTTGCTTTAAGATCAAACACTCAAGGTATTGGTCTCCAACCTGTGATTTTGAAGCTTTCTAAAAAGAATTCTTTGTTCAAATGTTACACAGAACCCCACCATATGCAGTGGGTACTGAAGGTAACTAGCCTCTGTGCTGAGTGCCCCTATTCTATCTGCCCTGGGCAGGACTGGGGGACATCAGGTTCTGGAGGACATTAGACAGAGGAGGAAAAGGAGCTTCCTCTCAGCCCAGAAAACATTGGCAAGTTAGAGAATTGTGGGAGTGGAGCATCAAAGAGGAGGCCTTTCTCTACTTCCTCCCACTCTTGTATGTGGCTTTTATGGTTCAATGACTGGGCTTTTTTGGAAAGAAATAGGGCCTTGAGCATTAATATCTGGGAATGGAGCTAAACACAAATCTGTGTCCCTTTGGCTGCAGTTTTCCATGGGCATCACCATCTTTTCCCAGAGTGACTTTAGCAGGGGATGCTGGGGGGACTTTGTTACGAGCAGCATCCTAGGCTGAATGGGGCCTTCCTTAGGGTCCTTGAAGTTCACAGATTTGCTTCCCTGGTTCTGCAGACCCCAGGCCAGTATTTGTGTGCTTGTGCTTGTGCATGTGTGTGTGTGTGTGTGTGTGTATATAATTCATTGAAGTGAGAGAGACAATGGATTCTAAATTCTCAGTAAATCGCAAATATTGTGAGATGTGTTAGTACTCTGGGCCAAGACAAATGTAATTTTGGATTATTAAGTCTACATGACAAATGAGTGCTTATTAATTTTTATTTATCTTGAGTGAATTAATAGGGACCAACGATGGGAAAAAAATAATTGTCATTCTACTCATTCATAGAGAATAGCTGATTTGGAGAAAACCTTAAGAAACAGTAGCATAAAATCACAGAATGTTGAAGCTGAAACCTTTATTTGCTTTAATTCAACAAATATGTATTAAGTAACTTCTTGGTTCTGGAAATTCAAAAGCATACAAGAAACTGTTCCAGTCCTCAAGGAGCTCAGAGTTTGGTAGGGGCAACAATAGGAATTTGATCAAGGAATAAAGGTGGTATGAGATTAGGGCAGGCTGTCATTAACTCCTTGTGGGGGTAAAAGAGCCAGAGAAGGCTTTCTGGAGGAGGTTATATCTGAGTTGGGTTTTGTTGTATGAGTAGGAGCTTGGCAGGAAAAAAAGTTGGAGAAAGGCATTCTTGTCAGAAAGAAGAAGAACACAGGCTTGTTAATCCATGAGAGGAGTTCAGAAATCCAGCAGTCTGAAGGTGTAAAGTAGAGGGAGATGAAGAGAGAGGGGTGGGCAGGGAGCAGGTCCTGAAATCTGAGCTGAGGATAGGTCTGGACTTTTCCTCCATGATCAGGAGCCATCAAAGGTGTGAAGCAGGAGAAACACCACTTTGGTGGACCTATGGGGGATGCACCAAAGGAGGCAAGGCTGGAATCAGGACCCCCTTATGAGGAAGTTGCAGTGGATGGGGATAGAAGCCAGGCAGAGCTAATGAGAAGGGAGAAAGTGGATGGATTGTATCAGTTTCTTTTTTGCTGCTGCAACCAGTTTTAAATTTAAAGCAAAACAACTTAATTTTCTTACAATTCTGGAGACCAGAAGTTCAAAATCAATCTACTGGGCTAAAGCCAAGGTGTCAGTCTGGCTGGTTCCTTTTGGAGGCTCTAGGGTAGACGCTATTCCCAGATTGCCTTTTCCAGCTTCTAGAGGCCACCTGCATATCTTGGCTCATGGCCCCTTCTGTCATCCTCGATCTGCATTATTCCAGTCTCAGCTACCATCATCACATCACCTTCTATCTGACTCTGACCTTCCTACATCCCTCTTATAAGGACTGTTGTGGATATTCAGAGCCCAGCTGGAAAATCTCCTCATCTCAAGGTTCTTAATCTCATTGGCAAATTTCTCTTTGCCATGTGAGTTAACATTCACAGGTCCTAGGGGTTAGGACATGGACATATTCGGAAGGCCATTATTTAGCCTAGCACCTGGATGCAAAGGACTTTGGGAACTGAAGCCAATACAATTTGGTAACTGACTAGGGAGAATGGAGGTGATAATGGGAGAGAAAACCCTTGTGGATACTGGTTTGGGCAGCAAGTGAATGGTGGTGCCACCAACTATGAGAAAGAAGGAGGAAGAGCAGAGCTGGAGAGCAGGTGTAGCGGGAGGTGTGGAATAACGTGCTTGGTTTTGAACACGGTGAACTTGAGATGTCCTGTAGGTCATCAGATACGTGGAATTCAGGGGAGAGGTCTGGGTGAGAAAGAAATCTGAGTCAGTCATGTGCAGTTGGTAATCGAAACTGGGGTGTGGGTAATGGTAACTCAGGGAGTGTACAGAAAAGAAGTTTTGGAACGTTATGGTACATCAGAATAGCCTTGGCATGGAGTTGGCAGGTTTAGCACATGAAAGTACAGGAGGCCCTGTACAATTTGAATTTCAGATAAACAACAAATAATTTTTTAGTATGTCTCACATATGGCATGCCCCTCACTTGCCCTGCCTCTCCTTGTTTATCTGAAATTCAGATTTAATTGGGCATCCTGCATTTTGCCTGGTGACTCTACCTTGGGAGCATGTTAAAAGCAAGGCACTTTTGTGGGCTGCGTTCCCAGGGATTCTGGTTCAGTTAGTCTACGGGGAGGCTGTATTTTAACACACTCCCCAGGAGACTCTCAGGCAGTTAGACCTGTGAGACACTGAAGGAGAGTGAGGAGGGAAGAGGGCTCGGGAGCAGACCCCAAGAACCTCAGCACTGAAGGGCAAGGGAAGGAAGAAGCCAGCACACCGGCCTGAGAAAGACCAGACAGAGCAGCAGGAGGAAAACCAGCTCTGGTGGCCTCATGCAGGTGTTTTGAGGACGAGCATCAGTGCAGCAAGAAGCTGTAAGAGGCCATGAGTTAACATGTGGAGTCAGTGGTGACTGGCAGATTCGTGGAGACTCCACGAATCTTGTTCATTGGAGTTCTCTTCCAGTCTGGGCTGTACCCAGGACACAGTGATCATGCCTGTATCTCTCTGCCTGTCTGCCTTTCTACCTGAGGGCTTTCCCCAGCACAGCTTGGCTGCAGGCAGGCACCACCTGAAAATTCAGGAGTGCGAATGCCCCAGGACAACCCTCACCAGTGGGCATGCAAGCTGGTGGACCACTGGCCCAGCCTCCCAGCTCCAAGAGCTCAGTCCACTCCGTTTCTTAGAGGGGACTCAGAGGGATGGAGCCTGTGTTGCCCACAATGGTGTCCTTCTTATTAATCACACTTGGTTAGCTTCTCTCCCTTCCCTCTCTCACTCTGTCCCTGTCCCTCCAATTCTCATTCTCTGGAATCATTTCCAGAGATTATACTACATGCACCCAGGACCTTGTCTCAGGGTCTGCTTCTGGGAGGACCAAAACCAGGACCTTGGAGATGTCCGTTCCCATGAAGTCATGGGGAATTGCTGAGGGCAGCAGGCAGAGGGGTGGGAGGGGGGCGAAGGTCCCCGGAAGGAGCCATGAGGCAGGGAAAGGCTGTCGTCAGTGAACCCCAGCCTGCCCTGTGTGCACCTCTCCTTCTTGGCAGCCTGCATTCCCCAGTGCTTACCTCATGACCCTGGTTCCCTGAGACACCTCTGCAGAACCTCCTTCTAGGATCTCTGGACCCTGGTGGACCATTTCACTTGGACTCTGCCCTCTTCAGCCATGCTAATAAGGGCATGTATCTATCCCCCTTCTCCTGCTTTGCAGCTGATGGTGTTCTTCCATTTCAAAATAGGCCTTCAATATCTTAGAGAAGGAAGGAGAGGAAGCTTTCCTGAGCACTGCTTTGTATACAACTCTGCTATCTCATTTAATCCTCACAACACCATAGAGAGTGATTTTTTCCATCTTTCCAGTGAGGACACTGGGGCTCAGGGGAGTTAAGTCACCCTCTAAAGTCACCCATGCAGTAAGTGGTGGAGCTTGGATGCTGGTCTGCTGCCTTGCCAGGCTGCCTACACGCGACAGGTATTTGAGGATGACACCCAGACTCAACCAAGCCCTTTCCCTGTCCAGGCCGGTGATCACATTTTCTTTAGATGATACTTCAAGGGGCATGGCTCCTGAACTCTCACCTCTTGGGTGACATTCTTGGTCTGCCTTCCCAGTGAAATATAGCACCCAGGGCTGGTAGCTTTCCAAAAGAGCCCTGTGCCAGTTACCTCTGCTGACCTGAACATTACACCTCCATCTCTGACCCCAGGATCGCATTAGCTTTTGAAACAGCCGCAGTCCTTACATGGGCTCATATGAAGCTTTGGGGTTACCTAAAACCCCCGGGTCTTTTTCACATGGCCTGTTGCCAAGCCAGGATGCTCCTGGGGCAGTTAATCATTTTGATCCCAAATTGATATGTTAGGACTGTGGTTTTCATGGTTTGGGCTAACATTACAACAAAAAGAAATGCAATAGGTGTTGATTTCTCTATACGGCCAATGATTGGCCATTAATGAATTTGTGTGCCTCATATTTCCAAGCAGATTTTCTGTTCCTTGAGGGCAGAGGGCATGCTTTCCCTCTTCCGCATTGCCTACAGGGTCTGGCACAAAGGTCTGCAAACAGTAGGTATTCCACAAGCATTCTTATTGCCTGATTGAGGAAAAAGACCCTCAATCCCTCAATCCTGCCCTCCTCAGCCTCAGCTTCAGCTCTTGTCAGCACCATTCTCCGCAGCTGACTGTACTACGTGGAGCACCCCCATCTGGAATGCTCCCGTGGAGTGGCTTCTTACGGTAGTGGTGGCAGGCAAGATGGCAGACTGAAGAAAAGAGCACTGGTCCTGGATCCGAGATACCTGGGTCTGAATCAGCTCTCGCATGTGACCATGTGCTGTTCCCTCATTTGTAAAATAGAGACAATGAAAACAGGTTAACGTATTGAATCCATACTGTAAAATGTGCTCCATGCTTTTTGCCCATAATTTCAACCCGGTGAATTAGGGATAATAAATATTTCCATTTTTTAGATGAAAAAATCTGAAATTCAGAATAGTTAATTTGCTTGCTCAGGGTCACAAAAGTAAAGCGTGCGGAGCTGGCATTTGAACCCATGCTGTCTGCTCCACCCTTAGCCATTGGGCATAATAAATATGTCACCTCCTAGATTATTGCACAAGAGAATAGCAACTCGCTGGTAAAGTGCCTGTTACCATGCCTGGCACATAATAAGTACTTAGCAAGTGCTATCTCTCTCCCCAGCTGCCTCTCCACCTTTAATGTTTCCCTCGCCTCAGGGCAGAGCTAGGACGGAAAGGTGGAAGTAGAGGAGATTCACTTTCAATACGGTCAAGGGAGCAACTTCCTGACAGTTTTGAGTCCTCAGAGAGAGATCTCTGTTCTTGGAACAGGAGAGCAGAGCCTGGCTGGTCAGCTGTTGGTGGCGGAACCACTGTCTCAGTCTGGAGGAGGGAGGAGTCATCATGCTGGGGGGCGGCTGGGGACCCGTGGACCTTTGAGGAAAGAATTCCTTAGTTAGCAGGGCCATCCTGACCCCTCTCGCTCTTGTCTCTCACACATGATCTATCACCACGTGGTGTTGATCCCACCCCACCTGCCCTGGCATCCTTCTACCTGCTTCTCTCCAGGCCACCAGCAACTCTCCTGTTGAACCTGGCACTGGCCATCTAACTGAGTGTGTGACCTCTCTCGATTGTCTATCCACACAGCCCTCTGTAGGTCTTCCCAAAATACAATGTGCTCATACCTCACCCCAGCTCAGGACCCTCAGAGCCTTTCCGTCTGTAGGAAAAGGTGCTAAGAGACCTTCAGAGGTCTCTCTGCCAGTCACCCAGGCCCTCTCAGGGCCCCCAAAGCCTCTGGCAGGCCTTTTATATGTGCCTTTCCCTCAGCCCGGGACCTTCTCTGCCCTCTCTCTCTGCTAACTTTGTCTTCCCCTTCCAAGCCTGTGCATTGCCTTTTCCTTGAAGCTGTCTTTGATCACTGCTTTTCCTCCATCCTCACCCCAGGTGACAGTGTGAGTCTCATGTCATCAAAGCCCCCACCTCTAGGACCTAGAATTGAGCCATGCAGTACAAGCTTTTCTTGAGTCTTCCAGGTGCCAAGAAGACTTGGCCAGACCACGCGGATGCAGAGATAAGTGAGCCATGTTCCTGGGCCTGGAGGAGCTCTTGAGAACAGCATGGAGTGATGTGTTGGCCAAGTTAAGCTCAGGTGCTCTGGGGAAAACTACACAAGGAACACAGATAATCCAGACTGAGGGAGTCAGGGAGGGGCTTCCTGGTGGAACAAGTGATTAAATAGAGCTTTAAGGTCTCAGTGGGGGATAGGATGTCAAGAAGGGAAAGAAGTTTGTGCTCAACTACAGCCCTGAGTGAGTAAGCCATGCCGGGCACTGCAGAATGACTGAGCCGAGGCTGCACAACCCTTGCTGATGGGTGCCGCGACGGGTGAGTGGGAAGGAGTCTCCTTGGAGGCCTCCCAGGTCTCTGGAAAGGCAGGAGTAGGGGATGCACAGGAGGACTAGGTATGGAGGGACAAGAGGGTAAAAAGGTTGATCAGGAACCTGCTTGATTTAGAATCCTTGTGGGATCCCTGAGTGGAAATTCCGTAGTGGGAAGGGCATCTGAAGTGGAGGGAACAGCATGAAAAGGCCAAGAGGCCAGACTGAAAGGGCCATAGATAGTGGGACAATGAGGACACCTGGCTGGAGTGTGGAGAAAGAGGAGGGAGGGACTGGTCAGCTGGAGGAGGTTCCCAAGGTGACTGTACCTGAAAGTCAGTTATGGGCCAGACGCTGTGCTAAGTGCTTTTTTGAACATTACTTTTTATCTTCCCGACAAACCTGCAGCAGCCTCATTTTACAGATGAGAGCATTGAGGCTCAGAATGGATAAAGGACTTGCTCAAGACCATGTAGCACTAGCCAGAGCCTTGCACAATAGGTGCTCAATATATATGTCCAAAGGGGTTGACTGACTGCATGAATGAATGAATGAATGAATGAATCAATGAATGAATAATAGAATTCAAGCGCAAGCACACCTGGTTTTCAGCTTGAGCTCTGTCCTGTCCTATACCTTGTTGCCTGAATTCTCTCCACCTCAAAAACAGTAACTATAATTCTAATGGTAAGAAGGGTGAATAACATAGCTTCCTCCTGAGCCTGAAGTGGTCGTGGCTTTGAGCAAAGCCCTCACATTCCTCCAAGCCAGGAGCTCATGACTACATGCTTCCCCCCTTCCGGAATCTTCCCTAACTCCTCCTGGGGCAGCTCCATGCCAGCTGCCCTTTTGAAAACCACTGTTTGCTTTCCCTGCCTCCAGTTTTATCATTTTCTCCAGGAAAATATTTGCCTTCCCATTATTTTAATCATGCCTCGCGGGTCCAGCAGGGAGGCCTTGCAGAAGAATAAGCCCTGTTTCCTGTTTGCTGTACTGGGAAGACAAACAGGTTTGTTTGACTTACCTGCGTTTTCCCAGTAGGTGGACCCCTTGGAGCAAACACAGACTAGACCTTGGGCTTCCTGCCCCTTGGACCTGGAGTTGACTTGACTGGGGAGCATTTAAAATGGAAAGTGCTTCCCTTAAGCCAAGCTGGGGTGGATTGAGCTATTCTCTTTTGTTTATCACAGAGCATGGATTTCTCTTATCATGCACAGTGCCTGAACTGGAAGTGAGCTTCTCTTGAGTCCAGGAAACATTCAGTCTTCCTCAAATAGCAACCGAGCCCTGTAATACTTGAATGGATTGATCTAAGAGTGAGACTTCAAGATGAAAATGTTCTAGAGATTAGGGGTGGGATTAAGTAGGGGGCTATGACCAGGGAGAAACTTGAAATTATTGGGGTAAAAATGATCCCGATTTTTGAAGCCAGACAGATCTGGTTCAAATTCAATTATAGGTGAACTACTTTTTATGTGTGTGTTTCTAAGGATAGAGCTGTTGCTTCATTCATTCTGTGAATGTTTAGTGAGCACTTCCCAGGTGTCATCCCTATTTTAAGTGTTGTGATACACCGGTGAACAAAACAAGTAATAATTTCTGCCCTTTGGAGTTTACAATCCAGTGGAAAAAAAACAGGCAAACATAAGACATAAGAAAAACAGGCAGCAAGTTAGAAAGGGATCAAAAAAAGTGGAAGAGGGCCAGGTGCAGTGGTTCACGCCTGTAATCCCAGCACTTTGGGAGGCAAAAATCGGGTGGATCACCTGAGGTCAAGAGTTCAAGACCAGCCTGGCGAACATGGCGAAACCCCGTCTCTATTAAAAGTATAAAAAATAGCCAGGCATGGTGGCAGGTGTCTGTAATCCTAGCTACTCCGGAGGCTGAGGCACAAGAATCTCTTGAACCCAGGAGCCGGAGGTTGTAGTGAGCTGAGATCATGCCTTTGCACTCCAACCTGGGTGACAGAGTAAGACCCAGTCCCACAAAACAAAACAAAACAAAACAAAAAAAAAGATGGAACAGGTTTAGTGTGATTGGGAAGGTGGTGTTGGTGGGTGAGGGTGCAGAATAAATGGGATGGTCAGGGTAGGCCTCTTGAAGAAGGTGATATTTGAATAACAACTTGAAGGAGGGAAAGTACTTAATTCCAGACATGTCTGATTCCAAAGCCCAAGCTCTTAAGCCTACACCACCTCTCTCCCAGTTGAATACCAGCAGAAAGCTGGACACATGGTAGTACTTGGTAAGTATTAGTGCTTATCCCATCCATCTTCCTTTTAGAGTCTCTTGGGCATGCATCAACCGGGGAAACAGACAAGAGGGTGGTGGGTGGGGATCCCAGCAGGGCACCATTGCGAGAGCAATGTGTGGGCATGAAGTAGGGATCCTGGGGAGCAGGCAGTCACCAAGATGCCCATGACTGCTCTTAGGGTTGGAGTTCATTCAGGCTGGGGAGTAGAGTTAGGGTGGGGAGGGCTAGAACAGTTAGGGAAGGTAAGGCTCATCCATTGATGCTCACTGCACGCCCTAACTTTGCCCTGGAGAGAAATGCACTACACAAACATTTGTTGAGGGCCTACTAGGAACCAGGTGCTTCCCCATCCATGTCATTCTCCCAACTGTCCTCTGAAGCAGGCAATAGCATCTCCATTTCACAGTTAGAGAAACTGAGGCTCAAAGGTTGTAAAGATTATGTGTTGCTGACTGGCTTGAATATAGCTTTGGATATGTCTGATTTTATAGACCAGGTAATTTTTACTTTATAATCACGATCAATTTCTGATTGAACAGACAATCTATCTGAACAGCTGCCAATGTCAGTATCATCCTCAACCTCACCATCAACGTTACCAACATCACCATCACCATTAACATCACCATCACCATCACGGTCACCATCACCATTACTGTCACTGTCACCATCACCATCACAATCACCATTATCACCATCACTGTCACCGTCACCGTCATTGTCACCATCACCAACATCACCATCAGCCTCACTCTCAATGGTTCTGTGATTATAGGCAGCAGGGCATGTCAGATCATCTCTCTCAGATTCAGCTTCCTTATCTGTGAAATGAGTATAAGTATATCTACCCCAGAGGTTAGGAGAGGTGCTGAAGTACATCTTCTATTTCCTCCACTCCACCAAAACTGCTCTTTTCAAAATCATCAGTGACCTCTATCATTGTCATCATACTCGCCCTCCAAGAGCATTCAGTGCCTCTGACCACTTCCTCCTCTTGGCTTTGTGAGAGTTGCTTTCTGATTTCCCTTCCAGCTCACTGATCCCCACCCTCCCTTGCTAGCTCTGTCTCATCTACTAGATACCTAAATTTTTGAGTCTTACAGAGCTTTCTTCAAACAGGCTCTAACTGCTTCCCCCCTAGTCCAACCAACCATCGTGCTTCCCTTGAAATACTATAGAAACTCGACATCACTAGAGCATGGTCAGGGAAGCGGCCCTTAGAGTGGGCCATGGAGCACCCCCTGGGGAAGAAGGGTCCCTTCCTGGGCCCATCTGGAACTAACAGCACTCTCTTCAAGAAGGAGATACTGGGTCAATCCTGAGCAGAATTTTTCACAAGTAGTTTGTGAAGTCTCTGCCTCCTGAATCTGCATCCCTTTCAGCTTTCTGTTGCTTGCTGGGTCTATACTATCTCAGGTGATCAGAGCCCTCAGAATTTTCCCACCCTAAACATGTTCACACTGAGATATCAGGGACAGTGGCCCACACTTGGTTTCTATTTAGCAGAGAACTAACAGTGTGCTATAGAGAGATCTCCAGTTAATGGGTGGGAACATTTGCAGAATGCTTTCCTGAAAACTGAAATAGCACCCCTTTGGGGGCTACTGTTTCTGCCTCCACACTGGGGGGTCTGTTCTGAGACAGATGGTCCCCTGTTGGGCTGTTCTCACACACACGAGCAGAGGAATTCTTTTAGGTCCTCTTGGCCTCGGGAGCATTTTGAATCAGATGCCAGGAGAAACAGATTGCCTACCCCTTATTCTGGGGGCTGTGGGTGGATGGCTTTGAGAGGAGATCTCTTCCAAGAATGTGTTTTCCCTTACATCTTCAGGATGCCATGCACTTCCCGCTCTGCTCTTTTGAGGCTGGCATAAGCATGAGAGTTGCTTGGGGAGGAACGTCTGTACCGCCGCTGCCCCACTGCTCAGGAGCAATGGCGGGTGAGTGAGTCACTTTTGGCATCCTCCTTTGTTCCCTGTGCGTAGGGCTACCCAGTTGGTAACACTACAATCTGCTCTCCACCGCCAGCTTAACATTCCTAAAATAGCTCAGTGTGATTGGGCCATTCCGTTGCTCAAGAACTATCCAGAGTCTTCCATTGCCCGTAGAATGAAGTCCCAGGCTTTCGTCTCACATTTGAGGTTGCTACCATCTGGCCTTCATTTGCTTTTCTAACCATGCCCCTCATTCCTTCTCTACCCAAGGTCTTCCCTCCAGACAGTCAGGTCTACTCTCCTTGCCCAGAATGCCTGGCCTCCTGGCTGCATCCACACCATTCTCTTGTTTAAAATGCTGTCCCCTCCTTGTTGCCTGTATAAACTTCTTCCTGTTCTTCCAAACAGGTTTGAGGCCAACTTTGCAAAGGCCTCCTCTCCTTGGATGTCTTCCTTGATCCCTCCTTTCATTTGCCCCCTGATTCCATGTGACCACACAGAGGCCCTCTTGTGACTACTTACCTAGGTGTGGGCAGGGAGTGGAAGAACCACAAGGGACAGTACCCAGAGCTATTACCACCCACAGGTACTCCCAGCAGCGGGAGAACTATTACCACTTCTAGGCCTGAAGAAGTGAGGGGAGGAAACTGGAACAAAACCTGGAAGGAGGAAGGCCTGCAGAGAAGACCACAGGGCTGTGACCTTCCACAGAGGTGTAGTCAGCCTGGGGAGAGCTCTCCGGTGAGTCAGGACAATGAACACCCCTTGGCTAAGACCAACTGGAAGCCAGAGCGCAAGGGAGCCCCTTAGAAAGTCTCTGCAGGGGCTGGGCTTGGTGGCTCACCCCTGTAATCCCAACACTTTGGGAGGCTGAGTCAGGCAGATCACAAGGTCAGGAGTTCGAGACCAGCCTGGCCAATATGGTGAAACCTTGTCTCTACTAAAGATACAAAAATTAGCCGGGCGTGGAGGCAGGTGCCTGTAGTCCCAGCTACTCAGGAGGCCGAGGCAGGAGAATTGCTTGAACCTGAGAGGCAGAGGTTGCAGTGAACCAAGATCACACCGTTGTACTCCAGCCTGGGTGACAGAGCGAGACTCCATCTCAAAAAAAAAAAAAAAAAGAAAGAAAGTCTCTTCAGGTCAGCCTGCCTGTGTGGGCAGAGGAGTGAAGGAGTGTGGAAAGGAATCTGGAGGGTCGTAAAGAGGAAAGGGATTCTAGCTTTTACCTTAGATGTCAGATGGGTACATTGCGAAGACTTCGAATGTGACAAGTAGAAAGATTTCATAGGCTCAAGCTGTTCAACATCATTTCCCACATAAGAAAGTGGAAGCCCAGAGGGTGTTCATGCTGATCTGAGACCACACAGTAAGGTAGTGTCAGAGATGAGACAGGAGGAAGTGTGAACCCGCTAGTTCATTAGTCAATTGTTTCTTTGGAACAGAGCATCTGATAAGTTACACAATAAGAATCTGAGTTTTAGTCTTACTGGTCATGCTGGCTGTGTTTGGTAACTGGTGAGATGCCCTGATGGGAGTCTGTTTGCAAGTGGTGGCTGACAGTCCTTCATGGAAGAGGTGCATCCTGAAGGGGGAAGCCGCGGACAATGATTTTACCCAGTGGTATGTGGATTGACATTATAGACATAGCACGGCAGTTGTTTGTTTGTTTCTTTCTTTCTTTTTCTTTCTTTTTTTTTTTAGACCAGGTCTCGCTCTATTTCCTAGGCTGGAATGCAGTGGTGCAATCACAGCTCACTGCAGCCTCGACCTCCCAGGCTCAAGCAATCCTCCCACTTTAACCTCCCAAGCGGCTGGGACTACAGGCACGTACCACCATATCTGGCTAATATCTTAAAAAAAAATTTTTTTTTTTGTAGAGACGAGGTCTTGCTATGTTTCCAGGTCTGGTCTCAAACTTCTGACCTCAGGTGATCCACCCGCCTCAGCCTCCCAAAGTGCTGGGATGACAGGCGTGAGCCACTGCGCCCAGCTGGCAGTTGTTTTTCAAGTCTGTTGTCCACCTGGGTTCCTGGATACCGTTTGAATTCTCTCCCACGGAGATCAGAGTGTGTGCGTGTGTGTGTACGTGTGTGTCTGTGTGTGTGTTTTAAGGGGAGGAATCTACAGTAGAATCTGAAGGAGCTCTTTCGCTCATCTCTGAGTCACACTGAACTCCAAGCAGCACTGCTGTGGATTCCCCATAAGGGAGCATAACAGAGAGATGGCTCTCCCACACCCCACTGCGTTTGTTATTATCATTATTTTTTGAGATGGAGTCTCACTCTGTCGCTCAGGCTGGAGTGCAGTGGCACAATCTTGGCTCACTGCAACCTCTACCTCCTGGGTTCAAGTGGTTCTCCTGCCTCAGCCTCCTGAGTAGCTGGGACTACAGGCGCCCACAACCACACCCGGCTAATTTTTGTATTTTAATAGAGACAGGGTTTCACCATGTTGGCCAGGCTGGTCTCCAACTCCTGACCTCCGGTGATCCGCCCACCTCAGACTCCCAAAGTGTTGGGATTACAGGTGTGAGCCACTGTGCCCAGCACCCTGCTTTGTTTTAATTCTCTTTCACCCGATTTCCTTCTCTCTCTCTCTCTTTTTTTTTTTTTTTTGAAAATTGAAGCAGTTGTGCAGTTTTTTGCAATGTTCAGACACTAATACTTATGATTCCTTATATCTCAGATCAAGCTGTGGGAAGGTCCGGGCAGGGAGTATGATAGCCAATGGTCTATGGAAGGAATGCACTCAGGGAAGTCAAATAAATGGTCTAAATTCCCACAGCTGGAAAGGGATGACCAAGCAGTAGGCTTGACTCTGAAGACCATGCCGTTTTGATTTTACCGTATTGGGACTCTCTCCCTCTGCCAGCAGTTCTTTTTTCTGAGTCTTTTCCTATTCCTTTTCTCTCTCATCTCTCAACCCTTCTCTTCTTCACCTCCATCTTCCCCCATCCTCTAGATCTCTCTCTTTCTCTTTTTCCCCTCTTCCCACTCTTCTGAAAAGCCACAGCTTCTCTCTGTTCTAATATGCCTAAGACATCGTCCCAGGAACTTTCTTATGTGCTTCTTGACACCCAGAGTGACTGTACACAGCTGGGAAGAGAAGCTAACTGGTTGACTTTCTGCTACTTGTACCAGCCAAGGGGCTATTTGCAGACAGTACATAAAAATGACCAAGCACCATAAGACATTGAGCAATCTTTCCTTGCATCAATTAGATTCTGGCATCTGCTTACTGTTTAATTATCTTTTGACTGAGGAAATGGAAAAGTTGACAAATAGTTTAACCCAACAAGAGTCAGGTTCCTTATTTTTCCCGCTTTGTGAGCATGTTTTTAGAACACCGATCTGCCAACATCTCCTAGTTTCTCTGGGGCACTGGCAAAAAATACAGACAAATATTTATGTTCCATGAACTCAAGATGGTTTTCATATTGTTTTCATGTTTAACTGATTTCAAATGAACGACAATGGCTCTTCATGTGGTTACAAGAATTTGCCATTAATTTTCACTTGAAATTGGATGCAGCCAGTATACATGCCTACACCGTATTCTAGTTCTTAACGATTTGTCTTCCAAAAATATAGGCTGCTTCCCACCGGCTGATTGGCACAGCAGCTTAGTGAGGGCATTGATCTCCTATTACATGTTAACAAAAATTAAATTGAGAATATCACCCTATTTCAGAGTGCTTTGCATGTAGCATTTGAGGCAGGCGGCTGGGACATTGAATGAAAAGCCTAGGGGAGGCAGGTTCAGCATGCCACCCTTTCCTGGTCGTGAAGATGCCAGCTCCAGCTCCAAGCAGGTGACAAGGCTGGGTGGTCAGGGGACAAGGGAGTGGGGTTCGAGATCTCAGAGCATTTTTAAAAACTTCCGTTGTCTTTGTAGCTTGGATTTTGGGAGCACCAGGGTAATGTTCTAAATCTCTTTGTGAGGTTTAAAGTCTTCCCTCCCTTGGTCTAAAATGTTGAAGTGGGTGGTGGAACAGAGAGGTGACATGAAGATGAGAGCTGAGCCAGAGGGATAGGATTCTTCATCTTTGGGGACGTCATTTAATTTTGGAAACACTCAGTTTCTGTTTAATCAGTGTAACCATATAATTTGTTGAACACTTTTGAAGGGGTGAGTGTTAAATTGGATAACATATTGGGAAAATGGGCTTAAACTGGAGATAAGGTCGACCTATGAATAAAGAAGAGATTAGGCCACATAGTGGGGGTGAGGGGTGGTAAGTAGGTTTCATACCCATGGTAATTACAAAAGAGTAATCAGGCTTTCTGGACTGCATTGTGGAGGGGATGGTGCAGCTGCTCTTAAGCACCGTGGAAGAGTTTCCTGATTGATTAGCAATGTCTGCTCTGGTCTCTGGGAAGGATAGCTGCACCCTTACAGGTATTCACCATTCCTGGATCGGGTGTCTTCAAGAGCCTTTTCAATTCTATTTTTGTAATAAGAATAACTGAGAAGTGAATGAAGCCTACCTTCTTACTTAAATGTACTGGAGGTTGAGACCTGGAAAGCCAGACTGAGAGGCCTATGGCAGTGCCTTTCCAGCTGAATGTGTACACTTCAAAATTGTCAAAATGCAGATTCTGAATCAGAGGTCTGGGCTAAGGCCCAATAGCCTCAATTTCTGTTGAGTTTCCAGGTGATACCGATGCTGCTGGTCTGTGGGTCACACTTTGAGCAACAAAGACCTAAGGCAGCATCCTGAACCTGGGCCAATGCCCTTTCACTGCAGGCTCAAAGCCTGCAGAAGAACCTGTATATATGCTACTTTCCAAAGATTTTTTTTCCGCAGGTCATTTAAGTGATTCCTCCAGGCAGCCTTTTAATGTTTGATAGATTATTTCCTGTCCCCATCACCCATTTTTTTTTTTTCCTAAATGTGCTTTTCAGGTGCAGCAGGTTTCAGTGCCTAGCCCAAGGGCTATAAATGGCAGAGGTGGGACTCACATTTAAGACTTTTCCTTCCCCAGGTGGCCCTTTGAGCACCTAAGTGGCAGGCCTAATTATAGAGGTAATGTTTTGAGTGCCCTCAGCTCAAATGGGGCAGCTTTTGGAGCAGTGCCAAGGGATTGTACTGATGCTAAATATGCCTTCATATCACATCAGAAAGCCTAAGCTTGGTGACTCCCCAGCACCACCATTTCAGCCAGTCATTAAGGCAGGCAGACAACATCTTACAGTCCTGGGTTCATGGGAGCCTTCTTTGTTCTTATGAGGGTTTTAGAGCCAGAATGACCTGGATCAGAATCTTTCCATGTCATTTGACCTTGAGCCAGTTACTTAATCTCCCCAAATTAAAGTCCCTTTACCTGTAAAAAGGCATGTTCTTGCTGGGTGCGGTGGCTCACACCTGTAATCCCAGCACTTCGGGAGGCTGAGGTGGGCGGATCATGAGATCAGGAGTTTTAGACCAGCCTAACCAACATGGTGAAACCCCCTCTCTACTACTAAAAATGTGACAATTAGCTGGGTGTGGTGGTACGCACCTGTAATCCCAGCTACTCAGGAGGCTGAGGCAGGAGAATTGCTCGAACCCAGGAGGTGGAGGTTGCAGGGAGCTGAGATCGCACCACTGCACTCCAGCCTTAGCGACAGAGGGAGACGCCGTCTCAAAAAAACAAAACAAAACAAAACAAAAGCACATTCTTGCCTTTCAGCATTGTTGGGAAGATGAAAATAAACAATGTAGTAAAATGCATGGCGCAGCGCATAGCAAAGATAGAACATTTCGTTTCTCCCCTTTGCCCTTCAGAAGAACTGTAATGCCTTACTGTTGCTATTCACTGTACAAATACAGTGTAACTATCTCACATTTTTCTTGGCACAGTGGTGTACTCCACAATAATGGGTTCAACCTTTAGGTAGTGCCTTCCCTGTATACAATAAAATAGAAAACTGTATTTCATTACCAAATATCATTCTTTCATTATATAACACACAAATAACTATTTAAACAAACTTCAAAACTTATACTCTAAAACATGTCAGCACCAAAAGCTATGCAGGCAACACAGACATATTTGAAAATTAGAAGCAAACTTAAAATGTCTCCGTTGTGATTGGGCATTAGCAAAATCACCGATCAGTTTCGCAGCTTCTGCTGCCATGTTTCCACAGCGAGTGGTGTTAATTCTGTTACACGTTGTTGTCACAGAGTGTTCCTTAAATAGTTTTTAATTGGTTTTAATTTGGAGAAAAAATGTTATGCTGAAGATACAGGGGCAGGGATTGTCAAAAATAAAATTAACAGATAACATTCTACGGAAAACTTGGAGACATGCTGTGTCATTGTATACTCTGTTAGCAAATGTATGGATGCTTTTCATTTTGTCAGTTTCACATGTTAATGATTTTCACAGAGCAGTAAGTTAATTGGTAGTGCTTCCAATGGATCCCTGGAATCTTTCGTTTTCACCTCCTGTGCATTCTTCACAGCAGACTTTTCATCCACATGAATTAATTAGGATGGTGGAAAAAAATGCCATCAAGTCAGCAGTTGTATTTAACCCTGAAATCTTACGCCTATTTAGGTAATCAGTGTTATCAATTATTCATGAAAAAAGGTAAGCAAATATAAAATCCTTCTTTTAAAAAAATCTGCTGGAGCTCAAAGTACTGCCATCCTGATACTCAGCAAATCAACAGGTGGAGGCAGATGATGTAAATGATGCAAAAATCTTTTCATTATTATGGTATCTTGGCAAAATTTTAGTCAAAGCAGTCTCTTTTTTTTTTTAATTTGGAGAATATAGTCAGATTTTTTTCACCTATCTTTTAAGATATTAGCATAGTTCTATATGTATAAATGCATAATTCTATTAAAGAATTATGCATCGCTTCAGCTAAGGGAGCAACAGCCGCTCTGACAGCTCTGACTTTGCAAATGCCAGCCAAGCGCCCACATTCTCTTGGCTATAAAGGCAGCAGAGGTCAATATGCTTTCCCAGGAGTCATCAAGTATTGCCAAGGAATAGCCCCAATTTCATTGCATATCACATTTCAGGCATGCCGTACTCTGTTCAAATGGCATCTGGTGTAAAATATGTATTAGAAATCGCTTTTTCCCAAAATTGAGAAGATCTGAATTATGCAGGGGGAAAACTGACAAGTACAGAGATACTGTGATGTGTCTGCACTTATGTATATGTAGTATGTCCTTGCATTTGCTTAGCCAATAGGGTACTAAGAGGTGGGATTTGAATGTTCCTGTCTAACAGACAGAGTATGTATTTATTAATAGTTCTCCATAGGCCACTGGCTACAGAAGAGATGTACTCAAATATTAATGATATTCTCATTTGATTGTCATGGAAGCCAGAGTGGAATTCTATTCAAGTGCAGTTTTTATTTATACTCCAATGGTGTCATGTGATTTAAAAATGAGTTGCCTACATGATAGCCACAGCTAGTACTATAGAAGCTTTAAACTTTCAAGGGCTCCTAGTAACCCATGGCCCTGAAACAGTGCACCATCCCAGCTTGACGTGGGTTCCTTAGTTTCCAACTTTCACAATTATCAACTGGGTGATCAAGGCCTCCACAGCCTGGTCCCAGCTTCAGCCCAGATCCCCACCTAACAAAGCCCCTCCCCAGCCCCACTGTGCTGGCCCTCCTGAGCAAGGCTTCTGTCTTCAGCCACTGCTCCTGCAGCCTCGTGTCTGTTGTTCAGGTTTTCTCTGCTCCTCTGCCTGTATCAATCCTGCTCATCCTTTAAGACACAGCGTAGACCCTGTATCAGTCAGTGTCCTGGCAAGAAACAGCTGATGCATCAGAAAGGGGTTGGAAGAGAGTTAAGGAGGGATGCTTTATAAGGAAATGGCCAGGGCACAACAAGAGCAACATGAGCTGTTGTAGCACCCTGGGACAACTACAGTGGGGAGCTGCTACTGTCCCTAGGTTGGAAAAGGTGAGACGAGGGAGCTTTTACTGAAACCACAGAAGGCCCACAGCTGTAAGTGAGGACTGCCTGGTGGGAGTCATGGCCTTCGCTGGAGGAAACTGTTCATTGCTCACCCTCAGCTAGGCAGAGTAGAAGCAAGAGGAGTGCAAACCCTACTCTTTCCTCTTGCTGCGCATCCCCTGCTGCCCATCAACTGTGGCCAAACCCAACTCGGAGAGGGAGGACAAGAAGCCCCCCGCGCGGCCCTTATAGGTCAGCCTCCCAGCCAGAGCAGGGTGGAGAGGGACGGAGCCTGGATTGGGAGGGGACCCCTCTGCCTTCTCCCAGGAGCACCCTGATGAATCCAGCCCATAGAGGCCTCTCTTCTCTGAAGCCCAGAGCACTTCTGGTTTGAATGCACACTCGGCCTGTCTAGCTGTGATGTGTCTTCATGTTGTGCCGCAAGGTCGTTGCTCTCTTGCATTTTCAGTTTGCCTTATGCTCCCCACTGACTATGGAAGCTCCTTGAAGCAGGGGTCTTCACTTATTCCCTTTGTGTTTCTCATATGGAAACAAGTAAATACCTGGAATGTCTTGCTTGTGTCAGTTTGGAACATATTGTTCCTTTGTTGCCACTCCACCCCACCCCCAACCCAAACACACACCTCCAGGGCACCAGGACCTGTGCCTGGTGGATTATTCTTGGTAGAAGGGTGGGTATTGAGATAAGGGTGAAGAAGCCGGGGGTCCTGGCCCTGGTTTGGGGAGTTTTCAGCAGATGCAATAGGAAGCCAGAGCACAGGGTCAAACAGAGAGAAGTCGAGGACCAGACCCAGGAGGAGCTGGGTGAGGTGGGCAGAAAGTGTCCCCAAAGCAAAAGGGGAGGGAGACAGAGACTGACATGGGATATCAGTTGGGAGTACAGGGCCAGGGGACCCAGACAAGTGAGTTACTACTAATGAAACACCGGAACTGACGGGGAGGGGCTCAGATTTCATGGTTAAACAGGGTGCCAACGGTAGTCTAGCCCTGTACTGTCCAATATGTCAGCCATTAGTTACATGTGGCTATTTAAATTTAAATTAACTAAAATTTCATAAAATTAAAAATTCAGTTTCTCAGGCACACTAGCCACATTTCAAATGCTCTACTGTGTTGGCCAATGTGGATGCAGGCATTTCCACCATTGCAGAATCTCCTACTGGACAGCCTGGTCCAGAGCTTCCTAGAGACCTTAGGGTCCTAACAATGCTAAAAACCTACCTGTTTGTTTGATTTGACCTGGTCTTATCTGTCTTGATATCAAATATACCTAGCTCCCAATCTTCACTTTACTAGTGAATAGTTGTGTGATGAGTCCCCAAACCTCAGCTTTCTCTTCTAGGAAATGAGGCGAATGACAAAGAACTAACTGAATTGAGAATTTGAAGGTGTCTTGAATGGCCATAGATACAAAGGAGGAGCTCTGTAATAAGTATTAGTTCCCAACCTCCTGACTACCACGACAACGATACGAACCAGCACTTACTGAGAGCTTGTTCAGCTGGCACTGAGCTGAACAGTGATCGCCTTATGCAATTCTCATAGTAATTCTGTAAGAAGATACTATCACTGTTCCCATTTTACAGATGAGACAATGCAGCCACAATAAGATTAAAACAGTTGCTCAATGTCATACAGTGGTGGAGCCAAGCTTCTTTATATTTGATTAAAAACTGTCAAACATTGTTCTCTGCTGTTTCCTATAATATCTTATCTTCCCACTTAGGCCATTAAAAACATCTTAGGCTTCATTTGAATCTTGCAGTGTGCGTGACGCGGGCCTGGACTGATGCTCAGTTGCTAACTGGCATATCAGTTTTGATAAATTTTAATAAAATATTTAAACTTTCTTCAGCGCTGATTATTGACTTTAATATTTAAGTGCATACTCACCAATGAGGATCTTGACAACCAATCCAAGAGTGTTCAATTTCCATCTTTAATTTGGTGCATTACTTGCAGAAGGCTTTAGATCCTGGAGATTTTAGAACCACCATGCTCTTGGGTGTTGAAGGAAAAGGCTGGTTCCTGTTTGGCGGACTCTAGAAACAGAAAGAAAGTAATGGAACACTGCCTGGGTTTGACTGTAAGCAGCCTTAAGTTGGAATCTAGTGTGCCTTTGGTTATTTATACTCTTGGAATTTCAGTTTCTTTACCTGAAAGAGACAATGTCCTACTTCTCCTGGGGGTAGTCTCGAAGACTGAATGGCTCTATAAAACTTCACCCAGTGCCTGGAGCACAGATGCTCTCAGCAGACATACTCTTGTCCCCACCCCAGAAAGCTTCCAGGTCATTCTGATCTCTCTGGTGAAAGGGAAGGATCTCTTATTGTCCGAACCACAGGTATTTAAAGAAGCTAAAACTGTGTGTCCAGGAAATTATGCTGATTATATTAATTTCTACCTTGATTGTTACATAACGCATAGATTAACTAGAACTGCAGAGGGATGGGGAGATGCTAAAGTGACCTCCTAGTCTCCCCCAGCACTGGGCTCTGGGCTGCCTACCTCCCTGCCTGACATGGGTGGCCCTAGTGCCCATCGGGCCTTCTTACCAGGTCCTGGCTGAAGATATGAGGGAGGCCTAAGGAATTCCTGGTCTGGAACTGAGATGGTTTAAAGGAAAAACATATGAGAACCTGTGTAATATTGGGGTGTGGGAGAGGTGATAGGGCTGAGAGGCACTGAAGGCAGTGACTCATGGTAGTTCTGCAGCCTGAGGTTGTTAGGTGGCATCAACCTGGAAAGAAACCTGGGGCTCACCACCCTTTCCCAGCCGCCCCCTATGTCAATTTCTCAGCAGGTTGCTGTCTATTTCCATGGGGAGACATTTCTGTTATTTCCTCTGGTGAATTCCAGCATGAACTAGTCTCTCCCTGGGTTGTTATTTGGGGCTTGGGGGGCGGGGATTCTGAGCACCCCTGGGTGGGAGTCACCATGTTGTCTGAAGACACCACGTGACTAAGTGTTAGACTCAGCGACCTCATGTCCAAGAAGGTTGGGGTGTGGCACTTTGGTATGGAAATTACTAATTTTAGAGTCAGAGTCCCCTGGGTTCCAGCCTTAGCTCAGTCATTTGGAAGCTGTGCCTCACTGAGCAGTTACTTCACCTCTGTGACATTTTTGGAACACCAGCTTTGTATTGGGGTTTTCACAGGAGTTATGTCTTCTAATTCTCACAACCAGCCTGATGTAAGGGATGTTATTCCTACCTCACAGATGATGAAAAACTGAGCCTTCAAGAAGTGAAGTAACTTCCTTCCTTCCTTCCTTCCTTCCTTCCTTCCTTCCTTCCTTCCTTCCTTCCTTCCTTCCTTCCTTCCTTCCCTCCTTCCCTCCCTCCTGACTTCCTGCCTTTCTTCCTCCCTTTCTCTCTCTCTCTCTCCCTTCCTGCTTGCCTGTCTTCCCACCTTTCTGCCATCTTCCCTCCCTCTTCTCCCATTCTTGATCATTCCCACTCTTTCTTTCAAACATGTTTTCAGTGCCTGCTAGTTTCACCTACATGATCATCTTTAAATATATTTTTGAGTTCAAAGACACCTACTTGAACTGCTTTCCAGCCTCCATCTGGGACGTGCTCCTTTGGGTCCAGACCAGCTCTCTTCTCCCAAGGGAAGAGGAACGGCTCTCACAGAGGAGCTCCCTTCTTCCACAGAATCAGATGCTGCCCTCGTGGCCAGTTGGGTTCCCACCCACCTGATTCTGGAGCCCTGGACCAGAGCTCTACGTTCACCATGGGAAGATACCTTGTGATAAGCCACTTCTGAAGGCATGGCTTAACTCAGGATGCAGGTGGACAGTGGGGCACTGCCAGGCTTGGCCACCACGCAGATCCCCTTGGACCAGGAGATCAAGGTTTCAGGCTCCGTCGAGGACATGAAACAAGGCAATGGAGAGGAACAAAACAGGAGACCTAAAAAGCAAGTATTCCTGTCCCTTGTCCAGACTTTGGAAACATTTTGTCTTGAGAAAAATCTGACTTACAGAGTGGACTTGGGGAGGGGGCTGCAAAGCCAGGTTGGGGAGCTTGGTAAATACCAGAGAGTGAGCCTGGTGGGAGACTCTGTTCTTCTAGCTCTGAAATGACTGTGGGAACACGAAAATGATATTGTTTTTAATCATCTACCAGCACATGGGAGGAGAGAAAGTTCTGGGGTTTCCCTCTCTCTCCTTTCTTCCTGCATTGAAGAAAAGCTGGGCCATTTGTCCTGCTCTGGTTTCCAATACTGTCTCCTGGGTCCTTAGGAGGTGCTAAGCAGAGTGGTCAGTACACACAGAGGGTGTTATTCCAGCCTCAGGTCATGCTAATGGGAACTAGAAACCAAGTCTTACCCAAAGCAGAATGAAATGCACACCTCACATCATCATCGTATGGTTTGTTTTCAAAGAAAAACCTTTATGCCTCTTTCCTTCCTTCCTTCCTTCCTTCCTTCCTTCCTTCCTTCCTTCCTTCCTTCCTTCCTTCCTTCCTTCCTTCCTTCTTTCTTTCTTTCTTTCTTTCTTTCTTTCTTTCTTTCTTTCTTTCTTTCTTTCTTTCTTTCTTTCTTTCTTTCTCTTTCTTTTCTTTCCTTCCTTCCTCTCTCTCTCTCCCTCTATCTCTCTCTTCTTTCTTCCTTTCTTCTTTTTTTTTTCGATAGAGACCGGCTCTCAATGTGTTGCCCAGGCTGGTTTCAAACTCCTGACTTCAACCAATCCTCCTGCCTCAACCTCCTACAGTGCCGAGATTACAGGAGTGAGTCACCATTCCTGGCCTAGAATTTTCTTTTGTCAGCACCCCATTTTCCAACAACCTCCAGTTATGTTGGCCAAAGGCCAGAATCTGCTTCTGAAAGCTCCTGCTTCATCTAAAGCCTCGGCTCTTGCCCGTCTCCCTTGACCTCTATGTTGTTAATGTAATAATTGCTTATTCTTAGAGTTATGGGCTCTGGCCCAGTGTGGAGGGGCCAGAGGCTGACTGAAAAGCAGGCCCAGAGAGAGGAAGAAATTCATTTACCCAAGGTCACAGAGCTTTCAGCAGAGCTGGGACAGACATCCTCTGACTCCCAGGCCGGGGCACTTTCCTCCAGGGCTCCTTACCCAACCACGAGTTGTTCTTCAGTGACCCCGGGCACCTTTGCAGCTCCAAACATCACCACCAAGAGCTGCCTTGACTTTTCAGACCTTATCAAGAACAATAACAACAAAAAAACATGAAAAAGAAAAAGCAACAAAAACAAAAAGTAATAAAACCCTCCACCATTCCCCAGCCCTGACCCAGGACGCCTTCATTGCATAAATCAGTGGTGAGGTTTCCCCATAGCCTGGTCTGACCAGGGTCATTTTGCAAGGGAAAGAGGCATGTTTTGGGATTGCACCCCACCCTGTGTGTTTGTAGGTGCTGTCGGTTTGCACATTTACACTAGAATGTCTTCAAGAGCACCAACCGTGCTATCTGTTTTTCTCAGGCTGTTTTCATTAAGGCTGTGGCCTCCCAGGCAGAGCCCAGGGACTTAATTACGGCACCCAAAGGTTATCTCCCCAAACTAAATTTCATCTAATGTCAGGCAGCTGGAGCCAACCCCGCCAGCTGTCTTACTAATAGCTCAGACCTTGCCTCCCGTCCCTCTGCTTGGAAATGAGGTTGGCTGGGTCACCTCTGTACCCACACTTACTGCCTGCAATGCTTTGTGAGGGGAGTTGCCTGCTCGTGGCTCTTGCACACCTCCTCCTGGAATGACAATAAAGGCTTCAGTGATTGAGGGCAGATATTTCCGTATTCACCTTCATATCCCCAGCACCTAGACCAGATCCAGCGCAGAGCACAGGAAAGGTCTGTCAAATGACCATGTATTTCTATATATTTCTGTTTTACTCAGGTTGGTCAACTCCTCGGCTCTTGAGCCTGCCTTTGGCCTCTGCACTTTAGCTCACGTTGTTCTGTCTGCCTAAAATGCCTTTCTACCTCCTTTCTACTGCTCAGAATCTTGTCACCTTTCAAGGACCAATTCCACCCCCTCCTAGGGGTGCACTTCTTAAGAAAAAGGGTTGGGCTCATTTATGCACGTATCCCTATGTAGAAGTGTTCAGCACATGTCTGTAGCATAAATGAATAAATGAATGAATGAAACTCTGATTTCTCCCGCCACCCCCTCCAGTTTTCTGAGCCCTTCTCAGAAATCCCCCAGCCCGTGGCACTCTCTTCTACTCATTGGGCTGACCTCCCAGTGGTGCCTCTTGACTCTTTGTCATCATCCGGCTCAGCATCCCCTGCTGTGATTGGCTATCTTGGGGAAATCTTTCTCTCTGTCTTCTAACACTATTTGCCTTATTTTCTCCCATCTAAACTAAGTCCAAGGGAAGTGCTACATGAGGGGATATACGGCACGCTGGCCCAGGTCATGTACAGGGGGCCACCTGGGGTGGGGACAAATGGGTAAAATCATGGGTCCAGGGAGGAAAGAAGTCAGGTCCTGGAGATATGCTGGGATGCGGGGCAGGGAACGTGCTCTCAGGCACACACCACAGGCTTTAGAGCTCAAGTCAGAGATATTTTCCACCCAGAAGGTGCAGTGTTCCCTAAGGGCTAGCATTGGCAGAAAAGGACTGCTGAGCCAATGACCATGGTTGTCAGAAACTCAGATCCTAAGGCAAAGATGGCGGCTCACAGCAAGAATTGGTTGCTCTGTGCTGGGACTGTGTGCTCTTGACCAACAGGAATAGGCAGTGGCCAGAGGCCTGCAGGTGAATCCTGTTACTAAAGCAGCCAGAGGCATTTCAGGCTCTTCAAAGGCTGGGTGCATGTCACCACTTCATCTCAGTGTTTGTCCAAGTCCCATTGCATCAGAATCTATGGCATGGGACCTACGAACTCTCACCTTTAACAAGTTACCAATGTCCTGTTTAGATGCACTAAAATTTCACGACCACTGCCTCCTGTTTCTCTGAGTTTTCACATACCACAGTTCATGGTTGGACAACATAAATATTTCATCTTATAAGTCACAAGGGGTCTTCCCTGTCCCTTGAGATCCAGGTAAGATTGGCTCAGATCCCCAAATTCCTCCTCCATGGAGATCCAAGGACCCCAAGATTTCTGAGCCTCTCCAGAAGCTACACATTCAATTGGCTCTGGCTGCCTCAGACTCTTGCTTTCACACTTACTATCTTCATCCCACACCTCACGGACCCAGATGGGAAGCTCAGCCGCTTCTCATTTTCCACATAACAATCTGCTGGCGCAAAGCATTCGTGGGTGAGGCAGATTTATTTGAAGATACGGGGTGGGGCGGGGGTGGGGATGAAGGAAGGATTTACATCACTGCAATGCAAACAACTTCAAGTTGAACATGAGGTGTTCCCATTCTTAAAATGCCCTTCTGGCCACTCCACTGCTGGGTTCTTCTCTATGGCCTTTTGCTCCAGGCAGCTACAGCTTTGCACCATCTTGCTACTCCCCAGTCCCTGCCTTCTCTGATTCTTTCTCCCATTTCCCCATTTCTTTCCTTGTTTCCTACAGAGGAGGTTGGCCTTTGCCCCATGGCCTTGGCTGCAGCACGCATCACATGCCTCCACACCTCCCCATCTTCTCTTGAAGATCTCTCTCCAGATAGAGACCATTTCCTCCCTAGAGGAATCCTTGTACTATCCGTAGGTGAGAACGCTTCACCTCATTACCTGGATGTGGAGTGTTGAAGTTGGAAGGGATCCCGGAGATCATGAGTCAAACTCCAGTGAAACAGTCACTGGCCCAGTCTCCGGCAGGTGGGAGGCAGGGTGAAAGCTAGAACATGGGTCTCTGGCTCGCATGCTAGGGCTCCTCTTGATTAATTGATTCCAGGAGTAACTCAGGCTACCAAGACCCTCTTACAAATGTAGCAAGGCTTTGGGGCAAGACCATATTGTCCACTTAGGCTATCCAATAACACCTGTTGGCATTTCTTCATCACCTCACCCTGACTCAGAAGTTAATTCTCATAAGCATAGTCCTACCTCTGCACAGGTCTTGGGGCAAGGGCCAGCCGGGATTCCAGCTCTACTTTTACCATCAACATGCAGCTTGATCTTGGCCGTGAATTGTCTTCTCTTTGGGGCTCAGTTTACCCACTGTTAAAAAGAGGCCTGTTTTTGACTCTGTCCTAGCAATTTGTAGAACTGTTTCGGGAGCCTTCAAGGCGTGATGCACATGATCCAAGCATATGTGTGGGACTGGTGGAGTAGGGATTCAGCCCCTACTATAATCAGCGGCAGCTCTCCTTACATCTCTTCTAATGACTGGGGTTCATAAGGGCTTCTAATCAAACTAAGATTTCTATTGCTTACAAAGTACTTAAAAACCTCTGGTCTAGCTGACATTTGGGGTCCACAGCTCTACTGACCTAGGAGCTTCATGACTGAGGCAAAGCAGGCTGTCCCTGCAGGGTTCCACACGGCTGCACCTTCCACGTGGCGCCACTTATGAGCAAGTGGGAACATCCATCACGAGGCACTGGGGACAGCTGGGCAGGCGGGCGGGTCCCCATTGTGGAGGCTGTTTTGGGGACTTTCTGAGTATTGGTAAGTGTGAATCAGGCCCCAGATTTTCCATTTCCTCTGCCCATTGCTCTTTCAGAAGAGTGTGTAAGTGTATGCTTCAGCAAAATGCAGGTGCTGAAAGTTCCACGCGTCCAAAGAGGGTGTAGGAGAGAGCAGAGGGCTGGGCCCAGGTGGGCACCGGGCATTTCCACTGTGGGTGGTACCCTGAGGGTAAACAGCCTGTCCCGCCTGCATCCCGTCTGAGGGTCCGCTTCCTCATCAGCTTATGCACTCTGGGGCTCTTACGTGTCTCTTTTTCTTGAGCGTCTGAGATTCGAAGCAGCCAAGGCTTGCGCGGTGGCCCCAGTGTTAAGAGAGGGCTGCTTTGCCAGCCAAGATGGCCCTGGTCCCTACATACGTACAGATGCAAGCCTGGCCCGCTATTGACTTCCTTTGACCTCATTCAAAGATTAAATACAACAATGTGTATGTGCTATGTGTTCAGAGTATGCCCAATGCTCCCTTAACCATGATCTCATTTGGCCTCACACAAATCTGAGAGGGAGGCACAGCAGGGGACACTGTGATGCCATGTGAGATGCACATGTGGGATGGAACCAGGTCTTTGGGCTGTAAGGCCAGCGCTCTTTGCTTTCCACTGTGGCACCACCCAACTCAGCCTGTGTCCTTGGCTTCATTTTTTATTTCTCCATCATTAAGAAGGGAAGCATTACTAAAAATGTTTCCTTGGCATTTCTTACCCAGTCTCAATTATTAAAACGACAGCTTAAGGATTTGTTCCTGCGGTCATTCACATATTCACTCACTCTCTGAATCACTTGTTTATACACTCTCATTTATTCATTCATTCAAGCCCTTGTTGAATGCTTACTATGTGCTCAGCTGATGGTGGGCATCAAGGAACACAAAGAATGCTGAGTCAAGATTCCTGACTTTGAGAAACTTGTCACACTCTCGTTGAGGGGCAATGGAAAGGGGTGTCCTACATGGTTTCTCAGTCACAGAGGATCCAGTTTTATTTGTTCTTACTATTAAATGTTAATAGATACTGCTTATTATATGGCTTTCCAAAGTCCCAGATATGTTCTGGTTGGGAAAATGCTGGGCTAGGTGAGTTTTAGGTGCCCCGCAGTGCTGGAATCCCATTGCTCTTTAGGAGCTTAGAGAAAGGAGGGTACTGATAGATGAGGTGGCCAAGGAAGGGTTCCTAGAAGAGGTGTGAGTTGAACTCAGCTTGGGAGGTTGTGGGGGATTTGTGAACATAAAGAGGAGAGGAGCAGAGGCCTAGTATGGCAGGAGGGGCAGGAGTGAAGGCCCGTGCATGTTCAGCAGCTCTGGATAGGCAGCCAGGCCAGGTCTGTGTGTGCATGCATGCACGTGTGTGTGCATGTGTGTGCATGCATGTGTGTGCATATATGCATGTGTGTGCATATATGCATGTGCATGTGTGTGCATGCCTGTGTGTGCATGCCTGTGTGTGCATGCATGTGTGTGTACGTGTGTGTGTGTTGGGGGGAGGTAAGCATGGGAGCAGGGCAAAGAGGAGGGTTGTGGGCTTGGGAGGGCAAGGTTTATGTGCAGGAGGCTGTGGAAGCACCTGCCTCTGGTCCTTTTGCCTATGACTATCTGTCTTTGTGTCAGTTGCATCTGATGTGTGAGGGGGCAGCCACTCTCAGCAAATTTCCCTCTAACTTTAACAAGAAACATGGACTTTGCTCGTTGTGTGGGTGAAGCACAAGCAAAAAATTTTTTTCTTTCCCTCCTTTTTAATTGATTTTTCTTATAGGGAAGTGAGAGGGAGCAACAATGAACTGTGAGTGGAAAAAGAGAAGGAAGGAAAAGGTAGAAGAGAAGGAGAGAGGGGAGAGAAAGGAGGACAAAGGTGGTAGAGAATGGTAAGGAATGGTAAAGAAAGATAAAAGTTAAAAAAGAAGAAAGAAAAGCAAATGGTTAGAGAAGAGATGGAGTTAAAGGGAGGCTGGAGGGGAGAGAAGAGGGGAAGAAAAAGAAAGAGGAAAGAGGAAAAGGAAGAGAGGGAAGAGAAAAAAGGGGACTAGAAGAAGAGAAAACAGAGGAATATAAAGAATAAGAAAGGCCAATGTCAGTGTCTCAATTCTCTCTAGAGCTTTGGCTAATTTTTTTTGCCAAAAATACTTGGGATAAATACCTGGATTCCTCAGAACCCGAATGCCCTGGAGGACCAAATTTACAGGGTTAATTACACAATAAACTGCCTTTCCAGATGGCTGTTTCCGCATCTGCAGAGAGGAAAAGGAGCGGCTGCCTGGGGTCTCCTTTCTCCTCGGCCTCCGGTGGCTGTGCATTGCCATGTGCACCATCTCCACATGGATCAGAACCTCTCACAGGCTCTCTCCCTAACAAGCAGTGTCATAGGTGGTGATGGCAGCAGTTGTCATAGTAATGCCTCTCTCTGTCTTCCCACTGACATGACCATTCTTAAGAAAACAACGTCACACACACACACACACCCCTCTCTCAAAAAACTTGAGATAGAAGGTATTTGTCTAACCTGATAAAGAAAACCTATTTTAAAATAGGAATAAGACAAAGATATCTTCTACCAACAATCTCTTTTTAAACATTTTCCTGAAAATTCTAGTCAATGCAAAATTTCATCAAGTAAGGGGAAAAAAGGACCTTAACTACTGAAAATAAGAGAGAACTATTATTGGTTTTAGGTTATATAATCACATATGCAGAAAACAAGATGAATCAGTAGAAAAACCCTTAGCTTGGTATCGTGACCAAATAAATGGTAACCCTAAAAATCTCAGGGTCCCATATGGTTTAGTCTCAGCACAGAGTGGTACTAAAAGGAAACCTAAGTTGGACTCCAGAAACCTGGAAGGTTCATGTGAACTTTTAGGGCAGGCTTTCTTAAAAAGGCTTGTCATGTCCGGAGGTTTTACATATCCCACGACATAGAAAGATTTCCAGAAATTCTCTCTAGATGTTCTTTTCTCTCTCCAAAACTACACACTCAGGGCAGAGGCTAATATGCGGTCACTTCTCTGTTCAGGTGGTTCTTCCATTGCCGCCATCTCCCCTCCCACCCATATTTTCTCCTTCACTGGTGGACCCCACTGCCCTGAATCCCATCAGACATCCTTGTGACCTTTTGGTTGTCTCCCCACCCACACTGAGGAAAGGACTGAACCCTTGGGGACTATAGCTTTTCTTTCGCTTTCTGTCTCTCTTTGACCAATTTTTGTTTTTTGTTTTGTTTTGGAGACAGATTTTCACTCTTGTCACCCAGGCTGGAGTGCAGTGAAACGATTTTGGCTCACTGCAACCTCCACCTCCCAGGTTCAAGCGATTCTGCTGCCTCAGCCTCCCAAGTAGCTGGGATTACAGGTGCCCTCCACCACATCTGGCTAATTTTTGTTTTTTTGTAGATATGGGGTTTCAGCATATTGGCCAGGCTGGTCTCAAACTCCTGACCTCAGGTGATCCACCAGCCTCAGCTTCCCAAAGTGCTGGAATTACATGTGTGAGCCATTGCACCCAACCTCTCTTTGACCAATTTTCTTGTGAATTATCACTTGGAACATTGCTAGTGAATATATTCTCCTCTCTGATACACAAGATAAATACACAAAAATCAATCACTTTCTTATGGACCCACAATAACTAGTGTGAAGAGAAAAGCAAACAAAAACATAATCTACCCCTGAACAATTCTCAGTGAGAAATGTGTAAAGCTTTCATAAAGAAAGTGACAAAACTTTATGAGTTTTGTGTAAGAGAAGACCTGTATAAGTGGAGAAATATGACAGGTTCTTGGTTGGGGAAAAGGAACAACAAAAGATGGTAGTTTTTCCTGAATTAATACGTAAGTCTAGCAAAACCTCAATGGAAACTTTTCATAATTCATCAGAACAACTTTACAATTAATCTGGAAGAATGACAAGTTAAAAATAGCTCAGACATTTTTGAAAGAACACAAAAGACAGGATTTCCTTTAACATAGATTAGAATATATTTTAAAGCTACAGCAACTGTCCAGCAAGGTACCGGCTCAAGAACAAGTCAGCATCAGTGGCACATAATTGACCTCTTACTATAGATACGAGAGCAAAATGAAATAAAAAGAAGCATTGCAAATCCATGGGAAAGTGTTGGATTAACAAATGCTGTTGAGAAAATTGACTACTTGGAAGCCAATCTTTTTAGATCTTAACCTTTTTCTCAAGCAAATTCCAAGCAAATTATAGCATTAAGTATTAAAAAACCACATAGCAAAATATGAAAATTTAAGTGAATATTTAAATGATCTTTTTTTTTTTTTTTGAGACGGAGTCTCGCTCTGTCGCCCAGGCTGGAGTGCAGTGGCCAGATCTCAGCTCACTGCAAGCTCCGCCTCCCGGGTTCGGGCCATTCTCCTGTCTCAGCCTCCTGAGTAGCTGGGACTACAGGCGCCTGCCACCTCGCCCGGCTAGTTTTTTGTATTTTTTTAGTAGAGACGGGGTTTCACCGTGTTAGCCAGGATGGTCTCGATCTCCTGACCTAGTGATCCGCCCGTCTCGGCCTCCCAAAGTGCTGGGATTACAGGCTTGAGCCACCGCGCCCGGCTATTTAAATGATCTTAAAGTGGGTAATACCTATCTAACTTAAGAGCAATTGGAGAAATCACAAAGGAAATTGTCAGTAGAATTACCTACACAGAGCTCTAAATGTATATTTTTTAAAAAGAAACTACAAAAATAAAAAGGTAAATGACAAATTGGGAAAAATGTTTGCAACAGGCATGGTGAAAGGCTAATAGCCTTAAGATACAAAGAGTTCTAACAAAGTCTAAAGAAAAAAAAGACTAACATCCCAGCAAAAAAAAACTGGCAGAGAACATTCACAAAATAAGACATACAGATGGCTAACATATGAGAAAATGTTTAATTTTACCATTAGCCAAAGAAATGAAAATAGAACAATAATAAAATCCCATTTTCACTTGTCCAATTGTTAAGATTGGTGATAATGATGATGATGATACGTGTTAGCAACTGGGTGATGATATTGAAACATAAATTGGCACAACCTGTCTGGAAGAATTTAAACAGTTTTCATATTTTTGGACTCCATTGTCCTACTTCTAGGAACCCATAGTAAGAAAACAGGGGCAATGAGATCAGGATGTTCATGACAGCATTATTTATCAGACCTAAATATTGGAAATAATAATTAAATATGTAACAAATGAGGATTGATAAAATAGAGTATATTTATGTTGTAGAAAACATTTTTAAAGCATATACTCAAATAATATTTAATACCATGGGAATGTGCTTGCAAAGGATTGTTAAACTTTAAAAAAACATAATCAAATCTCTGTGTGTGTGTGTGTGTGTGTGTGTGCATATGTATGTGTGCTGAATCTCAATTTTCTGCTCTTCTGTAGGTAGTGAGGAGAGCCAGAGTTAATATGATCTGTTATTTACCTTCATACCCTCAGTCCCCTCTCCTGTGAAATGGGATCATAATGATTGACTCTCGAGGCTATGTGAGAATGAAATGAGACCACTTACACGAACAGGATGTAGGTCTAATCTTTCATGCATCTGTGTCTTCCCTATTCAAGGAAGTTGGATTTTCCTAAGGGCAGGAACTGTGTGACTCCTTGACCTCTAAAAGAAAGTGTTGTACTGGGTGTTCATTAGGATCTAAAGTTAAGCTTTAAAGTTCTGGGACCATGTTGAGTTCCAGCCTTGACTCTACCTCATGCTTCTTGCGTGACTTTAGGCAACTCACCATCTGCCCATAGGCTCCAGTTCCTTGGGATCAGATGAGAAAATGGCTATGCTCCCTTCAAGAGCTAACAGGATGTGATTCTCTTTTAACCTCACAGTTAAAAGTCACAGCCATCTCATAGTTTGTCTGGGTCAGGGATGGGATCGCAGGGTTCTCAGGCTGGGCTACTGCCCATGGACAGATGGATTGACCAGTGGAAGGATGCAGTAATGATGCTCACATGTGACAGCAGGGGTCTTCATCTGTTTTGTCCACTTCTGTGTCGCCAGTGCCTAGAGCCGGGTCTGGCTTCTGGTGAATGCTCAGCACTCATTGACTGAATGAAGAATGAATGGAAAGATGGACTGATGGACAGGCTGCCTGCAAGACAGGCTGTGTGACTGACTTGAGATAGTGTCGTCAGGACCTCCTCCACTGGCCTTGGAGCCATTAAGGAGGGAAGGAGAGAGGTGAAGGTAAAGGTGATGCAGGAGGAGAGAGACCTCCTGCATCATCTTTGTCTTCCTTGGACAGCCTGGTGGAGGCTGGAGTTTGCATCTCTCACTGTGTGCATGCTGAACAAATCAAGAGTCATGGTCCTGGGAGCCTGAGCCTCATCCTGTGCTACATGTTTTACATGCATTATATTATTTGGAGCTCACTTTAATCCTAGGAGGGTAGTATTATCCTCATCTACATATAAAACAATGGCCTCACGAGGGGAGGAAAATTTGCCCCAAGGTCACACAGCTTTTTAGTAGAGGAGTTGGGATTTGATCCTAGGTCTTTCTGATTTCCAAGCCATTGACCTTGAAGTTATACTCTACAAGTGTTTCTCTCCTTAAATTTCTGCCTTTCGTAGAAAGGAAAGAGTCCACTTTTGCTGTGCTTGCATCTTGGAAGGAGTACGGGCTCTGCCCCTAAATCATAGCCTCAATATGAGTGCTGTGCTGGGAATGGGCCATCGGCGTGGTGATGGATCCCCACCGTCCATCACGCCCCCGCAGCACTGTGACATGCAGCGCTGGAATGTAATCAGAGTGATGGTGTCCTGATCTATGGGGATGTTCATCATCTCAGGGCTGGTACCTTGACATACTACGGTAGCTTGCTGTCAATGGGACAGCCCCTTAATGTATTTCCGTAATACATCACCCACTGATGGTGACCAAGGAGGCCTGCTGATGCTAGTCAGCTGGAGCCCTTTCTGTGAGTCTCCCTGAGTTTTCGGCCTCTTAAAAATTCATGTGAGTTTGTGTGTGCCTTGGGAGAGAGCATAAGAGAAGGAGGCAGGAGCAGAGACAGAAAGATGAAGAGAAGATGAGAATAAAGAGACAGAAAGACAAGGAGGAAAAGAGAAAAGGAAAAGATGGGGAAAGAAAGAGAAGGGAGAAAGAAAGATTGGTGAGAAAACGAATGGGAAGAGAAAAGAGGTGTGGGGGGAAGACAAAGATGGCAGAGAAGAAAGAGTGAAAAACAGGAGGAAGAAAAGGTTCAAGGGAGAAGGAGGAAAGGAACCAGAAGAATCAAGGCTAAGGTGCTATGTAAACAGAGAGCAGCAGGAGAGTAGGAAAGTACCCAGCTCTTGAGTGAAGCGCAGTTGTTGTTGGAGATTTGGATCCTTTTATTTAGCCTTAGTGGAGGCCTGACTCTCCTGGGGGCTAGAAGAGCTGTGGGAGGAGGTGGGGTTGCCTGAAGGGAATGGGGCCAGGATATGAAAATTCTTTCTCCCTCCACAGAGAGCAAAGAGGTTTTTGTGGTCAGCCACGACCTTTCTCATTCTGCCTCCATTGTTGCAGAGGTCACCTGGGTGGGAAGAGTCTCAAAACTGCCTCTTCACCCCCTCACCCATCATGTCCACCTGAGCTCTGAACATCTTTGCTCAGACCGCCCAACAGCACCACAAACTCAGAGACCCCTAACTGTGGTTATTCATTCTACCCCGGGTCTCCCTTCTGGTTTCCCCATTACAATGAAAGGTGTTGCCAGTCTCTAGGGCCCTGGTTCGCAGGGGCGTCTTGTCTCATTATTGTCTCCACATTTAGATCTATCAGATTTGTAGAGCAACTTAGCCTCTTTGGGCTTCTTACCAACTTCTCTTTGCCTCACCCATTATCTAGACCCTCTAAAAGCAGAGTCTGGAAGCTGACTCAGCAAACAAGAACCATTTCCTCTTAGAAGCCGAGGATGGATTGTACACTAGTGATTTTATTTCTGATTACATGTGAATCACTTTCCCCCTGGCCCATGAGTACTACAACTGGGAATCAAGGTGAAGATCTGACAAGAAAATAGGTAGCAAACCGCGTAGTCAAGAAGGTTCAAAAGAGACAGTTTCAAAAGAAAAGTGGGGACTGGGCAATTGGCTCAAGAATGAAACTGTGAATGGAGGTGTGAACCGTTTCTATGTGGAGACTGGCACATACTCTGGGGTGGCTGCTGCTGCTGGTGGTGGTGCTAAAAGGGCTCTCAGGCCCTTGCAAGGTCAAGGCTGAACTCCTTGCCTTGGCATTCAGGGCCCCTGACAACCTGGCCTGTACCTTCCATTCCCGTCCTATCTCTCATTGCTCCCCCTATACTGACACTCCATTTACTGCAGCCAGCTTCCCCTGCTGCCTCTCACTAGTGCTTAGGCTTTACTAGGGTGCTCTGTCTCCCCGTTGCTTCCTGTCTACATTCTACGCCATTTCAAGGCTTCACTTAAGTTTCTCCTCTGCGGAGCCCTGTCTCCTCTTGTCATGCTGATTATGTCTCTCACTGACTTGGCCACAGCGTGTTGCATCTCCCCAAGGAGACTCTAAGCTCTCTGAGGGCAGGGGTCATGTATTCTGTTTCTCTGTAACCCTCACAGTAGGGCTAGAATAAAGCCCTTCCGAATAAACAAATGTAAACTAGCAGTAGTGTGAGTCCTGAAAGGAAAGAGGGACCAAGATGAGGCCTTATGGTGAGGCACAGTGGCCCTGGCCAGGCTCCTGAGCAAACTCCTCTTTATCGCTCCAGGCCTGAGTTTCCTCATACGTGAATTGAAAGGATTGATGAGATCTATGACCTGGACTTAAAAAGAAAAAAAACCAAAAAACAAAAAAATACCCTTAAGCCTCTTAGTTCCAGATAATTGTAGATTCACATGCAATTGTAGGAAATAATACAGAGAGATCCCATGTACCCTTCACCTATTTTTTCTCCAATGGTATCATCTTGCAGAACTACAGTATAACAACTATGATATTGCTATCAATACAGTCAAAATACAGGCCAGGAGTGGTGGTAGGTCATGCCTGTAATCCCAGCACTTTGGGAGGCCAAGATGGGCAGATCACTTGGGTCAGGAGTTTGAGGCCAGCCCGGCCAACATGGTGAAACCCCCATCTCCACTAAAAAATACAAAACTTAGCTGAGCATGGTGGTGCACACCTGTGGTCCCAGCTACTAGGGAGGCTGAGGCAGGAGAATTGCTTGAACCCAGGAGGTGGAGGTTGCAGTGAACCAAGATCACTCCACCACACTCCAGCCTGGGTGACACAGTGAGACTCCATGTCAAAAAAAAAAAAAAAAAAAAAATACAGTCAAGATACAAAATGTGTCCATCACCATGAAGATCACTTATCTTGCCCTGTTGTAAACACCTCTATGTTTCCCTCACCCTCCACCCCATCCCTGACCCCTAGAAACCATGAATCTGTTCTCCACTTGAAGTATTTTGCTATTTCAAGAATGCTATATAAATGGAATCACACAGTATAGAACCTCTGTGATTGCCTTCTTTCACTCAGCATAATTCTCTGGGGATTCATTCAAGTTGTTGCGTGTATCAATACTTCATTCCTTTTTATTGGTACATAGTATTTCATGGTGTGGATGTATAATTGTTTGTTTAACTGTTCACCACTGATGGACCTCTGGGCTGTTTCTAGTTTTGGTGAATACAAATAGAGCTACTGTAAACATTTGTGCACAGACTTTTGCGTGAATGTGTCTTCATTTCTTTGGGATAAATGCCCAGGAGTGTAATTGCTGGAGCATGTGGTAGATGTATATTTCGTTTTTAAAGAAACTGTCAAATTGTTTTCCATAGTGGCTCTACCATTTTACACTCCCACCAGCAACGTATGAGTTGTCCGGTTCCTCTGCAGCCTCACCAGCATTTGTTGTTGTCACTACTCTTTATTTTAGCCATTCTGATAGGTGTGTAGTGATATTTCATTATGATTTTAATTTTCATTACCCTGATGGCTAATGGTGTTGAACATCTTTTCATGTGCTTACTTGTGATCTATATATGCTCTTTGGCGAAATGCCTCTTCATTCATTTTGTTCATTTTTAAATTGCATTATTTGTCTTCTATTGCTGACTTGTGAGAGTTCTTTATATGTTTTAGAGACTAATCCTTTGTTGAATATGTGGTTAGCAAATATTTTCTCCCATTTGGTAACTTATCTTTTCATTCTTCTAACAGGGAAGATTTTTTTTTCCTTGGAAAAGAAAACAAATTTAATTTTGATGAAGTTCAATTTATCAATTTTCTTTTTATGGATTACGCTTTGGGTGTTGAGTCTAACTGTTTGCCTAGTCTTAGATTCCAAACATTTTATTTTATTTTTTTCTAAAAGCTTTAGAGTTTTGCATTTTCCATTTTGAATTCATTTTTACATAATTGTCAAGCATAAGACTTAGGTCAAGGTTTTTGGTTTTTTTTGGCTCTGAATGCTGTACAACTGCTCCAGCACCATTTGTTGAAAAAACTATCCATACTCCATTGAATTGTTCTCATACAAAAATTGATCGGGCTTATTCGTGTGGGTCTATTCCTGGTTTCTCTCTTCTCTTCTATTGATTTATGTGTCGATTACTCTGCCATTACTACACAGTCCTTATTAGAGTGGCTATATGAATCTTGAAATCTGGTACACTGATTTCTTGCACTTTATACTTCCTTTTTGAAATTGTTTTTAGCTATTTTAGTTCTTTGCCTTTCCATGTACATTTTAGAATACTCTTGTTCATTTATACAAAAAATCTTGCTGGGATTTTGATAACAATTGTGCTAAACTGTATATCATTTTGGAAAAAATGACATTTTTACTATGTTGAGTTTTCCTGTCCAAAAACCCAGTATGTCTCTCCGTCTATTTAGGCCTTTGATTTCTTTCATTAGCTATTGTACAGTCTTCAGCATACAACTCCTATATGTATATATTGGATTTATGTCCAAAGTATTTCTTTTTTAGACAATTATAAATGATATTGTATTTTTTATGTTGGCTTCCATGTGTTCATTGCTAGTATATAGAAATACAACTGACTTTTACATATTTGTCTTTTACCTTGTGATAGAACATCACTGGTTAGTTCTAGGAGGTTGTTTGCTTGTAGTTTGTATTTTTGTAGCAGCCTTGAAATTTTCTTTGTAGACAGTCATGCTCTATCTGCACATAGAGACAGTTTTTATTTTCTGATTTGTATGCCTTTTAGTTCCCTTTCTTGTCTTATAACCTTGCTAACACTTCCAGCACTGTGTTGAATAAGAGTGGTGAGAATGGACATCCTTGCCTGTTTTTAGTCTTAGAAGGAAAGCTTTCAGTTGTTCACTGTTAAGTATAATGTTACCTGAAGGTATCTGGTAGATGCTTTTTATCAAGTTGAGAAGCTAGTCCTCTATTCCTATTCTCTTTCTGAGAATATTTATTGTGAATTGTTGCTGAATGTGAACAAATGCTTTTTTTTTTTTGCATCAATTGATATGATCGTGTGATTTTTCTTATTTCCCCTGTTAATATGGTTGATTACATTAAGTTTCAAATATTGAACCAGTGGGCATCTCTGGAATAAACCCCATTTGGTCATGGTATATTATTTATTTCATATATTGCTGAATTCTATTTGCTAATATTTTGTTAAGGATTTTTGCATCTAGATTCATGAGAGATAATGAACTGCATCTTTGTCTGGGTTTGGTATGAGGGTAATACTAGCTTCATAAAAGAATTGGGAGTGTTCCTTTCTCTTCTATTTTCTGGAATAGATTATGTAGAATTGGTGTCAATTCTTCTTTAAATATCTGGTAGAATTCACCTGTGAAACCATTTGGGCCTGGAGAGTTGTTTCTGTGAATTAAAGAAAAGTCATTCACTTTCCTTGAATAATTATAGGTTGTAGTTATAGTTGTAGGACTATTTTAATGATCTATTTTGCTTTAGGTGAATTGTGGCAGTTTGTGATTTTTAAGGATTTAGTTCATTTCATCTAAGTTGTCAAATTTATGTGTGTAGATTTGTTGTAGTATTCTCTTATTAGGTTTCTGGGTGTCTGCAGGGTCTGCCATTGTATCACCTGCTTTTTTTCTGATATTGATAATTTGTGTCTTCTCTCTTTTTTTTTTATTTGTAAACTTTTTTTCTAGAAATTAGCCACTTGTGTTGATTTTTTCAAAGAACCAAATGTTTATTTTGTGGATTTCACGATTGTTTTCCTGTTTTCAATGTCATCAGTTTTGCTCTTATTTTTATTATTGTCTTTCTTCTACTTGCTTTGATTTTATTTTACTCATCCTTTTTGAGACTCTTAGGTGGGAGCTTAGATTATTGACTTCAGACTTTTCCTTTTGTTGTAATGTATGTACTTAGTGTTATAAATTTTCTCCTCATCATTTTAGCTGTGTCCCACAGATTTTTATATGTTCTATTTTCATTTTAATTCAGCCCTATGTATTTTTAAAGCTTCTCTTTGATCTGTGGATTATTTGAAAGCATGTTTTTTAGTTTCCAAGTGTTTGGAAATTTTTCTGTTATCTTTCTGTCAGTGATTTCTAGTTTGATTCCATTTTGGTTGGTGAAAATACTCGGTGTGACTTCTATTGTGATACATTTGAGAGTTGTTTTATGGCCTAGGATACAGTCTATCTTGATTTATATTCTGTGGGCACTTGAAAACAATGTGTATTCTGCTGTTATTGGGTGAGGTGTTCTAGAAATGTTGATGAGAATCCATTGTTAATGGTGATGACTTCTTCTATATCCTTGCTGGTTTTCTGTCTGGCCATTCTGTAAATTGTTGACAGAAGGATAGTTAAGTCTCAGATTTTATTGATAATTTCTGTTTCACATATTTTGTATCTTTTTATTTGGTGAATTCACATTTAGTATTGTTAGGTCTTGGTAGATTGACTCTTTTTTTTTTTTTTTTTTTTGAGAAGAAATTTCACTCTGTCGCTCAGGCTGGAGTGCAATGACACAATCTCGGCTCACTGCAACCTCTGCCTCCCAGGTTCAAGCGATTCTCCTGCCTCAGCCTCCTGAGTAGCTGGGATTACAGGCACCTGCCACCATGCTCGGCTAATTTTTGTATTTTTAGTAGAGATGGGGTTTTACCATGTTGGTCAGACTGGTCTTGAACTCCTGACCTCGTGATCCACCCACCTTGGCCTCCCAAAGTGCTTGGCCTCCCAAAGTGCTGGGATTAAAGACCTGAGCCACCATGCCCGGCTGCAATTAATGCTTTGACACAACAGTTCTATGTGCAAACTTAATTTTTTAGATGTTTTAAATGCTAGCCATGTCCACTATTCTTTTTATTTTTTGAGGTGGAGTCTTGCTCTGTAGCCCAGGCTGGAGTGCAGTGGTACAATCTCGGCTCACTGCAACCTCTGCCTCTTGGGTTCAAGCAATTCTCCTGCCTCAGCCTCCCAAGTATCTAGGATTACAGGCATGTGCCACCCACGCCTGGCTAATTTTTGTGTTTTTAGTAGAGACAGGGTTTTGTCATGTTGGCCAGTCTGGTCTCGAACTTCTGACCTCAGGTGATCCGCTGTCCAAAGTATTGGGATTACAGGCGTGAGCCATTGCGCCCGGCCAATGATTGTATCATTACATAATATCTGTCTCTGTCTCTGGTGGGTTTTATTTACTCCAAAGTCTACTTTATCTGATTATTGATATAGCCACTCTCGCTTGCTTTTGAATATATATATGTATATATATATATATTTCATTTGTTAAAAAACTGTCAGCTTGCTTTTGTCATTGTATTAGTTTGTTCTCCCACTGCTATAAAGAAATACCTGAGACTGGGTAATTTATAAAGAAAAGAGGTTTAATTGGCTCACGGTTCCACAGGCTCTACAGGAAGCATGGCATCATCTGCTTCTGGGGAGGCCTCAGGGAGCTTTTACTCATGGTGGAAGGCAAAGTGGGAGCAGGCGTCTTACATGGCAAGAGCAAGACCAAGCTGGGACAAGGGAGGTGCTACACACTTTTAAACAACCAGATCTTGTGCGAGCTCTGTCATAAGAACAGCACCAAAGGGATGGTGCTAAACCATTCATGAAGAATCCACCCCCATGATCCAATCACTTCCCACCAGGCCCCACCTCCAACAATGGGGATTACAATCGAACATGAAATTTGGGTGGGGACACAGATCTGAACTATATCAGTCATTATATTTGAAGTGAGTGTGTTGTAGCAGTGTTTAGTTGGGTCGTACTTTGTAATCTATTCTGCCAGTCTCTGTCTTCTAATTGGTATATTTAAACTATTTACATTTAATTTGACTACTGATATGTCAGAGTTTAAGTTGATATTTTATTTTTTGTTTCTTGTTTGTTTTCTGCTTCTGTTTGTTATTTTGCCTTCCTATGAGTTACTTGAACATTTTTGAGGATTTTATTTTGATTTTTCTACAGTGTTCTTAAGCATATCTATTTGTATAGGATTTTAGTGGTTATTCTAGGTATTATATTATATATTCATAACTTTTTACAGTCTACTGGTATGATCAGCTTACCATCCAGATGAAGTGTGGAAAACTTCATATCCCTTTATATCTCTTATCCATTCAAAACCACATTGGACAGTGTTATACCTGTTGCTTCAACCATCAAACATAAATTATAAAACTAAATAACAAAAGGAAAGTCTATTGTTTTCACTCATATTTGTGCTTAATGTGTTCTTTATTTCATCCTGATATTCCAAGTTTTCTTCTTCAATAGTTTCCTTTCTGTTCAGAGAAATTTCTTTAGTTATTATTTTAGGGTAGGTGTGTTGTAAACAAATTTTCTCAGTTTTCTTTATCTGTGAACATCTTGATTTCTGTGAATATCCTTCATTTTCGAAGGACAGTTTTGCTGAGTGTAGGATTCTGGATTGACACTTCTTTTCCCCCAGCACTTGAAAAATATTGTGCTGTTTCTTCTGGCTTTTATGGTTTCTGATGAGAAATCCACTGTCATTTAGTTTTTCTTCTGTAAGTAAGGCGTCATTTTTCTCTGAATGCTTTCAAGATTTTTTCCTTGTCCTTAGTTTCCAAAAGTCTTGTCATAGATTTCATTGGCTTTATCCTGTTTGAGGTTCTCTAAAATTTAGGAAATTTTCAGCCATTATTTCTTCTAGTACTTTGTCAGTCCTGCTCTCACTTCTCCTTCTGGAATTCTGATGACAGGAATTCAAATATATTTTGCTATAGTCTCACAGGTCTCTGAAAATGTGTGTGTGTGTGTGTGTGCATATGTGTGTGTGTGTGTGTGTGTGTGTATTTTCTCTTCGATTTTCTGATTGGATGATTTCTATTATTCTATCTTCCAGTTCACGGATTCCTTCCTCTCTTCCCTCCATTCTGCTGTTGAGCCCAATCACTGAGTTCTTAATTTTGGTTATTGTACTTTTTAATTCTAACATTTCTATTGGTTTCATGTTTATATCTTTTATTTCTTGACTGAGGCTTTCTATTTTGTCATTCGTTTCAAGCATGTTCATAATTGTTATTGAAGCATTTTTTATGATGACTGCTTTAAATTCTTTGTGAGGGCCGGGCGCGGTGGCTCAAGCCTGTAATCCCAGCACTTTGGGAGGCCGAGACGGGCGGATCACGAGGTCAGGAGTTCAAGACCATCCTGGCTAACACGGTGAAACCCCGTCTCTACTAAAAAATACAAAAAACTAGCCGGGCGAGGTGGCGGGCGCCTGTAGTCCCGGCTACTCGGGAGGCTGAGGCAGGAGAATGGCGTAAAAACTCGGGAGGCAGAGCTTGCAGTGAGCTGAGATCCGGCCACTGCACTCCAGCCTGGGCGACACAGCGAGACTCCGTCTCAAAAAAAAAAAAAAAAAAAAAAAAAAAAAAAAAATTCTTTGTGAGATAACTTTCAATCTCTGTCATTTCAGTGTTGAAATCTATTGTGTTTTTTCATTCAGTTTGAGATCTCCCTTCTTGATATGATGGGTGATTTTTAAATTTACATCTGGATATTTTTCATTACATTATGAGACTCTGAGTCTTATCTTGAACCATCTGGTTTAGCTGGTTTTTTTTTTTTTTAACATTGCTTTAGCTGGGTGGGGATTGAACAGCGGGGAGACTACTGCTTTGTCCCTCAAGGTGTAGGAGTCCAGGTTCTCCACACAGTCCTCATTGATATGTGAAAAGGGATTCGTCATTGTGCTGGGTAGGAATGGGAGCTCCAGCAGCCTCCACTGATAATGAGGTGTGGGTGACCTTGTTACTGCTGAGCCATGGTAAAAATCTTGACTCTCCACTAGGCCTCCCCTAACACCACCTCAGTGGGATGGAATGCCTCCTTACTGCCAAGTGGGATAGAAGTCAGGCTCCCCACTTGACCTTCGCTGGCATGGGAGACAGTGGGGCCGTGATGTTTTTCTAGAGTGAAGCAGTTATCACTTGAATGTTTTCTGTCTCACTAGGCTGCCCCTTTACTTGTCCTTTGGCTAGAGAGAGTAGGCTTTATTTGGAACTTTTCTTATCTGCACCAGTTGGAGTTTCTAGGGTGTTGGCTTCTTTAGCTCTAAGTCTAGGATGTGTCATGCACAAAGAAAATCCAAGGAACTCATCATTATGCAGTTCTTTGAGTCTTAAGGTCCCTAGCCTACCTGCTTTCTATCCACCTTGCAAGAGTCTTCTTATATTTATTTTGAATATAATATCGAGGGCTTCTAGTTGTACATAGGAGGAGGAATAGAGAAAAGAACATCTACTCCATCTTGCTGGAAGCAGAAGTAGATCTGGCCTTTACTTTTAATCTGCTGAGCAGTTCAACAAATCTTGTAAGTGGAAGCCCAAAATTTTAGGTAGAAAAATGTTGTTCCAGTTGAAGTGGTAGTGTGGACTGAAGCCCTGACCACTAGTCTTCTACCCCCAGTAGCCCTCTGAAGTACTTCTCAGAGGTCCTGGGGTTCCACAGAGAATGCAGGTTGAAAACCAGAGCGTTAATTGACCTTTTCCTTTCCTACAATGTGGGACACAGCCATGAAGAGAGATTGGATGAGGACCTGGGCATGGGGGTCAATTCGGACCAGCAGGAAATGTCTGGCTACTTCCCAAGTGGACCTCTTTTGCCCACAGGAGTCATCTGCTCTTTTATTTATTTATTTAGAGACAGAGGCTAAGTTTTGTATTTTTAGTAGAGACGGGGTTTTGCCATGTTGGGCAGACTGGTCTTGAACTCCTGACTTCAAGTGATCCACCTGCCTTGGCCTCCCAAAGTGCTGGGATTACAGGCGTGCGCCACCGAGCCTGGCCTCATCTGCTCTTTAGCATGCACTGAATTGGCTTCCTTCTCTTCCCTTTCTCACGTCCACACTCCCTGACTGACGCGTCCCGCGGTTACCTCTCAAACGAACTACTTTCCCTCAAATCCTTGTCTCAGGGTCTACTTCTGGGGGGAGCCAAACTTAGAAGCATACAGATTTAATCAATGTAATCAGTGCTGTGTGTGAGAATGATGGTGGTGAGCTGACTTGGAAATGACAAATAAGACCAATCTGTCTCCATGGCACCATCCTCTGAGTGTATTTCTTGTCATCATTTCAGACCCAACTGTGTTGCTACCGGCGCCGGCAGTGCCCTGGGACCCAGGCCTGCTGTGCAGAGCAGTGTCCTCCCACCCCTACGGCCTGCCTCTGAGATCATGCTGGTTACAACAGACAGTGGAACCTTGGCTCGGAGATATTTGCCAAGGAGGCTTTCATGTTTTCGTTGTTTTGGTTTACTCTGAAAGTACCTGTTTTCAAAGCTGTGATTGAAGAGAAGTTTTCCAGTGCTGTCGGCTGCTTTTCTGTCTTGGATCTTGACCCCTGGCTCCCTGCTGGGGTTTATCTTTGGCTGTTGGAGGGCTCACAGGGACACCCTGCAACCAGGAATCCCCACTGCCCTGCTCTGAGGCTGAAGCAGGAAAATGAGGGACCCCAGGCTTGCCTGGTCCTGGAGATTGTCCGACTGCACTCGGCAGAGCTCCTCCCCAGTTCAGCTTGTTCATTCAGCCTTTGCTCTTTTGTACCGTAGGTGAGGAGCAGGCAGATTCCTGAGTCTGCTGAGATTTCCTCCCTGCTCTTAATCCCAAAGAGTGGCTCTTGTGGTGGAATCTCAGGCTCTGGGAGCAAGCTGTCCTACAAGAGGTGACTTCAGAGAATCTTCATGTCTGATCAATAAATAAACAAACAGACTTTGTTAGGGAGAGATTTAGGAAGGAACTGTTGAAATAGAAAAAGTGTTCTGACTATGAGATCTGCAGGCATCACAGAGGTAAGATAGAAAGAAGCTTTTCTTGTGTAAAAAGGGAGTAAACCAGGCTAGAAAGAACAGGCATGGGGAAGGGAGGTGAAAGGGGGTGACCCTGGGACAGTAGATGGGAGAATGTTTTACCCTGAGGCTAGCCTGTCTCTGGAAGGGCATTAGGATGGGTGGCCTGCTGGCTCATGCTAAGGGTAGGTAAAAATTCAGGGGCCTAGGTGAAGGAGAGAAACTTAACCCAGGTTTTGTTAACGTGCCTTTTGTTCCAGTTAATCAGTGGGAGCAAAACAGTTAACGATTTATGAGACAAAGAAGGGGAATTTAATGGGTCCAAGTCTGGTCTTGTCATGGGTAAGCAAGGGGGCACCTGAGAGTCCTATTCAAGTCATAAAGAAAGGATGCTTCATTGCAGTAAGCCTTTCCCTGGAACACAAAGGTGTGGAAGGATTTCTTTAACCATCATTATTTTCCAGAATCACAGAGCTCAGATAAAATTCAGCATTGTCCGTCCCATCTTGGGACTTGAGTTGCAGCCTGCAGGCAATAGACTAGACCCAGCATTTCTCCATGAGGACGAGATCCCCGTGGGAGCTGCTCTCACCTGGAGAGAAGCTTCCTCCCTGGGTGTGGGCCAGGGCTCCAGGGGCTTTTCAGGCCATGGCAGTGTTGTTGGGCGCTGCTCATAGCTCAGAGCTGAGCTTCCCTCCTCCCACCCTCCTACCCTCCCAGCTCCCGGCCGCCCCCTTCTCCGCCTGCCACACAGCTGTTTTGCCAACATCATTGCCTGATTATCTTTCAAGTGGCTTCTCAGAGCAGATGTTCCCGGCTCCTTCCTGCCTGGAAAACAAACAGGCGCTGTCTCTCCTGGGGAAAATCCCTCTGCTGCCACAGCCTCTTCTTGAGAGGTTCGGGGATGTCTGTGAAATCTCTCTGGGCTGCTCTTTGCCAGGAATTTGGCTCTGGATGGATGGCAGGGACTCCTCAGGCCTTTCAAGGTGTGTGTGGCCCCTCGAGGGGCATTGGGAGCGGGGAAGCACACTTTTAACAGAATCAAATTCCAGTCTGAGTGAAGCAGGGTGGTATTTCCTTCCGTCACTGTCTCCGTCTTATTTAACCTTTTGAAAAACACCATCTTTGATTCTGAAAGACCCTCTGGGGGGGTTGTCCTTAGTTGGGAAGCCCTGTTTGTTTCTGATAGCCCCACCGACAAGATGTTGTCAGGCTTGCTTTTTGAGGTTTGTATTATGAAAGCAATAGGTTTTTTGTTTCCATTTTATGAACATGAAAGTCTAGTATAAAGTTGAATGTGTCTTTTAAAATATGCTCATCTCATCTCCTTACCCACAGTGACAATCAGGGCTCTTCATGGCCCCCAGGCAGCTGCTTACAGGGTGGGCAGGATAATCTGGGTCACACCTGAAAGGCCCTCTTGCCTCTCCAACCTGCTGTGTGCAAAAAATTGCGCCCTTAGCAATTCACTTTTTGGAGGGAAGGCTTGAATGCACAGGTAATACATACTGGCCACAGCCTGCAAACTACTCTGGCAGAGGAGGAGAGAGACACAGGCTGGGGCATGCCTGGGGAGGGAGATGGGGCATTGGGAAGACCGCAGCAGTGAGATCTCTGTGGAGGAGAGGGTCACCTGAGGATGCTGAGCTGGGAGGTAGGAAAGCAGGAAAAGGAAGCCCTCCTGGTGTGTGCAGAGGAATGCTGATTGCCAGCATTCCTGCTCGCTTTGGCCAGCCCAAGAACTCTGGGAGCTGGTAGCAGACAGAATAAAATCACATGTGAAATGTGTTTGAGGGTCTGTTCCCAAGTTTTCCACTGATTTGGGATGACATCCTTGCTTCTGTCCATTCTGGAATCCCCAACCCCTCCCTGACTTTGTTGCCAGAGTGTCCTCCTCTGTCGCACTCAGTCCTGTCTTACTCCTCTCTGACTCATCCCAGCATTCCTCTGGAAGCGTGCACGTGGTTGCATCTCTTGGTTCCTGCGCTCATCGTGCTTAGCAGATAGACTCTGTTGATCACCTGGTCCTGATTTGCCCCTACTCTGTTGGCCTCTGAGGTACCACCCTCTCCTGATTTCCGTCTTACTTCTCTGCCTATTTCCTCTCTTTCTCCTTTGCTGGTTTTTCCTCACTGATCTGCAAATATACAGATTTCTCAGTGATAGGGCCCCTGCCCTCCTCTAATCTTTTCTTAGACCAGTGTTCTACACATGTCAGATAGCATCCAGACACCCTGGGGTGATTGCCAAACATATAGACTCCTTAGCCCCATCTCTAGACATCGTTTTTGGGGAGCCTGGGGGCCCAGAAATTTGCATGTTCAACAAGCACCCCAAAGATTCCAAGACAGTTCTGCAGTCTGCACTGCACTGCCGCATGATTAAGACCATCCAGTCCCAAGGCATTGCCGAGTATTTACCTGCTGACAACTCCCCATTTCACATCTCCGGCTCCAGGCTTGTATCTCCAAATCTACTATACATCTCCATTTGGATACCACCCAAGTATCTGAACCTGAGCATCTCCAGAAGGAAATCCTTGATTTTCCTCCCCAAACCATTTTTCCTTGGTCCAATCGCTAGAAATGAAGGCACCAACCCCCAGCAGATCCTCCAGACTTCCCATTCTGCCAGTCCTTTGTCCAAAACATTAACAAATCCTGCCAGCCGTGTTCATCTTCAGAACACTTTTCTAACTGGCTGCATTTCCTTCCTCTGGTACCACTGCCACTCTACTCCAAGCCACCTTTATCACTGCCCAGATGTCTGCAGTGGGTGCCTAAATGGTCTCCTGCCCTAACTCATTCTTCTGCACCAGCCAAGGAGGAAGTATGAAACACACAGCAGCCCGTATTTCTCCCTTTAGTGGCTTCTCATCGTACTTAGAATGAACTTCCCAGGCCCTGTGCTGTCTGGCTGCTACCCACCTCTCCCCTTCGTCTGTTGTCACTCTGTTTCTTGCTTCTTGGGCGCTGCTCACGTTGAACTTCTTTCTGTTCCCTGAATGGGCCAAACACTTTCCTGCCTCGGGGCTTCTGTACATGCTGTTCCTTCTGCCCAGAATGCTCTTCCCTGATTCTTTAAGTGTCTTTGGCTCCTTCTTATCCTTTAAGTTGGAGTTTCCTGACTTCCTTGTTATCCTATTATTTCTTCCATCCTATCATTTGTGATCATGGCAATCTGTTTGTTCTTCCATAGACACTCATAATTTTTAACTATACATGTGTTAATAATTACTTATGTCTTTTTGTTCCTTTTATAAGACAGTGTGTTCTATGAGGGCAGGGACTATCCTGTTTTCCTTACCTAGTGCAGAGTAGCACTTGACAAACATTTATTGAATGAATGAAGTGAATTTCATTTCATCCAGTTATGTACCATTTGGCTCCAGCCCTGTTATCCTATTGCACTCTATTCTGTTCAGACCTGTTCGCATCTGTTCTGGCCTGTTGTGGTCTGTTGAATCCTATTCTATTCTGCTGCATCCTGTTCTAGTCTATTCTGTCCTGTTCCATTCTGTTCTGACCTGGTCTAGTCTACTCTGTCCTGTTTTATTCTGTCCCATCTTGTTCTATTCTGTTCCAACCTGTTCCAGTCTGGTTCAATCTGCTTTGTCTGTTCCATGCTTTCCTATTCTGTTCCATTCTAGTTTGCTTTTTTCATCCTACTTCTTCCTATCTGTACCATACTATTCTTCTTGCTTCTATTCCATCACATCCAGCCCCAATTCACACCATTTGCTTGATTCTCATTGACTTCATCTCATTTAGTCCCTCTCCAGCATATTTCACCCCGGCACTTTCACTTTCTTCAAGCTTTTTGGAATACCTGCTTTGTGCCCAGTCTCCTTAGAGGGATCCATGAGATCATGAGAGAAGGAAACATCATCTTGGGCCTGAGATGACCCCTCCAAATGGTGAGCAAATGGCAAGAGGGGAGAGATTGACATCGGGGTCTTCGCTGACCTGTGATGGGGCGTGCTTGGTTAGGATGAGGAGGCAATGGCATGAGAGGAAGCAGGGAATGGGTCCTGGAGTGTGGGTGATGCACCGAGGACTTCAGCATGGGAAATTTAAGCAGGAGGCTGGGGCTAGGGCAGGCAGAGAGTACGAAGTAATGGGAGATTACTTCGTGCAAAGTAGTGCAAAGGTAGGCTTTTCTCTTTCTGTGGTTGACTTGGTGCTTTGATGTTTTCAAAGAAGGACACTTCCATGGTTTGGAAATGACTGTTGGGACACCATCTAGCCTGCTGCCATCAGGACATCAGGAGAAGCAGTGTTGTCCAGTGGAATGGGAATTCGTGTGCAGACTGCTTAGCCTTTTTAAGCCTTGGTTCCCACATCCGTAAAATGGTCATAATAACACCTACCTTGAGTTTTGTGAAGACAAATAGCTTAGACTCCAGTGCAGAGGGTTGACAAGCATTCAACCCAGTGCCTGACCTATTATAGGTGCCCACACAATGATCACCCTCTCCTACCTTGCCACTGATCACTCTAGTCCACTCTGATGTTACTAGGTTAGCTCTGAACCTCAGTTCTCCCTATTGTGAAATGGAGACAGTGTGAAGCAAGCAGGAAGTATTAGAGAGGCTCTGTAGAATTGTGGTTTTGAGCTTGAAGGGCCTGGATGCATGACAAATATTTGTTGATTGAATGATTGATTATAGCTCCCTACACCCACCATAATACTTTGCGTGGAGGTGGCAGCACACAGCAGGTACCTAATAAATAACCATGGACTTGTAACAAATATAAAAAGAACCTGAAAGAGTAGAAGGTGGGTGACACCCTTTCCAAAGCAGACCAGACAGGTAGATGCTGGGACTGAGCTGATGAAATTTGCACCAAACCTCCAAATATATTCAGAATCAGGGAATTAGGAGACAACGGAGGAGGCTGCCAGAAAGAATTTATCTCGGAAGTGGAGCTTGGGGAATAGCACTAATATTTTCGGAAATTGAAACTCCAACCATGAAATTGCCTATCATTTATCATACATGGTCTCTCAAAGGGGAAATGGGAAAGCATTTAGTCTTATTGCTTTTTAAACACATGATTGCTGAGCATAGCCATCCAGGCTGAGGTTTTAAGAGACAATGTGTCTGAAAGAGTCTGGCCAGCAAGTCCCTCCTATCTAATGCAAGGCTGCTCTCTGCAGACTCTCCTATGTCAAGCACCCTGAGCCACGCGTGGAGAGGGTGCAACCCAGGCCAGGCTTGGGTGACTGGGTGTGGTGCCAATTCTAGCTTTCATAGAAAACGCCAAGTCTGAATTTTCCCCCAGCTCCTTCTTGATGCCCAATAGCTATCTCATTATTAAAATCATTTGCACTTTTATTTTCAAACTTCTTTGGAAAGGGTCCCACTGATGGCTTCCATTTCCACCTCTATATTGTTGCTTATCAAATTTCTCTCTCTTTCCTAGACCTACTGGGGATTTCAGGCCTCCACGTGCAACTACCACCAAGATCTCTTCACCTGAAATACCCACAGGTTCATCAAATGCAGCATATTGGAACTGTAGACAACATCCTCTCAAGTTTCCTGGCTTGGCAAAGGACATCCCTGTTGCCCTGAGAGCTGGAACAGACTCTGAGGCACAGGGTGACAATCGCCCATGTGTGTCAGCAGTTTGAAGGTGGCATTCTGCTATCACATGGTTCATCATAATTGATCTCCCAGCAAGGGGCAGGTTGAGAATATCCACTAGTGGATCTGAGGTCAGCGAATAGGAAAGGAGGCTGGGGGCTTTCTGGAGCAGCTCTTATACAGTGAGCCCAGTGTTTGCACTTGGACTGATGTCTGTTTGAAATTGTAAGGGAGACAGGAGGTGGGCACAGGCTAGAGTCCTCTCAAGCTACCCTTCTGCTCCCGATAACCTTGTAAGGAGAGCAGGGAACTGTTAAATTGTTATTACTGTCCATAGATGAAGAACCTGAGTTTGCAAGAGACTGTGTAACTTATCCAAAGCCACAAAGCTAGAGGTGGTGTCCATGAGATTCCCACCAGGCCTCCTGATGACCAGCACTGTGTTCTTTCTCCTGAACAGAGAAGTGCCCAGGACAATGGTCAGTATACTTGACAGTGAGTCAAAAGATCTGAGTTCTCACTCCTGTATGGCCACTAAAAATACCTAGCTACTGCCTGCTCTGCAGTCCTCGGGTGGGCCCTTGGAAATGGGGATGTCTATGAAGCAGCACCACGTGGGGCTCTACACTCTCACCTCTGGCTACAGTGACCATCTCTGTACTGATGACATCCGGACCCTCATCTTTAGCCCAATCTGTAGGACACCTCTCTTGGGAAACCCTACAGGCACCACTAAGTGATTATGTGTTTTGGGAATTCCAAGTTCCCTCCTGGAAATCTTTATCTCGAGCCCTCATTTTCCCACCAGAAAGGCTCTCAAGTTAGGTTCCATTGATTTTCTCTCACATTCCTTCCAGAACCACCACCACAAATGGTTATGTCATGAATGTGCCTTTGCAGTCTGTGAGACAACTGTTGATTTTTGCATTGTCCGGCATGCTATCTAGTCCCTCTTGTATAAGGATCATTAAGGCAAATGCCTGCTATAATTGAGTCCTGGCCAGGGTTGGGGATGGGCTGGACACTGAGATCTCTGGAAACAACAATATTTTTCCTTTTGTTAAACATCCAGACTCAAACATTTCCCTTCATAGCTTGATTACCAGAAAGAGCAGACAAAATGAAGTGCTCCATCCTAGCCACTATATTAGCCACATTGTAATATATATTTTTCTTTTTCTTTGTACATGTCAATTTTTTATTGTGGTAAAATATGCATAGCGTAAAACCTATTTATTTTATTTTATTTTTTTGAGACGGAGTCTCGCTCTGTTGCCAAGCTGGAGTGCAATGGCACGATCTCGGTTCACTGCAACCTCTGCCTCCCGGGTTCAAGGGATTCTCCTGCCTCAACCTCCCAAGTAGCTGGGATTACAGATGCCTGCCACCACTCCCAGAAAGCTCAGACAAAATGAAGTGCTTCATCCAAGCGATTGTATTAGCCCACATTATAATATATAATTTTTCTTTTTCTTTGTATATGTCTATTTTTTTATTGTGGTAAAATACACATAGCATAAAGCTTTTTTAAAACTATTTTAAGTGTATAGTTCAGCAATGTTAAATGCATTTATATTGCTGTGCAGCGTCACCACCATCCATCTTCAGAACATTTTTTTTATCTTCCCAAACTGAAACTCTATACCTATTAAACAATAATTTCCCATTACCTCCTCCCCTCAGCCCCTGGCAATCACCATTCTACTTTCTGTCTCTGTGAATTTGACTTCTCTAGGCACCTCTGTACGTGGAACCCTACAGTGTTTGTCCTTTTGTGACTGGTTAATTACACTTAGCATAACATCCTTAAGGTTCACCATGTTGTAGCATGTACCAGAATTCCTTTCCTTTTATTTATTTATTTGAGACACAGTCTCACTCTGTCACCCAGGATGGAGTGCAGTGATGTGATCTCAGCTCACTGCAACCTCCCGCCTGCCCCGAGCTTGAGCAATTCTCCCGCCTCAGCCACCTGAGTAGCTGGGATTACAGGCAGGCTCCACCACTCTCGGCTAATTTATTTTTTGTAATTTTAGTAGAGATGGGGTTTCAGGAGTTGACCAGGCTGGTCTCGAATTCCTGACTTCAAGTGATCCACCCACCTTGGCCTTCCAAAGTGCTGGGATTACAGGCATGAGCCACCGTGCCTGGCCCCTCCTTTCTTTTAAAAGGCTAAGTAATATTTCATTGTATGTACATACCACATTTTCTTTATCCATTGATCCATCAATAGACATCTAGGTTACTTTCACCTCTTGGCTATTGTGAATAATTCTGCTGGGAATATGGGTGTTCGAATCCCAACGTTGAATTCTTTCAGGTCTATATATGTACATGGTTTTTAATTTTCTATTTTAACAGCTTTATTGGATATATGCCTATTAATATAAGAAGCAAATATACCTGGCCAGGTGCAGTGGCTCACGCCTGTAATCCCAGCACTTTGGGAGGCCGAGGCGGGTGGATCATGAGGTGAGGAGTTTGAGATCAGCCTGGCCAAGATGGTGAAACCCCATCTCTACTAAAACTATAAAATTTAGTTGGGTGTGGTGGTGGGCGCCTGTAATCCCAGCTACTTGGGAGGCTGAGGCAGAAGAATCGCTTGAACCCAGGAGATGGAGGTTGCAGTGAGCCGAGATCACACACTGCACTCCAGCCTGGGTGACAGAGAAAGACTGTCAAAAAAAAAAAAAAAAGAAGAAGTAAATATACCTAACGTGTGTTGGGTAACACTGTATGCCTGGCACTGTTCTAGGTTCTTTAACTATGTTGTTATTTGATCTTTGTAATACAGTTGGGCAATGGCTCTTTTTTGGAAGAAGGTGGAATATCAGCTGTAACAAAGCCATTAACTAACTGAGCTGCCTCTACTTGCTTACTCCTGACATATTCCTCAGCCTGAAGCAACATGACTCCACTCCCAGCATCATGGAAACTGTTTTGGCAAAGGTCACCAGTGACCTTCATGTTGCCAAATCCAGCAGAGACCTTTAAGTCTCTTACTTGCTACTGATTTTGAACCTGTTGACCATTCATCCTTCCTGAACTTCTTCACCGGCACCTGGGACACCACCACTCTGTCCTGGTTTCCCCCTGTTTCTTTTTCTCCTCTGTCTCTTCAAAGGGTCCTGTCCCTCTGTAGACCCTCAAATGTGGGCACTTTTAATAGCTCTCCTTGAGTTACTGTTTTTCTCACTTGACAGCGCCTTTCCAGGTGACTCCCGGTCTTCTATGTCACTGTAGTCACTGCCTCTCGAAGCCGATGACTTCCAAGTCTCTACCTCTAGTCTTAGGCTCCATCCTGACCTTCAGTCTCACATATACAGCCTATTGCATTTCTCTCTAGAATGCTCCACAGTTATCTTAGCCTCAACATGTCCCAAGTGGAGCTCATTATGGCACCTCCCCCGACCCACTGCCCAGTCTCAGCAAATGACATCACAGACTCGGTTGCCTAAGCCACCAATCAATTGGCCATCCTCTAGTTTATCATCAGACCTCACCAGTCCCACCTCCTTGCTACTTCTCAGGCGGATCCTTCTTTTCTATTCCTTTTCCTCTTTCCAAATTCAGGTCTCATCCTCCCTTGCTTGGAGTGTTAGAACCAGCTGTGGACTGGTCCCCCTTTCTCTTAGTCTTGCCCTATTCAAATACATCTTCCACAGCTGCCAGATGGATTAATCTCAAACACAGGGCTGACCATGTCCCTCTATACTTAAAACTCCCTATGTCTTCCTGGCCCTTGTAGGATACAATCTGAGTTCTGAGAATGGCATTTACCCCTTCTCCTGCTGCATCATCACCATTGTATGGTTCATCCTTCCTGTGAACGTGCACTGTGTTTCTACCATGCATCAGCAATGATGGGCAGGGTGCTGGAACTGGAACTGGGTGCAGTGATGAGAAATCAGACATGCTCTGGCCTCACAGCCAGAGAGGAGAGAGATAGTCACCCAAAAAATGTAGCGTCACTCAGTCTGGTCCGTTGCATAACGAAAAAGAACCTGTTGACAGAGAAGCATAGAAGAGGTAGGACTCGGGGGCGGGGGTAGAGCTCCAAGGAGAGGGAAAGGCCAGTGCCTGATCTTTCCTGGTGGTTCTGTACTCTCTCACTCTGCCTTCAGGATCCATCTCTTCTCCCTCTCCATTAATTCAGGCCTTCATGATTTCTCACCAGGATTGCTTTATTGTCCTCCTACGTGGTGGCCCTGCCTTCATCTCTTGACCCACTTCACTCATTGCTGCCAGAATGTCCTTTCTAAAACCCAAATCTTCCAGCCTGAGCAACATAGTGAGACTCCATCTTTACAAAAAAATAGAAAAAAATTAGCTGGGCACAGTGGCATGTGCCTGTAGTCCTAGCTGAGGTGGGAGGATTGGGAGGCTGAGGTGGGAGGATTGCTTGAGCCTGGATTGTTGAGGTTGCAGTGAGCTGTGATTGTGACACTGCATTCCAGCTTGGGTGACACAGCGAGACCCTGCCTCAAAAACAAAACAAAACAAAGCAAAAACAGAAAAGCTCACAAATCTGATCTTATTGCTGTTCAGCTGACAAACCTTTGATGACTGCTACAGGAAAATGTCAACTTCTTGGTGTGACCTCTGAGGCCCTTCACAGTTGGGTTTTCTTCTCTCCTACCTGAGCTGCCCTCCCCTCCTCACCTCTCCTCCTCTTAGGCTGCAACTCTGCCCCACTGCTCATGAGTTCCCAAACAGGGCGTGCGTGTACGTATCTTCACGCCTTGGGCCATGCCACCCTCATCACCATATTGCTCCTCCTGCCTTCTCTGTTTCCTGCTTACACATCAAGGCCCCTCTCTGTGGAGCTGCCTCCTCTCTCTTAAGAAGGATGCATGGATCTGGGAGGATGCAGGATGCATTTCTGTGCCTTTAGGGCTCCTTCTGTGTCCACCTGTGCAGAGCCTGACATGCCACAGTTTGTTGGGCAGCCTCTCTCCCAGCCTTAGCCTCTACAGGGTAAGAAAGGTGTCTGGTTCATCTCTTTAATGCTGGGCCATGCAAGGGGTTTGGCAAGGAAAAGCTCCTCAGTAGCTGTTTACTGAGCACAGGATTCCAAAATCTGAGCCTGACCCAGAAGAGAAGGCATGGCCCCACCTCATGGAATTTTCAGTCTGTGTGGATGGCACTGGTGGAGCAGTCACTCTATTCTCCATTTCTGCCTTGCTAGGTGACTCCAGTTTTATTCAGGGCAGCAACAGGCAGCTCTTAAAAAAGTAAACAATAATCCAGAGCTTTGGGAGGCCAAGCAAGAGAATTGCTTGAGACCAGGGATTTGAGACCAGCCTGGGCAACATAGCGAGACACTGTCTCCATGAAAAATTTAAAATAATTAGCCAGGTGTGGTGGTGCATGCCTGTAGTCCCAGATATTGAGAAGGCTGAGGCAGGAGAATAGATCAAGCCCAGGAGTTCAAGACTGCAGTGAGCTATGATTGTGCCACTGCACTCCAAACTGGGCAACAGAGAGAGATCCCATCTCTAAAATGAACGAACAAATAAACTCTATTTCCCAAATTCTCCTAAAGCCATGGGTGTCCATGTGATGTGGTCTCACCAGTGAGCTATAAGCAGATGTCTCCTGGATAGGGATCCCAGAGAAGTTATTACTATTGTGATGAAAACGGACAAACTCCCCGGCAGGTCCCACTTTGCCCTTTTCCCTTCCCAGTCTTCCTGTCTGGAATGCTGCCCTGTGAGCAGGAGGGAAGAAACCACAACATGGATGGTGGAGCAGGAGGGGAGTAGGCGCTGGGGGCCCTGCGTGGGATAAGAAGTTTCCATTCCATTCAAAAGGTGGTGGAAGCCACTGGAGGGTTTTAAGCAGGAAAGTGGCATGGCCTGATTTCCACTGTACAAAGCTGACCCTGGCTGACTCGTGGTGAGTGCATTCGGAGGGCAAGAGTGAAGGCAGGGGCCTGGCCTGGGGGGTCCACCCTTCTTCAGCCTAGAGGCACCAGTTTCTATAGAGATGCCCATTGGCCTGGCCCTTATGGTCCCTTCAGAGCCCAAACATTGCTGGAAACTGCCCGGAAATGTGATGCCTGGGGTCACTGAGAACACACCACACCACCTTTGCCTGTCCATTTTGCAGATGAGCAGTATACACCCGGAGAGGCCTAAGGCTGCTTAGCTCTAAAATAATGGCTCACTCACCCAGTGCTTCTAATGTGGGGCCTAATCACTTGTGGTTAGAGAGGGAGCCCCACATTCGGTCAGGAAGGGGTGGGGGCTGCAGGTAGGGGAGGGCATCACTGATGCCCAGGAGAGAGACTTTAGTCCAGCAGTGAGGCAGTGCTGGCCCAGATTGGGATGGCCATGGGGAGAAGGAGGAATGTGGACAGACTGGGACGTGTGTTGGGGGTGGGATGGTCAGGGACTTGCTGATCGCTTGGGTGTGGGGGATAAGGAGGGGAATTCGAGCTAACTCTGGGATATTTTGCTTAAGTACCTGAGTGGGTGGTGGTGTCGTTGACAGAGGTGGGAAGTCTAGGGAGCAAGGAAGAGGAGCAAGTTTGCAGGAAAAGCTGAGTGTGATTTTAACCATATGTATAATTTTGAGATGGCTCCTAGTCATTCTCCTGCAGTTGAATACACACCCTCGGAGTTCCAAGAGGTGGCCAAGACTGGAGATGGAGGCGTGGAGTCAATGACAGAGACCTGGTATTTGATGCAATTGGATGGGATGAAGTTATCTTGGGACCATTGGGAAAGAAGAAAAGAAAGAGGCCCAGGGATTCACCCTGAGATTATCCTGTACATAGAGGCTGGGACATGGGGCAGAGTTGGCCAAACAGACTGAGAAGTAGACAGGGAGTAGGAAGAACGCCAGGAGAAGGAGCAGTGGAGGCCAAGTACAAAGCATTATAGGAAGTGGGAAGAGCTCCTGAATCAATCACTGCTGAAAGGTCAAGAGAAAGGAAAAGGAAGTGAACTGGACTCTTAGGGGTCAGTGGTGACATGATGAAGGCTGAGTCAGCTAAGCCATGGGGACAGAATGCCCACTAAGAAAGTGGAGGCAGGAGGTGCAGACGATTTTTTAAACACTTTTTGCAGTGAAGGGGAGCAGAACATTGAGATGGAAGCTGGAGAGAGAAGTGGAGCCCCATGGAGCTGTTCATTTATCATGGGAGATCCTGGGGCAACCTGCTATGGATGACCTAATGGAGAAAGAGGAGGTGATGTGCAGAAAGAGGAGGTATCTATGGTTCAGATGACAGAAGTGGGATCCAAGACCCACATGGAGGGATTGGCCTTGGGCAGAGCAGTGGCCTTCATCCACAGGAGCAGGCGGGAGGCTGCCAGGTTTCACGATGGGAAGATGACTTTTCTGATTGATGCTATTTCCTGAGCAAAGCATGAGGCAAGCGAGGCTGGGGGTAGTGAGAGGTGTGCGGAGAGGGGAAAGGCTGAGACAGTTGCTCTGGAGAAGAGGGAAGTGCAAGACACTGTAGCAGTGCTGTGGAACAACACTAGGGCCCAGTTGAGATTGCAGGCTATGAATTTAGAGGAAGCCAGTTTGTGTTTTCTCTACCTTTATTTTGCTGTGTGGGCGCAGGCATTGAGTAGGTGGGTAGTTGGATTTAACCCAGGTTGAGCATGATCTTTAAGTATGAAGAAGTAAGGGGAGAAAAGAAGATGAAAGATGGATGTGATGGCAGAGGGCTGATGGTGGTGACAGAGGAGGGTGAGGGGTGGGAGGGCTTGGCGAGGCAGAGGGATCGCTTGTCATCTGCAAGGATGACAGGTGGTCGCCCGGTGGGATGCTTGAAGTGGAGATTGTGTGGATGGTGCCGTTTTCATGATGGTACCAAATGTGATGCCCGTGGGAGTAGGTGGGGAGGAGGGTGACAAATGGTTGGACCATTCTGGTAGAGGAAGAGAGAGGCCCCAGTGTTGGGTGGATCTGCAAAGTGGATGTTGAAGTCACTAAAACTGATGGTAGGATGGGGGTGGGGAGGAAGACAGGGCAGATGTGTCAGTTAAGTCTGTGATGAATGTGAGGTGCAACCCGTTGGGGCAGTGGTGAGAGGTAAAGTCTACGGACATGGATTCAGAGAGGATGGCACTTTGAAAAGGAAAGGGAGGGCAAATGTTTTGGGAAAGGCAATCCCAGGGTCTGTGGGGGCGTGGGAGAGGAAACGGGGAACTGGTGTGTTGGGGGCAGCCGGGTGTCAGTTAGGGAGAGTTCAAAACAGAGGCTGAGGATATGGGCTGCTTGTCATGACAGGGTCTGAGTCTCCAGCACAGAGAGGGGGTGCTGTTCCTGGAGGCTGGAGGTCTCAGTTTCTGTGGGAGGCTTAGATTCCTCACCTCTGTGGTTTCAAGTTCCTCAGAAGCGAAATGGTGTCATGGTCACTTTTGAGTGGGTGATAGGATGCTACAGGATGAGGGGTGTGGGCTCAGCCCTGGACTTGCAGGAGCTTTCTGGCTGTGCCTGGGCTGGTGGGCGTGGAGTGCCCAGCCGGGCAGACCCACCAGTTGGTAGTGGGAGGCTGATGGCCTCACTTGTGGTGGGAGGCCCCGCCCTCCACGCTGTCCAAGTTTTGCAGGTAAGAGATGAAACGCATTTCGAGGGCGATTGAGCACTGGACACCGTGCTGTGGCTTGGCAGGCGCCCTCAGCACAGGTGTGTGGGTAATTGTGTTACATAGGAAGATGCACAAAACCACCAGCCCTGAGCTGGCCTTGGGGGGCAGGAGCAGAGAGGGACTGGGCAGAGGTGGGACAGGGTCATTACCTTCTTGCAATGGGAAGACACCTCAGGGCACAAGCCCAGGTTGGCGAGAACATTTGCATTTCTTTAAACAAATGCCAGAGAGATGGGGGAAATTCAGCCTAGAGGCACCAGTTTCCATAGAGACGCCCATTGGCCTGGCCCTTATGGTCCCTTCAGAGCCCAAACATTGCTGGAAACTTTGCCCTGGAATGTGATGCCTGGGGTCGCCGAGAACACACCACGCCACCTTTGCCTGTCCATTCTGTGGCTCAGCAGTACAAACCCAGAGAGGCCTAAGCCTGCTTAGCTCTAAAATAATGGCTCATTCGCCCAGTGCTTCTCATGTGGGGCCTAATCACTTGTGGTTAGAGAGGGAGCCCCACGTTCGGTCAGGAAGGGGTGGGGGCTGCAGGTAGGGGAGGGCATCACTGAGGCCCAGGAGAGAGAAGAGGCTTCCTGGAGGAAGCAGATCTGAGGACCCGGGAGGATGAGCTGCATTTGGGGAGCTCTGAGGATAGGCAGGGCCTTCCTGGGTGAGGGCATAGAGTGGACAAAGGTGTGGCAGTGGAAGAGCCAGCAGGTTGCCGGGACAGTGAGGTGTTTGCTGAGTCTGTTTTCAGGCTGCATAATTAACTGTTCAACTTGGCTGCTTTTGCATGGCTGGATTTAGGTAACCTCTTAGGCTGCCGTCAGCCCGGCTACCTTCTTTAGACTCTAAGCTTGTTGGCTGGAAGTGAAAAGAGTATTCATCCGGTCTGCCCAGGTGGTCTCACTTAATCTTCTCATTAGCTCCTAGGAGCAGATGCTCTTGGCTCCATTGTGCAGCTAAGGAAGCTGAGGATCCACTGAAGGCTGAGAGTTTGACCCGTCCCTCCCACTGCCTACAGGACTATGGACAGAGCTAGGAGCATGCGTTGTGCACCCCTGACTGAGCGTCCAGGAAGAGAAGAGTCTCAGATAATCCCAAGGGCATCCCCTCAAAGTCTGATGGTCCTCTGCTCCTCTTTGGGGTTGTCTTGTAGAGCAGCAGGAAGAGCTATGAAGTCAGAAGCCCAGGCCGGGACCCCAGTTCTGCCCCACACTGGCTGGACCACCTTGGACCAGCCAATTCCCTCTCTGCCTCTGTTGCCCGATCTCTCGCATGAAGGGTTGGGCTGAACAATCTCCAAGTCCCTTCAGCTGTGTAAGCTGGGGCCACTAAGCTTCATTTTTTTTGCCTCCAGCCTGCTCGAGGCTGAGAACTTGGTTTGTGCCTGCCTCTGGCCTGCCTTAACCACGGATTCGATGCTTCTTGGGTCTCCTCTTACTCAAACACGTCAGAAGCTGAGACCTGTCTCAACATAACCTCATATCAGGGGGTGTTGTCTCAAATGGGCTCACCTGTTGGTCCGAGCCTCATTCCTTATGAGCCTTTTGAATCTGCATTCCCCATTGAAAGCAGACATTCACCCAATCAGGCATGTGATAGATCCGCTAGGGCTCTCATACCAGCAGCTGCCATTGACTGAGTGCCTGCTATGTCAGACACATTCCATAGTTTGCATCTGTACACTCTTCCTGCCAGGAATAGAGTTGTTTCCCTGTTATGCTGTTGACAAACTGCGGCCCAGAAAGGTTAAGTGACTTGACTAAGCTCTTACGACTTGGAGGTGGAAGAGTGGGGTTAGAACCCAGAACGCACATGGCAAAGCCTGGCTTCTGCCATGTGACATATCAGTGAGATGTCCATCCCTGGCTGGGCCCTAGGATCCAGAGACATCACACCAATGACCCTGCCTGCCCACAGGGCATCCTCAGCAGCTTCTCCTCCTCAAGCCTAGGAGTCTATAATCCTGGGCTATTCCCTTCCTGGGGCCACTCCTCAGAAAGGGCAATCAGACCCCCTGGGTGGTCTTTCTGTGGCATTGAGTGGACAGGGGCCTCCCTCTCTGGCTTGGGCAGGCAGGCGTGTGCTACTGTCGTCTCTAGGCAGCCATCGGATGAATAACTGATGGTGATTAGCTCAATCATAACATCGCTCATGCCATGCATAAGTGATGAGCCAACTGGTGCCAGGCCGCGATGAGAGGCAGTGGGCACCCCCACCTCACCCCCCAGCCCGGAGAAGCCACCACCGCGCTCCCTCCCTGTGTTATCTGGCACATCAAGTGCTGCGACAATGAATATAGATTGACCTTATTATAGCAGCCGGCTGCTGGTGCCAGGCGCAGCCAGGCATACTTTGCACAAATTAAAGGTGTCAGCATGTAATTTACGGTTCATGGCGAATAGGGGTGGTGGGGGTCGGGGAGGCACTGAGGCAGGTAGAAAGGAAGGTGGGCTGGCTGCGGGGCTGGCACCAGGAGCCCAGGCGCTAATGACAGGAGGCACAGCCGAGGTGTCATTTTCATCCCGCTTTGCTCATTTTTAGCTATTTCTTGCTCAAGGGGGGCAGCCCCCTCTCCTGAGCTCTCCCCGACATGCTCTGTGTGCATGTGTGCGTGTGTGTATTTTTCAGTTAAATTACTGGTTTTACCTGAAGAGCGTAAAGGAGGTGTGCTAATTTACGGCTCGGCAGATAAAGCCGCAGTGTGCAGAGCTGTCTGGGAAGCCTGTGATCCGACATCATTTTACTAACACACCCGAGAGCAGCTTGACACATAGAGTCGGGCCTGTGATTAAAGTTGTAGTCTTCTTTCCCCCTCCCTCTCGCTTCTCCAACACGGAGAACAGATTAAACTCTAAGTAATAGATCTCGGTTTTCTTGCCATCCCACTGATATACACAGTACACAGTTTGACACAAAGAGTAAGTTATACATCACAAACAACAGCCTCTGCTCTTTACCGCCCAGAATTAATTTTCCATTTGCTACGCTTCCCTCCTCTCCAAGCCCATTTTCCTGTCCAGCAGGGCTCTGTCCTCTCTTGAAAAGGCAGGGGAGGGGAAGTGCAGGTCGCGCCTGGAAGAGGTGGCTCAGGACGGAGAGTTTAGCCCCTATGGTTTAAGGATGAGGAAACAGAGACCTGGAGAGAAGCGACTTCCTGATGTCGCCCTTTGTGTGTGTGGCAGTGGTGAGGCTGAAACCCATCTTTGGGTTGATGAGCCAGGCCCCACCTCCCACGCCCAGGCAGCAGAGGCTGCCCGAGGAGCTGCTTGTTTGTCTTCCCTGCTCTTCCCTGCCACCTGCCAGGCAAACTGTCTCTGCTTCTCTGCCCTGCTCTGTGCCCCAGGAGGGGACCTCTAAGGGCTGCCCATGCCTCTGGCCACTGCCTGGGCTTGGCCAGCGGGAGACACCAGAATGAGAAGCAACAGTGGGAGGAGAGAGGGGCTGGGCAATTTCTCCTCTGCTTCTCCCTCTGGGATGCCTGTCTCTGGGAAGAGCTGCCTCCCTCTGTGACTGCCCTACTGTGGGGTGGCCCCTCCTTCATGGATCCCACTCCTGCTGGGCTCTGGCCATGACATGCTGCCCTGCCCTGCAGGTGTGGGCTGGGGACAGCTGTCAGCTGTTCTAGTCCAGGAGCCTCCCCATCCCTTTTGGATTTCCTTACCCCTGCCCACCTCAGTCACCAGCCCCTCCATCCATATCTCTTCATTTGAGCCACCTGGGGGGAATTCCACCCCGAATGATACTGGAGTGGACCCATTCTTTACTGAGGGCCTGTGCTGGCAGCCATCTGCCTAAAGGCACACATTTGGAGAAGGGGTCCAGACCTCCCAGGGTAGCACGTGTCCCTCTGGGAGAGTCCACCATTCACCCAATTTGCTTTCCTAGCCACTGACACCCCTCCCCAGGCCCCGCGGGAAGTGCTTTGTACACCACCTCAGGGGAGGCTCACATGTGGCCCTGTGAGGCAGGGTCTGGCTAGCCCTCTATGGGATGTGGAAACGGAAGCCCAGGGAGGCCGGGGTTCTTCCCTAGGGTCACCCAACCTTGCACAGCAGAGTCCAGTTCCAAATGGGGGCCCAGCCGGCTCCAGTGCTGAGCAACTTCCTCTGTGCTGTGTGGGAGGTTAATCTTGCTCACGTAGCTCATGTAGAACACACACACACACACACACACACACGTGCACACACAGGCACAAATGACTAAGTGCTTTTAAGGAGCCATAGGCGAGTATGGGCAGGGAGGCAGGGCCAGAAGTGAGGAGGGTTAGATGTGGCAGGTAGGGCTGGGTAAATCCAGGAGGGCATTTTGGAGGAGGTAAATAAGTCCTGGAGATGACTGGATGCCGCATGGAAGCATACAGCCAGGAGCTCTCTAACCACACCTCAGTAGACTGGTTGCACTGAATCACCCGGTTGGGTGGGGTTTAGGGGTGTGCTTTAAAATTAGACTCCCAGGCCTCATCTCTAGTATATCGAATCAGACTCTCTGGGGGTGCAGTCCAAGAATCTGTTTTGTTTTGTTTTGATATGCAACTAATCATGGGAGCCACAAACCCTTCCCACTTCCCCATTTCACGTGCTGGGGAAGTATGTAAAGGAAGTACAGAGAGGCCTAGGGACTTGCTCAGGGTCTCACAGCACCCAATTCCAAAGCCAGGGCTGGCACCCAGGCCCCTTGGTTCCCAGCTCAGTGCTCATTCGACTGCTCATTCACCCTCGGGCTTCTCAGTGGGCAGGGTGGAAACACAGCTTCCCTAGATGATGGTCTCAGCCTCCTCCCCCCGCCTCAGCCACCCTGCAGCCGGTTCTCAAGATGGCAAGTGGGGGGTGGATGAAGGTGGTGGCAAAGCGAGAAAGCGCCTGGAATAACACGACATTTTGAAATGTGAATCACTGGCACTTTCTGTTTTCTCCTGTTCCCTCTCTGCACCCTCCCATTCCCCGCCCCCACCAGGCACTCTCTGAGCTGTAGGAACGCTAGGCCTGGACATCCACCCAGCGTGTGGAACCAGCTGGGGAAGCCACCTGCGTGCCAGAGTGGGTGGAGTCTGAGATGAGAGCAGAGACTAGGGCTCTGGGCCTACTGCTGTCCCTTCTTAGCTGTGTGACTTTGGGCAAGGCACTGCACCTCTCTGGACCTCAGCGCTGGGATGCTCACCATAAGGCTTGTCAATACCCTTGGGCTGCCACATGGTGGGGGTGGGGGCCCTGCAAGACCTACTCTCTCCTGAATCCCTCTTCTGCCCTGCTGTCCTGACATTCCATCGCTCGTGTTCCGGTCTTTTGAACCCTGAGTAACAGAAGCCCAGGACGGTGCTGGTGGGAGGGTGTTGGGAAAGGGGGAAGCTGGGGAGGGGCAGGTAAGGCTGCCCAGTGGAAAAGGGGCCATCCAGCTGCTGAACGAGTGTCTGAACTCCCACCCCCAGACACTTCCTCCACGTTCCCTCGACTCAGGAGCTAATGATTCAGAAACAGAGGTCAGCTCCCGGCTCCGTGTTGACATGCAGTTGCAGGGCAGAGCAAGCCAATGGTACCCTGGGCCTCAGGGGGCTTGTGCCCTCTGTGGTGTGAAAGGTCTTTGGGCATTCCTTAAGTGCCTCCAGTGCCAGGGCTTCCCCTCAGGCACCAAGGAGTGAGTTGACTCTGTGTGTGTTTGTGTCCCCATCCCCAGATCAGACCTGACTCACCCCATGCCCCCGCAGTCCAATACGGTGCTGGGTGCACAGCAGGGGCCCCAGGGACATCCCTGCGTGGAATTCATGCTGCCTGGCCAGGAGCTCCTGAGCCTCAGCAGGCAGGAGCCTTGGTCTCAAGAGGGTTGCCTTTGGGCAAGGCTTTTTTTCAGGCCCTCAGTGACCACATTTCTAAAATCGTGGTAGTGGCCAGGTTCATAGGCTGAGGAGCTCTTTCTGCTCTCCCTCGCCACAGGGTCCCTCTGCCTCAGCAGGAGAGCAGGCCAGAGTGCAGTCTGAGTGTGAGGCAGATGTGCATATGCAGGAACTCAGACAGGGCTGGCACATAGCCCCTGCTCAGTTAATGTCTATGAGGGGAAGAAAGGAGGAGGAGGGAAGAGGCAGAAAGAGGGACAGGCTGGTGTGTGCAGCCCCATCAGCTGGCTCTGTGCCCATCTGATCCCTCTTGACCCTCCAGCTGGCTCCTGCCCACCCTCCTCCACTTCCTCCTGTGGCCTTTTCTCCTCCTCCTGAGAAGAAGGTGATGCTGGAAAAAATGGTGGGGAGGGTACTGGAGAAAGCTCCCTGGAAAGTGGAGTTCTGTTCTAGAGACTAGGGAAATTGGGCTATACGTCTCCAGACCTCCCTTTCTGAGGAGCCCTCCATATAGCAGGAGGTGCTCAAAGCTGAGTGTCACAACCCTGAATGAACTTGGCAAACGACCTAACCCTAACACCCCACTGACGGCGTCCCAGCTGTAGACCCCTGTCTGGCTAGGAGGGACAGTGTTTAGTTTGCCACTGAGAGAGGGTGGTGGTGTGGGGTGGGGCTGTAAGAGAGTAATGCACCCCAGGAAGTGGGAAGCCAAGAGTGGGGAGAGTTCCATGCCTAGGAGCTCAGGGCTCATTTGTGGCTGCTCACGCTCACCAGGTTTTGTCACCTGCCACTGGCTCCTAACCATTGATTAAAAATAGTCCTCTGCTTGCCCTTACATGTGACCAACCTGTGGTCGGAGCATCCTACCCAGGCTGGGGTTGGGCTGCACCAGCATCCTGGCCAGCCCTGCCCCAAATGAGACAGGAAGTGCTCTGAAGTGCATCTGTAGCTGACGGGGGCCATGGTGGGGGGAACCCTGCCAGCAGCTAGCTGGGAGAGTTTGGCTTACCTTTCTTAGTGTTTGCAAGGTCAATTTCTTCCTCCTTGTTACCTGTCCCTCTTGTTTCTCTTAAAGGCCATCTGGAAAGAGGATATGGCTCAGAAGCATTTCTGTTCTCTCTCTGGACCTGAACACGGTTCCCCAAGGGTATATCATCTTGGCTGGCATGGTGGGTGGAGAGGATATGGGAACAGGGTGGACCCTAGCTTAGAATCCAAGCCACAGGGGCTTTAAACTCAAGAGAAAAAAATCATGGAGAGCTACAGGCAAGTCATTTTACCAATGAGGAAGCAGCTCCTAGGGAGATGAAGTGACTCATCTAGTGACTTCAAAATAAAAAATTCCCATTTCACAGGTGAGGAGACAAAATCATAGAGACAAATTGTGACCTGCCTAGGGTAACACCACAGTGGCAGAACTCTGGCTGGACCCAAATCTCTGGGGTCCTCGCTTCCTTCCATCCTGCTGGACAGCTCTATGTGTGTGATCTGTTGACAAATTAGTTACACTTATCTCCATTTACAGATGAGGAAACTGAATCTCAGAACAATGGTATACTTGGCAAATAATGACACCTTCAGCTCTGCTTGAGATCAGACGCATTAAGTCCAGTGGAGGCCCAGGTCGCATCTCCTCTAGGAACCCTGTCCTGACGATTCCAGGCCACGTGGAGTCCTTCCTTCTCCAAAGTCTTACTACATTTATTTTGAGGAATAGAAAAATAATGCTAAGAAAGAAGCAAGGAAGCATTCGTTCAATGCTCCTGGCATGCTGAGTACTCTGTCAGCACTCACGGGTGCCTAGGGACCACCTTGAGCAGGACTCAGGATGACGCTCATTTTACAGGTGAGGAAACTGAGGTTCAGAGGGCTCAGGTCCCAACCCATGCCTGTCTGACTCCCAAGTTCAATGCGCTTTTCTCCCTTATTCAGCCCCACATTCTACTCCCCTAGAATCATTTCCTGAGGGCTTTCTTGTCTCTGCAATTTGGCTGTAAGTTCATCAATCATTGAGATTGGGTCCCTGCTTGCACCGCATGCGGCTGACCTGGGCCTGACCTCAGCAAAGGGTCGGCACGGACTCTAGGCCTTGAGAAGGAGGCAGAGAGGGGGCAGAGGCAGCAGGCCGGCTCCAACTCCCCCCAGCCACTTCCTAGCGCAGTGAGGGCTGTTAGTTTATTTCTCAGAACTTCAGTTTCCTCATCTGTAAAATGGGGTGGTACTAACCATGGAGTCTCAGGCTCGCTGAGTGAAGGTGGAGTAAGGTAAAGAGCTTGAGTGTCAAGAGCCCAGTGTGAAGCCTGGCAGATAGTGGGTACGCAATATGAACTGCGATTACTCTTGTCAGCCTGCTCATTTCGTGGGGCATCTCTGGAGTGCCCTCTCACCCCCAGCAACTATGATCCAGCCTTCCTTTCCTGGAGGAAGCCTGCCTCTCCCTGGGCCCTGTGTGTGTAGGGGCTGGATCTGGCTGATAGGCACACCGGGGACTGCGTTTCTGTGTCACTTTCTTTGGGTGGTGGCTGTGAACACCGCAATCTCTGTGTCCCTGTCCTGCCTCCACACTTTGTTAACCCTGAGAGCTGAGGGTTTGTTGGTGCTTCCAGACGCCCAGAGGGAGGACAGGACCTCAGCTGGGACGCTGGTTTCCCCTGGCTAGCCTGCCTTGAGCTAGGGGGAAAGCCTTCAAGATGAGCTCCCAGCTTCACAGCCCAGCGGGGATGGGTGGCTGACTACAGGGGCAGAGCACCGTCCAGGAGGTAGTCGCTGCAGACATGCTGCCAGGCACATCTCAATCACCACCAAAGTAGCAGCTGCCAGGCCCCCTTTTGATGGAAGAGAGACCTGGAGGTGGGAGAAGAGAGCCTCCTAAGTCAGGGAGCAGGGGATGGGATGGGGTGGGCCATCTGCATGATCTAAGCTTCCAGCTTAGTTCTCCCAGTCTTTAGTCTTAAGTGGCAAGGGCTCCCTTGGATGCTCAAACCAAGCAGATATCTCGAAGGGGAGTTTGGACCTGTCTGGGGCAGCAGTACCCATGGGTGGTGTTTTCTCTGCACTGAGTTATAACCTGGCTGTACATACAGCCCTGCCTATATCCTGCCCTTGCTCCCTCAGCCCCAACCACTCTGCACTTTCTTCTGTCCCTTGAATAAACCAAGCACGTTCTTTCCCCAGGCGTTTGCTTCGACTGTTTCCTCCTCTCAGACAGCTCTTCCTTCTGACCTTATGCAGGGCACCCTTTCTCATCAAGACCACCCCGCTCATGGGGGCCCCCATTACCCAGGGCAGGTGACCCTCTTATATGACCTTCATGGTCCATAACTCCAGTGGGAATTATCCTTATTAGATTGTTTCTTGCTTCTTTTATGTCCTCCCACTGCAATGGAAACTCCTCGGGAGTCTGGATGCTTAATCTCTGCTGAGACCCAGTGCCTTGCACTGAAGGTGCTCAGGAAATACCTTCTGAATGATCAGAAGCCCCTGCCATCTGCTAAACTGCATCTCTGATGACAGAAGCTAAGGAATGTGAGGTTCATCTAGAGAGTTCTTGTGAATTTTCCAAGGGTATACACGACCTAATTCATTAGGTCCCAGGATAATCCACAGCCACTCCTTCGCCCAGCACAGGGGAAAGTATTGAGACCTGGAGAGGGGCAGGATCACCATGAAGGTGACACACCTGGCTGGAGGGGCAGCAGCAGGAGTGTGGCCCCTTCTGAAAACTGTAGGCTTATGAAATGAAACATAAAGAGAACTTGTATTTGCCTGGACGTGGAGCCTCGGCCTCACAGGTCCTGACGGGGCCAAGACCCCTATGGTAAAGCCCCTCCTACTTGCAAACAAGGACGCTGAGACCCAGGGAGGTGCGTGGCTGATCAGAGCTCCCACCACAAATTAGAAGTAGTCTTCAGATTGTAGATGCGTCTGTTTCTTCGTGTGCCAGGCGGGTGGGGAAGTCAAGCTTGCCAATGTCCACAGGGGGCTCAAGGGGTCTCAGATGAGGATCTCAGAAAGGATCCTGAGGAGAGAGGGCCGGGTTGCCTAGAGCCCCTCTGTGGAAAACCCTGGTCAGGGGTCAGTACAAGGGAGGAGAGAAGAGCAGTGGTCTCAAAACTTTACAATTAAGAAAAAAAAAATCAGACCACACAGTCATCAATACATGTATATATATATATCTTTGTTTATTCACTGTGTACATTCAAATATAATATTATGTATGAAAATTGTGCAAAAATAGACATTTTGAAATGAGATTTCAAAGCATATGTAACATTTCTGTTATTTTCTTCCCATGACAGTCGTGCCCAGCCCTGGGCATTAGGACACTCCCTTTACAGAGCACTCTTTAGGAACATGTGCTTTGGGGCCCAGCAGACCTGCGTTTGAATCCAGGACTTTCTTGCCATTATCTGTGGCTTTAGGGCAGCTTCTGGGACACAGTCTGTTCCTCTGTAAAACGGGACACTAATTCCTACTTTGCTATATGGTTTAAATGAGGTAATACTTAAACGGTGCTTGGTACTGGGCTTGGCAGCCTGGAAGAGCTCATATATGGTAACTATGGTGATTATTATTACCAAGATCGGGCTCATCCTTGTTTGCTAAAATTAATGAAACTCAACTCTAAATACCATGGACCTGCAGGCTTGTTTAATGAGCTGCCACATCCTCACCAGAGATGCCGGGTCATCGCTGAGTATAAGCCTGGAACTAAGATGACAGTTTCCCTTGGCTGAATACGATGCCCCCAGCATTGATGCAGATGGACCTGGAACCTGGCTAAAGAAAGGCCAGCTGGGCGTCCCCGAGGATGGGGCTGAGAGGCCGGTCAAATTTCAGCTTTCTCTGTGTTCCTTTTAAAATAATTGAAGTGTCAGCTTGGGTTCACGGGCTGGTCACAGTTTCCATCCCTCCCTAACTTCATAAGGCAAGTCCATGAATTATACAGTGCCGGAGCAGACGGTGCTAAGTAAGGATGCATCACAAGCCGGGCTTAATAAGGACACTCCAGCTATTCTTGGAAGGCATTTGCAAGTCAAAAATATGGTGCATGGAGATCTGATGTCGACTTCACATTCTGAAGATTTCAGCTAGGTCAGCGTTATTTTATGTTAAATCCCATCAAAACAAAAAATAAAGAGATAAGGAAGTGGTATAGTACATTGTTTTGCTTTGTTTTTAATTTGAACTTTTTGGTAATAACACAAATGGTCAAATTTGCCTACTTCCTCCCACACACCCCAACCCCATCTCCCATTCCCACACCCCCTCTAAGTAATGTCAACACACATTCTCATGGACTCATATGGTGTGGGTACATTGCCTTGCTGTGGAATTAGGAAGTATTCCTACCATTATAATTTTGTGCTAAATAGTGAGAAGATAAAAACTTTCCTATTTTCTTTCTTTTTTTCACCAAGCTTTCTCATGACCCTTACTTGCTCTTTTCTATAACATGTCCACGTGTTAAAAACTCAGCCATTTATCAAAAAAATAGGGACTGACATCTATTTAAGAAATTAAATTGCGCCGGGGGATAGGAACCAAGAACCATAGTAAAAGCTGGGAGGCTTTTCTCCTCTACTCCAGGAGGGTGGCATTTCATCCAAAATGCCCCAGGAGGGAGGGCTGACCATTCTGGATGGCTCCTTCGTCATTTCCTGAGAATCAGCTGCCTCCGTCGGAGATGCTGGGCCCTGTAGTGCAGGGATCCCACTTAGACTTCCCTTTATGGTTCACACGTGGCTTTGTTTATAAACACAGTATTTCAGGGGAAAGGCAAGCAGGCATCACGTGCCAGGAGGTGAGGGAAGCACAGAAGCAGGAATATCTAAGAGGCCCCTGCAAACCTTTTCTGGCCATTGATGGCAAAAAAAGGATCACGGTTTCCCTAACTCACCTCCTTGCAACCAGGAGAGCCACTAGCATTTTTGTGTACACAAGGGCCAGGTTTATTTTGGGAATCCTTAAATGTAAACCCAATACAGCAGCAATGAGAGTATTTATATCAGCAGCAAAGTGCAGGAACAGCCTGTGAGCTGGAAACCTCTTGGGCTGGAAAAGTCCAAGTGCTCAGAAGAAGGTGTGTAGACCAGCATTTCTCAAACTTAAATATGCCCAAGAGTCCCCCTGGGGATCTTGTTTAAATAAAGACCAAGATTCTGCAAAGGGCCTAAGATGTTGCGTTTCTAAAAGTGCCCAGGTAATGCTGCTGCTGCTGCTGGTCCATGGACCCCACTTTGAGTGGTGAGGGGTGTAGGCCAGGTCCCTTTTTCCAAGAAGGCTTGCATTCAGGTTACTGGGCTCAGATACTGTGATGAGGGGTGGGAGGACATGTCTTCACATCTGCTTCCAGACTGTGCCTTAGATGGACATGATCGGCTCATACAGGATGGTGGCCAGGGGGTGCTGGGCAGGTATGGGCATGGGACAGAACACAGGACCATGAGTCAGGAGAAGAAGTGGATTTTCCTGGCACCACCTGGCTCCCCTACTCAGCTGCGGAGTAGTGGAGAGTATTTGATGACAGGGAGGTCATTGGCAGCTTTCGTAAGAGCAGATATGAAGTCTCTAGGATATGTTAAGTCAAAAACCTAAGTGTAATGGGATGTGTATGGTAGGCTGACACTGAGTAAAGAAAGTGAGGGACCACATACACATAGATGAGTTTGTGTAAATGGAGAACTTCTCATTGTGAAAAAATACACAAGAAACCCATAAACAGTGGTTGCCTTTGGGGGAAGAAACTGGGAAAGAACATACGTGGAGCAAGAAGAGCCTCCCTCCAATTGAAACACTCACTTCTCTGACCACAGTGATTGGTTCAGTGGGCTTGGACGTGTGACATGCCCTGTTCCAATCAGAGTAAGTCTCTGGATATTTGCTGGACTGTGTTCTCCGTTTCATTCCAATGAGACTCACTTGTCAGTATCTGCTGAGATCTGCCATCCAGTGTGGTGTTCAGACAGTTGTTCCCCTCCTTGCTGGCATCAGCTGAGACGTGACAGTGTCCTCATCTGATCTCACAGGACATCTTCTCCTGTTGTTGTGAGTCCCCTGCGAGGCTCTGCCTTTCAGGTGACCCCTCTGCGCCGCTCCTTACGGGCATAGAGAAGCCCATCTATTCTCTCTGCACCAGGCTGAGTGAGTGGTACTCTCTTGCTCCATATGTCTGGGCTCCTCCACTGGACAGGGATCTCTCTCTAAGGTTTGCTGTCATCCCAAGGCCCCTCCCTTCTTGTTTCCCAAACTGGCCAGAGGTTTCTGGGTCTGATACTTCCTCTCCCACTGAGATGGGACCACAGGAGGAGTCAAGCATGTGACTTCTTGTCCCCGCCTCACATATCAGTAGCTCCTTCTGCTGCTCTCACCTCTGCCTCCGCCCACCCCAACCCTCTTAGTTATCCATGTCTAATCTCGGCAGCATGGCAGTCTGGTTCTCCAGCTCTCCTTTTTCTAATCTAGACTTTATGCCCCAATTCCTTCAGAGCTTTGCTTCTGATGATGCTAAAACTAGGCTTTTAGAACTGAAAAAAAAAAAAAACAACAGTTTTTGCAAATCAAAAGCCTTATCTTTCAAGAACTTGTCTCTGCTATGAGTACCAAAGTTCTATTTTGAAATGAAAAGAGTTGACTGTTTCTCTTCTCCTTATATTCCATGTTCCTGATCTAACAGTCCTAATCTTGCTTGAGGCCAGGCACCTTTGCCTTGGGTCCATGGGTGTGGGAAGTATGATTGTCCTGCTGTGGCATCAATGGCCCTTCAGCTCCCTGCAGCCTCCCTGAGTTCTGCAAGGGAACAGGAGGAAACAATCTTGGAGTTGGGGCACCCAACTAGTGGCAGAACTAGTCCCACTTCTGCCACTCAATTGTTGCATGATCTAGGGAAGTCACTGAATCCTTTTGAACCTTGATTTCCGTATCTGCAAAATGGGGAGAGCAGCAACCACCTCTCAAGGTTGTTTCAGGATCAAGGGAGATAACACATGTGAAAGTGCTTTGCAAATTACAAAGTATGGTATGAACATGAAGCATCATCACTTTTCAGTGTTCTTAATTTCTTTGTGTAGTTTTCCCGGCCAAAGGTTTCTGTTTTGAGCTCCCATGGCAATTTGCTCACAGAGCCATGAATGTATTGTATTGTACTGAACTTACATTTTAAAGTGCCTGCTGGCTTCTTGCAGTGTATGTGAGTGCTTGGAGGGCAGGGACCACACCTATGTGATCTTGGCACCTCTCGCCTTCAGCCAGTGTCTGGCATAGAGTAGGTGCCCAGTATGTGTTTGTTGATGAAGGGGTGGACGCTTAGCAAGCACTCAGTAGATCTGTGTAATATAAATAAACAATTAGCCAGGAGGAGCAATGGGCTGGGACTTCTGTAGACTAGTGGTTTTCAACCGGGAGCAATTTTGTCCCCTTCCTCCCAGGGGGTATTTGGCAATCAGGAGATGCTTTTGGTTGTCATAACTTGGGGAATGCTACAGATATCTAGTGGGTAGAAGCCAGGGATGCTGCTAAACATCCTACAACGACCAGGACAACCCCCTACAACAAACAATTATCCAGTCTAGAACGTCAAGAGTGCCATTGCCTAGAAACCCCGCTGTAAGCTCTCTTTTTAAACAGTCCTGAGAAATAAGTCCTGTGAATCCAGAATTGGAAGGGAACCTTAGACTTTGGGTTTAAACATGATGTCTTGATTATCTTTGATGAATGGAAGGGAGTGGAGATATGGTGGCTAATGATGAAGATTCTGAAATTTATTACTAGCTGGGGGTGGGAGAGGAGAGAGACTTTGGAAAAGTTCAGCTGAAGAAAGAGAGTTGGCATCAGACAGGATGGGGTGGTGCCCTAGTGTACTGGGAGGCACTGAAGGAACCTCTGAGTAGAGAAGGTAAGCATGTGTGCTGAGCTCCATGACTGTCCATCAATTCCCTGTCCTCCTTCTGCAGGAGGCACCTGTTGAACTCAGGCATGGGCATGTGACTTGATTTGGCCAATGAAATGTGAGAGAAGTGACATCCACTTTGAGGCAGACACTTTCCGAGTGAGTGTGTACTTCCCCATGTTCCCCAGTGTGGTTGCTTAGCCAGCCTGGGCCCCAGAATGAGATAACAGCAACATACAGCATGACCTGTAATTGCTATGAAGATAAGAGAGAAACAGACCTGGAATGCCTTACAGCACTGCAGTTTTTTGGATTATGTTTTATTGCACCATAATCTATCCTATCTTGAGAATGTACTATATTTGGGCTGATGTAGATAGCAATCCTGTGTAACTGAAGTTCAGCTCATCTTTCCTCTCCCCTTTGAATTGGTTTGCACAGGGATCTCTGAGGTGTCTTGGCTGGAGAGAGACAAATGCCAAATGACTTGGACCCCTAACTGTTGGCAACAGAGTCAAACTCTGTAAAACATTTGGAGGGGTTTATTCTGAGCCAAATATGAGTGATCAATGGCCTGTGACACAGTTCTCAGGAGATTCCGAGAACATGTGCCCAAGGTGGTCAGGCTACAACTTGATTTTATACATTTTAGGGGGACATAAATTGTCAATTAATATGTGTAAAATGTACATTGGTTCAGTCAGGAAAGGTGGGACAACCTGATTCAAAGATTTTCTGATTGGCAATTGGTTGAAAGAATTATTCTCTAAAGACTTAGAATCAATAGAAAAGAATATCTGGGTTTACGATAAGGGGTTGTGGAGACCAAAGTTTTTAATCATGCAGATTAAGCCTCCAGGTAGGAAGCTTCAGAGAGAATAGATTGTAAATGTTTCTTTTCTTTCCTTCTTTCTTTCTTTCCTTCTTTCTTTCTTTCTTTCTTTCTTTCTTTCTTTCTTTCTTTCTTTCTTTCTTTCTCTCTCTCTTTCCTTCCCTCCTTCCTTCCTTCCTTCCTTCCTTCCTTCCTTCCTTCCTTCCTTCCTTCCTTCCTTCCTTCCTTCCTTCCTTCCTTCCTTCCTTCCTTCTTTCTTTCTTTCTTTCTTTCTTTCTCTTTCTTTCTTTCTTTCTTTCTTTCTTTCTTTCTTTCTTTCTTTCTTTCTTTCTTTCTTTCTTTCTTTCTTTCTTTCTTTCTTTCTTTCTCTCTCTCTCTCTCTCTCTCTCTCTCTTTCTCTCTCTCTCTTTCTTAAACCCCGTCTCTACTAAAAATACAAAAAATTAGCCGGGCGCGGTTGTGGGCGCCTGTAGTCCCAGCTACTCGGGAGGCTGAGGCAGGAGAATGGCGTGAACGCGGGAGGCGGAGCTTGCAGTGAGCCGAGATCGCGCCACTGCACTCCAGCCTGGGCGACAAAGCGAGACTCCGTCTCAAAAAAAAAAAAAAAAAAAAAAAAAAAGATAAAGTCTTGCTCTGTTGCCCAGGGTGGAGTGCAGTGGTGCAATCTCGGCTCACTGCAACCTCCACCTCCTGGGTTCAAGCGATTCTTGTGCTTTAGTCTTCTGAGTAGCTAAGATTACAGGCGTCTGCCACCACGCCCAGCTAATTTTTGTATTTTTAGTAGAGATGAGGTTTCACCATCTTGGCTAGGCTGGTCTGGAACTCCTGACCTCAAGTGATTCGCCTGCCTCAGCTCCCAAAATGCTGGGATTACAGGTGTGAGCCACCACCTCCAGCCAAGAATAGATGGTAAGTGTTTCTTATCAGATTTAAAGAGTCTTCTATCAGTAATTCCAAAAGGGAGGAGGGTATAATGAGGCATGTCCAACTCTCTGTTCCCATCATGTCCTGAATTCGTTTTTCAGGTTAACTTTGGAACACCCTGGGCCAAGAGGAGGGGTCCATTCAGGTGGCTGGGGGGCTTAGAATTGTATTTTTGGTTTATACTGTCCATCTGCATTCTCAAAGCTCCAAGAGGCAGGAGCCATGGTGGGTCCAGGGGAAGGCAACTGACACTCCAAAATTCCCTTCTCACTGCTGCTTCAATGCCAACTTCACAGAAAGATAGATATACGATGGTTCTGTTTATTTAGTCATCACAAATGTCACTATTATCACAGATGACATTAATTTTTAAAAGAAAAGGAAGAAAATATGTCACATTTCTGTTTTGTGCATATGCTGATTGAATGAAAAGTTTATACCAGATGCCAACTTAAAATAAGGACATATAAATATTTAATTGTTTGTATGTATGTATACATTGCTGTATACACAATATGTATCTATACAGCTATAGAGCACTGATTCTCAGCTGAGGGGTGATTTTACTTTCCAGGAAGACATTTGGCAATGTCAGGAGACATTTTTGGTTGTCCCAGCTGAGGGCTTGGGGGTACTCCTGGCATCCAGTGGGTAGAGGCCTGGGATGCTGCTAAGCATCCTTCAGTGTACTGGGCAGTCCATATTACCTGAACTGTGTTGGGGTTGGGAGAGCCTGGCCTGGATGTACATCTAAAGCCAGGAGTTCTGGGGCTGTTGTGTGTGAAGCCATGAGTGCTGGCATCTTTCTTCAGAGCATCATTGACACACATTGATTCATTTCACGTCCCCACCTTGGCTGACTCATCTAGAAGAAACCACAAGTCACAGATCAGCGAGGGGCCAGGCCTCACAGTCCTTATGAGACAACCTTGATGGCACTGGGGTTCCCCTGGGAACACACACGGTCAAGCATAGCTGCCCTGCTCAGTTCTCAGGATGACAACTATTCACACCTAGTGTGCTTTGTAGCGCACCTGGGATGGGAGTTGTAATGGCGGAAAGGTAACGGTGTGGGAGGAAAGGAGTGAGAAGGGGAACCAGAGAAGGGAGGGCCAGTAATGTTAGTTTTATGAAGATATGAGAATTAGCGCATGATTTAAAACATTGCTCATAAGGACTGCTTAGGCACAATTTGTCTATATATGAAGACACTGAGATATGTGATTTTATAGCTAGAGCTATATGTAATGTGTGTGTGTGTGTGTGTGTGTGTGTGTATACACACGTTAGTAATGAGGTGAAACATTTACTGTCCTAACAGCTGGCACCAACATTCCACATGGAATGGGAACTGACTTTGAGACACTTTCTGGATAAGTCACTGGACTGGAGAGAGACTTGGAGGGCAAATGCGCCAGCTGGACCCCCAGAGAATAAGCTAGCTTGCTGCTGAAGATGGAAACCCTCTCACTTTTGCTCCTGAGATGGGAGATTAAGAAAAAAAAATTGAAAGGAAACAAAAAATAGAGAAAAAGAAGGAGGGAGACAGAGTAGCCAGAAAGATGATGAGATGCTAGGATGCTCCACGGGTGGCAGAGCCCGTGAGAAATGTGTGGTGGGTTTTGGGGACGGGGTGAAGTGGGAAGGCCTTTAGGAAGCAGAGTGTGGCGCTACTTTGCCACTTTTCTAAGTGGGAGAGAAAAAAAGAATGAGAGCATGGCCCTAGGTGTTGGTCGTGCAGTGTGCTCAGAACCATATCAGGATGTCTTTCCTGTCCTGTCTAATGCTCTGTGTGGCAGGTTTGAGCTGCCCAGGGAAGAGACTCCGCCCTCTCTTCCCCTGTGCCCCGCTCCCCACCGCCACATGATGCATGAGGGAGGGCCCTGGAGGCTGAGGCCATGTTGGGGCTCTAAGCTCCGGCCTAACCCAGTGAAGTCTCAGGGGAGACCCTGAACCATAAGGCAGGATTAGTGTTTCCAGTCACATGGATCTAGATGTTAAGGAAGCGAGGGAGCTCCAGCTGACAGGTGGGGAACCAGACTTACTCCACCAAACGATTAGACCAGATGCCACTTCATTTCCAGATCTCGCTGCCAGAGATACTAGAAAAGCCCTTAGGTAAAACAAAGTGAGGAATCAGAGGAGGACACAAATCCACCAAGTGAAGAATCCACACACCTGCAGCAATGACACTAATGCTTTGAAGGAGGCAGATTCCTCAGACTTGTCACATATTTATTTGCAGGTTCAGTCTCTAGAGATTCCAGATTCTGGATCTGGGATGGGGTGAAGGGAGGCGTGGTTTAGCCACAGCCTGCCCTGTACTGCTGAATTCTCCTGCGTGTTCTCAAGTGCTTGCAAATGAAAGGTCATCTGGGCCTCGACCAGTCATGGGGCCTGTGGACGGTGAGCAGCCTGGCAAAGTCAGAGGTCTATGGGGTGGGGGTAGTGGGGCTCCATGGGCAGGTTTGCCCATGCCTGAGCACCAATTCCTTACTCTAACACAGGCACACCGCAGAGATATTGCAGGTTCGGTTCCAGACTACCACAATAAAGCAAATATCACAATAAAGCAAATATCACAATAAAGTAAGTCGCACGATTTTTTTGGTGTTCCAGTGCATATAAGTTATGTCTACACTATACTGTTGTCTATTAAGTGAGCAATAGTATTATGTCTAAAAAACAATGTACATACCTTAATTAAAAATACTTTATTGATAAAAAATGTTAACGATCATCAGAATCTTCAGTTGTCATATCATTTTTGCTGGTGGAGGGTTGTCCTTCAGTGTGGATGGCTGCTGACTGATCTGGGTGGTGGTTACTGAAGATTAGGAGGACAGTGGCAATTTCTTAAAGGACAAAAACAATGAAGTTTGTTACATCAATTGACTCTTCCTTTCAAAAAAGATTTCTCTGTAGCATGCAATATTTGACAACATTTTATCCACAGCAGAACTTTTTTCAAAATTGGAGTCAATCCTCTTAATCCCTGCTCCTGCTTTATCAACTAAGTTTATGTGATATTCTAAATACTTTGTTGTCATTTCAATGATGTTCATAGCATCTGCACCAGTAGATTCCATCTCAAGAAACCACTTTCTTTGCATATCTGTCAGAAGCAACTCCTCATCTGCTGAAGTTTTATCATAAAATTGCAACGATTCAATGTTCTCTTCAGGCTCCACTTGTCATTTTATGTTTCTGCCTCTTCTGCATTTACTTCATGCACTGAAGTCTGAAGCCCTCAAAGTCATCCATGAGAGTTGGAACACACGTCTTCCAAACTCCTGTTAATGTTGCTATTTTGACTGCCTCCTATGAATCACAAATGTTCTTAATGGCATCTATAAGGGGAAATCCTTTCCAGGAAGGTTTCAATTTATTTTTCTCAGATTCTTCAAAGGAATCACTGTCTATGACCACTAAAACTTTTTAAAAATTATTTCTTAAATAATAAGACTTGAAAGTTGAAATTACTCCTTGAACCAAGGGCTGAGAATGGATGATGTGTTAACAGGCATGAAAACAACATCAATTGTACATCTCTTTATACATCTCCATCAGAGTTTTTGGGTGACCAGGTCCATTGGCAATGAACAGTCATATTTTGAAAGGAATCTTTTCTCCTGAGCAGTAGGTCTCAACATTGGGCTTAAAATATTCAGTAACCCATGTTGTAAACAAATGTGCTGTCATCCAGGCTTTGTTGTTCCACTGATAGAGCACAGGGAGAGATTTAGCGTCATGCTTAATGGACCTAGGATTTTGTTGATGGTAAGGGAGGAGCATTGGCTTCAACTTAAAGTCCCAGCTCCATTAGCCCCTAGTAAGAGAGTCAGCCTGTGCTTTGCCATGGAAGTCAGGCACTGACTTTTCTTCTTTTTCTTTTTTAATTATTTTGAGATGGAGTCTCACTCTGTTGCCCAGGCTGGAGTGCAGTGGCATGATCTCAGCTCACTGCAACCTCTGCCTCCCAGGTTCAAGCAATTCTCCTGTCTCTGCCTCCTGAGCAGCTGGGACTACAGGCACATGCCACTATGCCTGGCTAAGTTTTGTATTTTTAGTAGAGATGGGGTTTCACCATTTTAGTCAGGCTGGTCTTGAACTCCTGACCTTGTGATCCACTCACCTCGGACTCCCAAAGTGCTGCGATTACAAGAGTGAGCCACTGCGCCCAGCCGACTTTTCCTTATCTGTGAAAGCCTTGGATGGCAACTTCTTCCAAGAGTAGGCTGTTTCATCTTCATTGAAAATCTGTTGTTTAGTGTAGCTATGTTCATCAGTCATCTTAGCTAGGTCTTCTGGATAACTTGCTGCAGCTTCTCCATCAGCACTTGCTGCTTCACCTTGCACTTTTATGTTATGGAGATGGCTTCTTTCCTTAAGCCTTATGAACCAACCTCTGCTAGGTTCCAACTTTTCTTCTGCAGCTTCCTCGGCTCTCTCAGCCTTCACAGACTTGAAAGAGGATTAGGCTCTGGATTAGGCTTTGGCTTAAGGGAATGTTGTGGCTGATTTGATCTTCCATCCAGACCACTCACACTTTCTCTATGTCAGCAATAAGGCTGTTTCACTTTCTTATGATTCACGTGTTCACTGGAGTAGCACTTTTCATTTCCTTCAAGAATTTTTCCTTTGCATTCACAATTTGGCTGTTTGCTATGAGAGGTCTAGTTTTCAGCCTCTCTTGGCTTTTGACATGCCTTCCTCACACGCTTCATCTTTTCTAGCTTTTGATTGAAAGTGAGAGACTGTGACTCATTTTTCCACTTGAATACTTAGAGGCCATTGTAGGGT